>NC_133973.1:75770920-76423777 GCF_047716275.1 Strix uralensis
TTCCTAGTCCTTGCCAATCCCTTCTCCCTGTGTGTGGTACCAACAGAATTTTATTTATTGGGTTCTTTTTCTGGTGCAAGATGTTACTTAATTGGAAACTGTTGGATGCTGTAAGAGTGTTTTGTGGAAATTCTGTTTTCTGTTGTCTTTCAGGTTCTTCTGTGCATCATGAAGAGCAGATCTTGGAGAAAGCTTGAAATCCATATAATGCATTGGGTTCATATATACATATTGGTCTATATAATGCACAGATGATGGGTGAGTATAAAAACTTTACTTTTCTACTCAAGGCCCTGATCTTCATGGTAGAGCTCTGTTGACATAACTGCCCTTTGGAAATCACCTGGAAAGGGAGAACATCTCCCTTTTTAGGGAGATAAAATACTCTTTCCTTATTCATTCAGCAGCCACGGAGGAATTTTACCTCTCTTTCTTTTTTCACATAGTCAAAGCTCTTTGAAACATGCTTCTTTGACTCCACATTTTATAAAATATTTAGCATATGTATGAAATAACACCATTTCTATTTCAAGTTTTGGACTTAAATTGAAATATGGCAACCAGATTAATACTGATTGGTAAGAGAACAAGTAATTCATCTCCTGTCTACGTTTGTACATAATTTATATCTTGAACATAGACTATACTGGCCCAGTCAGCACGGGTTTATGAAAGGCAGGTCCTGCCTGAAAAACCTGATCTCTTCCTACGACAGGGTGACCTGATTATTGGATGAGGGAAAGGCTGTAGATGTTGTTTACCTTGACTTTAGTAAGGCATTTGACACCATTTCCCACAACATTCTCCTGGCAAAACTGGCTGCTCGTGGCTTGGATGGGCACATGCTTTGTTGGGTAAAAAACTGGCTGGATGGCCGGGCCAAAAGAGTGGTCGTGAACGGAGTTTAAATCCAGTTGGTGGCCGGTCACAAGTGGTGTACCCCAGGGCTCGGTTTTGGGGCCACTCCTGTTTAACATCTTTATTGATGATCTAGACGAGGGGATCGAGTGCACCCTCAGTAAGTTTGCAGATGACACCAAGTTGGGTGGGAGTGTTGATCGGCTCGAGGGTAGGGAGGCTCTGCAGAGAGATCTGGACTGGCTGGAGTGATAGGCTAAGGCCAACTGTAGGAGTTTCAATAAGGCCAAATGCCGGGTGCTGCACTTTGTCCACAACAACCCCCAGCAGCGCTACAGGCTTGGGGAGGAGTGGCTGGAGAGCTGCCAGTCAGAGAGGGACCTGGGGGTGTTGACTGACAGCCGGCTAAACATGAGCCAGCAGTGTGCCCAGGTGGCCAAGAAGGCCAATGGCATCCTGGCTTGTATCAGAAATAGTGTGGCCAGCAGGGACAGGGAAGTGATATTACTCCTGTACTTGGCACTGGTGAGGCCGCACCTCGATTACTGTGTTCAGTTTTGGGCCCCTGTTTTGTTGATTAAGGATACCAAGTAAACTCGGACACCAAAGTGAAAAGACTAAGCGTATTTTACTAGTGATAACCAAATAAGGTAACAGTGTAATACAGAAAACATGCAGTAAGAAAAGGCAGAATAATGCACTTAAAGCAACAAAGAGGAAAATACAGGGTGATGCATCAAATCATTACTACACGAGAGAGAGAGAGAATAGTGATTAAGAGAGATACATCACCACTTGCATATATTACGATCATCCAGATCTGCAGACGCTGGGGAGCCCCGGTTACAGCGAGGATTTGGAGAGCCTGTCCCGGCAAGTGGGAAATCCTACACCATGTGTCCACCCATAGGTGAGGCATCCAAAGTCACTTTGAGGGGGTCCAGCCTTATATACTAGAAATCGGCAAGCCAGAATAGCTGGCACCTTTGTTTTGAGCGGAAAATTTCTGTTTTCATTCTCCTGTTGGATTCCACCAAAAGCCTGGCCAGGGCTCGGGGAGGGAACCAAGGGAGTTTCTAACAAGATCAAATACTTGGGTTCTCAGCCTTGAACAAGGCTAAACAAGGGAAGTTGTATACATTCTCTCAGCATTTCATCCTCACTACTGATTATATTCTAAGCTGCGTCTTTCACTAGCGAGCTTACATACTTTGTTAATGATTACATACTAAGTTAGCAGCTTCAGCTTGGGGCCTGTTGTTCAGGCTTCAGTATTTCAATGCTTTAGCATTTTTTACATCAGCATAAGTGGGTTGTTATAACTCAGTACAATACCTACTAGCACAATTGTTATCAGTTATAAAATATACAGGATTCATCTATAGGTCAACTCTGGCTTGGGCCTGTTGTCCAAGCCTTAGCACTTCAGCCCCTCACTACAAAAAGGACATTGAATTACTCGTGTGTGTCTAAGGAAGGGCAACGAAGCTGGTGAAGGGTCTGGAGCACAGGTTTTATGAGGAGCGGCTGAGGGAACTGGGGTTATTTAGTCTGAAGAAGAGGAGGCTGAGGGGAGACCTCATTGCCCTCTACAGCTACCTGAAAGGAGGTTGCAGAGAGCTGGGGATGAGTCTCTTTAACCAAGTAACAGGCGATAGAACAAGAGGTAATGGCCTCAAGTTGCACCAGGGAAGGTTTAGACTAGATATTAGGAAGTATTTCTTTACAGAAGAAGTTGTTAGATGTTGGAATGGGCTGCCCAGGGAGGTGGTGGAGTCCCCATCCCTGGAGGTGTTTAAGAGTAGGGTCGACATAGCACTTAGCGATATGGTGTAGTTGAGAACTGTCAATGTTAGGTTAATGGTTGGACTAGGTGATCTTCAAGGTCTTTTCCAACGTAGATGATTCTGTGATTCTGTGATACTGATTTTGGGCAAGGTCCCTCATTTCTCAAAACTAGCCTTGAATATACTTTGTTAGAAAGTCACTGTACTCTACCAGATAGAATTACATGATCTGCCAAACTTCAATCTTGTACCTTCCCCTCAACACCACAGCCTTAGACATAGGCAAAACACTATCTTTAGGATATCTTGGAGTCACCATGCCCCACTTATATCAATTAAAAGAAAAATCCCCAGATATTCCTGTGAGCAGAACTGATGCATTTCCCTGCCACAAAAAATCAAAACCCCAGTCCCCTGCAGAGCATCCTTTTCTGGCACCAAAAGTACAGTTCTTTAACCATATTTTGAATGTATTTTATTGTTTTTCAGTTTAACTGAGATCAATCCTAAACAATCAGGTTCATAATATCTGTACATTTTTTTAAAAAAAAACTTGTTTATATTTTCTCCACCTGAACCATCATCTTACTAAAATAAAGACAGGTCCATAATAATTGAAAATTTTGCTTTTCCTAGGTTCCACATATTTGGTACACTAGAATAGATAAACAGTATAAACACCCCACTGTTGGTTTAGGTGCAATTATACTTGGATATAAATGGGAATGGAAGAACATAGTGGTATTTGCACATGCCTTCATGTTACCATAGGGTTCTGTATCTACTTAGTGACCTTGTTGTGCTATTGGTGACTTTTGACATTCCTAGCTAAACAAACTTTAAAAAAAATTAATGCACATTTCAAAACAGCAGGAGATAATTAGCAGCATTAATGAGACTGCTCATTGGATTCCACAACAGTATCTTTCACAGCAGGAAAATCAGGCTATTTGTGTGTCAGGGACACTTACCCTTGACATTTTCTAATTGCTTTTTGTAGGTTTTCTTAACTCACCTTAACTACCAGGAGACATTGACATTGAAGCTGACCATGGTGGTCAGTGTATGCCATCAATTACAGGACAGTGAGGTTGCAAGACTATGTCAGACACAAAATGTCTTAGTAATGACACAGGATCAATGTTGATCTTTTAAAGAATTTATATTCCTGGTTTGAGATCATAGAGTTATGCCATTAAAAATATATTTTTTTATTTAAACTCAGATTTATATCAATAGTCAAGAACAAATCTACAGCAAGGCTCTTTTTTTAAGCAAGTGCAACTGTGCCATACAGCCACTGCATGGTCTCTCTTCAAAGACAAAAAACAGGATTAAAAGCCAATTTAAGTGTTGTTTGAACATTTTTATAGGTCCTACAACATATTTTAGAAATAGGTGCGATTTTTTTAGATTAATCATCCTTGACCCAACTCAACTTCTTTCAGGTTTGATAGTTTTATCCTTTACATCAAAGGAAAATCAATTATGTTATCACTGAGTGCTTTTGAAAACTGTCTTCATTGATTGTCACTTTTTATAAGCATAACTGATCTATCTCAAATTAAAAAAAAAAAACAGTACATTCATATAATGAAATAAGGAAATAAATTCAATGAAAAAATCTCATAGTTACATCTTCATTTGGCTTCACACTCTTTGAAGGAAAAGTGGATGACATGTCAAGTACTAAGCAGAAGTTTTCTTCTGGTATCATGTACCTCCCCACCTTTTCTCTATTTTCTATGCTTAGTGCTATTAAAATTTCCACTTCTACCACTTGGCTTTATGGACATTGTTACTGTCAATTATCAGATGTTGCCTTTTTAATTTTCTTCTCATTGTCACATTATTAACTGTTTTGAAACATCTGCAAAGCATCCTTGTTCCACAGGCATTTCTCTGATACCAGTGACCTGCTGAGCACACTGGGGGATTTTAGTGGAGATATAATACAGTCAATAATAAAATAGTACAAGTAATTATAAAATATTTAAATAATAATACAAAAATAATTTTGCTTCTCATTTTATCTGAGATTTTTCTAATTAAATTCTTTCCCTAATAAACTAGTGGATTGCTTTTCATTTTTCCATATTCTATTCACATATAAGCAAAAATACATGTGGCAGAAAATGCCAGGAGGGACGGGAGAAGGTTAGATAACAGGATAAGGAGCACTTATGGTAAAATGTAATTTCTTAGCATCAAGTTAAAGTTATCAATAATGGTTCTTTTGTGCCTTTGTGATACACAAAAGTAATCACATTTTTCTGGAGATCAGCCTGCTAGAATCCATAAATTTGTTCTTTCCAGGACTGTCCCAAGATTACCCACCTCAAAAGACTCTGAAGTATCCACAGTATGGACACAACATACACATTGCTTGACTGAGGAACTACAATTGCTACTCTTCAGTACACCTACCAAAACTTTTAACAGCTAATGCATATAAATATAACAAGGTAGAAAAGTTCCTGCTGCCATATCAGCTCTGTGAACAGCAAGTACTTTCTGATTTAGAGTTGCTAATATCAGAATCTTTCATATATAAGAAGTTTCAGGAGCACACAAATTTAAATAGGCACATCTGGCCTGTTTTTTGGTGTGTATCTTTAACAAATAGAGGTTCTTTGGTAGAGTGGCTCACTTGAAAAGATTTCCCATGACTGCTTAGCTTTCTCTTTTCTTCTGTATTATTAAAGCTAGAATTTGTTTGTCTCCACAAGGGAAAAAAACAGTAGAACATAATGAAGGGTATGATAGCACCCAGGCTTAGTGTCTCATCTAGATTTTGTACCTGGGTTTAATAAGAGCACCTGATTTTATAGCTGATTTAATAAGAGCAATTATACTGAGGAAGAATGAAAGATGAAATAACTGCTACCCACTATGGAACTGGTACAATAAAAGAAGAAGTTGCCTCTCAAAAGGCTTGTCCCATCTACCTGTCTTAAGCCTTACCACTCTTACCATGCACATCTGAAAACTGCTGATTTAATTAACTTCTGAATTTCATCTGACACATGGTTGCAACATGCACTCTGCCTGTTAAAAACAGCTTTGTGGCAAACATTCCTCCCCAGTTCAGAAGACATCTAACAGCAGGCAATTTGCTTTCTAAAGTCATATTTCCCCTCCATGAGGCATGGATGCCATATTGACAAATTTACATTCCATTGAATAGATGCTCGTTTAATTTCTCAGTTTCTCAGAATACAAACTGCTTCCTGAAGAAGTCAAAACTCGGATTGCTCCCTAAAGGGCAGGGAAAGTTTATGTGTTTGGTTTTTTTTTGTTGAAGTTTTGTTTCTTTCCCAATAATACAATCTTGTCTCTAACACAGCAAGTGAAAGGATATAAGACAGATGGATTTCAAGGTTGATATTCAATGCATACATGTTTAGTACTTGATTTGGCTTCAACCCTTGATTTTCACATTTTGAGGAGAAAAGTTTCATTTCTCAATAAGCAACTATTATACTTTTCCTGGAATTCTTTTCAAAATATTTATCTAAATATTTTATTAACATCTTTCTCATATCTTTAATTCTGCACAGTTTTTCTGGTTATGCCAAAAGGAACTGGAGCCTTTTTTTGAAAATCCTAAGAGCCAGAGAGCAGTCAGAGAATGCTATGATTTTTAAGACCATTACATGTAGTTTAACATTTTCAGCTTTTTTCTGCAAATATGTGAAAGTCAAAATCATGAGCTAAATGCCAAAATCTAGTCCCACTAACATGAAGGAGAATTTCTGAATTGATTTCTATAGAATAAAAATTTAATCAGCATAAGTGGGGCAATGCCAGACTGGCCCCCCATTGTTATCCTTTCTCATATTAACAAGTAGTCTACAGTTAAGTTTCACTGTTATCAAGAAAATTGCTTGGGCCATAGTCAGTGTGAATGGAAGTAAATTGGCCTTACACATACACGAGCTAAAACATACATACATACACACACACAAAAATTCTAAGCACTACAAAGTCCATATTTAACCTCTGAAGACATCTAAGTTTGGGCTCAGAAGTTCTCACTGGAGACCTTCAAAAACTCCTTTCTCTTTCTTTTGACTGTATGGGGAACTTAGCAATGACTCCAGAACTATTTTACCTGTAATTTAAAAGCATATGTCCAAGTGCCTAAATTAGATGTATCAGGTCCTTCCCACAGTTGTAAAAATGTTGAGTCTTATCTTCTATACGTCTACAAACTATTTGAATTCCTATAAATGAATCAAAGTAAATAGCCTTATTAATATGTTAAAAATAGAAAAATACAAGTGGAAAGAAAATTTCAGCAGGTAATGGCATTGTGCCTATATCTATACAAAACTTAAAAGCTGAGAGTTCATCAGGTGTTGTTAACTTCCAGCTTCAATTTACAAAAAGAAGCTTTTTTAAAGACAGATCTACATACAGGGTTGTATGCATTTTGTGCTATATACAAATAAATATATACACACATGTACAAATATATTTTTTCGTTCCACAGGTTTTCAATTTGCAACTATGAATAATTAATTAAAAAATGGTGCTCTTCTTTCAGGAAGGAAATACATTCTCAGTTACTACAATGACAGCAGTATGCCCAGGTAAGTGTAGTCTAACAGGTAAACGTGTCTGTTAAAGGTCAGCGCTTCAGGTGGTACAATATATTTAGTAAAACTGAAGTGAAACCAAAAAAAAATCACTGAAGAAACTAATCCAAAGTTCTTAGTTCCCTAAAGTCCTGTATAGCTCTACATGAAAGGCAAATTTTCACAGCTTTGAGAAAAAAATGGTTATATTAATCATACTTCAAATGTTTGTAGTAACTGATGCTCTGATGAAAAGAGAGCAGCTTGTGTAACCAGGAAAGACCCTAACTTTGACATTTCATTCACCTCTACCCGGACAAAGGTAGCTCAGCAATATACCATTTGTCTTCATCTCTCTTCCCAGGCCTGCAATTTGACAGGATAACAGCATAGTTTCTTGGTGGTCTGCAATGCAAACTGCCCTTTATCTACCTAATCACAATTCAGTGTAGCATAAGGAAATTCATTTTACTAGTGTGCTGCAAAATCTACGTCTTCCTGGTCACCAGATCTTGGGACTGCTTTACAAGGTGGATCTAATAATAGAGAGATAGTATCAGTTGGCTACTGATAGCTGCCAGCCTTTGAAGCGACACTCAAGTCAGATGTAAATCACACGCGATGAAGGCACAGAACATTAAAGGCAGAAACTCTGTAAAACTAGTTGAGCTGATTAGTACTAAATTACTGATGTTCTATCTGCTAGGGTAGTAATATTTTTTTTCAAACTGCTTGACTGCAATGCTTCATTTCACAGAGAGTCCATGTTCAATGGGCCTATAGGGAACACTTTATAGTGATTGACAATGGAAGGAGATGGTGACAAATACATAATTACTCTTTGAGACTGTAATGTGTTCATTAAGAAAACTAGCAATTTTTCTGTGATACAAAATACATACATAAAAATATGTGTTCCCATATAGGCACAGTCTTTTCAGACTTGTGAAAAGAATTGAAAATTTCTGGGATCCTCACCACTAGGAAAACCAAACCATCTGTAATAAATAGGTATGTAGTGTGTTAATTTATGAAAAAAAAAAAAAAAAAACAAACAAAAAACCCCCAAAACCAGCCCCTCCCCACTCCCTTAAACAGCAAAAAGTATAAGTAATACCTACTCTGGGTCTAAGTTTCAAAATCTAAGAAATTCGGTTGATTTGGAAAAATTTTATGCTTGTTCAAACACCTCACTTTGTTCATACTCTGCAGGAAAGATTATTTTTGGAAAGAACTAACAACAGTGTTACTACTGGGACACCCTTAGATGATATCCCAGACATGATATTGAGCAGCACTTACAACGGGATTGGAGTCTAATGAAATAAACTGTAGGAAGTAGAATTAGGAGTAGTGTTAAGCCACGTTATGACATAAAAAGCCAATGGAATATGCTAATGCCTTACTATTTGGTAATCAGAATCCTTTCTCCTTATGTCTGTCTCCCACAAATACCATCTCAGTTCTCCCACACTACTCTTTATGATTAAGAATTCATTTTTCCTGTAAACTAAATACCTCAATTTATCCTTAGAGTTGAGTTACTTACAAGTAATTCAAATCCTCCCTCATTTTGACAAATACTTCTAGACATAAGTTTTCTGTAAAGCCAGATTTCCTAGAAAAATTATGACTGAAAGTATTCCTTGGAAGTGCTGAGAAAATTGAAAGGTGTTTCTCTCTGGAATCCCTGTGAAAGGGAAAGTTCAACATATTCTTTTATTAATATGGTTTTTTTGGTATTGTTGCTGCCAGTTACCATTCCTAATGTAAATCACATTGCTTAGATTTTCTTGTGCACTGATTTGGAAAAAAAGCCATCACAGAATAATGGACAACAAAAGAAAATAAATAAATACCAAGCAGTAGTCTTATTCAGATAAGAACAGTGAAAGAATATGAAGAACTAGCCTTTCTCAAATACTGTGTGAATGAAAATCCTTTAATTATAAAAAGAATGAATACTGCAAAACTGAACAACTATTTAGAATCCAGTAAAATAACCGAAAATATTTTATTCAACCAGATTTGGTCTGTGCAAGGTCGTTAAACACTGATATTACTCTTTGATACAGATTAATATTGCCAGTATCATATGAAAAAAGGTTGGTCTATTTAAATTCTTTACTGAGTAATAGTAACAAGACAGCTGAGCTTGTCTATTTTTACTAATGGAAAGCAAAATTTCTGCATGATTACTGTCTTTGTTATTAACTGAAAGCAATGTTCTTTATAACATAGAAGACTTCTAGTACCTAGTACAGTATAATTACAATTACAATTTTGTATACTATCACCTAACTAATAATTAGACTAAGGAATAATTTGGTTAACTGCCGATAGCTGTTGGCAGTTAGCTTATGTTTATTTGTTGCAATGTCTTATCGGTAATAGAATGCATGCCCCTTGACATTGCATTATCAATTTCGTTTTGGAATTGGATTTTGTAACATTCTCCCAAACTCATAAGAGATACATCTTGTCACTGCCTTCTTAGACTCATGAAGTGTCAGCTATGTCAGTTATTGTTAGGGTTTTTACAAAGGAATCACATAAAGTAAACAATTCAAAAAACATTTACTGTGCTTAGTATCAACTGTCATTCAAGCCAGATATATGACTGATACATTAAAAAAAAATCGCAAATTTCTGCAATCAGCTCAGCTACAGCTTTTACAATAATTACAATCAATTAAAGTTTGGAATGAAGATGACTCCATGAATCTCAGGTGTAAAAGAATAACACAGTTTTATGACATGTTCTGCTATGACACAGTTACTGGAACAAAAAGGGATGGAAGAAAATCTGAGGCTGAAACTAGGGAAAATAGAAAGCAAGAGGAATCTCACGCTCATGCACACACAGGATAGAAAGTTGCTACAGTGAAAATAATCGATTATTTCACAAGAAAAAAAAAAAAAAAAAAAAAAGTAAAAGTAAAAAGTTCCCTGAAAAGACCCAGGTTACGTCTTACTCGTCTGGAGTGCAGCAAGTTTGAAAACAAGAATGCTCCCACTCAGACAACCATGGGGGAGAAAAAAAAAAAAAAAAAAAAAAAAAAAAAAAAAAAAAGTCTGAAATGCACAGGCATACATTGGAAACAAAGTTACAACAAAGTTGAGCTGCAGTGTCCTGAATGCTAGACAACACCTTCAAATTGTGGCTTCAGCCTCAAACAGACCATCAACATGATGCATTTAAGAACAGATGGGACGAAACCCTGAAATGTACTAGATTTAGATTAAAAGATTTCAGCTATTTACATACCCTGTTAAATGTCATAATGGTTGCATTAAGATTATACATGGTTTTAGTTCTTAGACACCTGGCAATTGGAAATGTCCACTTCTCTACTGTTGGTCATTAATTAAATATCTCCATGATAGGTGCATTAAAAATACCTCACCTGAATTCTAATTCATGTACTATTTGTCTTTGCAGAATGGACTTCAGACAACTTAAAGACAAATTATGGCTTATCCACTATAGTATCCAGCTTCTTGGAGAGCAAGAAGTATGTCCAAAGAAACATTTTCTTCCTACAAAAAGTTATAATTTGTGCTTCAAGGAAATTGTATTTTATCTTGTAGCTTCCTTAAGTGTTCAGTAGGTCAGCAAATCTAACAAGAAAGGAGCAAATAAAGAGCTGGCAGAAGGCTTATTTACATTTTAGAACCGTTAGGAAAACTGACAAGGAACATGTGATTTAAAATTAGTTAGTCTGTGGCTTTCATTTGCAGACTAATTCTGTTGGAGTGATGGCTTTACCAGTGCAACCAATGATTCAAGAAAAATAACAGTGCCTAGATATCATTAAAAGTTTTGAACATTTATGGATTATTTAAAATATTATAATATTTATATTCTGTTTTTATTAGATAATTTTATTTAATATATTAAATATACCAGGTAAAAATAAATGAATACAAAACAATATTGTTTGCTTTCCAAGCTGAAAGTATGGTCAAGAATAGCAAGCTTTGTAGTGTGTTTCTTACATGATTTTTATAATGAAAGAGGGTAGCTTTATGGTTTTTGAAGCCCCATTTTTTACTAGTATGCTATAATTTAAATCATGATATAAAAAAATAAAATCTTTCTCTTTGTAATTTTTTTTCTTTTCAAATAGTTACAAAATTAAATATATGGACCACTTACTTGGCTGATACACTCAGACACTAGCCAATGGACGTCAGTCTATAGCATTTGAAAAGCCCTTAAACATAAATTTCATTTGTGAAATAATGAAAAGATCATGAAGAAATAACTTTCACCTCTTATCAGGGTATCTGCACTGGAACTGGTAGATTTGCCTATGATTTCCTGTGACTTCCATTTTCTCACCTGTAGGTTTCTTAGTCTTTTGTAAACACAAAAAATATTGTTCTAAACTTAAGCAAGATATGAGAACAGTGAAAAAGAAAAACAACTTCTCTGAATTTCTCATTATTATTACAATATGCATATATATTGAAAACCCACACACAGCCACTTGACTGATACTATGCATAGTTTTCACAATATTGTATAACAGATGACACTTTTCAAAGTCAAATATGTACATACACACAAATATATATATATTATAACAGTAATTATAACTAAACACTGTATTTCTCTGGGAGAATTTTAAGAAATAATCAGTTCCTGATATTCATTTTCTCACATAGGTGCTCAAGAAATAAAGACTTTTGTTTCTTTACTCTTCCTCTCTTTTTAAAACTTTAGAGAGCAGGCTTCTTAAAAAAATGTCTTAGCGTTTTCCTTTCATTCTTTCCTGAAATTTCCATCCTACTTTCATTTTCTGTGATACAAGACTGTTCACCTTCATGCATTTGAAAATTCCTTCATCTGAAGAAAAAAATGTAAAAAACAACAACCTGGACACTTCACACCAAAAAAAAACCCCTTCTTACAGAAAGTTCTTCAACAATGTCTTGGAACCTAAAATACCTGTAATTTGCTTTATTGCCATTAGTTTTGGCCCTAGCCTTCCTAGGTTAGCCTTATTCACTAAAGACAAAAGCCAAAGAAGGGTTAGTGTGTGAGCAATAACCCAGAAGCTAGCCATATCAAAAAGATAACGGTTTGTCTTTTTAACATTGTCAGAGTAAAAAGAGAAAAAGGTGGGAGAATATTGAAGTTGATTTTTTAATCTTAGAATTGTATGCTAATAATATACTCATTTGTTTGTAATGGTACATATTCCCTTATTACTAGATGATCTTTTTGTAATAATAGAAAAATGACACCTTTTTATGACAAAAAGATTTTTACCAGTTTTATTAAGAAGATAAAAATCAGTATATTTCCCATGAGTCACCTCATCCTAATGGAAATGTCTAATACATGTAAGATGAATTGTGCTCCATAAGTATGCTTTCCTTCTAAAGGATTTGAAAGGAATCTAAGTGACTATTCAAATAAAGGTGCCTACATAGCAGACATCTAAAACTGGGTGACATAAAATCAAACTTCATGATATGGAAGTATTAAATTTGAAAGTATTTGATACCTAAATAGAAACATATCCCAAACACAGCAGTAATCATCAGGTCCCTGAGGACTAGAAGAAAGCAAATGACACTGTATTTTCAGGAAGGGCAGTAAGAAGGATTCAGGGAACTACAAACTGCTCAGTCTCACCTTATGAAACTTATGAAACAATCAATCTAGAAAAAATTTCCAATCTTATGGAGGGCAAGAAGGTGATTGGCAATAGTCAACATGGATCTATGAACAGGAAATTATGCCTGACTGACCTGATAGCCTTCCACGATGAGATGACTGGCTCAGTGGATGAGGGGAGAGCAGTGGACATTGTCTTGACTTTAACAAGACTTTTGATACTGCCTTAAATAACTTCCTCATAGACAAATTGATGAAGTATGGGCAAGAAAAATGGACAGTGAGGTGATTAAAAACTGGGCTGAATTGCTGGATTCAAGCACCATCAGTGCTGTGGAGTCCAGCTGAAGGTGAGCCACAAGTGGTATACCCCAGGGGTTGATATTGGCATCAATAGCATTTAATATTTTCTTTGATAATTTGGACAATGGTGCAGAGTGCACTCTCAACAAGTTTACAGACAATACAAAAGTGGGAGGAGTGGCTGATACACCAGATGATTGGAGAAATGGGTTGTCAGGAACGTGATGAAGTTCAACAAGGGTAAATGACAAGTTCTGTGCCTAGAGAGGAATAGCCCTATGCACCAGTGCACACTTGAGGCCAAGTGGCCGAAAGGCAGTTTGGCGGAGAAGGACCTGATGATCCTGGTAGACAACAAGCTGACCATGAGCTAGCAATGTGCCTGCATGGCAAAGAAGGCCAGTAGTATCGTGGGTTGCATTAGGAAAAGCTTCACCAGCAGGTCATGGGAAGTGATCCTTTCCCTCTACTCAGTCCTAATGAGACACATCTGGAGTTCTGGGTCCAGGTCTGGGCTCCCCAGAACAAGGAAGGAATAAACTTACTGGAGCAAGTCCAGTGCAGGACTGTGAAGACAATGAAGGTGTCGGAACATCTGTGGCATGAGCTGAGGCTGAGAGGGCTGGGACTGTTCAGCCTGGAGAAGAGAGGGCTCATGAGGATCTTACCAATATGTATAAAAATCTGATGGGGGGACCCAGACTCTTCTCAATGGTGTCCAGTGGCAGAGCAAAAGGCAGTGGCACAAACTAAAACATGGAAATTCCACTACTTAGACACAAGAAAAAAACATTTTTTTTTTCTCTGTGAGGGTGGTCATACACAGGAATCTACTCAAGTAGGTTACAGAGTCTCTGTCCTTGAGGATATCAAAAAACAAATGGGCACAACCCTGATGAACTTCCTCTGGGTGGCCCTGCTCTGAGCAGGACAGTTGAGTTAGATGATCTTCAGGGGTGCTTTCTAAATTCATCCATTCTGCGATTCAGTTAACTTTTTCTTTTAATATACTTATGGACTATTTGTGACCACATTGTGATACCCAGAAGCTTGCTAGCTTGCTACTTATTTTATTGTATTCAGTTAGATATCTTATAAACTTTGTTATTTTATGAATAAATTATGAGTACTCTATACTGGAGCTGTCCTGCTTGCTTTTGATTAATTACTGAATTATGATACATTTCTATTCATGTTTAAATTAGTATATAGTCTTTTAAGGCACAAATTCTTATGCACAGAAATGCAAAATTTTATGTGTGCAAATAACTGAGAAATTAAAAATTTAAATTTCTTTTTCATTATGAGTTTTATAGATAAAATTCAATTGCTCAAGTATTTGAGACAGAACAAAATCCATCTTCATGTCTGGATTAATCTGAATGCAGTGAACCAAGTCCTACTCTCAGGTGCACTGCTTTAAATTGTATTTCTAGTTTGTGTATAAATAATTTAATAATTTATAAAATTAAATTTATAAATAATAAATTTCCACACACATTTAAATAAAAATAGAACTTAGTCAAGGATAGAGAGGCAGGTAAGATGCAAACACCTTCTTTAGTATACAAGTAAGCTATGTACAGTGTTAGAAAATAAATTTTCCAGAAGTTAGTAATTTCGGTCACCTTTAGTTACCTGAGGACAAGTTCTCTGAAATCCATAATTGGTATGTGAGTAAACAGGTAAAGCATAAATTGCTTTGTTTCACCTAATAATGAGAGGACAAAAAGGCTTTCTATAGTGATTTTACTGTCTTTATTCTTGTAATTAGAAAAGGTTGTACAATTAACATTTCTGCTAATTCTAATTTTTCCAAATTTCGTCTGAAACAGGAAATACAAAAACTATCACTTTCTAATTCAAAAACATTGTCTTTTATTGCACCTGTATTTCATCACTGTGTTTACCTTCATCCTTCTGTCTACATTAATCTTTTGTTCTCATTGGCTTTTCTTTTTGAAACTGTACAGATGTTCACACTCTCAGTGACATTTCAGTGTTTCTTCCTCCACAGTTTTCCTTACTGATATTTGTGATGAGACCTGTGCATTAAATTGTGCTGTTACACCCAAGCGTAGTTACAATGAAAACTGAAATACTGCTGATTTCATTATCACTCTCCACTTCATTATAAGCTAGTTAATGGTACGTATTATGACTTATATATAGTTTCACATACTTACAGACTTGATTAGAGTGAATCAAAAGAGGGTTTTCTCATGGTTTGCTTTTTTTTTTTTCCTTTCTTCTCTTCTTCTCTGTGAGAGGTGATTGTCTGGTTTATATTTGCCTATTTGCTTGTTTTCACTTGGCACAATTTTATATTTCTGTGATTCAGCATTACATTGATTCAATTTCTGAAGAAGATAGTTTCAGCTTTGTCTGTGAAGAGAAACACTGGACTGGGTTAACTGATGAAAATAAATCTCAATTATTTATTTTTGCTGTTGGATTTCAGCCTTGCCCTCTCCAAAGTACATTGACTACTTGATTTCAAGCATCCATAGTGGGCTGTTTTACACGATAGGAGCACTACAGAAACATGCAAATTGCAGATCTATGCAAAAAGCATCAACATCAATTAATCTGTTATTTTTAGGAGATCTTCTAGATGGATGTACTTTAACTCCTCTAAAATCTTTACTAATGTGGCTTGCACACTTTCTGCAGCTACTACTACTACCACTTCATGCGGAGAACTTGAGATTTCCCTTCAGATCATTTTCTAAGACAAAGTTTCCACTGAGCCAAGCTTTGGCAAAATGCTTTGGGTAGATTGCACGGTTGCCTAAGTAAATATGCAGTTTCCCACTCAGAGAAAATCATCTCCACTGCCATCAGGCTTATGGAAATAGAAAGCCAAGAAACAGGGTGCGTAGAGCTTGACTTCAAAATGGCATGTTTGCAGTCTTTCAGAAGATCCAAGATCTCTGAAAAAGGGTATTTCACATCACCATCTTTCCTGAAGTTGCCCTTGATGTTCTGTGGCTACGCAATTTACCTGTTTGTGTCTGTTGAATAAATAGTGTATACTAACATGATTTTTGTGCTACAACAGGGTTTCTGTCTTTTACTCACTAATTAACCAGAAAAAAATTTAGTAAAAGAGCTTTGGCTTCAGAATTATTTATTATGGATGTGTTTTCATGGGTTAGTTACCAGAACTGGCACTGTTACTCTTTGGCAAAACATTCTATTGATGGCAATGAAACAGTGACAATGCCACAGCAGGGAAGGGGGAGTTGAAAGATTGTTCTCAGTCTGGTTTGCTTGATTAAGCAGTAGCCAGTGACATGGTTTAACTGTATTTACTGACTATTTTTTTACTGCTATGATTGATTGATGGTGGCTAGAGTATGAGCAAAAAGCTAAAGACATAAGCATTCGTTATGATTTGGGGGAGAGAAAGCCAAGAGAAAACGTGGTCAAAATAAAAATGGCAAGTCCCTTGTAGACAGTAATCTGCATTCAAACTAGACAATAGGGCAGACACTTCTCACGCCTTGGATACTCTCACCACAGTGGGCATGCTATGAAAACAGACACATGAAGGGCAAAAGTTCCACGTTAAAATGCAGGACCTTTCTCTGCAGACAGAAATATGGTTATGAGAAAAAGCAAAGACCTAGGCAGAGTATACTGAGATAAACATGGCTTGTGATACCATGAAATTGAATCAGTTTCAGATGTGGTAGATTGCCTCAGCACAGAAAATGATGAGACACTCTCTATCAATCTGAAATACCTTCTGAATCTTGAGACACTTGGCCAAAGAGGCTCAGGCTCTCCCCTGTCAACTCATCTGGGGACAAATTTCACCATCTTCTTCTTTCCCTGGGTCTGTGAGATGAAATCTCTTAGAATAAGTCTCTGAGCCACAGGCCTCTCCTAACCATTTCATCAACATCGACATCCTAACAGGCCCATCCAGCCTCTCTTTTAGAGGCTTAATCTCATCAGAACAGCACAGGATTACCGACTCCCCTTTTCCTCCTTAAAGGTTTAAAAATCACCTTTAATCTTCACCACTTAAAGTTTGTCGGGGACATTCTTCAGTTCAGTTTTCAAATTTTTTTTTAAGGAGCATTAGCTCTTCATCCACAGAGTACATATCATAACACAAAAATGAAAAAACCCTCAGAGATTAACAATTAGATAGGAAAACTATTAGAACTGGAACAGTAAAAATTTGTGTTGCTTCTCTGAACTTAGCTTAAGTTAAAGGGTTCAATAGAAAAATTTTTTTCTTGCTCTTACTTCTTAAAATAAATTTAACTAGCATGACTAAATGTAAATAGCAAAACAAGTTAAATATAAAGTACACATCCATCTAGCAGTCTAACATTTGCTTTTACCAGGTTACTGAACTGAAATAAAATATTTGTTTAAAATAAGTATTACATAGCACACCCTCAACTTCACTGTCTACTATGTCAATTTACTCATAAGAGTGCAAGTATTATGTTTAGAAAGGGTGAAAACAGGAACTGCAACAGAAATATCCACATTAAATGCATCTCATAAAAGAACGTAAGACACATTTTTGTGGTTTCATAATTTTATGGCATTTAAGACCAGACAACTTATATTGTGCTGTCATATCACAGGTTATTCCCTTTCATCTATTAAGTCTCTTTTGAGACCAATAGCTTGTCTTTGACTGAAGCATAGCTTGTGTTTATCAAAAGCACCTCTTGCAGAAAAGCATTTCATCTTGATTTAAAGTCATTAAGAGGTGGAAAATCAACTACTTTGTTCAGTAGTCTTTTCGAGGAGGTAATATCTCTTGTTTTAAAGTGAATCTTTTTTTTTTTTGTAACAGTGAAGTATTTGGCTTCAGCATGAAAGTTCTCGTTTTATTTTCTTCCCCTAAACTAACAAATAATGTAATATCTGCTCATATTACTCTTTTTATCTTTAGAAAGTATTTATATACTGCATACTAGTAATTTCATGGTGATAAATTAAGCCCATTAGCTGTATTAAATCTCAGATTGTAGAACATGAACAATAAATAATTAATGAATTATTTTTCCTCAAACTTTTAATATCCTTTTAAAAATATTAGCATCAGGTTTGTAACTAAAAAGATAAAAAGAGTCTATGTAGCTCATTAATGAAAATTACAAAAAGCATTGGATTTTATTATATTATCCAAGCTTCATCTTATTCCAGATTATGTATCTGAGATACTTATTAGTCCATTTTACTACATCATCTTACTAGAGCAAATACCAGTTGCTAGTTTATCCTGACCTTTTTTCCAAGTCACTGCCTTCCAGAGTACCACCACCCCTTCTACCATTATACATTCCTTCAATATGGAAATACATTTGGTTATCTTGTTCCATTCCCTTCACTTCCACAGAAGTTTCTACTTCTTAGCCTCAAACTGAAAAATGAAACACAAAACTAAAACAGCAAAAGCTGTTAGTGTGGTATACCGACCAAACAGAAAACAGCAGGAATTTTGTCAACTGTGCAGACCAGAAAAGTAAGCCATTTCATGTAAGAATAGAGTCTTATGGGTGCTTACCTGAAATATCCCTCCTAATCTCATTTCTTTTGACCTCTAGAAACTTCTGTAAGAATGTCATCAAATAAATCTTTCAAAACTGAAATAAAACATTTTCTTAAGGGATGGTATTGGCAGAAAATGAGAAAATGTTAGTAAATTGCTTATCTTCTGAAACCTCTGTAGCAAACTGAGAATGATACATATGAATTGAACAATTAATTTCAAAATCAGAGATATACTGGGAAATCATTGGGGTTTTTATGATTACTGTGTCTAAACATCTGTTCAGGGATACTTACAGGTATAGTCACAATGTATGGGAGGACAAAAATTCATGAAGGAAAACTGAACAATTTAAACTATTTTAGAATATTTTATATTATATTTTATTTTATCTTGTTTTGCTTTGCTCTGCTTTGTCTGTCTGTGATCTAGTTTTGTTCCTCGTGCCACCACCTGCAGCTGAAGCAAACTTAGGGTTCAGTGATGGAAGATAAGGCTTTGGTTAGAATTCTACCTGAATGCAGTCCTGCTACAGAAAACACTGAGAGAGATATTGAGCCTTAGCTACAAACATTACAAGAACAGATTAATACTCCGAGGAATCACAGGATTCCTTGACCTGTTCTGCCATTACAAAGAAAAGGAGTCCATAACTTTAATAAATTGAACATGTACTGAAGCACATTGCTGATTGCTGAGGTACTATTCAAAATAAAATTGAAGTATATGAAACAAGACACAAAGTTTCCAATACAATAAAAAAGTAACTGAAAACTTTATCCAGTCTAGCCTTATTTATTAGAATGCTGTAATGACTTCCTGGTCAAAACAAACTTTTTAAATAAAGGGATGGGCCATAAAGAAAAAACAATGTATGTACTTCTGTAAAGTGGTTAAATCTAGGAAAGTTAAAGGCTGATTCTTTTAAGACACTTTTTCAATTCCTCCATCAGGAATTTTCACAGAATCAGAAAATATCAAAATTTCTGTTGGATAACTGTGACTTGATTGAACTTTTATAAAAAAAATTACATTTTATTTCCCATATTAATGAAAAATATCTGACTAAAATAATTTCCTTCATCATTTCTTTATAAAATCTAAACAACTACACTGGAAGTATTTTTCTGTATGGGATTGACTGATCTGACCATATTTTGTGCATCTCTAAGTCACTGTTTGTAAAGGAAACATTTTCTAAAGGAAAGCAGACTTAATCTTTTTATAAAATCCACACATATTTTTGTGCAATGTTACAACAGTGGTTTTCATTTACACCTAACAAAAAAATAAACTAAATATGAATTAATCCTTTAATTTTCCTCATCTTTGTTTCTGAGCTTATCAGGATATAGGTATGCTTAAAAATAAATATCTGTATTCAGTTCTGACAGTCTGTTGGTACCTAATCGAGAGCTAAAATCCTAGACAGAAATTCTATTCCAGAATGTCCTCTAAAACAAGAGTAGGTAACACATTTTTTAAATATACCAGAGAATTTATAGCATAATATTTTTTTTGTAAAGTATTATTTAATGGGTCACAGTGCTGTATCTGTGAAGTGTTACAAACTATTATATTTAAGACATGGTTTTTATTCACCAGAGGCTGAGTGCTTAGACTCTCAAAACATTTTTACAGAATTCTTTCTATGTATGGATTCACAGAAAGTATCATACAGCAACAAATAATAAATCTGCAAGTCACCCTGAAAATAAGAAATTGAGAATTAGTTTCTCCAAATTAGTGTCTGTAAGGGCAGTTGTATAAACAATGTCTGAGTGAAGGTGAGCCGTAATCACATCTAGAGCATCTTAAATGTCATTCTTAATTCACTTTGTTCAACATGAGACAAAAAATAGCAAAATCTATGCAGCAAAAAGTCATTCATTTCTTCCTAAGGATTGTTTCTGTGCTTTTTTCTATTGGTTACCCTTAAGTATTTTAAGATTTCAAGAGTAGAGTATTGGATGTAGAATATATATTTACAATTTTTTTCTGACTAAAGAATTTATACAGATTATCTACTTGGATTAAGTTTCTGCCTAAGTGTTTCTTTCAATTAATTCCATCCCCGTGGATGGACTCTCTCTTTTTCCAGCTGTCTAGGAAATGTATCACTTGTAGATAAATTCATACAGAAAGGCTACAGACAGCACATTAAATTTAATTCTGACCTGTTCAGAGGTAAGAAGTGTGCCCTGGAAAATGTCTCTATGGTCGATAGGCCTTTGGCATCTCATCTTTTAAAGATAGCATCTTCCAGGCCTGGAGGAAAGCCAGGTAGCCCGCACATGTGGGGAGTCAATGAGAACTCTGGCAGGGTGCCAAGATACCTGATTGCTTTTTCTTCCCCCCCACTTTCTTTTTTTGCACAGCAGAACCTCAGAGAGGATGAGCTCTGATCTCTAGAGGAAGCAAAATGTCCTTAGCATAAATCAGTCTGCAAAGAACAAAAGGAAGGCAATATGTTGCTACAGTGCTTTACCATGTGGGGTTGTTTCAAGTTTCTGTAAAATACAGCTAGTTCTAAGCATATCAAGTTACAGTTGTCCAATTACTGGATTTATGGATGGGTAGGTTAATAGAGACTTTTGTTTTCTGTCTTTGGTGCTGAAACAAACTGCTGGTCAGCTTCTTAACATAAGGTTTCTGAGCGTTTTGTCCAATTTCTTTTCATGAGCAAGTCTGGAATAGACTTACTGGAAGTACAGCATTTTGAAACCTGAATTTAGAAAGTCTTCACATAAGGAATAAAAAAGAGTGGTTGGATTTAGAAATTGTCTTTTGATTAAATTGGCCGAGATTTACATTCCACAGGTATGTCAACTCCTGAGACAATTGTTACAAGAACAAATGAATAAAAAAGTTTTGATGATTTTGTCCCTGAAAGTACTCCTCATCTTCACATGAAAATCCACCCATATACTGGATGGAAGCAGACCTGAGAGAGCCAAGATGATACCTGCAGCTCCGCAATTTTGAGAGTCATTATACATAAATTCTAGGTTAGTTCTTATCCATGTCAGATGGCTCTGGTTTCCAGGGGGTACGCCATAGAAGTGTCTTTTCTTTTTTGCTTCCATTTCCCTACAGCTTATAGAATTCAAGAGGACTCACCTCACATTTTGCGAGTTGTAGTTTTGGGAACCTTCTTGTGGCAAGAGCATCTTTTGGTGATAAATACCCAGGGACTCTGCCACCTTTTCAGAGCCAAAACATGCAGAGCCAAATCATGCCCTGTTGTAGGCTTCTGATATGTCTCAGAGATGCTGAAAGTTGATTTATATGGCAATGATTTAAGATGTTCACCTATTTAAAAAAGACAAAAAAGACGACTAAATAATTCTTTTTATCATTGCTTGTGGTGTCCCTGAGACTCTGAAAAAAAAAAAATATCATTGTTACTACATGTGTTCAAGGGGCAGAACAAACGAAAGAGATGATCAAGAACAACCTTGCCTAATTCCACCATTTTATAAAAATAGTTTGAGCAAGAGCTAAATTGAAAAAAACTTGAATGTCTGGAGAATTGAGAACAGTATGATGAAAGAAATAAATTGATGTCTGAAATGAATTTTTCGATCACTGGGAAAAGACTGCTCAAAAGAATCCAACCAAGTGCCTTCTACAAATGAAAGACCACACACTAGTTTATTTAATTAATGTGATTATTGTTGAGAGTCTCCCTGGACTAAAGTCAGAATGCCCTGTTCATATGAAGTTATAGTGGTTTGTCAGTGTTTTAAAGTCTTGGTTCACTTTGATCTACAGTCAAAGGAGTGGCAGAGCATGAAAAAATTTTGAGACAAATGAAGACATGAAGCTATATAATTTTGGAAGCCTGAAGTTTTATCTATTCATTTAAACCTGTGATTTGTTTACTTTCCTCTAATACAACTATGCAGGAAATCATTGGAACACTTTGTTCTAAAAGGTACAGAGTTCTCTCTCAGAAACTTTATTTGTTGTTGGACCACCACCATCATTTGCTGGTTTGAGAATTACAGGGCGCCTGTTCTGCTTACAGTTGGCTTTATCCACGTGCCAATGCTATTTTAGTAATTGATTTTTAGTTTTTGGGAACATTAAACTATTGAAAGTTTAGATTATCAAACAGCTTTGACATTTGACTGTCAACAATCTTTTTATTCTTATCTGAAAACTCAGTCTCCTGCACAACTCCATAATAAAAGTTTGGTTTTCTGTTTTGGGGTGGGGTTTTTTATTTCATTGTTTGAGGGGGGTAAAAAAAAAGGTAAAGAGATTTTTTAATTTAAATTATTTCTTAATTTATTTCAGTTAAATGAAAGGTACATGTGAAATTCAAGGCTGTCCAGGGTTCTTTACTTCAAAATAGCAGTCTCTTTATTCACTGAGAGACGTTTCTGTTCAAGTAATACACAGGGAATGTGTACAGCATGTGTGGAGAGTGACACGGAGACTATGCTGTGCTGAGATAGGTATCCTGCCTCCCTTACCATCTACATATTTCAGACTCGGTTAGGATCAAATATCTTCTAGGTGATAAAGAATGACTGTGAAGTAGAAAAGAGCCTTTACTGTCACACAGTTAATACCCTATCCTAATTAACTTTACATTCCTTTGCCTTCAAAGCTTTTCACAACATTAAGTTCTACTGAAACTGTGGCACAACTTTAAACGAGTGTTCACTGCATGACTGAATAATGTGAAATCATGTCCAGTTTATATAGTAATTTTTTAAACAAGCACTGTTTTCTTGTTAGGTGTTGGATCTATGTTGGGTATCTAACTGATAATGCATCTGTTTTGTGTTGTGTCATCAAATAACATACTTGTCTCATGTTTGGCATAAAAAACATGTTCAGGCAAGGTTTAAGACATTCTGAACAAATTTTGGACTTGAATATGATTGAATCATGCACCTTGTTCCCTTAGCGCTGTCCCATAGGTTTTCAGGTAGCTAAGCCAACTGAGATGTGGATTTCAAATCCTAATATCATGTTCTAACTATAGCCATATATAAACAAGGACTTTTTCAACACCTAGGCAAGTCCAGCATCCCTGTCCTGATCATTTGTTAACAAATATTTTTCTCTCTACACATTTTCTTTTATCTTTAAATTTTGTTAGTTTTAATAAAAATAGACCTGGTCAGGTATAAGCAATAAATATCCCAAGGAAGTGGTGTATCCAAAGAACAGTTAACACGTTTCTGATGTGGCAGTGTGACTTTTGGTTGATTTGAGGGGCAGGTGGCTTTCAGCTAATATGGGAACACTGCAGAATAATAGGTACTTCTAAACATCAGCAGTTTAATCCAAGTCCTATCAAAGTAAGGATAAAGACTTCTATTAATTTCAGTAGTTCTTTGATTGGGTCTGCACCAAAGCTATTTCAGGATCAAGGTGGGAACTACAGCTCAATTTTATGTTTTAAATTAGGTGCATGCTATGTTGTTACCTGAGAAAATTGCCTCGATCCCTGATTTTGAGAAGATGCAAGCACATTCACAGCAATACGTATGTGGAAAGTGTTTTAAAGGCACACAAGTGCTTAAGAACTTTGTGCACAAGTGAGAATTTGAAATTTAAAAAATGCTAACTGCCTTTTATTAATGATTGTTTGGGTTTAAGATGACCACCCTAGACTTAACAACAAAGTTCTGCTCGAAAAAAAAGATGCAAATCTATTCAGTTTCTCTGTACACTGAGCACGGGCACTCTTCTAACAAGAGCTGGCTGCAGAAAATCAGTGACAGCAAGTGCTCAGGAAACAAGTAGCGCCAGATTATAATAAAATACTTCATACTGGAAGAAAAATCTTTGTTTGAGAAACTGTCTGTTCTGTCATTAGTGTAATTTATAACAGCTGACATAAAGATACTCTGCATTGGACCTTGTTCAAACAATTTAAAATCACTTCTCCTGCCTTAAACAAATAAACCCATAGCATAATAAAGGTCTCGTGCTGCTCTTGTTCACTACAGCTGATCTTTATAATCTAGTGTACATGAGTTTACATTGCCTTTAGAAATAACTTTCTGTCAAGGTAGGAATTTTAAAAATAGCAATGAACTAGAACAGCTTCATGGATTAAAAATAAAGAAACGAAACTTGCCATCTCATCAAGTGTACAAATGATACTGGAGTTGATGAACAACACTGTAAGAATACAAATAATTCTGAACTATCAAACATCAAAATCTGCTGAAACATAACTCACAATTTTGCAAATAAAGGCTAGATCATGATTTATATTTGTCTTCCCATTTCACCTATCAATACAGCACTCCAAAAAGCAGTTATCAGAGTGTAAGAAAATCTTTTCTGTGAAGAAGTTTTCATCTGAGAAAAGAAGCTGTCCTCCAGGGCTGCAATCAGAGCTGGCTTAAAGCAGATGGAGGATACTTCTGCTGACAATGCTTTGGGTTCTCTTTATGGCAAGGTAAGTACCAGGAAAAAACTGCTTATTAAATTTCAGCAAAGTTACTGTTTTCTGAAGTTTGTAGGTTAACACAGCAATCACCAACATACAAACAAAAGAGTAAAGGATGTCTGGAGCCCGTCATTTTTAGCACAAGGACAGCATCATACAACTGTGCTTTTAATGTTGTCAACCTAATCTTGTAAATAAATATTTCCCTCTCACTATTCCTACAGGAGATTTTTTCAGAGA
Source organism: Strix uralensis (assembly GCF_047716275.1). NCBI lineage: Eukaryota > Metazoa > Chordata > Aves > Strigiformes > Strigidae > Strix > Strix uralensis. The sequence continues at coordinate 75,796,263 of NC_133973.1, forward strand.
TTCATATCAGCTTTATTCCAGTCTAAACTTATTCATAGTTTACAGACTTTATCATTCTTCTAGGAGAATTCTTAATTTTCCCACCCCATTTATCTATTCTGTATAACTTCTATAGAACTTTTTCACCAAAGAAGTAAAAATTTTTCTGTTGCCCATGTTATCCATATACTCCTTTACTGCCCCTTTTCAATTTTTATTTCCCAGTGTTATGAAGGAGGTTCCAGCAAGGTCTTGTTCAATAACATCTCTCATACAGGGGCCTCATTTGAAATTTCCTTGAGTTGGGGTTTCTTTCTCCTTTATCATAACACAGAGTCACTCTATGACCACATAATATAGCCAGGACTTTCTCCTCATCTGTCATTTCCAATGGTTCTCAGCTTACAGAGAAAAATTGTATTACTCCATAAACGATCTTGTACTTCACACCAATAAATTTTGTACTATTTATATTACTAGTAGACTGCACACTTCAGACTGAGTCAAAGGGGTCAGCCATTTCTTCCATCTGCAAATTATCCACAAATATGTAAAGCAAAAACCTATCAGTTACTTGTAATGTGATAGTTCTGACTCCATAGTCAGAATCCAGGTTCTGTTGTAAAAAGGCACTATGTAAATGAGCAGGTCTCTTCTTTGAGGACTAATGTTTAAGAAACTGTTGCTATGAATATGTATATCAGTATATGGCGAGATTGCTTGCAACCAATTATTGCAAGTGCTGCTGTGAACTCTTACTATACAGAATTTGCTATTTGTGTGCTGTGAATAGCATACAACATTTTGGAATTTTTTCAGCTCCTAAGTAAGATGATTTTTACTTCCAAAGCAAAATTTAAAGTGGACAAAGAAAGTTTGAATTCTTCAAAATGAATTTGGGTTATCCCCAACACATCTGCTTAGGAAATTAGTAGTTCTGGTTTTAGTTGTACATGGAAGACAGGACTGGAAAAGTTCATCTAAAAACCAGTTCAGTCTGAATTTCAAAATTTAAGGAAATCATGGTTGTTTAAAGAAAATTTTATCTCAAAAGGAAATGTTTCTTTTCCATCAGAATATTACTGGAAAGAAAATGAGGTATTAGGTGGTACATTACTGGTTGGAAAAAAGGAAAATAAAGTCTGTGTTATTTGTGAAAGAACAATACCCTTTAGGTGACAGCTGTAAAGATACCAAAACAATAGCAAACCAAATTCCTTGAAGTTTTATCAAAGCCAAATCACAGCCCCACTGTGCTTTCCTTCATTCAAAATCCATAATCCTTTATTGAGGAAGCAAATTTCTTAATGAAAGGAAATATTGCTGATGGAAGAGCCAGCAAAGAAGTTACAGTCAGTGAACTCTAGCATGTATGTAATTCTTAATGTTTTGAGAAGGGAAGGGGGCTAATAGCCTGTGGAACAGCACCTTCCAGTTATTCCAGATTCTTCAATAAGAGTGCAAAATATTCTTATTGGGTTCCCTTCTGGCAGTCAAAACGAGCATAAAGATATACCAGTATGAAATGTCAACTTTCAACTCCACCACAGGTGCGTGGAAGTAAGGACAAAAAGGTAGTGGGAGAATCTTGCCCACTTCCTTAATTGTGACAGTCAGCATGATTCAGTATATTACTACTAGCTGCAGAAAAAGTATTTGGAAACATATGGATCTGGTATTGGATCAAAACATCAACACAGCTCTAAAGTGAGACACAGAGACAAGGATTAGTGATTAAGTGCTGTTCATTTAGATTCACTGAATTTGATTTGTCATAGCAGGTAGCACACTCTCAAAACCACACAGCTGGATCAATTTTACTAGCATGGAAACTGTTTTTTTTTTCTTCCCTTTCCAATGAAATTGGGCAGAAATGTCCTGAGGATTTTTTGACATGCCTCTGGACTTCTCCAAAAGTAGGGTTTGTTTCTAGAACTCCCACCTGAAATCTACAACACATTTATTAAATAGGAAATGGAAATCCATTGAAGTGCTCTCTGAGAGAGCAAGAGCAATGAGGCATTGCAATATCTAATTCACATAATACTGAGAGTAGCTGCATAGGAATAGTGAACAGAAGTTGATGGTAAATTATATGAGCTCATCCTTGTCAAGGAACCTATTAAGGGGGCTAAACCCAAGACACAATTAGACTACTGAAATTTCTTGTATAACATCAGAGTTAATAAAATAATAACACAAATGTATTACATAATCAGAAGCAAACTGAATTCTGTTAATCTTCTGCACACTTTTTATTTGCCCTATGTGTACTGTCTTCTAGGAATAGAAAAGAATCTATCTACTTTCAAATAATTCCTGAGGCAGGAGTGTCCAAAACAATTTTGATATAGCAGGGATTTTAGGTCCTGAAACTTGAAATAATGGTGACCTTATGAAAAACAATGCAGTAAGGTTTAATTAAATGAAATAAATTTAAGGTTAAACGAAATCCATTCATGAAGTGTTCATGTATATCTTAAAATGAATACAGTAGATTTCCGTTGTTTGAAGTAAATATACCCAGCAAAAATTGTTATAAAAAGAGTCTTATATAAGACCTGTTCCATCATCTAATGAGGAAGCCAGGATTTCTCCTTGTCAGCTACAACTCCACTAGATCCATACAAGCACATGGCAAGGCAGTATTAATTTAGAAGTCTTCAAAAATATATTTGGATGTATTTGTACACAGTACCAGCATTTATATGAAGAGTCAATGTAAATGTGTCAATTCCTTCCTGCAGTCAAACATATCCTTTAAAACAAGTATCCTGATTAGGAAGTCTGCTTTTTTAGCTGTTGTGCACCTCTCAGCTCCCTTTTGCAAAACTGATCACTTCAATCTTTGTCATGGACAAGGTATTTTTGTTGTGTTAGATGGATTCTCAGAAATTCTCCTCAAATCAGTCTCAACATCTGACACATAAGATCACGGGGAAGAGAGAGACACAGTGCAAATATGTGATAATACACTCATGGTAATAGCAACAATAGAAAGCCAAATATACTAAGCAGATTAAATAAATCAATATTTAGGGCTAAGAGGTAAGCACACAACTTAGTAATAAATGCTGTGCTTTCCATCATGCAGGACAGAAAGCTCAGGTTTTGCAAATTACATGATTCAGTCTTCTCTTATCCACACAGTTAGCTGATGACCTAAGAAGACCTGAGTTTAGCACATTATTCTGTTGTTTTTTAACTTGGCTTGTTACATGGAAATTACACCATGTTGTCCTCACAGCCTGGTATATAGTTGGACTGCTACTAAGACTAGTACACAGATGGCTTTTGAAAGGGATAAGTTCTAGCTGGTTGTCTAGGAGCAGAGATGACAAAGAGCTAGAGGTTTTGGGCTTTTTTTTCTGTCAGAGGTGAGTTTGAGGCAATGTTATGACTGGACTTTACGAGTTTAGGTAAGAGTATGAGCTTAGGCTAAGCGTATCGGGAAAGAGGTCTGGTTTTCTAAACCTATGACAAAGCATGTTTAAATGCTACATAGTTATGTTAAGCTGACTTTTCCTCTTCTCAGCTGAGCATGCTAAACACTCAACATGTTAAACACAAGCAGTTAGCATGCTGTAAGCACGTTGGTTCTTTTGTCCTCTAGGTCACTGCACAGTTAATGATGCTGTTTGAAGGGGAACAGAAGCGCACAGGAGAGTCCCACTTCAGAACAGCTCTAGACTGCTGCTTTAAAAACATATTTGGAAGATATTGGTTTAAATGTCAAAAGCGTATCCCTGAAGAACGCTCCAACTATTAACCTGTTGAATAAGGAGAGACATCAGCATAACAGCTTCCATAAATTATCTGGAGGAGTACTCAAAGAAAACAAGATCAGCCCTTCTATGCATGACAAGGAGCTGAATGCTACATTGCAAACATAAATATCTGAATAAAGCTACCTACAGTTATTAAAAATTTTAAATGAATAATGTAGCTGGCATATTAGCTGATGAGATCAGTAAGCTGATGAAACTAACACCCATGTGTCAATAAAGAAAATATCTTATTTGAAATTATAAGGACTCTGTAGGGAGAGGATATTTAAAATTACATAAGGCATCTAGAAAAAAAATTGTGTGCTCTTTAAACACCATGTTGAACATGTTATACAGTCTCAAAGTAATATGCCTATCTGAAAGTATATGAAAGCTACACTAACCTTAGGTTATCCATCTCAGTGCAAAGAATGCATGTAAGTGCTTGATATACTTCCTCCTTTTAATGTTATCTTTAATCTTTTGCATCAAAAAGTGCATAAAGTCACTTCAAAAGAATTTCATTGTAAATCCTTGCAACAATTAACAGCAGGTTCTTGCTTTAACAAACCATCAACAATGAGAGATTGCCTGTTCTGAGAAGTAACACGGTGACCTGAAAGCTTCAGTCCTGAAAGCATCCTGCTATAACACCTTCTCAACATACATCAACTATTTTTTATACACCTGGTTTGTTGATGCATTCTGCCGTCCCACTCATCTTTTATGTGACTGCTGCTTTGAAGATAAGGGAATAGGCTTGATTTTGATAGTTATTTCCTGGGATTCGGGGAGTGTGATTGTTAATCTATTGTAAAAGACATTCTCATTATTTGAATAAATCATAATCTGAGGTTACTTTGCTTTTATTGGTTTTCTTTTGACTTTTGAATTCTGTTTTTCATTTCCTCTGAGCTCTTTTACTAATTGACAGGTGGTCCTGATGTGGTTCAGTACAGCAACCTCTCTCAGGTTACTGGCTGAATCTCCAGATGTTTAATTTCATCGTTTTTATATGCTTCAGTGAGTTTCTAGGCTACTTCTATCTAACACTGGTACACTTATCTCCCTCTTCTTTTCTCCCATTAGAGAAAGTGATTTGGTGGTTGTTGTTGTTGTTGTCTCACATTTAAATTAATTCCCCTGGTATTAGCTTCAGGATTTTAAAGAATCCTTCACAAGGTTAGTCATGGAAAGCCTTCAAATCTCAGCCTATTTCCATCTGCAACATGAACATCTTTGTGACATTACATACAATTATGAAGCTTGATAGTACGCCATCCTCAAAAGCCAGCATTACATCGTGATCCCCAATGTGACTCAGGTTCTTTGATTTACAGACATGCAGAAAAAATTGTTAGAGAGATTTATGAATGTTGTAATTGTCTCAAAATTTTGGGATGGGAAATGCATTTCATTTATTATCCCTGAGCACTGTAAATCTTCCTTTTGTTTGATATATATGACACCAAGAATGACAAAATGTTCATGTCTGTAACAGTTTGTCAAGGGATCATTTTACAGGCTCTGGATAAAGAACATAATAATTGCTCTGCAACACCTGAAGCCTCCTGTAAATTGTCTTATGCTGCCAGATTTCCTTTATTACATTTTTCAAGCCATAGATCTGTGAATGAACAACAGCTTTTAAGATGACACACACTTATTTTAATACAGTGTTGTGTACTTGACAGTCTTGAATTAAGTTGATTTACTTTCAATTCTGTAATATGTTGGCTACTATACCTAGGCAAATATCTACGTTCAGCTAAAATTTAAACCTACAGATGTAAATGAGGTAAATGATTTTATGTACCACTTTTGACTGATAAAATTTTTTAATCATTGTTCTCCAACTTCATCCAGTGTTAAAACTTAAATTCAGCTTCAGAAGTACTTGGTAAAATTCCACAGTTCTTTAGATCTTTGGGAAGGATATGAAAAAAAAAGTTTATTTGGGAAGCATATCAAAAAAGTTTCAAGGGAGACCTTTCTTCCAGCAGTTCCAAAACCGAAACGCCTGTATATGACAAACTTCCTGACAAGATTTACAGACATGCTTACCTTTGAATTGTTCAGATAAGCTTCGCACTAACTTCTGAACTCAGCTCCGGGAGTCATCACTAGTTGCTCATCTCCAACCCAAGGAATACCTACTTAGGGAGAAACATCCATTTTAAATTCAGAACTGTCTTAGATACCAAGAGAAAAGACCTTTCAACAACAGAAAAGGATTTTTTTCTGCTAAGTATACTTCAGTTACTCTAAGAAGATAATGCAGGACTATGTACTTAATTGAGAACTAGACCAAAGTTTTTCAAAGCGTATACTATGCCAGGGTCATAATAGTCCATGATTTCCTCTTGCTAGTTTTCCCATGGATTTGGAGTTCATACCCATGTAACTGTGCTTTCTATCATTTTCCTTAACAGAACTGTTTAACTCTCAAAAGCTTGACAAATGTCAAGATAGCCAACATAAAACAGTTAGCAACAGTCTCCTTTAGTAGTCCTAAGTTACCTCCTAACCACCAAATAAGCAAATGCTTTTTACGCATTGTCATAAGCTTTCATCATACTTTCATTGTTACACTTGCCAGCTAAAAGTGAGTTAATGAGAAAGAATATATAAAGTCAAATTTCTAGGTTAACCAGTGCCTGGTAGTGTCATCTATCCGTGAAAAGAACTTCTATTTGAGCTGTAACATTTTCTGGGTCTATCATGAATTGACATGACCAAATGTCAGGTATTCAACTATCTTTTTAAGTATAGGTTGCTGTCTTTCCATTTCAATGCACTGGTTCAGGTTAACAGTCAGTATGAGCAAATAAAATGCCTAATGAAAAATGAAAGTTTGAACAAAATTGTTCAGATTTAATCATGAAATGAATATATGACATTACAGGAAATCTTAGCTCTTACTTTTTAAATATGATCTTCTTTGTTTTCTTGGTACCAGAGGACATGTAATTTTTTGAAAAAAAAATGAAGCTTGTAGAAGTAGTGTTTCCCTGCCTTGAAAGTGTGAATTACACAACGTAAATGAAGCATAGCAAAAATAGATATGTGACATAAGCTGTGGGATCAAGAGTAGATATTTGGGAACACCCGTAGAAAATAATTTAGGTATTAATTACATAGTCAAAAATTGCAGAGTTTGTATATCTAAATGAGAAGCAGTTCACAATTGAAATTAAAGCCAACACTTAATGGTGAAACTATTTCAGTGTGAGATAATTTTCAGACCAAAAAGGAAAAAATGTGGGGTTTGTTTTTCCATTTAATCAGTCAAAAATAGTCCTTCATCAGAATAGTAACGAAGGGAAAATGAAGTGTGAAATCACACTGCGGTGCCTTATCAAGTATCACTGTGAAAAGTGACATTTGGTTTCTTAAAGAAAAAATAAATTTAAACAAAACAAGAAACATGTATGTGTTCTGACTTTGTTTCTGAACTGTAAATCCCCAGATGCCCTCAATGAATATGAGTGTTAATTGAAATCTAAGATTGAATATACCTCCGTGAGATAATAACTGAAATTGACACTCAAAATTCCTGAGAATCTTTGAAGTCATGGAATAACACGGAAATTTGAAATTTCTGATATGAATGTAAAGTACCTGTTATGATATTCAGACCTTATATGTAATTGTTAAAAACATTTTTCTAGAGGTTCCATGCCTAAAATAGTCCATGCAAAGCACACTGGCCTAACAAAACCCAAATGGAGCATGCAAAGAAAGATTTATATACCTTATAAAATGTATATAACTTATAACTGTTATAACTTGTACATGCATCGTGGCTGCATGAATCTTAAACAAGAAACTACCAGCAGGTAAAGTATTGTCCTTTCCTGTAATGATTTATTTTATGATTTGGGAGGGCTTTTTTCTTTCCTCTCATCTGAGGGAGCAACCACCAACATTTACTTTCATTCTGAGCATTATTATTTAATGGAATTTTTTTAAAGTATATTTAAAAGTTAGATATTTCTGTATCTGCTTCATGACAGATTCATTAAATGACAGCTGTCTTCTCTGTACAGATCAAGCCCTGGAAACAAACGATACAAACCGAAGAAAATAAAAACAAATAAGCTTGTAGACAGCTTTTAAGTTAAAAGCAAGAAAAAGCGCATTTCAGCCTTTCTAAATCAAGCGGTAGGCATGCCAGGCAAAAATGTTTTACAGTTGAATGTACCTTATAAAAATGACCTTAGTTCACAAGTGTGAAAATTCAGAAAATTCAGTCCTCCTCACCTTAGTTTTTATATCTGTTGTACAGAATGTTTACGCTGGGGCAGTACATTTAGGGTCCCTTTGTATTCAAGGAAATCCAATCAATGTGGCCAATGAATTTTAAGGTACAGGTTATCCTCAGATAAAGTGTCAGAGGAAAAGATAAGCAAAAAAGAGGCAAATAAATTGAAACAGGGTTAGCAAACTATTGCACATTATAGCAAAACAATACTGCATCGAAGCACATGGACAGGTTTAACCTTCACAAGGAAATATGTCCTTTAATTACATATTTTAATGGATTTCATCTACCACTGGGAAGCAATCTCTCACACATGCAAAAAACTGTTTAATAACCTCATTACTCTGTCCTCTATGTCCAAACACTGTCTTGTTCCAACAACTGGCGACACTTAAGCAGCACAAGGTATTGAAAATGGCTAAAACTAGCTAATTGAGGATTCCCTGGTTGGACCAAATGTGGAATCTGGCATCTCATGCACTAACTATGCCTATTAACTTTGGCATAGAACATGAGAGGACTCCTCATTTGGCAAGAGAACAGGCGACACTGTAATAATTAACAGCATGAATGTTACAACCCTATGTGGGTCTGTAGCTACTTCTAACTTTGTGTAAATCAAGTAGCCCTGATTCTGTTAGACTGAGAAAGGGTAAATGTCAAAGACAACCAGGGGGGCCAGCTTATTCTGGAACAGCCCATCATTCTTTTCTGTTCTGCGCCTGCCTAAGTACAGGATACGCAGACTGTTGTATTTTTGATTAATAATGTCATATACTAACAGAGATCCACCTCATTATACTTGCAATCCATCTTGTTCATGAGGTTATTTAATAAATGGCAGCCTCTTGCTAAGATAGCCATAATCAATGTGCATAAACTAATTTTTTTATTAGTTATAATTATACGAGGTCATTTTTATTGGTGCAGCTAGATTGATAGATAGCTCTGTAATTGTTTTCAAAGACACAGACAGCTATAATACAATTAAGCAACAAAGGATTGATCCTAGCTACATCAAAATCAATTGAAACTGATGGCACCCAGAAAGTCACAGAGAAGCTCAACAGACTTTAGGATAAGGCCTAAACTAAAAGCAGCTCTCACCCTCCCCCTATTTCTCCCCAAATTCTTGATTTACTCTGTGTTTAATAAAAAATCTTTAAAATATTTAGAGTGGCAACATTTTTATAGCAGTCTAATACAGCATAGATGTTTAAAAATGGCATCGACACAGTCTTGTCAATAGTTTGGATCTTGTTGATGCTACAAAGCTGAAAGGTTAAAGTGTTATCTAAAATGGAGAAAAATCTAACCCTTTATTTCAATGTGACAGATGTACTTGCCTTGAGCACTAACAAGGCATAGCTAATTACTGATACAGTTGCAGAAAAGACACTCTGACAGTCATGATCTATGAACAAATTTGTCTTCCAAGTGACAAGTCAAACAGAGGTTACAGAGGATCTTGGGCACTGCTAGCATGGTGGGTGGGTTATAAAAAATTTTTGCACTTTCTTTTTTATTGCTGTAGGGAAAATAGTCCACCTTCAACTCAGATGATGTCTGAGACCCTTTCATGATCATATTCTTTCCATTAAAGGCACCAATATTTCTTTCGATATATAGTCAATAGGTTTTTAATCCAAGTTTCTTAAAATCTCATTTTTCCTAAATTATTCTGTGATTTGTATGATACAGCATCTATTTTAGAGATATCAACTGATGAACAATTAAATCATACATCATAAAGATAATGCTCCAGCTTTTTAAATAAATTAGAATCTACAAAAATGCAGGTTTCTGAGAACCTGCATTCTCGTGAAAGTAAAGGACAATAAACTGATGCTAATGCACAAAATCAGATAATTCTATTACAAGTTCAATTTTTACCAAGTATGATAACTGTAATAAAGTGAAAAACATAGCTAAATAGTATTGCCATTTTCTTTGAGTCTACAGTCTTCATTTTTAAAGTGCTTCATTCCTGAGATAAAAATATTCTCAATTTCTTGCATCTCAAAAAAGTTCAGATAAGACTGAGTAAATATACTGGGTTTTATTGAGAATAAATAGTTATTCCTATTTATGATAAATGCAAATAGGTATTTCTAATGGTGAATCAGTTTTCTCACTGCTACACTAGCACGTGTAATATGAGGACTGAAATATAATAGTAATATGAAGAATTTTTTTAATCAGCATTTACTCTCCTAAAGCAAACGCGTTACCCATATTTATTTCACAAATATTAGAAATCTCACATAAAAGCTATCACAATGTTTTTGGGTGTAATAAGATTAAATCATTTGGGTCAGATCCCAAATGGGATTAGGTTTCCTGGCACAGAGCATTACAGCAATTGAGTGTTAGGCAGTGAGCCCAATGAACGTAATGCAGGGATTTCTTGTGTTCCCACATTCCATGTACAGTGAAAGGGAAAAACTGGGACTTCACAATGGGACAAGAAGTATGACAAGGAGTACTTAAAACAGACAATATGAGCATCAAACCACCAACATAATGAAACTTCGTTTCTCTTTTCTGCATTAAGTGCTTGTGTCTCACCAGATTTCTGAGTTTAAAACAATTTCCTCAACATTTTTGCTTAAATCACACCAACCATTTGAAATTATTTTTTATTGCACTTAGTGAATGCAGCAGGAAACCTCAGTTCAAGAATATTGTCGGTTTTGTGGATTTCAAATTCACACTTCATACTTCTGATGAAGAGATATTAATCACTAGGAAACAAACCTATCCTCTGTTTGTTTGTTCCCCTTCCATAAATCTTGTGTTAAAGGCTGCACAGAAATGCAGCTGTGATTGAAGCAATGGAGGATCTTTCTTCCTGAATTATGTAGCTTGGCTGTTTAGGTCATTCACATAGAAAAAGGCAGTCCCGGCTTTGAACCAAGAACAGCACCAAAGCCAGTTCTCTCACTCTAAGAGTAGTGATTATAATCACTACCATTTTGCAAAAAGTAAAAATTCTTCCCTCAATATCTTTGAGCAGAAGTGGCTCAGATATAATGTTTTGAGTTGAATTTGTGTTATGTATGTTCAGCACAGACAGAGGCTACTTATATCAGTAACCTGGAGAATGCTACTCACGCAAAGTATGTGTCTGAACACCTAGCTTTGAGCAAGGCAGCACTTCTAGGCATGCTCAATATCAGAAGATTAGCTACCTACATCTACAGTTTATGACTTAGAAATTCAGCAGATATCTTCTGGATTTCTTCAAAGGTTTCACAAAACTGAAGCTATGTACTTGGGTGCTTTCACTTTATTTCTTAAGCAGTATACACATTAAAGAGCATTTAATTTAAAGAGTATCATCTTTCATTTTCAAATGCTATGCTTTTCAACTGATATTTAATCATGTGCCAAGGATTTTTCAACAAGGTTGTAATGAACTGAGTTGCCAGAAGTTATAAAATAGGATTGTTTCTTCTTCAGATTTACATTTTTACAAATGCATCACATCCCCCGTTTATACATCCAGTTGCATTACTACAGTGTAAGAAACATTTAGACCAGGTCATACTCAGTAAGTGAGCACCCAGACAGTGCTTGTTGGGTGGTATACCTCTGAATATTAGAGAAGAGTATACACAAAGACCCTTGGGACAGCAAAAAGTGGCTTTACTCCAGTTCTCTTAATTCTATGTGAGAGCTGAGAAAATGCCCTTACTGTTCTATTCCCAAATGTGTTGTTCATGCTTTGCTGAGAAAAAAAGAAGAAAGTCGTCTGCCTAAGTGGGACTTGCAGAGAAGTACTGTGACAGTCTATAGACCCTGTGTACAGGGAGAAGTTGAAGAATATTCTTTGTAGGTTGCAGGAAAGAAAAGGGCAGGCAGGAGAATGACTGCTACAAAGAACCCTATTAAGGTAGTTATCACTATTTAATTCACCCCCTCAAACCTAACCATCTCCACCGGGGCATGAGTCACATCCTTAACAGCTGGGGACTGTACACTACTGTCATGCAAACACTGTCAGCTTTCCAAACAAGGAAAGTTCCAACTGATTTTTATTAATTTTACTGACATATTACTTCCAGCCCAAAAACTTTGTTTTGTGCATGCTTCTGAATTACTAACATGAGAAAAAGCAAACAGAAACCCTCAACCTAAGTAAAAATCTAACAGCTCTCTCTTTGCTCTCTACAGAGGATAAGCGCCTGCACCATAATGTAAATCAAGAATATTAATATGCATTTTCTTTTATGCAAACCTTTAACAAGATAGATTTTGCTAACAATATTGGTGTAATGATGTCCTGCTGTTAAACACTCATTCCTGACTGAACTACAATTCTCTGTCCTCTCAGCTGTGCCAACAGAACACTGAGGCCACATTGTAAACAGGACTGGTAAACTAATCCATAATAAAAGCAATTCTTCATTTAGTAAGAGCAATGATATACTCTAGGTAAATCCTGAAGTGTAATGTCAGGGTACTATGTTATGTTCCAATGAGAATTAAATAAAGGGCTAGCTGAAATATTGCTGTCAGCACAGCATCTGCTCATGTGATCTTTTAGTCATAATAATAGTGCTAATTCTCAGTATATCAAAGCAGACGTGGAAACTAACATACACAGTGTATCTTCTGAATATTCCCTATGAACTGCTCATGAGCAATCTGCAGGCCAAGAATTTATTCACTGAGGAATTAAATGAATATTTTCTAGATAATGAATAAATCCAAGAACTTTGCCATATGTTTGTGGACAACTGGTGAAGAGGAAAAAAAATGTTGATGAAATTTAACCCAATAAATAATTCATTACAATTTACTTGCATATTCTAAATTTAAAACCACAGATTTAACTGTCTCCAAGCTCCTTTTTTACAAGTAGCACTACCACCCAGTGCCTTCATTCATTATATACTTTGCCATCACCATTGGTTTTCATCAAAGTCTTTACATCCAGGCAGCAGTGGAAGAGAGCAATCCCTTCTGGTTAAAATGTTAAGTCAAGTTACATTTCCCCTCACTATTTCAATGCTGAAAGCATCACCTGCATTTGAATGACCAAGAGACTACGACAGATCACAGGCATAGAATAATGCAGTGGGTTGGCTGCCACTTCATTTGCCTTGACCCCTACTTTGTAACCTGCCACTACTGAATTTTAGAGGAAAAATGACTAGAGCTAGGGAACCAGGCAGAGTGAAAGTCAACATCATCATCTCTCTCTCTGCAGGTCAATAGTTCAACATCATCATTCCGGAAGAACTAATATCATTTCTGAAACCTATTTCTAAGTGTACAGTTGTTATCTAAAAGACAATCTGGAGACCTTTTTAATGCTTTCAAGTGGAGGAAGTTAAAAAAAAGCAAACCAGAAGAATATAGAAATGAACCTCCACTATATCTTTATCTGGAGGGAACAGGTATTTAACATCACCTTTGTTACTCAAAGCACAAGAAATTTTTCCATCATCCTTCCCAGAAACGTCTGGTTAAGTGTTCTGTTTCACTTTAGTGACCTAAGAGTGGCTTACATCTCATAAATAATGAAGAAAGTTAAAAGCTCAGGAAGAATAACGTGTTATGAACACCATCCATGCAAAGAATATAATGCTTGCCACTGTAAATCATCCAGGAAGATAAGGTGTCAATTCACTTTCAGAGGTAAGCACAGCAAAAATAAAATCTAGTGATGCACTGTCTTATGCACAATAGTAACATAAACAACTTATAAAATAAACTTTTTTCCAGTACAGTATACCTTAAAACTTTACCTTATATTCATTTTCCTCACATACTCCTTGCCCAAGCAATGCTGCAGATTTGGGTGGTTGATGCAGATACTGGTGTTCAAGTTTTAATTGCTTTGATATGGTCCAAATCCTGCTGTAGTCCCAGGAGGGAAAAAAATAGAATGAAACTTAAATACATACCTATCACTGAAGCCTTTTTTTCCTCAGCTTAGGATGACAGAAAAATTGGTGCACTTGGAGCTTAGCTGTCAAGATCCTACATTCAGAGAAGCTGGAGAGTTCTCAAAAGAGTCAGTTAAAGGGATTATTCTCTACAAAACTCATTTTTTTTTATAATCTCATCCATCAAATGATGGAGAATCTGCAGTTACCCTAAAAAGTCAAGGGAGTTTTTAATACATAAATACAGAAAAGATCATTATTAAACTTGTTTTTTCCCCAGCTGTACCCTGACTTTTTGCAATTTGCAAACTTTCAGTAACATGGATCCAGCCCTCATCTTTGGTAACAAATATAATCACGTGACATCTACTGGCATCAGTGAAAGCAAATATTAAATTTTCAAAATCAATTCTAATATCACTGTATTATCACTCTAATGTAAATCTACCCTTACCAGTTCTTTCCTTTGAGACTTGGCCACTCCTTAGGATGTATTTTAATTCAAAAATAAACAAATTTTGAAGAAATGCTCCCAGTGCTTCTGAATTATATGTTTATTATAGGGGTAAATATTATTATGTCGTGATACATTTACGCTAAATTCTTTTAAAAAACTGATTCCAAAAATCAGACGGAGGCCTAAATTACCCCTGGGTAAGTAACAGCACAAGATGTGCTAAAGATGCTGCTCACCAGTAGGAGTATGATTCAACATGTATATCCTCAAAAGCACTCTTTGAGATATTTGACCACTTTCTAAAAGGTCTCCATCCAACTTTAACTGAATGCTTAGCTGAAATAATCTATTAAATGAAGAAAAATGCACATGTGCATAAAGTTCACATATTTCTATATTTTAGTTAGTTGTGGTCAATGATGACAGTAGCCAAATGTACATCTCACACCCATAGTAAAAGACTCCAGACAGCTGTCTCCTTGCCACTTGATTGGCAGTTATGATTTTTAAGAAATGTGTCATGGCATTAGTTTGCTCTTTGGCCCAGCTCCTAACGTCCTCTAATTATACCAGAATAATTTAAAGACTAGTATGCCTCTGTCCTGGTTTTGGCTGGGATAGAGTTAATTTTCTTGAGCTGGGGGAGAACATAGCCGGATCACCTGACCCAGATTTTGGTCAGGATAGAGTTAACTTTCCTTGAGCTGGGAGGCAGCACAGCTGGAGTGTGGGACTCGGATTGGCCATTAGAGTATTCCATATCACATGATGTTATGCTCGGTATATAAAGGAGGCGGGTTCTCTCTCATTTCTGCTTCTGTTTAGTGTGGTGGGATCTTTGTTCTGTTGGGATCGCTGCTGGGGGTGGGCTGCGTATTGGTTCCCAGGTGGTGAGCAACCACATTGTGTATTACTCGTTTGGACTTCCTATTGTTACTGTTGTTTTGTTACCATCACTAAACTGGTTTTTATTCAACCTATGAGTTCTTCCTACCTATGAGTTCTTCCTTTCTATCTCTCCCCTATTTCACCGGTGAAGGGGGGGAAAGGTGAGCGACTGTCTACGGGGTGATTGACTACTCTAACTACTGTTGTTACTGATAGAAAACTTCTAGAGCATAGCTGAGTAAGAAGCACAAAACCAAAGGACAAAGCAGAGGACCTCACTCTCTTCTCCTCTTCTTCTCATCCCAAACTGTAATTTTCAAGATAATCTCATAATTCCCATGTCTTGACTTATAATTCTTGAATGTTTATGGTAAAATCATTCCCTCCCTCTAAAAAGCAAAGTTAGCATTTAATTTGGAAGTCCAATTGTTCTGCTTACAGTGTCTCCAGCAAATGTACAAAACCACCACCTTTTGTGTTTTCCTTTTGTTAAAACTAAGGGAATTAAAGGGAAAAAAACAGTGCACAAAGATAAATAAAGTAAGTTAAATAAAGTTAGGAAGCAGGAAAAGCTAAACTTATAAGTCAGAAAATTAAATAAAACAAAGTAAGAAAAGAGGAGATGCAAAACTCCAGATACTCTTTGAAATAATAAAGATATTCGTTTTGACACAGTTGCATGTAACAAGTCAATCAAAATAATTTGAAATCAGACAATAGCCAGTTTTAATCTTCTTTCTTCCATATTTTCACACTGATCTCTGAAATCTCAATCCTAACAGAAAGTATCATTAATTTTAAATTATCTTTTGCTTCTACTATAAAATTAACATAAATTTTAAGACCAAGTTTCCTAAATAGTGCTTCTAGAAACCTGTGTGTACTTGTCTTCTCAGAAATATTGAGTAGCTCCTTTTTTTATTCAGAGCCTCTCACAAAAAGCTATAAGGTGAGGTCAATCAGATAGATTAGTCAACCAAAGTTTATAGCAACACCATGAGATTTCATACGTTTTATTAACCATGTCATGACTCCAGACAATCAAGTATATAGGGTTATTGTCCTCTCTAGAAAAAGAGCTAATATTCATACATTATTTTAAATTACTTTTCATCATTATGATGTATACTTATCAGGCTTTTTCAATTTAATTACATTATTATAAAGGTACTTAATTCATAGGATTCTAATTATCCAAGCATTTTGAATGTGTATAATATGTTTGTGGAATAACTAAGACTTTATAAAGAAGGCAATAGAAAGAGAATCAAAGGACAGACAAACCCTATTTCAGATAATCAGATAGTGAGACATGACTGCTGGAAAAATAACATTCTAGCATAAATGCCTGTATTATTACAAAACCAGAATTCAGAGCTAACTTAATCAGAGCTAACCTAACTCAGCTCCTAACACATGGTGGTAGGTCACGGTTTAGATTCAACTATATTAAAGGCTTACCTTTCTTATTTATTGAGTGGTCTCTTCCACATTTGGAAATTGCTCAATCATTGTTGGAGGGCTTTAGAGCATGAACACAGACTTGCTGTCCAGTTTACCCAGTGTATCAGTTAATGGTAAACCTCACAGATTGGAAAAAATATATCCAATAATCTGAGTAAATTCTGTGTCTCTTCTGTTTTCATTTATTTCTCTAAAGTGGTCACTATAATATGTTATGGAAGTAAATTTTAGCTCTGATCAACGGTAATGGAGGTCAGGCTTTGGCAGTTATATAAATCCAATGAGGTTAACTAGCCCATAAAAAATAAGTGCTGAAGTGTTCATTTCTCTGTGGGTTACACTGCTAGGTGACTTGCTTTTCCTGTTATAACCATTTTATTACAAGTTTCTACAGTAAAGAAAATGTTAAGTGATTTTTGGAGAAGACATGAACAATAAAAGTCACTGTGGCTTTTATGTGATATATATTATTTGTCTATAGCAGAATGACCCAAATAGAGTTCTAACATTTTTTTTTTACAATGGAAAAGTAAAAAATAGACCAGCTGGAATGCTAGTAAATTTAGTAACAGATTTTTCAAATTACAGGTAAAATACATCTTTTTTTCCTGGTGGTATATTTGATTTTGTGATTATAACAGCTTTTTAAAATGTGTTTTTTTTCTGCAGGCAGAAGAATAACGTAGGAGCCTGGGAATGAACTGGTTATCAACATGACTTCCTTTTCCCACTAACCAATGGTGGGATGTTAGAATCTGACCTGTCATTATTTAATGTTTAAAATATACAGTATCTTCTCATAACTTTGTATTAAACCTGCTTTCTGCAGTTATTTCATTTCACTCAGAATTATGCTGAGAACTTTTCCCTATTTTATGTGAAAGAAAAATTTGTATGTGGGCTAAACTTGTGTCAACAGAACCTTTCCCTTGAGAGAGGCATTTAAATCTTCCTTATATACCTTATTTAACAGGCAAATCTCTTCAGCTTCCAAACCACATATTTACAAGCCAGAATTTACACACTTGAGTTGGCATATCTCTAGATTATTTTTTCTGGAAAAAGAAGGGAAAATGAAACAGCATTTAAATTAATTTTATATTGTTCACTTTCAAAAGGAGTAATTTTGACACTGAATTAAATTTTCATTTTATATGGCATCAGATATACAGTGACCAAAGCCTTTAGGAAATACATCATTCTATTTTTAAATATGTAGCCCTGTCAGTCAGCAGGATTGTTCATCTGATAAAGCCTTAAGAATATGATTAAGAGTTTTACCCTTAAGGCATAGATAGAAGCCTTTAAACTGGTAAAATCTGGCACAGTTTTCCTGAAATCAGTGAACTAAGTAGCAAAGCATCATGCCCTTTTGAATTCAGTTTTCTATATTTTTCACAAAAAGCTTGAGTAATCAGACCTTAGAGTTTTGACATTAAAAACTTTCAGACAGAAGTAGTAACACTGGCTATATTCTGCATAATTTACTGAATTTAAAGAAGGGATCTGTGGCTCCAGTTGTTGCATCAATCTGTCACTGACCTTTCACCAGGCAGCTGAGCTCTCTTAACCTTTTTTATCTTTTAACTCTTCAGTCTATTTAGGCTGCAAAGCCTTCTAGACAAGCCTCTAGCTTTTACAGAGTGTGCAAGTAGACCCTCCCATGATGGAACCCCATTGAGTAGTTGTGATCTCCAGCTGGTATCATTGTACAGGTAACATTCCAAGCTGAGTTCTTCCACACAGATAACATGTCTCCTGGGAAGTTCCTTATAGTTTTGCATAAAACCAGAGGAAACTTTGGAAAGGCAGATAATGATTTTTTCACAGAATAGTAAGAATGTCTCAACTGACAGAGTATTAAAGAATACTAAGCATATATTTATGAAATGGAAGATATCCTCAGATAAAAGTCATTATGATAAATAATCACTGTTCATCTGAAACTATTTCTCTGCAGACAATGCATTGATTTTTAAGCGCTGAAATCAATGGGAACTGCTGCTTAAAAATTGATGGTGCAATATGGCCCATGTTATCAATGGTTTACATTTATTCACTCTATTGTCTGAGATTTTCAGTTGATTGTCTTTCAGATTAGCTGTCGAGCTTCTTGAATTGCAGCCCAAACTTGATCTTCTGTGGGATAATGCTTTATAAGTTTCATTTCAGGCAAGCTTCTACTCAAAGTAACAGCTACAGAATCTGATTTAGCATAGTTCTTCTGGTAGAAATTAATTATTCTATGATCACATACCCTATTACTCACTTGAATACCAGAATTTCTCAACTGGAATTCTTTAATTGAATGTGGTAGCTCTGGAGTTCTTTATTTAGTAGTATATGACACTTTCTATGCTGCTTCATAAGCAGAGTCTTTTCAAGTAGTCTAGTTTAATGCTCTGAGGGGGTTGCTATCTACCAGAGAACACAAATACTTACATATGCTCCCCTAAGACAGGAGGATCACGAGGACTGATACAGAAAGAGAAATTGTTCTACATATTTTCAGCCTTCTTAATGCACAAATAAACAAGAAAAAATCAGTAAGGTTCTGGTTCACCATACATCAGCGCACAGAATGTGACAGGTGAGGTTGCATATATGGAAAACAGCAGAGAAATATTATAAAGAAAATCAATAACCTGAAAGACCTAAAATATTGTTTGAGTTCAAGCTAAACCCCTATCAACTGTTCTTTGTATGTCAGCTTAAACCTTTCTATGAGGCTACTGAAATGGATATAAAAGTGGACTATATGGACTACAGATCTGATTCAGAGTGGGTGTTCTTCAGGTGAAGGTCTTGGAAAAGGTTTGGGGTTTTTTTGTTATTTCTAGCAATGGCTAGTTCAACCTACTTTTTTTCTGAACACTTTCCTGATAAGTTTTCTGGAATATAAATGGTAAGATTTCCAGAGCTCTTTGTGTGTGATCATATCTAAATTATACAGGTTACAGGTTATAACCTTACAGGTTAACTTAATTATACAGGTTTAAGTAAACCTGACCATAACTCCTCAGACTAGTAAAGAATAAACTTGACCACTATAAAGAAAGCAAGAGTAGTGTGTCAAAAACATAAATGTGTAATGTAGACTTTAAACTCCCTAAAAGACAATGATACAATATACAAGACACATTTCGCTTATATAAAAATATAATTCAGCAGGTAAACTGATTTAATAAGAAAATAGATTTGCTTCAAAATTATTACAGGAAGCAATAATTTAGTGCATTTTAAATTGTAAGTCATTATTATATTAGTAAAACTGAGTCTAGAACTATTTCAAAGAAAGAATTCCTTTCTGTCCTCCTGCACCTTTATTTCTGTAGACAAATGTCTTGATTATTAGAAGCAAATAATTACACAAGACTAGATGATCTTCAAGGTCTTTTCCAACCTAGATGATTCTGTTATTCTATGATTCTGTAACAAGATTTTATTAACTGGTCAATAAGAACAAGGGCATTTTTTAAAGAAATAAAATTAAAGTGCAAGTATATTTTCTCCCTTCTCTAATAATTCCTTGTCCTAGTTTTCAGCTTACTGTAAGTCTCTCATACTCACAAACCCCCCCCTCTTTATTGTTCTGCTAAGTCTGATTTGTAAAAGGTGGGGTGAAGAGTTCAGACAGGCATCTAAGCACACCCCAAACAAAATAGCTCTGATTCCTGTACTGTGCATGAACAAACAAGAGATGCATCCCATTGGACTCTCGACAGATCTGTCATTGTTTACCATTAGCTCTGTCATATTCGCATGCCTTGTCATTCTGTGTAGAGGGGCAGGGGCTGGCCCGCTGCCGAAATGCCGATTTGCAGAACTGACTTATATCTCCCATTCTCTGTAGGTGCTGCAAACAGCATAATTCCTGATGAAAGTGTGCTCCCTAGTGTTACAGCGCTACAAAGGCCAGTGAGCTCCAGTTAGGAAGGCAGAGAGGGAAAGATCTCCAAGTATTTCTTTAGCAGAGCCTTCTGTTTCTGGAAGGCTTATTCTGTTCAGGATATCTATGTTATTACTCTTGAAATACCATACTCGTTTAGTTTTCAAAATAAAAAACAGGTTCAGGCAATTTTCTCTTTTCTTTAAAAAAAAGTAAGAAGTCTTTATTTATGACACAGCAACAACTTTTCAGTCTGGCATAATAAAGACTTTGTGCTCAAAACAAGCTCAGTGACATAGGTATTTGAAGACATTAGTGGCCTGATTTTTAGTTCTTTTCAATGATAACAGTGGCCTCCAATTTCCACTGACATTTGGGCTATCAGCATCCTTAAAATAAGGCTCACAGACCTCAGGTGTGCTGGTGGTGCAGCTGTGTCTATAATCTATTGTACCTGCTGTGTATTAGAGGATGCAAAGTTAAAAACCAATGTTCTTAACTCAAAGGTTTCACAGACCCTGCAGGACACAGTTATTCATATTCAGCCCTTGTACTTTGACCCTATGGAGATGACAGGTTAACCCATCCGACTTTCAGCATTTAAACTTAAGCAAGATTAAAGACCAAGCTTTTAATTTGCCATCAAGACTAATGTTGTGCATAGTGAAGAAAGACAAATACCTCCAGGTTGTTGTCCATTTACCTACGTTAGAGACTTGATTTAGGCTGGAATACATTACCCTACCAACAGATTAAAATAGATGTTGAATTTTCACGTGGCAAAAGTCACACAAGGTGAAATCCACTGTAAGGGCTAAGTCATAAAATTTTCATGTAGTAAAATGTGAATACATGTAAAATATTATATTTGCTCATTTTTCACAGATGTATGTTGCCGCACAAGGCACCCCACACTGGGGAATAAAACACATGGTATTTAGTGATGTGAATGCACATAATACCAGGACTATTGACTGCAGTGAAGTCACCCCAGAGGCACAGCACACAGATCAGAATCCAGGTCAACTGAAAGCCATAGAACAGATCTCACATCCCTCCAGCACTTCTAATAGAAACTACTTATTTTGGTGACATCACAATCTTTTGTCTGGTGACAGTGTCACAAAGACCAAATGATAATCTGATGTAGTAAATAGCAGAAGAGCTCATTACAAAGAGGATCTTTACAGAATTCCCTAAGAATACTATTTTTGGAGAGCAAAACATATTGAACAAATCCTGTGACTGCAGTTAAGTAAGAGTTTAGAAAGCACAAATGATACATTTGTGAACCTCTTCCATCATGTATCAATAAACAGATGATATATATTTCAGATATAATTAATATCTGGTAGAGCTTTAGGCATCTGCTTTGCAGGCACAATCACTTTCTTAATCATCCAAGGAAAACTGCCTCTGCAAGAATAGTAGTAAGAAGGAAGCCTATATTTTCCAAGTGCAGTTATATGTTTAATATTGATATACATACTCAAGGAGAATAAATAGCTTACTATGCAAACAGTCCAGCTGAGTATACTCAGCAGCAATACTCACACAGCAATACTCAAAGTGTAAGACAATGATATTTTCTGGAATGCTTTTCAAACTCTGATCCAAGACTGGAAAAACTGAAGATGAAATAAGAGATTGAAACTCATATTTTCTGCATTTCTCTTATGAAAAAAGTCTACATTATATTTGCAAACATTTTAATAGATATTATGCTGACTATTACAAGGGCTAGGGACCTAAGTATGGCTTAGCATCTCCCAAAAATAAAATTGACATAATAATTAGGTATGTGATGGAGTGTATAGTAGCTGATATCTCAGGCTCCGTTCCGATTGCAAACTTATCTAGTCAGTAAATGTGCAGGATATTTAAAATTATGTCTTCTTTTTTTCTTTTCTGACATCACAATCAGCTGTTAGGAAATAACTGCCATCAGCAAAGAGTCACATTTTATTTCATACAGGAAATAAGAGCCATACTATAAAGAAAAGATTAACATAGACTTACCTCTTCATGTAACGATCTTGGAAATAAAGTCTCAAAATGTCATAAATGTAAAATGAAATTTTTTCCCCTGTTTTTTCTTAGAAGATTCTGTCAATTTTTCATTCAAAGAAGAAGCAGATGTTTAATATCTGCTGTTCTTTTTCTCTTCTACCTAAGGAACCAAGTTAAAACACTTCATGCAATATGTTCAATTAATGAAGGAGGCATTTAGGGGTAGATAGGCAGGCAGGTAATATATTCATCCCTCTTAAAGTTTCTTCATAAAATACTTTTCATTTCATTTCTGAGGACAGGGGAGTTTTCTCAGGTTTCCTGAGTGCTTTGGTATCTCAGACATCAAGAGACCAGCAATACTGTCACTGCTTAAGGGAAAGTAAATATTCTCATGGTAAAAAAAGACTCCTTATCCCACAGTACTTACCCCCATGGATAAACATTTCAGAATTACTCTGAAGTCATTGAGGTTTTATAGTATCACCAGGAGACCCATTATATGTAGTACAGGGCCCAGATTCTTCTGAGTTTTCAATTTAATTTCAGTGGTTCAGTCTCTATATGGTATATTGGGTGAGAATGGAGAAGGCATTGCGCTTATACTTTTAATCTTAGAATAAACTAGATGTTGCAATGAAATAAAATAATGGAGGTCAGTAAGAAAGTTTAGTGGTGGAGACTTAGCAGACGATGACAAGAATGTGTTTCCTTCACATTTTGGGGGTGAGAGGGAAGCAAACATGGGGAAAGCTGAAGTGATCTACTCACAGGCTGTAAAGGCTTGATGAATCCATGTAATATAGAAATCCTGGTTAGTACAAGGGACTCTCACCATGACTACATTTAGGCTCCAAACTTACTTTTAAATGTAGCACCTTTTTGCCCCCTGTTATGTTTTGCTTCCACATGGATCTAAACATCATAGGAGGAAACAGCCAAAGGGTTTGTTTGCATCTGACAACATGTTTTCTATTGAGTAAGGTAATAAAAAATCCTAGATTACTCTCACATCTCAAAGACTCCACATGGAAGAGGAAGGAAACAGGACATGAAAAAACATGCTGATGTCTTACTATTTCATCAGTGTTTCTATATGTCTCATGTTAGCTAATGTATGGTAGACTTTGGTATTAAACTTTTGCAAAGACAAATCAGCTGTTCCTTTATAGGAAGCCCTCATGCAGTAAACAGGAAACTACCCAGCAGGAAGTGGTCTTCTAAGCCTGGGACACATTTTTGTATTTGGAATAGGAACACGATTCAAACTATCCTCTTAATATCCAAATGCAATCAGGGGAGTATTTCAACCATCACTGTATTATTCAGTTTACTAAAACCAGATTATTTCATTTTCATTAGACTTATTATTTTACTCAGATACTTCCTACAATGTTAAATACAATAGTACTCTGCATATATTGAGCATAATCATTACCATTTTTAATTAATCCATTTTGACCTTTTAATTTCTGATTTATGAAGAGCAAACAGTCTGATGGTATGGAACCAATCTGACATTTATTCAAAGGATTATGTAAGTCTTTTAAGATGTCTGCAAGAAAGGAACTACAAAAAACTAGTGACATGAGTTCATTCATAACACCAATAATTCTTTAAAGTGTAGTATTTCAGTTGTACCTGGGTTTAGTTTGTTCATTGACTGTCCTCCATATTCTACAAGGCAAGAGTTATATTTTAGTGAGCTGCTATAGTCTACAGCTCTGTTGCACTCTGAGTGACTTGGTCTTCTTTTTTTTTTTCATGCTCCATCTGTGAGGTTCTTCTAGTGTGCTATCATTGCCCAAAAAGTATGAAGTCATGCTTGATTTTAAAATGTATATCTTATAAAAGTCTTGTAGTGACCCTTGAATTTTGCTTCCTGGTAATCAAATACTGAAATGCTTTCTTCTAGGAATTGGCTTCATAACAAAGTTTACAAATCACTTTATTTCCTACCCATATATCTTCTAACAAGTTCTCTAAGGGTACAAGGTTCAGCCCAAATGGAACTCCGATCACTATTTGGGTCCTACAGTGGGCCTCTACTTTTCTTTCCACTTAGGATTTAAGATAATATAAAAAAGCAAGCAAAAAGAATACCTATAATACAATACATTTTAAAGGTAAAACCCCAAAATGATCACCTAAAATTAAAAAATGGGAGCATTACACATAGGAATGAATTCAATTTATGTGGTGCATAGTACATATTTCGGAGAAAAATTACCTTCAATCCGTGATTTCAATGGGAAATATATTGTACAAGGTACATAAAAGTCAGCTGATACTCACTATGAATAGACTGTTCTAACTGAAAGGATACTTACTTTTCACAATAAATGGCATAATGATTGTATTATAGATTTTTATATATGTTTATTATAATAACACTGTGGATTATTGCTTTTGAAGTATTTTTTTAATATAATTCTCAAGCAATTTATGCTACGCATTAAGGAACAGAATCTAACTTACTTATTATTCCACAGCAAGCTTCACACAACTTTGGGTAATCTTTTCTTTTCCACTAGTTACCCTCTTTTTCTTCCCTACCCTTCAGCTAATAGGTAGGTAACCTTAAGTGCACAGCCATTTTTAACATAAAAATCAAGCTCTTATACCCAAATACACATGCAAAAACCATATCAAAGGCAGAATCACAAAAAATGTATGAAACTTCCTGGAGAATGGGAAGGACTATCTGCAATAGAAAATTATTTTTCTCTGTACCCAGCATGATCTGTGGTACTGCTGTATAGTAGAGCAAGATGAACAAGAAGACAATCCTACCTTTTCACTTTTTATCACTTTCACTTTATAGAGGTGAGCATGATTTTCAGAATGGGGTCCTATCTATAAATCTCTTTCCAGAGGTTCCCTAAAATGTCTTAAGAAAACTTTTATTCGACTTTACTGTAAGGGAAAGTCCTTGTTTCAAAGAGTCCCTGGTAACATTTTAGAAAAATCTGAAGATACAATACCTTTCCACTGGCAAAGGAACATAAATAAATCTTTCTTACTGAATAGGAAACTTTGATTATCAGTTTCTGAAAAATCCAAAGTACTTCTGATGGGTGTAAGTTTGGGCCTTCTCAGTTATGAAGATTTTTTCCCCCAGTTTTGAAATAGATGTAATACACATTAAAAAGATATTCACAGAATCACAGAATTGTCTAGGTTGGAAAAGACCTTGAAGATCATCCAGTCCAACCATTGACCTAACACTGACAGTTCCCAACTACAGCATATCCCTAAGCGCTAAGTCAACTTTACTCTTAAACACCTCCAGGGATGGGGACTCCACCACCTCCCTGGGCAGCCCATTCCAACGTCTAACCACCCGTTGTGTAAAGAAATGCTTCCTAATATCCAGTCTAAACCTTCTCTGGCGCAATTTGAGGCCATTCCCTCTTGTCCTATCACTTGTTACTTGGTTAAAGAGACAGATTCCTTGGTCTACAGGCAGCCAACAGTAAAGGCCCTAAACTAGTAGGAAGCTCAGTAACACTCCATATTCACAGCCTGGATCTGAATTAACTTCTTCATCACTTTCACTACAGCAAATAGAGAAGAACGATAGTTGGTTATAAGAACTGGCTATACCATTCTGTTCCAATAGACCCAATCTGATCTATAAACATTACCAATGGCTCTGATGTTTGCAGCTGCTTCTAAGTTCTCAAATTCTGACCACTTCCCAGAGTGCTTACAACATGCACTAGTGAAGAAAACATACACCTAAACTGACGTATCTCCTGGACATCCAAAGGCCTTTCTCATACCCTGTTTCCACATGTTGGAGGGATAGTGTAAATATGATCTGTAAACATATATAAATTGACCAGGTGGCAAACACAATTACTTCTGTGTGCTTTCTTCTATTAGACAAGAGCAGGATTTTGAACACAAAAAGGTTTGATTTCTTGCAGTGAATGAGGATTCATGGTTTTTCTCATCATATGGAACATATTGTAACTCCTCCTCCTTATGCTCTCTTATGTCTTTTTGCTTCATCTTACTCACATGTCTGGCCTTTACCAGCTGAAATGTCATCTAATGAATTAGATGAAACAGTGCTGTCATCAAAACCAGCATCAGTAGTTGTGTTTGACCTCTAGTTTTATAATGGTTCAAGTCTCTCTTAGGAATTTAAGGTCAGATAAAATTTTAATATTTCTGACATTTGGAATTCTGTGTGTTTAGGACACAGACAATAAGAAGAAAATTACTGGGACTTAATGAAAAGTTTCCCAAACAAAACTTCTCTCTTTTCTCCAATTGCAACCATTAAAAAAACCCCAAACAAACTAAATGAGACAAACAAACAAACCTTTCTCCAGCTAGTAACTATTAAGTAAAAAGGTTTTTGAAGAAATACTTTGTAGAGAGGAGAAAAAAAACTAAAAAATGAAAGGAGTTTAGAAAAGGACTAGAGGAACTAAAGAAGGTTGATGAGTAGCAAGGAAAAGGAAAAATTAAGCTTAACCAACAAGAAAATCTTCCTGATCATAAAATTTGTAAAGATCATGATAAAGACATAAGTGAAATAATGAAAACATTTCATTACTTGGAATATTTACATATTTCCTGAGACAAAAAGCTAACTATTACAATAAAAATTCAGGCAGGAATTAACAGCCTATAAATCTACCTCTACATCTTAATACCTAGGGGTCTTTTGCAATTATAAATGCAGAGGTCTCCTCAGAATATAATTTTCTTGTGAACACCAAATGGCCATTCAAATAATTTTGGCAATCAGTAACCTGTAAGATTTACCATGTGAATGGCAAAAAAGACTATCAAACCTGCATTAGAGGTACTGTGCACTGGCAGAGCATACTATTTAAATGGAAGATTAAGCTGCTACTTATTAAAACCAGGCCTCTGTGGCAGAAGACTGTGTGGAAGAACAGTTTTCAGAGAACACTGTTCCTTGAAGAGGGCGGTGAGAGCCCTTTAGGTACATCCCTGATCATGAAAGGCCCTAGCGGTGGTCATCCTATACAACCCCAATCTTGTCTTGCATGGGGCTACATCTGCAGGCTGACTTTTAGCTATCCAGAAGAAGAAGAGCAATAAAGCTGGGGACCAGATGACAGTGTGCTGGACTTCAGATGAAAGCAGACAACTGACACACGTCTAGCTCTCAAGCCCTTCTGAAGACAGGGTAGGACATGTATGAATCCATGGTTCCAAGTTCACCAGTCATCCTACCCACCATGGAGATGACATCTCAAAATGTCACAATTCAGAATCAGCAATCTTGGGTTTAAAAGATTTCTGTTCAGAGGAAAAAATGTACTCATTGCTAAGAAATTGAATATGTATATGAGCACATACAGGAGCCAATATACAGAATATGAGAAATTTTGCCAAAAGGATTTAGAACTGTTCAAGTGAAACCCAGCTGCTTTGCTATTTCTTTGCAAAAAAAGTGAGGCTTGATTTCCACCATTTGAGGTTTTGCAGTAGCAGTTCACTCAGATCAGGTTTCATTGTAACCTCCTGGTTTCACTTATAACTAACTATTAAACATTTACTTTTGGTAAGGAACTATTCTTATTTGGTTTCTGCCCAGATAGGAATGACTTTGGAAAGTCTAAGCAAAGTCCAGACATATGTTTAAATTAGATTAAAGGGGTAGGGGGAGAAGGGTACTAGCCTATTTCATTACCAAAGTTATTTTAAAGTGACAGTCCTTAAACCAGAAAACGCTTCTGTTTTTTCTGAATAATATTTGCCCATCTAATGAAGAATTTAAAAGATTAAAAAAAAAAAAAAAAAAAAAAAGAACAAAACCACAAAACAAAAAAAGAAGAAAAACCTAACAAAAAAAAAAAACTAAGACACAATACACACACACATACCAGTTGTATATACCAAGGAAAGATTCTGCAGATCTTCCAATGTGCCAGACACCTCTGAAGCCCACAGTGGGCTAAGCTAAACTCCCTGGACCATGACAAAGACAGAACTTTCCCTCAGTACTTTTTCTCCCTAAAATAGAAACAATTTGTTGCCTATCAAAAGAACATATGTTAAAATTCCAAAGTTCTGGTACCAAGATATGCTAAAATATATATCTCTGCTGTTCTGGAAAATTTGAAATAATTTCACAGGAAAAACAATACAACTCATCTTAAACCTAAGGTTTAAGGTACATAAATTTATTATGTCTCAGTTCTACTAGAATTCCACACCCCCTCCCAAAAAAAAAAAAAAGAAAAGAAAAAAACAATAAAAACCTACAACATCCTGATCAGGAGTGAGGAGAAATGTAGAGGTAACTAACAGCTCTTCTCTATGAGCAATATAAATAACTCTGTAATGGGCAATGCATCTGAAACCAGCTGTTTGAAATTAATTTGACATGTATATTCCAGCTTCTGTACTTTTTGTTTCTACCCTTGTTGGAAGACTTTGTGAATTTTCATGAGTTTCTAAGAAATCTTGTTAATGAAGGATTAAAATTAGTTTAACCCAAGTGCAGTTGAATTTGGCTTGACTAGAAAACCACTATCTGTTGCTTTTGGGGGTTGACCAATTAATATAATTTACATGTCACCACCACATATGGTGTTGAATAACTGGGCAGATATTTTTTCTTATCTTTTAACCACAAGGTAGATCAAATATATTTACACAGTCATTACAAAGAAGCATCTGCACATTTTTTGTGTACCAATGGGTATTAAAATGTTAGCTTCCAACAGTTCACATTAATTCCAGCCTGTAACCTGATTCCTCAATAAAAGCATTAATGCTCCCAAAGACCGGATGAAAAGGTAGGGAGGATGTCACTTCCACAAACATGTCTTAAGTCTCTTGGCATAGGAACTCAGAGGTTTAGAGGCTTCAGAGCTGATTCATTACTGAGGAAGCAGAAGCATGTCAGCACACCTTTACCAAAGAACAGTTGTGCCATATGCTACAGAAGCTTGTCCCTCTACTGAGCTGTTCTACAAGGCAGAAGAAATTAAAATGGAACATTTTGTTGAAGAACTTGAGGGAAGCATTTTAGGTGTCAGAGAAGAGAGCAGGAAGAAGAGCGATTCATTCAGAAGCTATTACAGAAAAGCTTGTCTGAGTACATTTTCAGTGTAACAGGCATGTCTTTCGATTTCCACGTTTTCCCTTAAACTGAGTTTTGCCAACTTATGTGTATTGGTCCTTCAAAGTTACATGTAAAACATCAAAATGCACAGTGCTGAACAAAACATATCCTACAGACAATGACTACAAAAAAAGAGAAGCCTGTAAGTAAGTAGACAAAATTACTTTTGAAATGCAGTAGTTCTCCAAAGGGTCTTTAGAAAGATCAAGATTTGTGTCTGTTAAAATAATCTCAAATAGTCATACAGGATCTCCATTTGCATCTGCAACTGATCTAAACTGGTGCATTTATTTAAAGCATTATTCCTTCTTGCAGTTCAAGGGAAGAAACTAACTCTTTTGCTCTTTCAGAGCATAATGATCAGTATAAAAAAATAAATTTTAAAAAAGCACATAGTATAAGAGAACAATTACAGAGTGTAAAAGGAAGAAAAGCATTAACATTTTGAAATATCATATATTCTTAAATCAAAGATGAAAATAAATGCAACCTGGAGTTCCATTAACTATTTCATTGTTTTGTAGAATTAGTTCTTCAACACACACACACACACATGTGATTGCACACACACATACAAGTTTTTAGAGCAAGAGGGAAATTAAAGCAGTTCACCACTTAGCACCTCATGGTAATGCTCAGGTAACTTCAATAATTTTGTCCAGCAGTTAGTAACTTTGGTATTTTTAAGCCCTTTCTCTAACATGGAAATCTGCAAAAGACTAACAGATAATAGTCTTGTAAAGTAAATTGAACCTTTTTGGCTTTTAGAAGGAAAAAGTAGTAGCAATTCCATATAGAACTATGACAGCAGAGAATGGAACCATTTACTCAGCTTTAATTTTGCTAACAGTCTTCCACTACATTGTTTGAAGTCACCATCATTTGCAATTTTAAACAGTGCCATTTATCAAGGAGTTGTCCTAATAAGATTAAACCTTTTCTGCTGCCTTTGACTAGGATTTCAATAGTATTCATAAAATGAATATGATGCCAAACCAGTATCCAGACCACTGTTTGTAAATTGTTTAATTTTCCTGTTTATATCTGGAGGGCACTTGAGTTTCTGTTCCCTTAGGTAATAGCAGTCATTTTCTGCAAGTGGACAAGATATTGCCTGTCAAACACATCTGAAAGTACCAGTAATATAATTAGCATTTAGTTCTAATTTCAAGTTAGAAAGTGAAAAAAAAAAAAAAAAGGAAGAAACAAATGCATTGTCTTAAGTTAAAAAAGCATGTTGTCCTTTCCTCTTTGCAATTCTTTGCTGAAATATTTTTTAAATAATTCACATATTTTTTCCCCTTATGTATTCAAACTTCTTGTGGGAAATTTTGTTCTTCCTCCTGCACATTCCCTTCCCTTCCGCTGATTTTTGGGAAATTGAAGGCAGACTCTTTAGTGGCACATTCTGCACATCATCTCTGAGTAGCAATTAAAAAAGAATAATTTCAGTCTGCAAGTCCGGCTGTCTTCCCAGGAAATCAGGAAGTGTGCTTGTGGTGCAGCATGCCTTTTCTCAGCTTGGAGTCCAAACCAAAAGTGAGCATACTGCCGACTTAGCAGTTCAGAGACAGTTGGCAATAACCTTGCAAGTAGTGCATGTTGAAAATGAAGAAGAATAAAATGTTTAAAAATATTCATCCAATATTTAGGAAAAAGTTTCAATCCCAGACAATGTCTATGACCCTTAAGGAAAGGTTTACAGCTTCCAGTATGCTTTGAAAATCAAATATCAGCTAAGATAAAGAGTATGTGTTGTCTAGGGCTTGAAGTTAAAAGCTGGCTGGCCCTGTATTGTATTTTACATCACTGTTCATGACTTACTGTAAGAAATTGCAAAAGTAACCTATCAATCTCTTTCTATTCCAAAAGGGCAAAACAAAGCCAATTTACTTATCTTTATCCAGGACTCCTGTGAGCCTTAGAGGTATTTAACCCTCTGTGAGATAGTAGCAGATATCATTAGTTTAAGTTCTTTTGGGCCAGATTCTGCCACCAGTTGTATTCATGCAAATTCACCATCATCAGTGTATTTTGGTTTTATATCTGACTGGTTGTAAATACGAGTTGAATTTGTAACATATAATTTTTTTAAACAGAATTTTTTTTACTTTTCATAGTCCTGATTGAGATAAAGATGAGAAGAGGAAAAGAAGAGGAAGAGGAAGAGGAAGAGGATAGAGGATAGAGGATAGAGGAAGAGGCAAGTGATATCAAACAGGCTTTAAAAAATACAAATAAGTAATGGGCAATACACCACAGAGGGAATATTTTAGGAAGCAAGCCTTAGCTGTGGGGGAAATCATGTCCACAACAAGTCCAGCAGAATAGCATTGTTGATCTCTGCAGTTTGAAGCAAAGCTTTACATGAATCATTCAGAACAGGCCTAGCCCCATAAACAGAATTTTCTGTATATATGTAACAAAGTAATTACAACCTGTAAAAGGTTAGTTTATCCTTCAGAAAGACTATTTTCATGACACTGTTATGTAAGAATTTACCATATGGCTACAAGTTTGACCTTTTACTTTTTTTCTTTTCTTCCTTATCAATAATCCAGTCAACTTGCAACCTTTTTTTGTAAACTTACTTTTGTAAGCGTGGAGTTTTGTGGGCTGAGAAATCAGGGACATTCCAAACAATCCCTGCACAGATGGTCAGATGCAACATAAGGTGAGAATCAGAAAAGCTGCCACTTATCTACCCTCTCAGAGTTAAGAGTAAGCACCTGGTAAACATGTACAAGATACTAAACAGGCTGTGGAGTTTTGAGAGAAGAGCCTTTTTTTTTTTTTTTTTTTTTTTTTGTAGCAGTAACATATGGATGCCAGGAGGCCCTCACACAGGACAGGGAAAACTGAATTAAAACCAGAAGTGGAATAAACTTCAGAAGAATTAAAAACTGCCAACACAGTCTGATGTCTAAAGTTGATAATGGATTTGTATTTCCTCTAGTCCTCTGAATTCCTTATCACTACATTTCCCTGTAAATTATTAGGGTTGAATTTGGCATGAGGGAACTTCTATATCATGTATCCCAGTGAATTACAAAGGGATCTGCAAGCAGAAAAATATATTGCCTTTTTTTAAGACTTAATATGTTGACTGCCCTCTAAAAATAGAGTCTCTATCAGGACAAATTTCATACACAATATCATCTGTTTGACACATAATTGACTTAATTTAATAATTCATGACAGTATTTCATTTGGAATTGTGGTTCATCCAAAGACGTCGAAAAAGTGAACACACTTACCCAGCTAATAAGAGCTGGGTTTTTTTTCGTCTTCTCACTAGTTTGAGTGTTTCAAGAATCCACTCCCATTTAAAATAAAGCTCCTCTTTTATTTGTTTTTAGTTTTCCTCCTGTAACCTATGATTACTAGCAGCAAAATAATTAGATAAAAAAGTAAAAAAACACTTTTTTTTTTTCTAATTCTGGTTTGTGTGTCTTCTCTATTTTGCTGTGTTTTGAGCACAGATCACCTCACATTTTTCCTGAAAAGTTTTGATTGTTTTGGAAAATTACCAGCACCTAGTAGGGGGAAAACAGATTTAATAAACAAGATAGAAAAATGTCCACCTGATGAAAACGATGTGAAAAGGAACAAAGACCAGTTGTTCTATATGAAATTGTTTTAAATTTGTCTGGACATTGTTTAGCCATAATATAATTTAGCTATACTGTGGACAAGACCACAGTCCTTTAAAGGAATATTGCTTTATATTTATAACTCTGGTCTTTGAAAATATGTTGACTGTTCTCTAATGTACCTATGCCACCTCTTGAACATTCTTCTAACATGGGAAAATATAAGTTCTTATTCTGAAGGTGAAGAAATAAGAGAATAAAGGTCTTACACTAATTCAACTGAAGTTTATGAGTCTGTCATTCATTTGGGATGTTTTTAAAATCCAGAGCTTCACAAAAGACAAAGGTACATAAAGCAGGATTAAGCAGAGATGTAATCCCTGAACAAAAAAATTACCATTTCTAAAATCTCTGTTTGACAACGACCTCAGTCTGGAAGCAACAAAGTGTTCCTGGTATGTTCTATGCCTCTTTTGGACCTGGAATGTATAGAAGATCCACCTACACCTAGGAGCTTGGCATTTCTGCAATGAGGTGCAAGACCCTTAATAAATTGTAATCTATGGCCTGGGTGACCAATGCAGATTTCTGAATTCTACTGCACTAGGCAATGCATCCTCTACGTCCTCTATTTCTAAATGTCTTTCTGCAAAGTCATATTCTGAGATATAGGAGCAGACTGAATCCACATCTGAATGAACCCATCTTTCATCCTTTCAATTCACTCTATGGTTCCCAGTTGTAACTGATAATCATACTCTGTTCATTGTCAAGCAATATGTTTGATACTCGTAGTGAT
Organism: Strix uralensis; assembly: GCF_047716275.1. Lineage (NCBI taxonomy): Eukaryota > Metazoa > Chordata > Aves > Strigiformes > Strigidae > Strix > Strix uralensis. Next base: position 75,830,390 of record NC_133973.1, read on the forward strand.
TGACCTGTTCAATAAGTGATGATTTTTCTTTGGATGTTTTATGGCACAGAAAACCATTCCAGAATGTGATGCCGAAGACTGGAAATGCACTCATTAGAAGAAAAATAGTATAAAAATCAAACTAAAGTATTTTTAAATAAAATGTAACCATTTTTACAAAAATACAATCAAAGTGTTCTCAAACAAACAACCAAACAACCAACAAAGTTTTCTGAAAGAAAAAAAGCACAGAAATATATTTTAAGTGAAATTTTTTGGACAGGAAGAGAAACGATTTCTATAATATTTCAGCTGATCAATGCAAATCTTACTTATTTCCTACATTTGACAAACAGGTGTAGAAGGAAGAGCTGGAATAGCAAACATGAAGAAAACATGAGAAATCATGGCTTTTTCTCAGTATCTGTAGAATAATTTATCACTCATAAGTGTATGTTATGGATTGGCGAACATTGTAACAGTGGCTGGTCTGATTTCTGGCTTGTTTTCCCCATCAACAAAGAACATTTACTGATTTGATTAAGAGTTCTTTGGCTTTCCTTTAGAGTTATTTCTCATCTGGATGGATCTTCTGATGTTGCACAGTACAATCTCTCCTAAGACAGGATGAAAAGGGACACACAGAAAAACATCAATGGGGAGAGAGTGTAGGTAGAAGAGAAATCAAAAAAGTAGAGAAAGCTGAGCAAGATCCCATTTTTATAAGTCATCCAATATGCATGAACAGGGCATTGTCCCTGGTATATGCTGTTTTAGATGCTGCAATGAAAGAATGTCATTAACAAGACCAGAAACTCTGGTGAAAAACTGATTGCAACCTGCTGAGTTACCTTTCTCCGAATAAGTTATCTTTTTGATATGCTAGCTTTATTGCCTGTAAACATTGAGCCAATTTTAAAGTCTCCTGGTAATGATACTAAGCTCAACATGAAAATTGTGAGTAGCTAGAGATTGTTTAGTGTCATGGTTTGAGCTCAGAGGGCAACTGAGCACCACGCAGTCACTCATTCCCCCCCAGCACTGAGAGTAGACAATCAAAATACCCAGGAACTTGAGATAAGGACAAAGAGGGATGAGCTCATCCTTTAAGGCACAGGCAAAAGACAGACTCGTTAGAGGAAGAAAAAAAAGGACATAAATTTAATGCAGACACTAACACCACCACCACTTAACAGAGTAGGACCACAAGAAGCATTACCACATCCTGAAAACATCTTCCCCCATTCCTCCCTTCTTCCCAGGCTCTGCTTTGCTCCCAATATCTCTACCACCTGTCTCACAGCAACACGGGGGACAGGGAAAGGAGGGTGTAGTCAGTCCTGCTGCTTCTTCTACCTCAGGGAGGGGAAACTTCTGGCATTCCTCCCCTGTAGCAGCATGGTCCCCTTCTCACAGGAGACAGTCCTCCACAAACCAACTCCAACATGAGTCTCTCCCACGGGTGTGTGGGTCACCCCCATAGGTTGCAATCCTCCTAGTGCTGAACTATGACAGCTGGGCCTTCTTCCCATGGGATCACAGCCTTCTATGGGTGCAGTCACCTCAGCCAGTGTGGGGCCCCCCACATGCCACAAATCAGTATCTGTTGCACCATAGACCCCCATGGGTGGCGTTGGGGGCAGCCCTGCCATCTTGCCATGGGATAGAGGGGAGTCTCTGCTCCAGTGCACCCCACCCTTCTCCTCCTTCCTTCCACTGACCTCTGTGTTCACACAGATGTTCTCCTCACAACTTCTCACAACTCCAACTCCTCCTCCCAGGTTTCCCTTCTTAAATATATTATCGCATAGGCACAGCTAATTCGTCCGGCCTTGGTGCAAAAGCAGGTCCGACTTGGAGCTGTGGGAGCTTCAAGAAGCTTCTCACAAGGCCTACTTCTGTAGCCCCCTCCCTTACCAAAAAACCCCTGCCACTCACTCAAACCAGGTCACTTAGTATCAATGCAAATGTGAGCAGATGCCTCACTATTTTCAGAGACCACACTGGAGGAAGAAGGGAGGATAATAGTGCATCATCCCTTTCTTTATTCTATTCATTGAATAGCCTGTCATTGAAATATCAGTTTTGGTTCATTGATTTCTCCTTGTATCCCCCACTTGTTTACAACTCACCATTTAATGTCATGAGATTACCTTGGTGTTCTTTTCTTTTTAGACTAATTTAGTCCATTTTTCACCTTTTTATAGCAACTGTCATTGCTACTGGTTACTGTTATACCTCATGAACTGTGAAACACTTTCCAATAGCTGGAAAAGACCTGCAAAAGTCTATTTCCAAAAACTGTAATGTATGGTTCCAAGGTGACCTTCAAACACAGTGTTTTCATCTCTGGTGGAGACAAAAAAATAACTTCTGCAGTCACTTTCCATTTATTTTGATTTAGCTAAAAGAAGAATTAGGCTCAGAAAATCCAGCTGCTGAAAAGGAAGCAGAGTTAGAGCTGGAATTCACCTTTGTGAATAACATTCTGCTCTGTTCAAGCTGGCACGGGTTCTGCATTACTGAGCTCCAGAGAACAGGTCTCTTAGAACATGTTACTTCAAGAGTTTAATGTGTCTCTGAGCTTTTTTATTCATTTGGCTTGCTTTCTTTTTTTCTTTTCTTTTTCATTTTACTTCAATTAAGCTATTGTTTTGTTGGGGTACCTTTCAATTAACTCCCTCAGCTTGACAATATATGGTTTTGCAATGCATACCTAGATGCTCACTCTGCCTTTATGGCTGAGAGGAGAGAATGAAAATTCTGTTGATCTTTAAAAATTCAGGTCAGCATGGCAGTGTTCTTCACCTACTGAAGCAATATTTCCTTCTCTAGGATGCAATAAGGTTGAAAAATGCAACATTTTCTCAACATCTGCACACAAAGGAATCTCCTTCACCACGAGAAATTTGATGGAGAACACAGCATAATTTAATCACAGCAGCATTGCCACAAAACCAGAAGAGTATCTCAGTGGCATGACTACATGTTAGTCTTCAGGATGATGACAGGGAACTCTAGTATACAGATGAAATCTTCTGCACAGCCTGTTTGTCACTACTATGTTCCTTTATTCTTACAGTTATGGAATCTAGAATTAAACAGACTATTTAAAGTACGGTGCTATCATTCATCTCCATGATAAGCAGGTCCTGATGCAGAAATAGACACATAGAACACCGAATTAAAGAAATGCAACAGACAGTTGGTGACTGTCGACAACATTAGATGAGGTGGGCTGTGGTTTTGCCCCCAAGGACACAGATGGCACCACCTCCCTGAATAACTCAGGGCTACACTGCACTCTAGGGATTTTTTTTTTTTTTTTTTTTTTTTAATAACTAACTTCAGAATTCAAAGCTGTTAATGTCTGGCAACTGCTCCTTGTGATAGGATCTAATGCTACTGAAAAAGGTTTGCCTCTGCTCTGTTTGTCATTGCCCTTCAAGCATCCGGTGACTACTACTAGACCTCCCCATACTCTCCTCTTTACTGAACTAATGTATCCTAGATCTTCCAGCATGTCTTCATAATCCATGAGGCCCCTGATCATCTTGGTAACTCTCTCCAGTCCCTCCCCAGTTTTCTGCATCCTTTCTGAACTGTGGAGCCCAAACTGGACACAGTAATCTTTCTAAATGCAGCTGTAACTTCCTGTGGTCTGATGAAGTAAAACTGTCTTCTTTCATGTTTCTACGTGATCAGTTTAGCAATAGCGGTGATATTTAAGTCTCTTAACTCACTGCAGCAATCTAGAATTTGACCATTACTCCTAGAGTAATGTCTATTGTAAATGGAGTTTTTAGGATCTTCAGAGACAAGCTACATGCAGGACTTGTAGATTACTAAGGAAGAACGAGAACAGGTAAAGCTCACTGTATAGGATTTGAGCTGAAAAGTACACTAGTGAAGGTTAATTTGTGATTTTTTTTCATTATTATTTTGTCCCCACTACACCATTTAAAGTGCATCAGCAATAACAAGCAGTTTAGTATGAGACCATGATTCAGTGATGACCTGCTGAAGTTGCCATTTTTAATCAATGACTCTGATGGCTCTTAATCTTGAGTCAGATTTTAAACTTCCTGGTAGTTTAAGTTTCAACAAATGACAATAAAACAGCAAGGGACAAGGGATTGCTTAACATCAATTCTAATCTTGCTGGATAACTCATTGAAATGCCTGGATGTTAACTTTTTAAACATTGGTTTGTGAGGAAAAAACAGAATCACAGAATCACAGAATTGTTTAGGTTGGAAAAGACCTTGAAGATCATCCAGTCCAACCATCAACCCAACATTAACAGTTCCCAACTACACCATATCCCTCAGCGTTAAGTCGACCCTACTCTTGAACACCTCCAGGGATGGGGAGTCCACCACCTTCCTGGGCAGCCCATTCCAACGCCTAACAACCCGTTCTGTAAAGAAATGCTTCCTAATATCCAGTCTAAACCTTCCCTGGCGCAACTTGAGTCCATTCCCTCTTGTCCTATCACTTGTTACTTGGTTAAAGAGACTCATCCCCAGCTCTCTGCAACCTCCTTTCAGGTAGTTGTAGAGGGCGATGAGGTCTCCCCTCAGCCTCCTCTTCTTCAGACTAAACACCCCCAGTTCCCTCAGCCGCTCCTCATAAGACCTGTGCTCCAGACCCTTCACCAGCTTCGTTGCCCTTCTTTGGACACGCTCGAGTAATTCAATGTCCTTTTTGTAGTGAGGGGCCGTGAGGTACATGAGAATTGTCATTAGCTTTCTGATTCTGTATTTTTGCCCCGACTAGCTCCATGAACCTGCAACAGACTAGAAAGAGACTAAAAATTTCATAGTGAAGCTTACATGGCATCCTTCTAGTATCATTCGTGGCAAAAATTAAATCAGAGCCTATTACACTGCATTTTGAATAATGCAATCATTGGATAGTCAAAGTCTTTTTAACTGTCTGTTTAGTTTAATTTATTACAACTCTTTACTTATGGAGCTTTGAAATAGAAAGTGAGAAAAATGCTATTAATGGAAACAATAAATAGATGAGAAGTGAGATTGAAAATTAAATTAAGCATTTGAGGAACATAAAAATACAAGATCTTGAAATGAATCAAGTATATGCTGATCCTGACCTAGTTAGACAGAGTCTTAAGGCACAAATCCAAGTATTACAAAAAACAAAATGCAATATCTGGATTCAGGCTTAAACTTCAGAAAACTGAAAACTTGTCATCTTACAAATTGATAGAATGCTTCAGAAAATAATCCAAAAACTAGTGTTAATACTTAATAAATTATGTATTTGCCTGTACCTATGCTATTTGCATCTGTATCTATATAAGACATACTGAAGTATTTAAACATAATCTTCAACTGAAACATGTAAGTAACTAAAGACAAATCTTCCATCTGAGACTTTTATGCCATTCTAAGTGATTTGTCCAAAGTAAAATAGCGGCAGAAAATGTGACCATCCTACCTATTCCTTCATGTTGTTGAAGTCTAACACTAAGAAAAATTATTCTAGATGTATAATGTCTTTACTGAGAAATGCCATTTTGGGTTACGCTTGCAGAAATTAAAAAAAGATTACTTTTTTGTCTTTAAGGGAAATCTTTATGTGCTTGTGTCTGTGTAGTAATGTTTCAAACCCAAATTTAGTAAAACAGTATATGATAGGCATCCTAGATTAGATCAAAAACTCACTTAGCCCAGTCCTTTGTCTCTGACACTGATCAGTGCTAAGTTTTAAAGGAAAGGTTATTGGAAACAGATTAAATACACTTCCCATCTGTACCTTCACGATTTCTGGGGTTCAATGTTAAAAGAATATCTTGAACTTGAGGCTACATTATAAGCCCACAATAGGACTTTCTTCCAGGACTTGTCTTACTGCCCTATTCTTGGCTTATGTCTTCTTCATAATGCTGTGAAAAAATGAAAACCAGCTTCTTCATTCTATTGGTGATTTTACAGATCTCAAACATATCCTCTTTACTTAGCCTCTCCTTGGTAGCTGTCCCACTATTCTGATTGTCCTCACAGCCTTTATGGGTTCCCACTCTACACTTGCACCAAGCAGAAGAGTGTGAAGCATCCACAGTGCAGCCATTCCAGGGATTTATTCAATGGCAGAGTCACATCTTTCATCATGTTCTTTATTGTCTTTCTGATAATTTCAATCTATTTGTTCTTTGAATTGCTATTCAGCACTAAGTTGACATTTAGAAAACTGTCCGCAATGAGTCCAAAATTTCCTTGTGGAATACTTATAGCTAATTTAGAGCCAATCACTTTGTGTGCATAATTAGGATGCATTTGGTATTTTTCCCCGTTGAAAATTATTTTGTATTTATCAACAATGAACTTCATTTACCATTTTATTTTCATGAGTCTTCTGTAGTATTTTACAGTCAATTTTAGTTTTAACTATGTGAATAATTTTTTATTACTAACAAAGCTTGACATCTCATTATTCATTCTGTTCCCAATAATTTATGAATGTGTTTAACAGCAGAAAACCCTGGTAATAAAATACTAATTCTATTCTCCATTATAGTTTCCATGAATGAGTGGTAATAGACAACTCAGATCCATCTTTTCTATGTAAAGTTAGAATCCTTTTTTTCCACAGTGTGCACCATGTTACATTTATCAACACTGAATTTCCCTTGATGTTATAGTATCCAGTCACACAGTATTGTACTGTCCTTTGCAATTCTTCATCTTTGCTGTTGTTAATAACTCAGTATTCATGTGTTTTTGGTGTTCACTCTCTCTTCAAGTCAGTTACGAACATGTCGAATAACACAGGCTGCAGCATGGATCACCATGGCACACAAGGGTCCATCCTCAGTGAAAATACACCATTTATCCCCACTCTGTGTTTCCAAGGTTTACCCAGTTACTTATCCATGTGAAAACCTTCCCTCTTATCTCATGGCAGATTATTTCTGTTTTATCCTTCCAGTGAAGGATAATGTTGAAAGCCTTTGGAAACTATATAAACTAGATGTCCCTCTTCCACTCACTTGTTGCCTCCAGGACACTGAACTTTTAGCTGCTGCTTTTAATAACGATTCCAGCTTTGATGCAGTTTTCTTTTTCAAAATTAAATATTGCTGTGGTACATTCTGAAGGGACCTTTTAATCCTTCAAGAATATTAAAATTTATTTAATTTACTATTGCAAACAGGCTCTTCTGAATCTGGCTGCGTGTACAGCTCAGGCCTAAATTAAGAGCTATTTCTTTTCTTGTGGACTTTTTAATGAGGAATGCCAATAAAGAATCATGTATGTTGTCTAATCACTTATTTCCTACATCATTCCTCACCAGGGTATAACCCAGTTCACATGGAGGTAACTGGAGTGTATTTTTGTACTTTTGCTTTTAGCTGTTACATTTTACATTAGTATTTCATGTGTATTACAACCTTCTTAACTGACTAGGTGATAGCATAGTACTATTAATACTCCGCCTAGTCAAGCCTTCACTTTAATTATGGGAATACTCTGTTGCTTGAGCTTACAGTTAAAGTATTTACCTTATTTCCTCTTTAATATGCAATGTGTCTCATCCATATAATACCTTGTCTCTCATTTCTGTATCATTTGTGTCCTACTATTACAGTATTTCACTGATTCCTCTCCTATTTCTGAGATGCTTGTTATGTCATATCTCTTATATAATCATAAATTCTTCTACTTCATTATTTTTTACCTGACTTTGCATAGAAGTAAGCAAACAGTTGAGATCCATCTCTATGCTTCCCTTGTAATTCTCTACTGAAATGGGACTTTAAGTGTTGTGACTGTTTTTTTAATATTTCCTACCTGAATTTAACAAGGTCTGTTCTATCTTTTTTCTTAAAGAAATTTTCAGACTTTACTGGAAAAGATAACTTGTTCATCCTAAGTTTCTGTGAGTTCTGCAGAACCTGATGGTGTTCTGACATCTGAAGTTGCTAAAACATTCAGTGTTAAGTGGCAGTAACTTTCCCTCAGGTACAGTGCCTACCTGTTGTAAACATTAATATTGTACTGGGTTTGCATGGCAAGGTTTGGTGGGTCTACAGGTGTGGTTTCTGTAAGAAGCTGCTAGAAGCTTCTCCTATGTCCAACAGAGCCGGTTCTTTTTCAGGAAGAAATAAAGGTGCTTTAAAAACAATTTTGGTGTTTTTTAAATCTTTTATGTTAAAGCTTTTCACTTTATATTTAAAGTCACTTTAAATTAAATGTTATATTTACTGTGGGAGCCTATAATAGTTTAAGTAGACTCTGCAATACTAGAAGAAACATCTTGAACGTGAGATGTGAACATTTGTAAACCAGTTGTACTCCTAAAACATGAAGAGATGTATTACTGTTAGTGTATCAACACAATTCCATTTTGAGGACTTAATTAATTATTTCAAAAACTGTTTAAATTAAGTGACTGTAGGAATTTCTCAGTTACACGATATATGCTATTCCTGGCTCACAAGTTTAGATAACAGTATATGCTAAAACTAGAATATTTTTACGTATTTGATCTACAAAGATTAGTGTAATTTAGTTTTTCATGTAATTCATATTTTTAACTCATTTTTTGCTATTATGGTAAAAGCAAAAAAACCCACAAATGCATCTGCCAACACTAGGGGGACAGAGAAATGTACTTAATTTTAATTTATTAAAAATTAATTTATCCGTTTTTATTTATTTATTTTAATTATTTAATTTATCTTTATCTGTTCTGCTTTCTGCCATTTTCCTGTCTATTCATCAGTATAAAAGCACCTCCAGGTCCACAGCTGAAACCAACATGTAGGTGAGGCCTCTGACATTGCTCTCAAACATTTGTCATGAGATCTGAGCTTGCTGGCCAACACAAGTCACCTTAGCATAGGGCACATTCTTAGTGGGGCAGCTGTTGCTGCTAGTAGTGGCAGTGTCTTTTGTAGGATTTCATTAGACTGAGTTGCAATCAATTGATGCATTCTGCGCAAATTTTCTAAGGCTTTTTTTTTAAAAGGCCTTTTTTACTCCATATAGTTTTTTGTGGCAAACACAATTTTTTCTTTGAAAAACTATTTAAGGTAAAGAAGCCAAAAGGACTATCTTTGCCTGGTAAATGTTTGGGGGTTTATTTGCATGGGGTTTTTTCTAAACCTGAATTCCACAGGTTATACCTGTTTTCTCACACGAAATTTTGAACACCTTTCTCATAACTTAGTCTTTCAAAGTGTGTTGTAGTTAGCAGCCTTGGGATGTATGGAATGCATAATATATTTTTGTCCTTATGAACCTGATGAAAGGTGTAGTAAGGTCCTAAAACAATTAAGTCTGTTAAGTGTAATCAACAGGAGTGTTACTTAATTTCAGAATAACATAGAAGGCAAATGCTTAAGAAAATGGTGTTATCACTTACAAACAAATAAAAACTATACAATGAGAAATAGTGTGTTTTATATATAAGATATGTAGTAATATTAAAGTAAGTATGTTTGAACACACTACCTGCAAAATAGTAGTAGTAATTCTAGCAGTATACAAAAGTTGATGTATTTTTCAGTAATCCTGTACTTAGAGCTATTCACTCAGGATCTGGATATCTAGAATTTCTAGTTTCTCCCTCTGTCTCACATGATAAGCAATCCAACCAATCTTCTAGGAGAAGGATCCCATCAACCTGCTACAGGATGTTTGCTGGTTGTGTTCTTTCAGTCTCTAATGTATTATATCACTGTGCATTAAGCAACTTAAACAATGATTCCGTGGTCAACTACTTTGGACCTTCAGCTACCTTCTTTCTCTGAAGCCAGCACAGAGCACAACAGAACTTAGTGCTTGTCCATCCCAAGTGAGAGCTTTAGCCACAGGAGTATCATCAAGTTAGTATCATCTCCTTAGCACCTCATGCAAACAGTGTTTTTCTTCATGTAATTTTTTTAAAAGTACTTATTAGATCAATGAATTACTCTACATCTTAATCTCTATGACATTCACTTGCAGGGTGATTCCAATGCCTGTTCCAATGTTTAAATGATTTGTACAGAAAGAATTCTAAGAAAAAATTCTACCAAAAGACTCCTTTTGTTTGTGCTAATAAACAGTTGTTCATGCATCCTGCTTCAGAACAAGTGTTCCAGGTAGAAAGGTTTTCAGATATGAGTTCAGGTTTTCTATATCACTGGGAAGTTTTAGTGACTGAGATGTTAGACAGTCACTACGGTCAGTTGTGTACATCCAGGCTTTATTTTTTCAGCCTTCCTTCTAAGTGCCTGAAAAGCAAACAGTTCAACAAAGTGATTCAGGTAGTTTATACATATTCTCTTTTCATTTCAGGTGAATCCTCTTGATGAAAATTGCCCAAACCAGAAAAAGTTCTGTCTTCCTCAACAGTGAATGTTCAATGATAAAATATTCATCTAGTTCCAGTAAGGGAGTACTAAGTATGCATAACTGCTTTTCTCTGCTGACTGCCTTATCCACAAGCCCTGAAGCATAGATCTATTTAAGCACTTTATCAGGGATTCCCTGGGCTAGGCTGGGCTGGATTGGACTGAGTTGGGCTGTCTTATAATAAAGTCCTTTAAAGTCCTCATAGTCACAGAGCAGGGCCTTTGCAGCCCTGAGCAGCATCATCACTTCCTCATCAGTTTGATGGGCCTGATGGACTTTCATTTTCTTTGCTCTGCCTTTAGGCACCCCATCTCTGACTTGGCTTGTGGTACATGCCTCCATATTTATCAGGATATATCAGCAGTCCTAGGAGAAAAGGAGAATATGTCATGGAGGCAACTGTCTATCTCCTCCAGAGAAGACAGAATAAAATTCATAATTCTTTCTAGGCATCAATCTCCAGGGCATGCAATTGTCCATATTCAATAATTTATGAAGTGATTCCCTTTTGTTAACATGAATTACTGGTACATACATCAGTAGATCAGTCAGTAAAAGTGAATCACCTAATCAATACCAGTTGAAAAAGAGATGTACTTAAAATTTCAACTCAAGCTTTGTTTTTTATTAAAATTAATCTTTGAAAATTCGCTCAGTAAAGTTAGGATCTGCAAAAGTCTTTCTGCATGCAGAGCTGATAAAGAGGTAAAACTGAAAATTAAGGTACAGCAAGATAAAAAATCTTTTCCTGAGATACCCATGGAAAAGCGAAAACTAGGACAACATTTTCTTAAGTGAGGCTATTTTTTTCTCTACAGCTGTCTATTTATATAAACTTTTATATTTTCAGCATAATCACAGGATTTCAGAAGTAACACTATCAGTTTTGTGGACTATGAAGAGACACCGCCAAAAAGTTCTAGATGGAGGTACTTTGTATGCTGGCAGAAATGTACTTGTGAGATTTATGAATTACAAACAGAGCATGTAAATGCATAATCATACTTACTGTTTCTCTTTCATACCCAGCCAAAGCCACTAAGAATGTAATCTCATTAGGTTTAAATTGACTACATATTGCTTTGGCAATATTCGTAAAACTCTATGGTTTGGTGATTAAGGGAATGGAAGAAGTGGGTTAATAAACTCTCTAGTTTCAATTGAATATAATTTTAATTATAAGACAATAGTAATACTTCTAGAAAAAAAATATTTGAATACCCACACAAAATAATACAGCACAGATTGATTTCACATCTAATACAACCATACTCATGTGATTCTGTAATTCATTTGTCCTGTTTAGTGAAATGGATACTATATGACCCTTGTAACAGCCAGGAAGAAATTGATGATGAACAGGATAGTAAGGGCTTAAAGGGATAACGGAAAGAAAATGTAGATTAAACAAAATACAAGGAAATGCTTTATATCATATTCTAGTATTTGGAAGTAATGACAGAACCACAGAAAAATTCCTTAGCAGATGGCAAATCATCTTAATCAAACAAATTAATGGATCATGCATTAAAAAAAAAAAAAAAAGTGGTGGATTATTTGACATACACTGTAATTACATTGGACATATTGCTTTCAATAAACGTTAAAGGACAAATTAACATTACAGTCATGCCAACTATGTTTCTAAATCTGCTTTTCAAGCTTATAATTAAAATCCTAAATTATTACTGCAGCAAATTAACACTTTTAATAGGATTCAAACGTTGTGATCATCAGCATTTACTTTTTTTTTCCAAAAAAAGACTTAAAAAATGCAAAACTAAACAATACAGCACCTGTGTAAATACTAAAAGGCTAGATGACATAGAATTGTATCCTGAAGACACATATTCCAAAACTGCAGCCTTTGAAAAGTAGTATGACGCTGTGGTGGAGTTGTTCTTCATATTAGAGTAAAATATAAAGTAGTGAGTAGTAAATAAGTAATCTATTTTTTAGTCTTTACACTTCAAAATATTTCCTAGCACAAACAAGTACTATCTTAAGTTGATCCCATGTATTTATTTTTATGAGGATGAGGTTTGAAAAACTGAACAGAAAGAGAATGTCTCTGTTGAATTCTAGAAGTGAATCTGATTATGTTTGCTTATTACTTCCAAACCGCTATGTCTTTCTCCTTCAACCTGGACACCTTCCCATCCCTTCCTGTGATTATTTCTGTATTATCCTGATCTTCACCTATATCTCTGAAACTTGAGTACTTTTTTTTTTCTTCTCTAGATGAAGAGCCAAATGAAACTGGAATTGTACCAGTAATTAAAACACTCATTGAAGGATTCAAAGATTTTCCAGAAGACATAATTTCCAACATTGTGATGTTTGACAATTTTCTCATCCAGCTCGGAACATTTAGCTACTTAAACCAGGATTTAAACATCTTATAACCCTGATAATAAAACTAAAACAAGTTATTTTTTTATCTAGTCAAATTCTCTGTGCTTAGTTCCAGCATTAACTTCCTTCTCATGCTCCTGTTTTTCCTCAAAAAAAGGTAAACTAAAAGTAAGGTATGAATACTCAACTGTCTATTTGTACTTGTTTGATCTACCCCATTAATTCCAAGTTCCAGTCTATTACTTGTGAAGAATTCAAACATGAAATCATACTATAATGAGTCTCATTTTCCTGCAACTATCCTGTTAACATATCTACAGATACCCAGCATTTCTTACAATAAACATATTTTATATGAAAGCTTCAGTGACTTGAAAGAAATCTCACAGAAAAGATTAGTGTGCTTTCATGTTACATGGTACTTCTGCTTACTGAAATGGTCTTGGTGATACATTACAGGTATTTTTGGAAGCACAAAGATAACTAGTGCAAATCTCACTTAAAATAATAAATACTATGATTATTTTTAATCCAGTGACCATTCTTGAAGGGTTAATTCTCCTTCCTCTCCATCCTTTTACACTACATTTAAAAAAAAAAAAAAAAAAAAAAAAAAAAAAGTCACTTAAGTCACATGAGCCAGGAAATTAAATAGGAGTGTCACTTCTGATTTCTGCCCTTACAGGAATGCTCCAATCCTGTGCTTTAACCAGAGAGCAAGATTTTGTAATATTCAAATGCTTTTGAGTAATGTTTAATTTCAGAAACCTTCTGAAAACAATTCAATTCTTTGAAAAACCTCTTTCAAATTGCTGTGTATGTGCTATCCTTAAACATATACACTCTCACTCCCAGAAGTTAGTAGATATTAATTTATAGAAATACTTCAATCATTGTAGAATTAGGACCTTATTATCTTCTTTCTTAATGAACATGTGCTCTAATAAGTATAATCCAAAATACACCATTTAGCAATACAATCAAAGCTATCAACTATTTTTCATTATGAAGACCACTATCCTGTCTTATTTACAATGAGCTGGGAGAACTCTTTACTCTCTCCCTAACTTTTTTAGAAATAATTTTATCATCTTCACTTGATTAATTTTTTATGTCTTCAGCCTTAAAGGAGATACTTCCTTTTCCACAGTTCAAAATGCTATAGCACCATATTTGAATTCTTATACTTGTTATACTTAAATAGTCATTATCTTCTATTGCAATAATTATATCCCATATAAAGCAGGTACTACGCAGCTTTAACTATATATAACGCATCTCATTTTAACATACTATTATAACATACTATTATACGGATTTTAGTGACACTCTTAATGATATACTGTAACAGATCATCATACTTAATTTACAATAATAAATTTATATCATGAATATTAATGTGACCCCTTTAAATACACTATAGCAGACCTTTGTTTTTAATATATTCATTCAACAGTTCCAGTCTTAGGAACTATGACACCACTTTTTCTATTTTTTCTTGTCTAAACATTTAAATGCTCCACGCTGGGTTATGCAGGGTTGGTGATGTCTATGTAATTTTAAGTGAAAGTATCTCACAGTGACCAAGGATTTTAAATAACCTGCTTAATTCCTTTAAAATTAAGATCAGAATACAGATTCCTGGAGTGAAATCCTTGTCTCACTGAACTAAATAGTATTCTACAAATTCGAGCAGAATCACAGAATCACAGAATCATCTAGGTTGGAATGGACCTTGAAGATCATCTAGTCCAACCGTTAACCTAGCACTGACAGATCCCAACTACACCATATCCCTCAGCGCTATGTCAACTTGACTCTTGAACACCTCCAGGGATGGGGACTCCACCACTGCCCTGGGCAGCCCATTCCAATGCCTAACAACCCGTTCTGTAAAGAAATGCTTCCTAATATCTAGTCTAAACATTCCCTGGCGCAACCTGAGGCCATTCCCTCTTGTCCTATCGCTTATTACTTGGTTAAAGAGGCTCATCCCCAGCTCTCTGCAACCTCCTTTCAGGTAGCTGTAGAGGGCGATGAGGTCTCCCCTCAGCCTCCTCTTCCCCAGACTAAACAACCCCAGTTCCCTCAGCCGCTCCTCGTACGACCTGTGCTCCAGACCCTTCACCAGCTTCGTTGCCCTTCTTTGGACACGCTCGAGTAATTCGATGTCCTTTTTGTAGTGAGGGGCCCAAAACCGAACACAATAATCGAGGTGCAGCCTCACCAGTGCCGAGTACAGGGGTAAGATCACTTCCCTGTCCCTGCTGGCCACGCTATTGCTGATACAAGCCAGGATACCATTGGCCTTCTTGGCCACCTGGGCACACTGCTGGCTCATGTTCAGCCTGCTGTCAATCAACACCCCCAGGTCCCTCTCTGACTGGCAGCTCTCCAGCCACTCCTCCCCCAGCCTGTAGCGCTGCTGGGGGTTGTTGTGGCCCAAGTGCAGCACCCGACATTTGGCCTTATTGAAACTCCTACAGTTGGCCTTAGCCCATTGCTCCAACCTGTCCAGATCTCTCTGCAGAGCCTCCCTACCCTCGAGCAGATCAACACTCCCACCCAACTTGGTGTCATCTGCAAACTTACTGAGGGTGCAGTAATCTAGATCATCGATGAAGATGTTAAACAGGAGTGGCCCCAAAACCGAGCCCTGGGGGACACCACTTGTGACCGGCCTCCAACTGGATTTAACTCCATTCACCACAACTCTTTGGGCCCGGCCATCCAACCAGTTTTTTACCCAGCAAAGCGTGCGATCATCTAAGCCTCGAGCAGCCAGTTTTGCCAGGAGAATACTGTGGGAAACAGTGTCAAAGCCCTTACTAAAGTCAAGGTAAACTACATCCACAGCCAGGATGCAGATCTTACTCAAATAGATATTCATTCTGGCCCAATAAACTGGTTCATCATTGATTCCTTCCTTCTATATCATAGAATCATAGATCATAGACTGGTTTGGGTTGGAAGGGATCTTAAAGATCCTCTAGTTCCAACCACCCTGCCCATGGGCAGGGACAACTTCCACTAGATCAGGTTGATCAAAACCCCGTCCAACCTGGACTTGAACACTTCCTGGGAGGTGGCATCCACAACTTCTCTGGGCAACCTGTTCCAGTGACTCACCACCCTCACAGTAAAGAATTTCTTCCTAATATCTAATCTAAATCTATCCTCTTTCAGTTTAAAACTGTTACCCCTCATCCTATCACTACAATCCCTCATGAAGAGTCCCTCCCCATCTTTCTTGTAGTCCCACTTTAAGTACTGGAAGGCCACTATAAGGTCTCTTCAGAACCTTCTCTTCTCCAGACTGAACAACCCCAACTGTCTCAACATGTCCTCATAGGGGAAGTGTTCCAGCCCCTTGATCATCTTCATGGTCATCCTCTGGATTCGGTCCAACACATCCATGTCCTTCTTATGCTGGAGTCCCCAGAGCTGGACACAGTACTGCAGGTGGGGTCTCACAAGAGCAGAGTAGAGGGGGAGAATCCCTCAACCTGCTGACCACACTTCTCTTGATGCAGCCCAGGATACAGCTGGCTTTCTGGGCTGCAAGCGCACTTTGCTGGCTCATATTCAGTTTTTCATCCACTAGTACCCCCAAGTCTTTTTCTGCAGGGCTACTCTCAATCCACTCATCACCCAGCTCGTATTTGTGCTTGGGATTGCCTTGACCTATGTGCAGGACCTTGCCCTTGGCCTTGTTGAACTTCTTGAGGTTTTCACAGGCCCCCCTCTCAAGCCTGTCCAGGTCCCTCTGGATGGCATCCCTTCCCTGTAGCATGTTGACCGCACCTCACAGCTTGGTGTCATCAGCAAACTTGCTGAGGGTACACTCAATCCCACTGTCCATATCTCCAAAGATGTTAAACATCACTGGTCCCAGTACTGACCCCTGAGGAACACCACTCATCACTGATCTCCACTTGGACATGGAGCCATTGACTACAACTCTTTGAGTGTGACCATCAAGACAATTCCTTATCCACTGAGTGGTCCATCCATCAAATCCACATCTCTCCAATTCAGAGACAAGGATGTTGTGCAGGACAGTGTCTTTGCTTCCATTCATTACGGTAAAACAATTAATAAACATATATATAGCAATTAATATAAAATATAGCACTAATAATAAAATATTTTGTATACATATATATACACATACAAATATGTATATGTCAATCATCCAAATCATGCAAGATATAAATACATGTGGAATGTTTCTATATCTGGAATGTCTTCCATTTTCATATGGCTTGAATAACAGGGACATATTCACACCACTATAGGTGCACCATTTTTCATCTCTTACTATTTTTTATATTGTCACTGAAGGAGAATGATGAGTCATACTACTGTTGTCAAATCATAAAGAACCTGTTTATAAAGCAGTGTCATAAATACATATCTTCTTTAATTACATTTATACATAAAGAATGTAATTGAATAAGTCTGGTTTATTTTTAATAAACCCATTACGCCTAAATAAAATTGTTAATGCTTTCATCATGTTCCCTATGCAAAGAAAGATGTGAGATTACTTAAAATAGCTCTGACTTTCAAGTTTACTTAGAAGTTAAAGACAGTATTCATATACATGTTACCTGCAATAAGTAGTTTCTAATAAATAGTTTGGCATAAAAAATGCAGAGAAGTTTTATCAAAGACTGAATATGTCAGACATTTACTCTATTCATATGTAAAATATTATCTAAAGGAGTTTGTTTAATTTTCAAGATGAAAGTAAATAGTTTATGAAGAATGTTCCTAATCTGAAAAAACCCAAAACAACAAAGAGTTGTCTGTAATATTTAGGGAAGCCTTCCCTTCTACTAAATTAATCTAATCTCTCAAACAGAGAGGCAGAATATGAGTTTTCTGTTATATTTCTTATACTATGAACTCCTTTTGTGGCCCCACCAGAGCAGAAAGACAGCAAATCTAAGAGAACAGAAAAGTCACAGGCTTAGACTGAAGATTTTCCTTCACCAAGTGCTCTAATTTGATGCTCTGTCTGTTAACAACCCCTGAATTTTCATGAAACTTTAGGATTTAATTAGCTTTGACAAGTTCATTCTTTTCCTCTATTTTACCCTTTTGTCACACTGCACTTGGAGATGGGTTCAGTTTTCAGAGAACTGACAGGTGGGTGAGCAGGCAAACTTTGCCTTTGCATACCCTCATATTCTTAGGAAAACAAATTAAAATGCTTCTTGATGCCTAGTAAAGGAACGTTGTCTTCAGTAAAACTCATTGAGTCTAGGTACCCAGACAACCAAAATGCAGCTAAATGAAAGGAAATCTGTTGCAAAGACTGAAATTCAGCATCCTTTTTAGACCTTAGTTTAAACTCATAATACTTTCTACTGTCATGATCAAATAACTTTCTTAATTATGATTGTCCCATTTCCTCTGAAATATTATAGGTGCTTATTAACTCAGAAACCACCAAAAAAGACATATGTCCTCATCTACTGGACTGTGTAGGTTAATTATTTCTTCTAAGTCTTATTCTAACCTTCTTGACCTTCTCTTCAGCCTTCCTTGACCTCTTTAACTAGGCAAAGAAAGGGCTTTATTCTGTAGACAAACCTTCATGGAAATCAACTCACCATGTTTTTTCTACTAAATTCACAAAATGACAAAATACTGAGCAGATCCTTTTAAGCTGTAAATTTCATTTGTATCCCCTGTTTTGTTTTTGGAGTTCTCCCCACCCCATTTTCCTCATAGTTAATATTCCAGACATCTGGAATCTGAAAATAAGGCCTCTAGATATACAGACCTTGACTGAACTGATCTGTGCACAAGTGTTACACGCATCCCAGGCTATTTGTGCCCTGATAATCAGGATGTGGTTTAAGCATGTCATGGAGAAGATAGAAGAGCTATTTTCCCATTAAACTAGGTTAAGTGATACAAATAAAGTGGGCTTCAGTCTAGTAATATGGAGTTGGGACAGGTTCAAGGCAAACACCTGGACCTGTATGATGTGGAAACACCTTTAAGTCTCCTGTTGAGATACGGCCATAAAGTGCTCTGAGATATCTTTCCAAAATCAAATCTTGAGTATTGCATGGAATATTCAAATATACTCCCAAGTTTTAACGTATGCCAATTTGTTAAGGCTCACTCTGTTCTATTAAATGAAACAGACAATTAAGTGTTGCTTATTTATATTTTCTATATTTTATTTATTTATTTATTTATTCACTCATAAATTAAATACTTTATACAGCTTGTTTTGTTTCACATCTCAAGAAACAAAATGTTTAAAAAAGGCACTTACTTTCATAGTTGTCATTCAAGGTTATCTGTATGAAAGAGGACTGAATGTCTAATCTAAGGCTTCATTTTGTATTTCTTTTCTGCCTCCTCCATGCTCAGTCACCATGTTCAGAATAAACAATGCAACCTAAAAATCACATCCAGTAGACAATAAGGAAAATAACCAGGAATAGAATTTTTACACCACGGTTCAGACCCCTGGTCATCATCTGATGAATTAAACATATTTATGATACTGATGTAAGAAAGACTATGCCAGATGATCTTTACTGGTAAAAGGGCATTGAATATCATCGTGACTAATAAATAAGAAATCAGACGTTCTGAGAAACTTTTTACTATTTGTTATTTTTAATATATTACATATTTTCTTGTCTTCATGTTTTTGATTTTTTTTTTTTTGCTTTTTCCTTCCTTTTCACAGTTCCAAGGGGAGGTTTTGAAAAAAAAGTGAGGTTTTCTGTTGCCTTTCTAAACAACAAAAAAAGAGGAGAAGGTGAGATATTCCTGACCCTTTATATCATTATTATTATGTTTCATATGCAATACAAATGTATGTATCTATCAGATTTTTCCACAGCTCAGCACTGTTGAAGTCTTTTAGAAATAAAGGAAGCAGTCCTGCAGTTGTGGTTCATTCAGAGTATAATATGACAACACAGTGCAGTGCTTCACACTGTCATACTGAATCCAAGCTTAATCAGTGTAGTCAGCATAATAAACCATTAATAGCCATTAACTACATTAATTCATTAAAGTTGCACAAAATCTCAACATATATCTTAGTCTGGTATTCTGTCTTTGGCTTTATTTCTCTTAAATAGTTTGCTTTCACAGGAAGAAAGTAAAATGAGGGGTGTTAAAACAACTGAGTATAGAGACCCAGTAAGTGTTTAGAACTGTTTAGCTGGAATGTTTTCAAACACCTGTAGCTTGGGCTTCTGAAATCTTTTACAGAACTTCTTACCTGGGTTTTTATTTTCCAATAATTTGTATGCAAAAATACTTTATTTTTTCCTTAAAGAAGACAAAAATATTTTTTCATTACATCTAGACAAGATGTTTTCATCAATCTTTCAAAGAAATTTTAATCTTGATTTCTTTATACATATTGTAGAGGAATTTCTTATTCCTGAAATGACTGTGAGACATGAAGACACTTCAGGTTTCATTCCACCATTGAGATCTATGCATTGCCTTATATTTCCTACTAACATGTGCATATGTGGTGTAAAATACAGCAAAAATACAGAGAAATCAAATTTCCTGCTAATTGCACTTTGGTAGATTAAGAAATAAGTTTAATTTCTTCAAGCTTGCAAAGAATTGTCCTGCTAGAGTTGAGTATAGCAGAACTATGTAATGCTTCAGTGACTCTGAGGTGAAAAAGTTTCTCTTATCTGGAAACCTAACCTTAAAACAAATGTGCTCAATGATTTTCTATATAAAAATCATTAAAGGACCACAGACATCCTGTGCTGACAAGCATTAGCAGCAAATATCAAACCTAAAAAGGGAAAGTGATTTCAGAAATGGAGCTCTCCAGGACACTCTTTTGTTCAATTTTATTGAACAGGCTTTATATCAACTTAGTATGACTTTATTTTCTGTATATATCAGCAGACTGACAAAGGTAGATATGTGACAAAGTTAGACTAAACTTTCTCCAGAAAAAGGCCTGTGAACAGAACTTCTGTAATGTTTCATGTGCTGATATTCTTTGTGTTCTTATTTTAGGGTCTTACAATTTCAGAAAGGTGTGCTGCAAGGCTTAAAATATTATTTACAATGACTTAGAGAAATTATTCTTCACTCAGATTCACAGTGGTTTAAATAGGAAGCAATAAAAAACATAGATATAATGCAAAAATATGAACCCAATCTTCCATCTAGCTAAGTAATTGCCAAACACTTGAAGTCTCTTGTTTAAAACCTGTCATGTCTTACACATTTAATATACCACATCTATTTGTCTCACTATCTGCCTTCCAGACTTGGGTCATCAAGTCTCTTTATAATCTTATTCATATGAAACAAAATATTTATTTCCACTTTCAAATATATTTCCAGAATGGTTGCAACTCTTTTCCCCTATGGTACCCTTGAAAATTCATGACCTTTTACATAAAATCAAATAAGCTATTTCTACAGCATGGGGCAGTTAGAAAGGTTTTCATATAGGGGCCCCAAATTAATAAACTCTGAGCTGTGCATTTTCTGTTGCCTGCAAATATTTTAATAAGCAAAGATAAAGTTCTAGTCTTCGCCTACAAAGTGTTAGTGGCGCCTTATAGAAAATTGGTCTTATGAGGTTACTCAGAGTTCAACATGGGGTTACTCTATTATCATTAAAAAAAACCCAAACAGTTTGTTTCTTTTTTCCCTTAGTAAAATTTGATGTGTCACAGATATGAATATTACAGTTGACATTTTAGATAATGTGAAAGGTATAGAATATTCTTAGAATCATAGACTGGTTTGGGTTGGAAGGGATCTTAAAGATCACATAGCTCCAACCCACCTGTCATGGGCAGGGGCAACTTCCACTAGACCAGGTTGCTCAAAGCCCCGTCCAACCTGGCCTTGAACACTGCCAGGGAGGGGGCAGCCACAACTTCTCTGGGCAACCTGTTCCAGTGATTCACCACACTCGCAGTGTAAATAGATTCAGAGGCAGTTTTTGTCAGTTATACTTTGCAAGAAAAAGCATGACTTTCTTCATGCTAGACTGCTTTATGGTTTCTATAATATCACTTTTAGCTGTGTCAGCTCTAGAAATTCAACTGCATCTAGTAAGTCACATGTAATGCAAGTCTAGCTGCTAATACTACTTTTTTAGATATAAGTCTACAACTATAAGTTAAGGTAAATGAATAAATAATATATTTGAATTTGCATAAAATCTTGGCCTTGTTCTTAAAAAAAAGTTTGGGTTTTTTTTTTCCCTAAAAGCAGCAACATATGGAAAGGGCAAGTGATATATGAGACACTGAAAAAAATCATGCTGGAACTGACAAAGAACTACCCAAGTTTTCAGTCCCAAGCAACTTGTGATTTCAACTCTTTCCAGTGGAATTCAGGAGCATCTAAGCCATACTGAGCAGAGTCCCAAATTACTTGGTTTTAGTCTCTGTTCTGCAGAGGAGGGCCTGTACCACCTCTGGATTTTCAGCTCTGTGCAGACTCCAGGCTGAGCTTAGTAACAGCTAGCAAGTCAAATATTTTAATTAAAAATAATATTAAAAATAATAACTGTAATTGCTTATTAGTGGCCCAAAATAACAACCAATGTCATTAAGCAATGACTCATACACTGCAATTATCTTACACTGTAATGGATCATTTCAGATATAGCTATAGCTTTTACTAAGTAATTTTTAAAAATCATCAATTAAAATGTCTGTATTAGATTTCTTTGATTATAACTGACAAATGTTTCTCCTTTTGTACTTATAAATTACAATAGTGTTTACTCTGATTACTTCAATTTTTTAGTCTCCCCTCAGCACACATAAAAAGTTCACTAACTCAGCACAGCTGCTTCCTGATTGTATCCTCAGTGCAGTTTTCTCCCACAACTCTTTTTCACACTGCCCCGCTCAATATACAGACTTTCCCATTTTGAAGTTTCAAGAAACATAAAGTTCATGGATTCAAGGACTGCACATGAATGAATTCATATGGTAATCATGCACCTTCATGAAGTCTTTTATTTGAAATATTCATCTTGAATAATATAGGCAGCTAATGACAGCCACTAAAGGAGGCAACTTCTCTCACTTTTCAGAGAAGAGTCGCAGACCATTATAAAGAACAGAGTAGGCCTTATTTGGGCTGGACCATTTGGTTAAATACCTCACTTTCCTTCTCTCTGTCTCTGCTGAGTAAAGAACTGGCTGTATGGCCAGGCCCAAATTGTTGTGGTGAATGGAGTTAAATCCAGTTGGTGGCCAATCATGAGTGGTGTTCCCCAGGGCTCAGTATTTGGGCCAGCTCTTGTTTAATACCTTTATCAATGATCTGGATGAGGGGATCAAGTGCACCCTTAGTAAATTTGAAAGACGACACCAAGTTGATCCGCTTGAGTGTAGGAAGGCTCTACAGAGGGATTTAGACAGGCTGGATCAATGGGCCAAGGCCAACTGTATGAGGTTCAACAAGTCTAAGTGCCAGGTCCTGCACTTGGGTCACAACAACATCATGCAACACTACAGGTTTGGGGAAGAGTTGCTGGAAAGCTGCCTGGCAGAAAAGGACCTGGTGGTGCTGGTCAATACCCAGTTGAATATGAGCCGGCAGTGTGCCCAGGTGACCCAGGAGGCCAATAGCATCCTGGCTTGTATCAGAAATAGTGTGGCCAACAGGACTAGGGAAGTGATTGTCTCCCTGTACTCAGCACTGGTGAGGTAGCACCTTGAATAATGTGTTCAGTTTTGGGCCCCTCACTACAAGAAAGACATTGAGGTGCTGGAGTGTGTCCAAAGAAGGGCAACAAAGCTGCTGAAGGGTCTATAAACCAAGTCTTATGAGAAGCAGCTGAGGGAACTGGGGTTGTTTAGCCTGGAGAAAAAGAGGGTCAGGGGAGACCTTGTCACTCTCTACAACTACCTGAAAGGAGGCTGTAGCGAGATAAGTGTCAGCCTCTTCTCCCAAGTAACACTTTATAGGACAAGAAGAAATTGCCTCAAGTTGTGCCACGGGAGGTTTAGACTGGATATTAGGAAAAATTTCTTCACTGAAGAGGTTGCCAAACATTGGAACACTGTCCAAGGAAGTGGTGGAGTCACCATCCCTGGAAGTATTTAAAAGATGTGTAGACATAGCACTTAGGGACATGGTTTAGTGGTACCCTCGGCAGTGTTAGGTTTATGGTCGGTCCTTTCCAACCTAAACGATTCTGTGATACTATATTTCTAAGAACATACCTAGATTGGATAGGATGATGCTGGGCATTTGGGCTCCACAAACTTACTGGGTTGCAGAAGTTCATTAGTTTTCTCTGAAGCAATAGTTCACCATCCTTTTGGACTGACAAACTGCTGTCAGAAGTTGTCATGGATCAAACTTTAGTGCAACTAATGCACTTTTTATATGTTTCTGAAAACCATTATTCTAAAAGAAGGGAAGAACTATTCTGAGAATTCCCTCAGTGCTTCCCATGTTCATCCGGCATCAGCAACTGTCAAGTAGTGAAAGGTTCCCCAGTGAAATCTAAGGATATTCACATCTATAGGTATTCTGGAGAAGGCCAAAGTGCATTTATGTATATTCCTTATGCAACTTAACAGAAAATAAGTTGTTTCATTTTCTGGAATATATTTGAAATTGATATTACAATTGTTACTTAAAGGAATAACAGTAAGGAAACTTTCTGGGATTTGCATAGTTGTTTGTTTTGGTTTGGTTTTTTTTATTGGTAATATTTTCTATCAAGTTCTGTTGGTTTAGTATCCATTAAATCTGTTTGGTTTTTTTCTTCTGTGGGGAATTTGTGTGGTGTTTTTTTTCCTGTTAGTATTCTGCCCAAGACACAAAGGAAAAATCTAGTGGGAAAACTTATAGAAGAAGCCACTATGTGTAATTTTCCTCCATTCTTCATATACATATATTTTGCCTTCTAGCCTTTAAAGTATTTGTGCAGTTCAGATAAATATTAGGCATGATCAATAAAATGATTTAAAAAAAGCTGCTACAAATCAGCCAATACTAGTGATTAATAAATGAAAATCCTATGATAAATAAAACCATACCCCATGGTTTTGAGTACTTTGGGTCTTCAAGAAAAAGCTCGACAGAAATAAAGCAGACGTATCCTGAAGAACCTGTGTTTTCTCCACAGCTAGAGATTGCACTTATATCACCCAAGTGGTAAAATAAACAGTGTTTTGCATGCTAGGATGCCAGAGAAATGCAGGCAATTCAACACATTATAAACATTAGCCAAGATAAATGTCTTTTGGACCTTTTTATGCTCCATAATCTGCAACTGTATCTGCTTCTCCAGTACATAGGCTACATCTGATGATGAGTTTGACTTTGAAAATTTGAAAAAGAAAGGGAAAAAGCCATCTGCATGTCATTTCAGGGTTGTATTGGAAAAACACAAAGAGTAGCGATAGGCTATAGCTTTATTTCAAAATCTGGGATAGGAAGAAATCATGTCACTTGTACTTTTGTGAAGTCCTGCCTGTGAGGCCCAGAACATGGCTGAGGACTGACTGTCTTTCTACCTCTTCCTACCTTTTAACTGAATGGGCAGGTAGCGTGGTTAAGAAGAGTGTTCCACATTCAATTTGAAAAGCAGGCAGCAGCCAAAAATCACTTAAACACATCAACGATAAATTTAAAAGTGATTGGATCTAGACATGAAGTTCAGTGATTTTGAAATATTTTTAAAAAAAATAGTCAAGTGTAGGATATGATAAAAACACCATAAAACAACTAAAAGCCCATATAAAAAGTTTTCATAGGATGAGCAGAGTAATTCCAAGGTGGGAAGTGGAGACTTTAATTTCTAATGTCTTGTTCTCAAACCAGTGGTTTGAGAAAACAAGTGATAAGGTATCTGAGGGCCCAGATCCTCAAGGGCAGATGGTCACCTTGCTCCCCGGAAATCAAAGGAACTGAATGGTTGAATATCTTTGAGGAGTGGCAGCACCAAAATTTAAAGTGGTCATATTACTTTGTTATAATTATTTAGCTCTAGTTACTATGGAGAGAACTACCATTGAGTGAAAATAAGTAAAGCACATCTGCCCGGATCCTAGCATCTGAAAAACAGGAGAGGTTATTTTCTTAAGCATCTTCCACACCAACTACTTCAGGGCATTAAAAAGTTCTCCAGAGAGATTAAGAATTAGACTGGCAAAGGAACAAAGCACTTTCTTCTAACATATCTTCCTCCTCCATGGATCATAGCCTGAAACCACTTAGCTCAAAAATCAGCATAAAACAGCTCTCGGGAAATTTGCCTGATAAAATATTGGATCTAAGCCCCCCCCCCCCCCCCCCCCCCCCTTAAGGTTTCTAGCTTCTATATTGATGTAAATTCACATATGCTTGACTGTAATATCCCATAATTCAGAAAGTATACACAGGAGACATACTGATACAATAGGGAGCTCCTCACCTCTGTGCACCTTGACCTGCTGAACTAAAGCTGACAACCAGACAGCTGCAAACATTCAGCTGCACTTTCCTGGAAAAAAACAGAAGCAATGAGTATTAGGTCCATCGACAACATACTAACTTGGCTGTCATTTGGCCCATTTCCCACTGCAGACTCTAAACATTATTCACCCTGGAGGCTTTCAGGATCTGTCTGATGTTTTTCTTCATATCCCAGTACAGTGGAGGTTTCAGAAAGGATTATTTTAACTTGATAATCTGAATAGTGATCTAATAGGGGACAGCTGTGGCGTCTGAGTCCCAGGGCTATTTATTGTCAATTAGTATGAATCTTAAACATATTCCCTTCATTCTTTACTTGACCTGTCCTTAAATAAAGGACAACACTCTGCAGGGGGGAAAAAATGAGTCTATGGGAAGGACCAGTGACATGAACCTAAACATAAAGACTATGAGGAAATTTCAAGATTAATTAGTGAAAGACTAAGGATAATGAATCTTTGTGATGTGAAGACAATTGAACGTAAGAACAACAGTTAATCATTTAAGGTGCCCTAAGGGAGAATAGAGAAAAAATGCAAACTGTCAGACTTAAACCATGCATTACAGTTATAATCATAACTGTATTTCTCTATGAGCCACTCTGGGGTTTTATTTTTTTATTTTTTCAAAAGAAACCTTATGCTTCCAGAAAGCAGAGTCTTAAATACCATCTGTGGGAAGGTCAGCTATGAGATGAGATATTCAGTATCCCATAGTGTGGGGCTAGAGTCTTCATGCACCACTTGGGAGCTAAGGATGTGAGAAGACTAAGCAGCACCAGTGCAGTGGCAGTGCTTGTGCCTGGACACCATAGAGCGGTATCTGAGACCATGGTTTGGTTTCCATGCTTAGAATACAAAATACTTTATGTGACTATACAGGAACAGAGGAGAAAAACTGCATCTTTGATATGCTAATGTAATGTCTAAATATCTTATTGCTATGGCTTTGACAACAACAACAAAATAAATTGAAGTCTTATTATGCTTAAAGAGTATTTGAAGTGACATGATATTGAAGTGTCATATGAAGTCCATTAAATATTGCATGCCAGCAAATGCATACTGCAGCCTGGAAAGTGTTTGATTTAAGGATTTGAAATATACCATATTTTAAAAAGAGCAATGACATCACAACATTGATTCCACACATGAATCATTAATATATTGATGAATGGAAACAGAGGTGGCTCAGCTTGTTGCATTCTCTTAGAGAAGTCTGAAACACAGAAAGAAAGAGATTTAAGTCAGCCAGAGAATCAGAAAAGGCTTTAAGCACTAGTTTAATTTACTTATAGTCTATTTATGATAAGACCAGTATATTCAGACATAATTTCTCTGTAATAAGATGCTTCAAAAAGTTAGTCCAAAAGCATACAAATTTACTCAATACTACATATTTTCTGGGGACAATTGCCTGTTTCAGATAAAGGTTACAAAAAGTCATGGGAGAAATATTAAATTAAAATGAATACTGTTTATATTCATATATTTTTAAAATTATTTGTAAATAAGTGAAAACTTCATCTTTTGGATTCCAATGTTTTCGCATGCCATGTTAAAATTATTTAGTAAGAGAAACTTTGGTGGAGTCTCCCAAGAAATGTGTTTTGCATAGAACTTTGTTAGAGTTCAATACTACTAGGAATGTTATATAGAGATCTTAATTTGATGAATAAGCAAGTGCAGAAGTCCTGTACACAGTGTTTAGTTATAGTGTTGCAACACAAAGGAAAAGAAAATCAAAACCAGAGAACGGAGCCAGTATGAAGTTGAATAAGGAAAATAGAACTTCCAGATTGGCAGGATGATCAATCAGAAAGAAGAGTGTCATCTGGGTTTAAGTGAATGATCCACTCTTTTAAAAGAAAGCTGATATATCTGCTCCTGATACAGATGTGTATACAATTTCCTGGAAATTAAATTGCACATAATATAAAGACGTTAGTACTCTGAACACTAAAACATACAGCTTAATAATGAAGATTTTGAAAATAATAAAAATTTAATAAAAGGTGTAATATTGAACACATTTTTTTTAAAAAAAAAGGTCTCTCTCTTTGCACACATTTTGAAAAAAATCTTTATTGCTTGATCATATTCTATTTTTCACTCTCTTGTGGGAGCCATGTCCTAGAGATTTCTGACATTTTAAAAACACTGGATATTTATTTTAAAAACTAGATGGTTGCAATTAGTAAAATATGGACTTGATGGAAGAAAGAGGAAACAGGGAATTGGAGCTTTCTGAGAACTGGGGTTTGTCCCTTTTTCTCTGGTGGACCCCTGTGCACACACCATGGTCAGAGTCCTAGAATCACTCATTCTGGAAGGAATCTCAGAAGGTCTATAGTCTAGACAGCAGGGTTGGCTCAGACAGGTGTCTCAGGGCTTTATCCATTCAGGGCTTTAAAACCTCCAAGGATAGAGACTGTCTGTCTGGGCAAGTTGTTACAGTGATTGTCTTCCTGAGGAAAAGTTCTTTTATCCAGTCTGAAACATCTTTTTTTCAACTTAGGCCCTTTGTCTGTTGCTCTTTCACCATGTACTACTATGAAAACCCTGGTTAGATCTTCCTGACAACCTCTCTGCAGGACCTGGGGTGGCTGTGAGATGCCCCCAAAGCCATGTCTGTCCGAGCCTGACCAAGATCTGTTCCCCCAGCCTCTCTGCATGGGGCAGCCATTCCAGACTCAAACCACCCTGGTGACTGCTGCTGAGTTCATTGCAATTTGTCAGTGTCCTTCCTGTACTGGGGGTCCTTAGCTAGGCACAGATGTTATCTAATGCATGCTGAGTAAAAGAAGATAATTTTCCTTGATTTCCTGGCTCCTGCTGATGTAACCCTGGATGCTGTTGGGTCTCTCGGTGTCCAGGGCTTATTGCTGGCTCAGGTTCATCTTGTTTTTCACCAGGATACCCAGCACCTTTCTCCAGAGCTGGTCCTCAGCCAGGCAGTGTCCAGTGTGTATCACTGCAGAGGTTTACTCCTTTCAAGGTGCAGGACTTTGCATTTGTCCTTGTTGAATTTGATAAGGTTCCTGTTTGTCCATTTCTTCCCTTTTGTGTAGGTCCCCCTACGCAGGCAGCCCTGTTCTCAAGCATATTGACTGGTGCCCCTGCTGTGATGTCATCTGCAAACTTGATGAAAGTGTCCTCTGTCATCATCTGTAATGATGGTAAGCAGGACAGGTCATAGGATAGACCTGTGTGGTACTGCGCTTGTCACTGGCCTCCAGCCAGAGTATTACCCATTAATCATGGCCCTTTGTGCCAAATCATCCAAACAATTGTTTTCCAGATTCATTACCCACTCATTCATACTGCAATATCTCAGCTTGGGTTCAAGAATGTTACCAGAGATGATGTCAAAAGCCTTGCTAAAGTTGAGATAAATGATACCTATTGCTCTCCCCTTGTCCACAAATCCAGCCATTTTATTATAAAACACAAAAAATTGGTCAGGCATGATTTATCCCTGGAAAATCCTTATTGACTACTCTTAATAACTTTTGTCTCCTTCACATGCGCAGAAGAACATTCCAAGATTTTCTGTGTTTTCATTAAGGATACCTGACATTTTTCCAGGGATGGAAGTGAGGCTGACCAATGTGCAGTTGTCTAGATCATCTTTTTGGTCTTTCTCACTTTTTCATTTTGCAGTGGTTTGCAATAGGGTGATTTGTTCTGAGTATTTTTGTTTTCCTATGCAGTTTCCTTTTAAAATAATGTACTCACAAATTAAAAAATCCATAAAAGATCCATGCACTATTTAGATGTTATTACAGGATGATTCCTTGTTTCCATCCAGAAGAAAGTGGCCACCAGGTGACAAAGTTGTAAACATGATTTTTGTTTTCATTGACAGAACTCTTCCCTCTGAATTAGATGACTAACTGCAATTGGTGACTGTAAAGACCCGTTCATGTTTTTCCAAACTATCCTTGGGCAAACAAATGCCTACTGAAAACCTTTATGACTATTTAAAGTACACACAATCTGCTTATTCAGAAATTATTATTTAATATGTAATGAACAGTTATTAAAAATATAGAAGCAAGGAAAGCCTGTCTTTAAGGCTTGTATTTCTGTTCAATGAAAATAATGATCTCACCATAAACAATCTCCCTTAATTTCTTATAAAGCTAGAAAAAGATATTCACAGGAATTGTCACTTTGCTGAAGGTTCTGAAAACCTTTTATCGTTGGACCACCAAGAAGGGGTCTAAGAACTATACTTTTGAAATGATGTAAAATGTAATGAGACAACTCCTTAAAGTAACATAAAGCTATTCTTTCTTTTTCAAAGTGCACACAGCTATGGGAAATCTGCCAAAGAAATAAATGTAGGGATTGGGATAAATAAAACCAAATTTACTAATCCTAAAACCTGTTCCTTTTTCATTTATTTTTTCCTTTTCACAGACACATATATCTATCTTTTCTTCCCTTTCAAATTGTATTTGCTATTGTCTTTGTCATCATAGCTATGTGCCTTTTCCTCCTCTTGGGCTCAGATTTAATTCTCTTTTTCCTTCTTAGTCTCTCATCTCTCAAACATGTTTCCATTTCTGTTTTTCTTGTCTTGTCCCCTTTCTCTTGCTTTTCATTTTCTCCTATGGCCCTCCTAGTTCCTTTTGACAATGGTACCCCAAGCTCTATCACCTGTGGCTCCATTTCCTTCTTCTCCTCTTATACTCATGTATCTAAGTCGAATATTCAGGCAATGTCATACGTAGCTATAACATGTACATTAAGGAGGGAATGTCTGGGAAATGTGGATGAAGTTGCTTCCTTATGCACAAAAGTTTGGATAAACAGAAGATTGTTTTTAAAGAGGAAATACTAGAATCATTCTAATTAAGCCTAATAGTTTAATGAAAAACCTGTTAAAACAAGCTGGCTAATTTGAAGCTTTGTAAAGCTTTGAAGCTTTTCCATCAATCCACCCTGACCTTTCTGAAGTGCAATGGCTAAAACTGGAACATCTCATGCCTGAAGTGGTGTTTTGTACAGAGCACATAATATATATGTGAATGCATCCTCCATTTTTTTCATATATCAATTTATAGCTAGAGCATTTCCATTGTTTTCCCCCTTCCTAACATAAGAAAATAAAAGTTTTCTAAAACCTCTTTTCTACCTTTTCTATAGAATGATAATTCTTTAAAATCCTCCCAACTAATTTCTTGAACAAGGCAAATGCCTTGGAAATATTTATTGTGATCATGACTCTAATTAGAGAACATAGAACATTATATCTATATTATATATAAACAATATGCACATTATTGTTGTTTGTATAAAAATATAGAGAATAAATAGATAATTGGTAGAAGTGGCTCAGTCAGTTGAGCAACTCAGGTAAAGTCATCTGACAGTAAGCTGGAATTTCAAAAATTTCAGGGTCTGAATCTACTCACAAGAACACCTGTAAGTGTTAAGTTATAGTGAAGTTTAGTTTTAGGTTTAGCTAAAATTAGATAAAATTATTTTAAAAACTATGCTTCATTATTTCACTGATCAGGATATTTTTAATTTATATTGTATCTGGACCAGAAATAAATTATGCCAAGAGTTATGTCAGTTATAAGAACAATCAGCAGCTTAAGTTGGATAAGTGATAATGTTAAAATGTGTTTTCAGTCATACTGCAAATAGATTTAAATGTCTCATCTTGTATCCCTTCACTCAATAGAAGAGATGTAAATGGTGCAGGTGCACACAATTACACTACTTGTCCTTCTGTCAAACCACCATCTAAAACATGACTGAAGATTACACACATCATTACAAAAATAGCTGGATTTTTTTAGTTTGTTAATATCCATTTTTCCAATGTAAGCACTTCAGCTATCACAAAGCATTAAAAAAAAAAATGAGGGGAGAGAGTTGCAAGGTCAGAGACGTATCAGAGGTAAATCACAAGGAGTGTTCTGCCTCAAATGATGAAGAAAAATATCTGAAAAGGATTTGATAGAGGCTCAACGTCCAGATGGAGATCAGTGACAAGTGTTGTCCCTCAGGAGTCTGTACTGGGACCAGTGCTGTTTAATATCTTCATTAGTGACATAGACAGTGGGATCAAGTGTACTCTCAGCAAATTTTCAGATGACACCAAGCTGAGTGGTGAAGTTGACACACCTGAGGGATGGGTTGCCATCCAGAGGGACCTGGACAAGCTCTAGAACTTCATGAGGTTCAACAAAGCCAAGTGAGAGGTCCTGCACCTAGGTCGGGGCAACCCCTGCTATCAATGCAGGCTGGGGGATCAAGGGATTAAGAGCAGCCTTGCCAAGAAGGACTTAGAGGTACTGGTGGGTGAAAAGTTGGACATGAGCCAGCGATGTGTGCTCACAGCCCAGAAAACCAATTGTGTCCTGGGCTGCATCAAAAGAAATGTAGCCAACAGGTCGAGGGAGGTGATTCTGCCCCTCTGTTCTGCTCTGGTGAGACCCCACCTGGAGTACTGTGTCCAGCTCTGGAGTCCTCAGCACAGGAAAGACACAGCCCTGTGGGAGCAGTTCCAGAGGAGGGCCACAAAAATTGTCAGAGGAATGGACCAGCTTTCCTTTGAAGAAAGGCTGAGAGAGTTGTAGCTGTTTAGCCTGGAGAAGAGAAGGCTCTGGGGAGACCTTATTACACCATTCAGTACTTAAAGGGGTCTTAGAAGAAATATAGGGACAAACTTTTTAGTAGGGCTTGTTGCAGTAGGACAAGGGGTGATGGTTTCAAATTAAAAGAGGGTAGATTTAGGGTAGATATAAAGAAGAAATTTTTTACAATGAGGGTGGTTAAACACTGGAACAGGTTGCCCAGAGAAGTGGTAGATGCCCCCTCCCTGGAAACATTCAAGGTCAAGGTTGAACACAGCTCTGAGCAACCTGATCTAGTTGAAGATGTCCCTGCTCATTGCAGGGGATTTGTACTAGATGACATTTAAAGGTCCCTTCCGACGTAAACTATTCTATGATTCTGTAGTCGTTAACACTCTTTTCTCAGCAGATGTCTTATGAGTAAGAAATAAAGTGACACTTCAGATAGCCCAATTAATAGCTATAGTAGAATAACACTGTCCTGAGCGCTGAAGTAATTTTGGGCTCAACTTTGTTTTCAGGAAGATTATGACATCTCTACACTGAGATTGTTTCACAGCCATACAAGATTGAACTTTTCAAGCCAGAATGGTTTGATCTCGCAGGACCATGCCTCTCTTCGCTTCATATATGGACCGTATATATATATATATATATCCTGAAATCAATAAAATCATGGCATAGAATATACCTTTTAATTTGGAAAGCACCAACGCTATTTCATAGAACTTCTTATTGCTTAATTAAATTACAAAGTGTCTGTTATTCCACTTTCATTTTCTTACATGCCTGTATCATACACATGAACAGCATTAAATATCAGCAGTAACTGCATCACATAACTTGCTGGAAGATGATAATTCCGTGAAAACTACGTCTTGTCAAGCGATTTTTGTGATTGTTTGTTTTGATGGCTTTTTCCTTCATGTTATAAGAGTCATGTTATTTTGTCTTTGAAACATCTGGAGTTTTGTCCCACATGTTTTCAATTTATTTTTCTCAAAAAGATATTTTATATGTGAACAAATTTATGAATAATTTTGATTTATGAATAATAATTAAACCTTTGGGATTGCTGTAATTAAGATTCACAAATTGAAAGTTCAATTGCTTTGATCTTAGTGCACTTTACCTGTTTATGATGTCAGCAGAATCCTGTAACTACATTAAATAGTCTCTGAACTATCAGCTCCATTTTATAATACTTTTTAGCACTTAAAACGTTTCTCAAAAACACAACAAAACAAAAACAAACCCAAACAAAAAAACCCATGTTCCATTGATATTAAAGAAACTGGTCTCAAATGGCATGACATATTGATATATATATATTTTTTTTAAATATATTAATTAATCACAGAATCATAGAATGGCTTAGGTTGAACTGGACCTTTGAAGATTGTATACTCCCTGCCATGGACAGGGACATCATTCAACAGATCAAGGTGCTCAAAGCCCTATCCAACCTGACTTTGAACACTTCCAATGATGGGACATCCACAACTTCTCTGGGCAACCTGTTCCAGTGTCTCACCACCCTCACTATAAAAAATTTCGTCCTTACATCCAATCTAAATCTACACTCTTTCAGTTTAAAACTGCTGCCCCTTGTCCCATCACTACAGGTCTTGGTGAAAAAGTCTCTCTCCATCTTTCTTGTAAGAATCCTTTGTATATTAAAAGGCCTTAATAAGGTCTCCCCAAAGCTTTCTCTTCTCCAGGCTGAACAACCCCAGTTCTCTTAGCCTTCCTTCGTAGGAGAGGTATTCCAGGTCTCTGACCATTTTTGTGACCCTCCTCTGGACCTGCTCTAAGAGATCCATGTCTTTCTTGTGATGGCGACCCCAGAGCTGATTACAGTACTTCAGGTGGGGTCTCATAAGAGTGGAGTAGAGGGGAAAAATACCTCAAGCTGCTGCTGGCCACACTTCTTTTAATGCAGCCCAGGATGTGACTGCCTTTCTGGACTGCAAGAACACATTTCTGGTTCATATTGAATTTTTCATCCAGCAGTATTCCCAAGTCCTCTGCAAGGGCTGCTCTCAGTTTATTCATCTCTTAGTCTGTATTGATATTTGGGGTTTCCTTTACCGAAGACCTTTCCATTGACATTGTTGAACTTCATGAGGTTTGCACAGGCCCAATCCTCAAGCCTGACAAGGTCCCTCTGGATGGAAACCCTAGTGTATCAATTGCACCACTCACTTTGCTGTCATCCACAAACTTGCAGAGGTTGTACTCAATCCCACTATGTACATCACTAATGAAGATCTTATATAGTATTGGTCCTAGTACAGACCCTTGAGGTATACCATGTATGACATTGAGCTTTTAACTGCAATTGTTTGGATGTCACCATCCAACAAATTCCTTATTCATCTAACTGTCAATCCATCAAACCCATATCTCTCCAGGTTAGTGGCATTAATACTGTGGGAGATCATATCAGAGGCCTTACAGAATTCCAGGTAGATGACATCCATAGCTCTTCCTTTGTCCACTGTTGCAGTCACTCCATTGTAGAATGCCACTAGACTAGTCAGGCATGATATGCCCTTGGTGAAGCTATGTTGGCTTTCTCTAATCACTGCCTTGCCTTCCATATGTTTCAACATTTCTTCCAGGAAGATTTGTTCCATGATCTTACTGGGCACAGAAGTGAAGCTGACTGGTTGGTAGTTCCCAGGGTCCTCCTTTCTACCCTTTTAAAAAATGGGATGTTTCCCTCTCTTCTAGTCACTGAGGACTTCCCCAGACACTCATGACTTTTCAAATATGATGGAAATTTCCTCAGGACCCTGGATGCATCTTTTCAGGTCCCATGGACTTATATATTTTCAGGTTCTTCAGGTGATCTTGCATCTGATCTTCTACAATGGGAAAGACTTCATTCTCACATTCCTTGCCTTGAGGTTCAGGGGTTGACACATGTGGGAAGAGAGATTACCATTGAAAACTGAGGCAAAAAAATTGTTGAGTACCTCAGCCTTTTCCATGTCAGTTGTCACCAGCTTTCCTGTGTTATGTACTGGGGGGTGTACATTTTCTTTAACCTTCCTTTTCTGGCTGATGCACCTGTAAAAACCTTCATTAGTATTCTTCACACCCTTCGCCAAATTCAACCCCAGTTGTGCCTTAGCTTTTCTGATCTCATCCATATACATCTGGACAGTGTCCTTATATTCTCAGCATACACATCCCTGGTTCCACTGCCTGTGCATTTCCTTCTTATGCTTTAGTTTGACCAGAAGCTTCTTACTAAGACATGCTGGTCTTAAATATGATTACAGACAAATTTACAGTCCTTCATTTTCTATTCATACATAAAAACTATTTCAAACTACTGTTTCTCACTCTCACTTAGGTTTACCACAGAACCCATCCTGAACAGGGCACACTTCCCCAAACAAACTATGCAATACATTCAGCTTTTCCAGTCTTGCGTCTTATTTTTTTATTCTGAATTCTTTTCTTGTCTAATTAAAACATCTTTTAACCAGCTAGAAAGCACAGTCTATAAAGTGACACACTTAGAAAAGAAGGGTTTAATACATAAACCCTTGGGCTCCTTTCCTCAAAAAGGTTTTATAACAATTTTTTATAAGCTTTACTTGGAAAATATTCCAGAATGTACTTTCCAGGATAAAGTACAGTACATTCTTTTTTAAAAATATTGATTTCATTCTCCTCTGCAAAGAGGCCAACTTGCCATTTGAGTTGAGTTCAGGAGACTTCAATTAAACCTTGAGGACATCAGGTGTTCAATCCAGTACTGCATTTCCAAATACAGTGATGCAATGTAGCAAATGAGAAACAGAAAAGTCTCCCTACCTTTCAAAATAAAAGAAAAATTATAAAAAAAACATTCCTACCTTTGCTCAAAAGGAGGATCATAATTTAAAGGTAGCCAACTTATAGAAAAACTCATAAATAGTCACATGAAACAGTTTCCATTGTGCAGCCTATAGTGATTGTAATCTCTGCCTTGTCTTCTCACAAGCCACAGCTTGAAAGCTGTTAAACCTAGAAATTTTAGTGGTGACTAGTGTAATTGTATTGAGATATTGCATATACAGAAATTAGTGTCAGATCCACAAGGTACCCAAGATTCCATAAAATTTGGCTTAAATCTAAAAGGAGAACAGTAGTGGTCAAGTTCAAGTATCAAATATAACTTCAGGTTTTAAAATATGTTTTTACTGTCCATGGTGTTAAATGTATTTTATAGCCTAAAGGACACAGCCCAAAAACATGAGAAAACACTCCAAGATACGAGAGAACAAGCCATTCTAAACTGTGTATATTACACTCCTTCCTTAAAAGTCAAAACATTATTACACTCCCACATTTCTTGTTGAAACTATTCTGGGCATACACACACACACACACACAAAAAGACATGTTCCCAGAAATAGATTGTGAATGATTCATTAACTAGAAAGGAGCTAAAATTGGTGGAAAATGTGAGCTTCAGTAACAGTTTGGCCAGCTTTACTGAATATATGGTTGTACTTTACATGTTGGAAGTACTTTCCATCTCACTGATGGTCTATGATATGCCAGTATTTTCAATTAATATCTTCAAGTAAAATACTACAGTGTCTTATACAAGACATTAAAATTTCATTAACTTTTCATGTAGTTCTATTTTTCTATTAATTTAATTCCTTAGATATATTGATTTCAAAAAGAAATTAGAAGAGTCTGGTAAATAAGAAATGCAAAATGAAGGTCTCAGAGAATTGCAGAATATTATTTGGTACATCTTAGGATAACCGTTTTCTGCTTACTATGGATATATCCGATAGAAAAACAAATACTACTGTAACTGCAAGTGAACTTAATGGAAGTGTTCCCCTTCTGACCAAATAAGAACAATGCACCATATAATAACTCACCGGTAATTCTTGACTAACTTCCTGCAAGTAACTGTCTAAACGCCAACTCCTTTGCTTGTCATACAGGAAAGCATTGAAGCTTCATGATTCACTACTTCCTCTGTGAATAAAATCCTGACACTTAAACTCTGCAACTCATAACAACCGATGCAGAATCTCACCAAGAATCCACACAGAGAGCTTCAATAATAAAAAGTAATCACACCTATTAATTTTTGCTATGTTTTTATAACACTACCTATCATAAACCCTGAATGTTTTTCCCAGCATTATTTTTCTCCTCGGCTAATACATTAGTATTTAAAATCAATGCTAACTTCATTCCACTGATAAACTAATAATTCAAAATGTACCTACTCACACTATATCCAAAATAGAAATTGTTATTTTCAGAAGAGGACTATTAAGATTTGTTTGCCACTACTTACAGAGGTGAAATGTGGTTGTTGTTACATACTTTGTGTATGTATTTTCAAAAATAACTACAGGTTCATTTGAAATGTCACTTTAAATGAACCTGCTTTTAAATGTATAAGGAACACTTATCACTTGAAGATCAATTCCCCTTAAAGATATGTTGGATTAAATCCTGATATCAAGGTCCATTTTTTTTTCCATAGTAGGTAGTAACTCCCAGAAGCTTAATGGAAAGGCTTTATGAGTGTTAGGAAGAAAATGGAATTGTCAAAATGGGATATAGACAAATTTATAAAGAACTAGAGTAAAGATTTACAATAACAAAAAAAGAAAATTCAGTCTGTAGGCTCCACTGCACTGAAACTCAGCAGAGCTATTCAAATGTTCTTGGTTTGTGAGTCATGTTGCCACAATATTAAGAAACTTTGGAAATAAAATTTTCTCTGATACAATACAAGACTATATTGCTGATTTCTTGTAAATATTTGAACAAGTATTTAATCTGAAATTCAGGAAATAGCATGTAACACTCAGGTGAAATCTTTGTTATGTTACAATCAAAGCATCTTTAATACTTGCTTTTTGCTTGTATGCAAGTTTTCCTATCATATATACATACAAAGGGATAAGAATTACCTTTGGCTTGTAATTTTAACAGTGAAACAGTATTGAAGTGTCCAAACATCCTTGCAGAGGGGCAGTAAGCTTCTTTTCTGTTGGCCTATGCTTACTACTTCAGCAACAAGTAAACTATGATTGTGAGCAAAAAGGTTTTGGTCTGCTGATCCCTTTGCTCTTTCTGAAGATATTTGGATGGAAAGGCTAGGAAAACTGTTAGATTTTTTCTGACCCTCACCCGAAAGATTTTTACATATAAGTTGCCTTAGGTCAAAACACTAGCAGGTTTTAGTTTGTTGTGAGACAGAAGTAACAACCAAGGGAAAAAGAACAGGATAGAACCGTGTGCACACATTGTTAATTTGGTATTTGAGAAAGTCACTGAATAACAAAAGTTTTCACAGAATCAAAGAATTGACTAGGTTGGAAAAGACCTTGAAGATCATCCAGTCCAACCATTAACCCAACATTAACAGTTCCCAACTACACCATATCGCTCAGCGCTAAGTTGACACTATTCTTGAACACCTCCAGGGATGGGGACTCCACCACCTTCCTGGGGAGCCCATTCCAATGCCTAACAACCCATTCTGTAAAGAAATGCTTCCTAATATCTAGTCTAAACCTTCCCTGGCGCAACTTGAGGCCATTCCCTCTTGTCCTATCACTTGTTACTTGGTTAAAGAGACTCATCCCCAGCTCTCTGCAACCTCCTTTCAGGTAGCTGTAGAGGGCAATGAGGTCTCCCCTCAGCCTCCTCTTCTCCAGACTAAACAACCCCAGTTCCCTCAGCCGCTCCTCATACGACCTGTGCTCCAGACCCTTCACCAGCTTTGTTGCCCTTCTTTGGACACGCTCGAGTAATTCAATGTCCTTTTTGTAGTGAGGGGCCCAAAACTGAACACAATAATCGAGGTGCAGCCTCACCAGTGCTGAGTACAGGGGTAAGATCACTTCCCTGTCCCTGCTGGCCACGCTCTTTCTGATGCAAGCCAGGATACCACTGGCCTTCTTGGCAACCTGGGCACACTGCTGGCTCATGTTCAGCCTGCTGTCAATCAACACCCCCAGGTCCCTCTCTGACTGGCAACTCTCCAGCCACTCCTCCTCCAGCCTGTAGCGCTGCTGGAGGTTTTTGTGGGCAAAGTGCAGCACCCGACATTTGGCCTTATTGAAATTCCTACAGTTGGCCTTAGCCCATCGCTCCAGCCTGTCCAGGTCTCTCTGCAGAGCCTCCCTACCCTTGAGCAGATC
Source organism: Strix uralensis (assembly GCF_047716275.1). NCBI lineage: Eukaryota > Metazoa > Chordata > Aves > Strigiformes > Strigidae > Strix > Strix uralensis. The sequence goes on from NC_133973.1 coordinate 75,870,340, forward strand.
AACACTCCCACCCAACTTGGTGTCATCTGCAAACTTACTGAGGGTGCACTCGACCCCCTCGTCTAGATCATCGATAAAGATGTTAAACAGGAGTTGCCCCGAAACCGAACCCTGGGGGACACCACTTGTGACTGGCTGCCAACTGGATTTAATTCTGTTCACCACAACTCTTTGGGCCCAGTCATCCAGCCAGTTTTTTACCCAGCGAAGCGTGTGCTCATCCAAGCTGCAAGCAGCCAGTTTTGTCAGGAGAATGCTGTGGGAAATGGTGTGAAAGGCTTTACTAAAGTCGAGGTAGACAACATCCACAGCCTTTCCCTCATCCAAAAAGCGGGTCACCCTGTCATAGAAGGAGATCAGGTTTGTCAAGCAGGACCTGCCTTTCATAAACCCATGCTGATTGGGCCTGATCATCTGGTTGTCCCGCACATGTCGTATGATGGTACTCTGGATGAGCTGCTCCATCAGCTTCCCAGGCACTGAAGTCAAGCTGACTGGCCTATAATTTCCCGGATCATCCTACCAACCCTTCTTATAGATGGGCGTCACATTGGCCAGTTTCCAATCTGTCGGGACCTCCCCGGTCAGCCAGCACTGCTGGTAAATGATGGAAAGCGGCTTGGCGAGCACTCCAGCCAGCTCCTTCAGCACCCTCGGGTGTATCCCATCCGGTCCCATAGACTTGTGTATGTCTATGTGATGCAGTAGGTCACTGACTATCTCCTCCTGGATTGCGGGGGGGTCATTCTCCCAGTCTCTGTCTTCTGGCTGAGGAGGCTGGATTCCCTCAATACAACTAGTCTTGCTATTAAAGACTGAGGCAAAGAAGGCATTAAGCACCTCAGCCTTTCCCTCATCACTTGTTACCATGTTTTCTCCTGCATCCAGCAGGGGATGGAGGCTCTCCCTGGTCTTTCTTTTGCTGCTCACATACTTATAGAAACATTTCTTGTTGTCCTTGATTGCTGAAGCCAGATTAATTTCCAGCTGGGAAATTCTTCCTTTCTTTCTCTAACCCTTTGTAGTGGTTTAGCCCCTGCCGGGGTCTGAGACCACGCGGCCGCTGCCCCTCTCCCACAAAGGGAGTGAAATACAAAGCCCCAAGACTGAAATAAGGAAAGGTTTAATACAACAATGCAATAGCAACACAACCAACAACAACAATAACAATAACAGTAATAGTGATAGCAATTAGCAGAGCAAAATAGCTACCAAATACAGCAGTGGGAAGCACGATGTACAAAACCACGAGTGCACCGCGCTCCCGCGCCAGGAAAATGTGACCTGCCAGGATGTGACGTCCCCATGGTATCTGAATAACCTGGCTAGAGCTCCCCCCCCACTACTGGGGAAACTTAACCCTATCCTGGTTAAACCAGGACACCCTTCCACCTGTGGAACATCACAAGTCACTAAATTATATCACAGTTTTCACCCAACACTAAATCTGAGATTTCTTGGCATGCTTACTTTTCAAAAAGTGCCAAACCACATCAGTGGGAGTAGTCAAAAGTCTAAAAAGCTGAAATCCAGATTTTAAAATACTAATCTTATCCAAAGTATTGTCTACCCTTGATAAAATTGTTAGACTAGACATAACTCTGTTCTGTCACATGTCAAAATCCTAGGATGTCTTTTCATTAGTTATATAGAGCACAAATATGCCCATAAAATAAACAGGTAGAAAAGGCCATTGTGTGAATCAAACAGTGGACTAACTGGGACTTTCTTAGGTATGACTGAGATTCACAAATATAACAGCAAAAATATATATATAATTGCTTGACCTTGAACAACAGCATATAAATTGTACTGAAATGTTTAATGTGACACATCTTATAAAGTGTTCTCAGTATATATATTTTGTGGCACCGGCTCTTCGAAACCTTCCAACTTTGCAGAGTTATGCCATACATTTGATAAGGATCTGTTGGGGTTTTTTTTGTCCACACTTGAAAAATTAATTTTGAGTCAAATGAGCTCAATATTATGCAACAGAAAACTCTTCTTCAGTAAGCTGAAGCAACAAGATGAATTAGAAAATTCTCCAGGACTGAAATTTAGCAACAGTATACTTGGAGAACTATACATAAAGTCATAAAGCTTGAACCAGTCATTGAACGCATATAGTTCAAAAAAAATGCAGAGAGTTATGCAGATATTTTCCATTTGCGGTGTTCCTAAAATAATACTTTTACATTTCCTCTACATGACATATATAGCTATTGTTTATAGAAAAAGAGAAAATCACTTCAGGAGTCAGTTTATAAGGGATTACTGTAGATTTCAGTATTTTAGAGGCTGAGGATAGTATATTATAGCAACTGAGAAAAAAACTGAACTTCTTGAGCTTGTAATTCCTCTTGGTAAGAATAGTACTGTATAGTGACAGATGAGATCTTCTTGATCTTGAAAATTGCTTCACTTCTTGATCTCCTAACATGTAGGTCTGGTAATTCATGGGAAGTTCTGTATCACCTTTCTGCTCTACTCTTCGTTCTACTCACAACATGACTGAATGGTGAGATGAATGGAGATAATTTTTATATGACTGAGGGAAGTATAGAAAACATTGGTCTTATTCTGGAGTGACTTCTTCAGGAGTGACACAGGAAAAATATTTCACATAAAAATAAAATTCTATGCAAATTCTGAATGTATCTGGAAAGGGCCAACTAATCTACTTAAATGTGTACATCGTGGATCTTCAAATGCACAGATTTTCCTTAGAGACAGTGATAATCATTTTGCAAAATACATCAAGTAGGATTTCTCTAAGATTCCTTTCTTGTGGCGTTCCTAATTGTTTTATCTTAATAAATCTACATCCACTTTTTGACAGCCTTACCATATGTATAATACACCCATATTGCATGTGACTTATAACCTTCAGACCCCTGATTTTTATTCTGTTTCTTGTCACTCCATCATTATTTTCTGGAGCGGTGGTTCAGTTTTCACAGACAACAGCAGGTTTTGTGGATGCAGCTGGTTTTGAAATCAAAGAGGTAAAGTTTAGCTATGAATGTAGAAGGAAGGAAGGAAATTTAAAAAGCTGTCCTACCACGGTATCTAAAGCAGGCTACATTAACTATATCCAGTGGGTGGAAATATAATTTAAAAATTAGATGCTGTACATGATGTCACAGCAAAACATATATTGTTTGTTTTATGCATCTATTGGATTTTTCTAACTCACTGAAAATAAATATAAATGATGTTTTCACAGCATTAATGAAGATTTGATATCTTTGGCAATATAGAATCTAGCGTCTTTTCTTCTCCTTTGTCTCATAAATCTTGCTGAGGAAGATGTAGTTACTTGAATACATTGTTGATTTTTATACCATCTTTTGGGCTCAGGATAATGAGTTACAAAAATGATATTGATCTCATACCAGCTAGGTAAATCTTCCATGACCTTGTATTTTCTTTGCTTCCCCCTCACCACCTGTCCCCTTTTGTTTGCGTTATTAGTTTTTCTGATACGTCCTAGAGTAAGCTGCTTTTTGTATACAAATGATTCAGGCAGACTGAAGATAAAAAAACATGTTACTTATATGCTGTATTGCAATAAATTTCTCTGTACAGGTCCTCTACGTTCAAGTAAGCTCAATTACTCAGTTGTTCAATTATATTGTTATCCTTGTACTGATGCTCCTTCACTCCCATCCTTTCTTTTTTTCTTGAATGAACTCTAGGAAATAGTAGAATAAAAGAAGGAGGATTTTAATCCCAACCTGCATAATAATCTCATTTTGATCTTCTATAGTGATTCTGCAATCTTAAATTCCCTCCTAAATGGATGGAAATAATGTTACCCCTCTTGATGAAGATATTAGCAAGGAACAGAACATGTATTATTGCCCATAGTCATAAAGAAAACACTTTCCTTGCTGCCATATTTCCATCAGCAGACCTTTTGCTTTTTGTATAGAATCTCAGTAAGGGTTGCAGAACTTCACAATGATAGAAAGGATGAGCTTAAAAATCCAACAGTAGAAACAAAGTTCAAGTATCTACTACAAATAAAACCCCAAACATATTAAATTTCCAGACATTATCTTGAAAACTGGAATTTCTTCTATGCTTATGAAACATTTTTCTCCTTCCATCAGCAATCATTCCATAAAATCAGTATTTTCCATAATCTTCGATTACTTGATAGGCAAAGACGTTGACCTATGTCTCATCACTCTGAGCTTTCTATGTATTCTGAATGAATTAGAAACATTCTTTGGTGTAGGGCATTGAGATAATCACAGATTTATAACAATGTGGTCATGGACATTGAAGACTATTTTCCAAACTTCCCTTACTGAACTTAATCAAATTCTTCATAAGCTTTATTTTGTTTTCTTCCCTTAACTCTATAATATGTCTCAGAGTTTCTGACACTTTTACTCTAACAGTATGAAATTTGATCTTCCAGAGCAGCAGAATTTATTCTGTCATCACAAGTGTGATGAGGAATCAGAATCTTCACATTTTGCCTGTTTGCTGACAATTCCTCTTTTTATTTATTTATTTCATTATTTCTCTGTCCAGAGGCTCTGACACATATGCAAGTGCCTTGTTTAGAGCTGGGATAAGGTAATTCTCTTCCTATTAGCTGGTATAGTGCTGTGTTTTGGATTTAGGATGAGAAAAATGTTGATAACACACTGGTGTTTTAGCTGTTGATGAACAGTGCTGACACTAAGTCAGGGACTTTTCAACTTCTCATGTTGCCCTCCTAGCAAGGAGGTTTGGGGTGCACAAGAAACTGGGAGGGGACACAGCCAGGACAGCTGACACAAACTGACCAAAGGGATATTCCTTACCATATGACATCATGCTGATCGATAAAACTGGGGGTAGTTGGCCAGGGGGTGGCAGCCTGCTGCTCAGGGACTAGCTGGGCATCAGTCAGTGTGTGGTGAACAATTACATTGTGCATCACTTATTTTACATATTCTTTTATCATCATTATTATCATTATTATTAATTTTCCCTACCTTTTCTGTCCTATCAAACTGTCTATCTCAATCCACAAGTTTTGTCTTTTTTCCAATTCTCTCCCCATCCCACTGGGGGTGAATGAGTGAATGACTGTCGTGTTTAGCTGCCTGCTGGGTTAAACCATAACAGCAAGTACTGAAAAAAATCTGAATTATATTAAAACAGAAAGTTTTCATGTTACCACTCATCTATGTTTCTCCTTCTAAAAGTACAGTATCAAGACCCTTGGTCAAGAACAAGATCAAGTTCTTCTTTCAACAGTATTTACCAACTCACTGTTATAGATAAGAGGTAGAAAAATGAAAAATGAGTGGGGTTTTTTGATTAGTTTTGTTTCCTTCTTGTCTGTAAGTCTCACTTTTTATCCTTCCTGACAAGGCTTGAAAGTTATGGATATTCTGTAGAATTTCCTCTTTCTTTTTTTTAAGCCTTGGGCAATGACATGGGAGTAAAAGTTTCTTATAATGTGCACTTACAACAAATTCATCAGGAACAAATAATGCCCTTTAGAGGAGTCATTATTTGCAGAAACAAAGCCAGAAGCACTTTTAAGCACCTCTATTAGAAAAATTTTAATATATCAATCATTAGAAATAATCAGCTTTATTGCCACTAACAGGAAGCGCTGTATTTGCAAATGACAAATCATACTCACTAAAAAGACATTGTTAAAACTCAAGAACAGCCAGGCAGTTTTAAAATTAATGAATGTGAGCAAAGAGACTTTCAAGATAACGTTATGGAACACAGAGAAGAGGTAGACCTTGTTACCAAATTTTCATATCTATTAAATAAAAATAGAAACACAGTCAACACCAGTCACTGAGAAAATCAAATTACTTAAAACAGCCACATAAATTTCTTCAATCTAGTGGCCAGTTCCCCCCTCACAGTGTTCTCATGGCTCTTACTGACAGGTAGATTCATTCACTGACCAGAACATAAGTGAAAACTGCTCCTATATTATAGATTGCATTTTGCTCAGGTCACAAAGTTGCCAAGTGCAGCAACTGGAGTGAGACAGAGATATATTTTAAACTGAAATGCTTCATTTTCTTGAAATTCATCTACATGCTTTTACTGTATGCATGCTAAACTCTGTCTGGCTAGATCTCTGTAAATTTCAATGATTCTTAAAATGTCAGAGAAACAAAGGACTCTACTAACCCAACACAATTTCAGGATCAGAGCCCAAACCTTTTGCCTGCATTTGTTAAACTAAGTTTTGCTGTGTTCTCTTTTGCTATTAAATGCTTTACACAGAATTTATTTTAGCCATATTTTGCTTGTATTTGTACCTGTTGTATCTTGACTGATATGCATGTTCTTTACAGAAAGTAGTATGGAGATACAAAATTATTGCATATTAATTTTTGATTGGGGGAGAGGAGTATTAATAGTTTTAGCATTTGTACAAATTCTTGGATTGTAATGATCAGTCCCATCCATTTTTGTGATCCACAAATCTTAAATTAAGTTGATCAATTTCTATAGGGGAAAAGCATTCAAGATGTATGATGTCAGTTTCAGGACCAGTACCCGTTTTATCTATATTTTGGTCATGTGAGTCAATAATCAATGTGGGGGTTTTTTGCATTTTATTATGACATGATAATTATACCAAGCTTAGAATTTAGCAGAATAAAACCAATAAATTCTATCAACTTTCTACAGTAATGTTTCTACACTGTAAAGATAAGTCATTTTTCCAGTCCATTCCTTTAGAAAAACACTATCTCTCAAGGGTAGAATATTTTGATTCCTATATAAAAATACACAATGTTTATTTTACCTGCTCTCCATATTCTGAGATAAATCTAAATCTAGTGAAGCAGTTGAGTCATGAGAAAAAGCTATATCAATCTTATAACATTGATGCAATGCAAAAATATTGAATATTCCTTCCAGGTTTAAAATTTACATTGACCTACTTTTATCTCACAGAGATATTTAAACTGTTATGTATTGTCACTTTGCATACAAATCAGTCCTGTAACATACTTATAACACCATACAAGATGCCTATGAGTTGTAAACATATAGATATATAAAGCATTACACTTTGAACTTTCTTTCAGATCTTAATCTTTAGACCCTTACATTTTCTGGTTTCTAGAAACTAGAAAAGTTAAGATGTGCCAATCCATGTGTTTGGAGACATGACAGTATGCTGTGCTCATGACACAAGAATAGCAGGCTACCATAGTGATTCTCCACCTTATACTACTAATAAGGTAAGTGAGATAAGACAGTTTTAGGTGTTATGCTTCACAGCAGAATTGTTCAAAACATTCAAGTAAAAGGTGCTCTGTTGACTTGTTCTTTCATTGGACCATATCCTGAGGTTACTCCTTGAAACTTTATTCTATAAGGTGATGCCTTTATTTAGATGGCTAGTCACACTGAAAAAAGCCACTAGGATTGTGCAAACTTAATAATCTGTATCCCAATGTGATATTGTTAAGGCTCAAATGGTGATTTTAATGGTATGTTTATGAAAGGCATAACTTTAAATACAAGTCCTAGTTAAATGAATGTTAAATGGAATCTTGCTTAAATTAGCAATCAGTAAAGATACAGGAAGCACTTTAGGTGAAAGTACAGTTAAAAGATTAAAAAAAAATTGTATTGCATTTCAAAAATTTTGAATATAGGAAGCAATCTCTGGTAACAAATAATATTATGCAAGCTGTTGATTTAAAGTGTTTACAAGATATGCTGAGTTAGCTCTCCCTTTGCTGCAATAGCAATTTTAAAACTAACCAAAACAATATTCTCCTGGCGAAACTGGCTGCTGGTGGCTTGGATGGGCACACGCTTTGCTGGGTAAAAAACTGGCTGGATGACCGGGCCCAAAGAGTTGTGGTGAACGAAATTAAATCCAGTTGGCGGCCGGTCACGAGTGGTGTCCCCCAGGGCTCGGTTTTGGGGCAACTCCTGTTTAACATCTTTATTGATGATCTAGACGAGGGGATCGAGTGCACCCTCAGTAAGTTTGCAGACAACACCAAGTTGGGTGGGAGTGTTGATCTGCTCAAGGGTAGGGAGGCTCTGCAGAGAGATCTGGACAGGCTGGAGCAATGGGCTAAGGCCAACTGTAGGAATTTCAATAAGGCCAAATGTCGGGTGCTGCACTTGGGCCACAACAACCCCCAGCAGCGCTACAGGCTGGGGGAGGAGTGGCTGGAGAGTTGCCAGTCAGAGAGGGACCTGGGGGTGTTGATTGACAGCAGGCTGAACATGAGCCAGCAGTGTGCCCAGGTTGCCAAGAAGGCCAGTGGTATCCTGGCTTGCATCAGAAAGAGCCTGGCCAGCAGGGACAGGGAAGTGATCTTACCCCTGTACTCAGCACTGGTGAGGCTGCACCTCGATTATTGTGTTCAGTTTTGGGCTCCTCACTACAAAAAGGACATTGAATTACTCGAGCGTGTCCAAAGAAGGGCAACAAAGCTGGTGAAGGGTCTGGAGCACAGGTCATACGAGGAGCAGCTGAAGGAACTGGGGTTGTTTAGTCTGAAGAAGAGGAGGCTGAGGGGAGACCTCATCGCCCTCTACAACTACCTGAAAGGAGGTTGCAGAGAGCTGGGGATGAGTCTCTTTAACCAAGTAACAAGTGATAGGACAAGAGGGAATGGCCTCAAGTTGCGCCAGGGAAGGTTTAGACTAGATATTAGGAAGCATTTCTTTACAGAACGGGTTGTTAGGCATTGGAATGGGCTGCCCAGGGAGGTGGTGGAGTCCCATCCCTAGAGGTGTTTACGAGTTGGGTTGACATAGCACTGAGGGATATAGTGTAGTTGAGAATGGTCAGTATTAGGTTAATGGTTGGACTGGATGATCTACAAGGTCTTTTCCAACCTAGATGATTCTGTGATTTTGATCTTGTGAACAGTCCTTTTAAAATTTTCTATTTTTATGTTGCTGTTGTATGTTAGGTGGAGAGGCATTTAAACTGAAGAGTGAGCTTGTGAACATTCACAAATATGCAGTCTTGAGCTACGCTTCGATTAATAGATATAAATTAAAAACAAACAAATAAACCACAACAAAACTACAAACAAACCCCCATTAATAAATATTTAAATACTTTAGTCAAAATTATCTGGACTTTAGGCACTGCAGCATCAACTTGCAGTCTTGAAAACCTTGATTGGTGGTTCCTTAGGCTGGATTTCTGATAACTCAAGCTGATTCAGCTAAATGAATTTTTAGACTCAGCTGACCCCAAGAAGACACAAAGCTGTGGAGGAAAAAATATAGTCAAAACCATGCCTGCTTTTACTACTGGAAAAAGTTGTTTTTCAGAACCAGTACCTTGTTCTCAGTGCATACCTTCCTTAACAGGTGTAATAGTCATTCATTATAGCCACAGATATTGGCATTTCTCTGACACTATAGTGAACGAGACTCATTTAGTGCTGTAAGACTCAACTCCATACAATAACTTAACCATGCTAGGTACTGTCCCACACAAGTACGTAGTATATCATATCTCCCACCCAAAACCCTCATATGCACATGTGCTTAATTGGAATTTCTTTTGCACATGCATTTGAAACATTGCGCCTAAATTTGCTGGAAGTCCAGCTGTTTTGAGTGTACCGTGTTTCACTTCATGATTCCCACCTTCCCTTTTCACCTATTTGCTTAGCCTAATATTCACAGAATCACAGAATGGTTTCCATTGAAAATGACCTTTAAAGATCTTATATTCCAACCCCTCTGCCATGGACTGGGACATCGTTTACTAGATCAGGTTGCTCAAAGTCCCATCCAGCATCATGAACACTTCCAATGATGGGACATGCACAACTTCTTTGGGCAACCTGTTCCAGTGTCTCACCACCCTCATCATAAAAAAATTTCCTCCTTATGTCCAGTCTAAATCTTCCCTCTTTCAGTTTAAAACCATTACCCCTTGTCCTGTCACTACTGATCTTGGTAAAAAAGTCTCTCTCCATCTTTCTTGTAAGACTCCCTTGTCTATTGAAAAGCTTCAGTAAGGTCTCCCCACAGCCTTCTCTTCTCCAGGCTGAACAACCACAACTCTCTCAGTCTGTCCTCATAAGAGAGGTATTCCAGCCTCTGACCATTTTTGTGACCGTCCACTGGACCTGCTCTAACAGGTCCATGTCTTTCTTCTGCTGGTGACCCCAGAGCTGAATGCAGTACTCCAGGTGGGGTCTCCTGAGAACAGAGTAAAGAGGGAGAATCACTTCCCTTAACCTGCTGCTGGCCACACTTCTTTTCTTGCAGCCCAAGATACAATTGGCTTTCTGGGCTGCAAGCACACATTACCAGCTCATACCCAGGACCTTCCACTTGGACTTGTTGTACTTCATAAGGTTCATATTGTCACCCTTCTACAGTCTGTCAAGGTCCCTCTGGATAGCATCCCTTCCCTCTAGCATAATATATACCATTCTTTCCCTGTTTGTTTAACAGCTGACATAAATTTGCCCAAGAAGTCAGTTAGTTCCCATTTTAGGCAGACAAGCACTTATTCCTCTGGTTCCTCATGTGTGGCAGGTGCATCCGCCCACTGAAAGCAGAGCTTCATGGCTGCTGAGGTGTGGCAGCTTTCGGCTGTCTTTGTTTTCAAGGTCTCGTGGTAGTTGAGACCTTTGACCAATGGGAGGCGCTATTGACTACAGGTCAGATTTGGCCTGAGTATAAATGGAGTCCCCTGGGGGAGCCATTCTGGGCTCGTCCCCCTGGAGCAGCACGCTGCGGTTGAGGACTCTCCCCTTGGGTCAGGACGCTGCCCAAGGAAACTCCTCAAGGGGCCTTGGGTCGGGACGCTGTCCTGAGTAGGTCCTCGAGGTTGAGAGCCCTCACTTGTCAGGTGAGTGATAGAGCGTTTTGGGTTGTCGTTAAACCCTAGGTAGTGAAGTTTTGGTTTGCGTTTGGGGTTGCCGTTAAACCCCTGGGGTGTGAGGCTTTGTTTTACGTTTCGGGTTCCTGTTAAACCCCAGGAAGTGAAGCTTTGTTTTGCGTTTGGGGTTGCCATTAAACCCCTAGGGAGTGGGGCTTTGTAAAGTGTTTTGGGTTGCTCTTAAAACCCAGAAAGTTGTTCTGTTCTCCTCTTGTGGACATTCGAATCTGTAACTTACGGAGAGCTGGTTGGTTGTTTTATTAAAAAATAAATTTATTTATTTTTTTTAAATTGGTGGTTGGTTTCTCATTTGGAAGCCTCCGTAACATCATGTAAAAGAGAAGTTCAAAGGAAGGGGACATTTCTGATGCTTCTATAAGCACACATAGTCTTTTAATTTGGAGCATAGCTACTGCTTGATTGAAGGTGTGAGAAACACCTTCTATCTAAGACAATGTTGTTTTTTCATTCAAAAGGAAAATATACCTTCAAAAGGAAAATTCTATCACAGAGATAGAATTTCCTGGTGCTTAACATCTGCATGTCTGAGCACCAAATCAGTCTGCTTTTCAATATGGCCTGGAATTAAAAGAGTATTTGGAATTGAAGCTATTATTAGTATCATATTATTTCTTCAGGATAAGTTCATTCATAACCCATTAAAAAGTTCAGCATTGATAGCAAAGATATAGCTTTCATTAAGTGATGTGGCAAAGAAAAAAACATGGTTTATATCCCTTCTGTTTTAAGTAATCTGCAGTTTTGAGCAGCTCTATCTGAAATAAAAGATTTGTCTCATAGAAACTTTAATCTGTTTCTGCAGTTCTGTTAATACATACTCTCAGTTGTGAGTATATCCTGCCTTCTTGTTTAGTAAATCCTGGGATTTATTTAAGGCATTATGAACAAAATAAAGAACTAGAATAAGATACAAAGTAAGGCCTTTCTTCCTAAACACATGTGCTGGCAAACAGTTTCTTTCAGTAGCATCAGTGACCAGCTGGATGTACAATGTTCTTGATGTACTTTACAGTTCAGAGACTCCAGAGTTAAATAAATCCAGAGGACAATCACAGGAGCATTGATATAATCCAAAGAAAATTAATTCACAATGCTAACTCTGAAATGAAAAAAAAAAAAAAAAAAAAAAGAGAGAGAGACAGGTGGGGAATTTAGGCATGGGGAACAACGTAAGATGCAGAATTGCCCTTTGACTTCCTTCTCTTTTCCTGGTAAAATAACATCATTATGGTCTAGGGACTTAATGAGTGTTTGTAAAAAGTATTTTTATGAAGGGTGCTGCTTTAAGGGCAAAGTAGCATTTAGTAAGCTCATATCACATCTACTCTTACCTCAACCTTTTGCAAGAGAATATCAGGAAAAGATTAAATAAGTATTTAATACAAGAAGAGTTGTATATAATGAGAGCAACATGCCTTGCATATTCTGAAATTCTGAAGAGACAAACTGTTTCCTGAAGTCCATAAAAATACTTCTTGAGGATTACATTTATTAAAGGCTCATGGTCTTATATTCCAAGAGTCAGGACAAAGCAATTGTATTTTAATCTAGTTCACAAAAACAGATCTCAGTCTGCTAAAGGTACAGTAGTATAAAAATTAAAAAGTGATATTAATTCAAAGGTTGAGAGAACCACAGGATAAGAATATGCATATGGCAGGTATTTTAAATATTCTTCCTGGGAGGTGGTGGTGTTTCTTTAGTTTCTCTCTAGGGTTTTATGATTGGGTTTTGGTTCGTTTTCAAGGTTCATTTCTAGTTGAAGAGGGCTAGGAAGACACCTTTTTTTCTAAAGAACATATAAAGAAATTTTATAGGAATTAACTAATAGAATTATATGGCCTGAAGATGGATTATATATGAAACAGTTAGCAACTTTCAATTAATATAGGAACAGCTGGTCTCACAACCCTTTGCACAACACAGAACTCATGTGACCTGAATCACTGTCTTGGGCATTTCCAGATTTCCTCTGAGACCTCATGAAATCCTTTCTCCAGTGCACCTACCTGAACACCGAACCTTTAGGTAGTTAGATTTTAAGAGGCTTCTGAGCTGTTCTGATTCATGACTGACCGCTCTTAACATATTCTATGTAACAAAATTCCTTGCCACAAAACACATTCAGAGACAAAAGAGATTGCATCAGATATGAGCTAATCCACAATTTAATAATTTTCTGCACTTTTCCTCCACAGTACACAAATGCAAAGTTGGGTATATTTCTAAAGATACTATCACCTACAGTACTGCTTGAAACAGAAGCAAGTTAGTGAAATACAAAAGAACACTTTTAAACAACATATTTCATTATTGGTTTTGGTGTATTGTTGCTAAGGAGAAGATTCTGAAAGCACATTTACAAACTTTTAATCAGCCTTTAGTTGTCCTAATAACTGTTAAAAATAAATGTTGAACATTACTTTTTGGTCTCTATATAAGAAATAATACACGTGAAATGTACATCACTCTACTTGAAGAATACAGGTTCCCAGGATCTTGTACAAGTCCTGCACAGAGCAGTTCATTAAATGTCATCTGATGTAGTAAGTAAGCATGACAACTCTTGCAGAAGTTACTGGGTATCTTCTTTGTCTTATATGTGCAAACAAAATTCTCACTGCAGTAGATGAAATGCACTAATGAATGATTGATCTGAAGGGCATGAACATCCTTCATCCTCATGATGACAAGATTTTTCAGCAGCACAGTTCTTTTTCTGGTAAAATAAAGGAGAAAACTGTGAATATCCAGCTCAGAAAACAAAGAAGAATGAGGCACATTATCTTACCAGACAAGTAAGCAGACAAATGACTATGAAATAACAAATCAAACTAAGAGGTGACAAGAAAAAGATCAAGAATAAAAAAGAACATGTCTGCAAGGGAAGAAGCATCAGATAGGGAAATACAGCCTTAGAAAAATTGCTAAGAACTGAAAAGGTCAATAAGGGCATATACAATAAAAGGCTTATGAAGTTGAAATCTAGAAAAAAAGGTGGGCTCAAACAGAGTTTGCCTTTAGTTTCAGACGGCCAACTGCTGGTCAATAAAGCCAGTCAGAATGAAAGTCATATTTGGTGTGAAGTTTCTAAAAGTGGATTGTGGACATCTTTTCATTGCACTGCTGGATGAAGTTCTCTACGAGTCTTGCCTTACAGTCCTGCTCTTCTTATTCAGACTGTCTCTGGAAGTTTCAACATTAATTTTCATCCCAAAATCGAATTTTGTAATTACTTCACATTGTGTCCACTTTTATTGCACTTTCAGTGCTTGGCAGCTTTTCTGAGATTATATTTGTCCACCTGTTACCTGTTCCACTGCTGAAATGTATATTTTTCTTGATTTCCTCAGTGTAACCTCCTGATTTTGATTTGTTATTTCATACTGAGTTATTTGATTCCTTTTCTGCTTAAGATATGTTTTATTCCAATGGGGTTGTGACTGGCATAAGTGAATTTTTAACTTCCCCTGGAATTAATTGTCCTTCAATACATAGATTATAGATTATAGTTTAGGACTTCAAAATAAAAGTAAATATTTCTAAGCCATCTGCTACTTGCAAATTGTAGCACTTGTGTTGAAAAAGAAGACTGTTTTAACCTTTACATGAGATCATATCCCATAAGTTTCCCCTTCAGCTGTCATTTGAGATCTTGTGCCTGTTTTCCAAGGCTGTATTGTATAAAAGCTGAAGAGATGAGCTAGTCTATATTTCTAATAGAAAATGAAAGTTCTGGGTTGTCACACAAGGTTACTGCAATCACATGTGATCATAAAGGAGAAAGATAAGCAAAATAAATCAATACAACCTCAAAACTCAGTAACTCTTATAAAAAATAAGTCACTAAATAAAAGAATTTATTGAAAAGTATAAAGAAAAAAAGGTTTATTATTTTTCCTATGTCCCCTTATCTAACTTTTATATAAAATGTGTAAATATAATATAAACTTTAGCTCTATGGAAGCTGTAATCTGTATTCTGTTTGTGGGGTCAGTTCAATTTTAAACAGGAAAGTATTTCTCAAAAACATTTCCAAGTTTGTAAAAGAATAAGAATTGTTCACCAGAATAAATCTTTTGATGGACTAAGCCCTTCTTTTCAAGAAGACATTTTGATTATGCTGTGTTCCTGTGCTTGCTTGCTTGTTTTTAAGGTGAAAAATAAGGGTAATCATTGCAGTGTATTTCAGCATCCTCAGTGTTTAGCTAAATCCTAAGTGACATACACCTGTATGATGAAGTGAAGATAGTGCTCTGGGTTTTCTCCTGCACTCTGAGCCAACTCTGCTGTGCAAAGACAGTTGCCTGACTTCCATGCAGCAATACTGAAAATGTTTTGTAACTTACCGTGTAGGAGAATGGGTGCAGTGAGTGGTGACTGTCAATACCAAACTGTGTAGATGTGCTCCAAAATGTCAAGAACATTTCCTAGGGTGTGTTTTTCATTCTGTTTAGACAGGCAGCTATTACCTTCAAGGAAGAGGTATAAAAGCAGGAAAGAAAGGAGACTTCAGTATCTTGCCAGTAAGGAAGCTACAGGACCTGGATGAGAAGTAAAGTGCAAACAAAGGGACTTCCAAGTAGCACGAGTGATGGCTGGAAAGTCTTGGGAATTCAGCAAAGTTAATGACATCTGCCAGGAAAAGAGCTCTAATGCCCAACTCACCGTCTTTTATTGAGAGCTTAAGATTATCCAGAGAAGTAGGCTAATAAAAAAGTGTTATCACTATCACTATCTTGATTCTTGATTGAAGGGTCTCACTCAGCATGTATTGTCTCTAGCATAATTAAAGTTGCCTTCTCAAAAGGATGGCCCTACCTGAAAGGAAGGGACTGCTGCATAAGAAGAATAAGAGTATTGGTTTCTGAAGATTATTTAGATGTCATATGGATATAAATATTACCCTTTGCTTCAAAGTGTATATGATTAATACAGTTATGTCAGACTCAGTGAGCATGGAGCTTTAATACATAGTTCAGGTGTAAAAAATGCTTCAGCAACCCTCATGGCCAATCCTTGACCAATGACTCATATAATTTGCCCAAGACTTACTCAAATGCTTCCTCCAACTGAAAAAAAAAAAAAAGCTTAGAATTGAAAAGTGTCCATGTTATTAAAAAAAGTTGTTTAAATCCCTTCTTGACTGCTCACTTAGGTATAGGATTATGAAAGCAACAGATTTTCAATTAAAATATTTATAGAATGAACTAGTAGCTTTTTTAGAGGAAGTTCCCTATTTATTCTGTTTGGGAATGGTAACAAGTGGGCTTGAAGGAACACTTAACCTTTAAAATAAGGAAATTAAAATTCTTTACCACATGCTGCTAAATGCTAAAGCTGAAGTTTCCTGTGTTACTTCACATAATAATAATGTCATGCAGAATATTTGTCATAAACTCCAAAGTTATTTTTCTACAATACACACTCACCCACCCTGAAGAGACACCTTAAATGATGTCTGCTCACTCTACTAATGAAAAAGAAACAAACATTCCAGTACAAAATATTGGAAAAGGATGAACCACATTTCAAACACAATTCCCTTTGAAATAGAAGAAACATTTAAGTAATTTGTTATGCATTTTTGCGTGCTTGTCTCGTCAGAATACATGTGAACAGGTTTCTTAATGAGCCACATTTGTTTTATTTAGATAAAAATATTCTCTTCAGAATACACGTGAACAAGTTCCTTAATGAGCCACATTTGGTTTATTTAAATAACGTTTGTGCAGCCCTTTGAACATGTAAAGAGCTACATAAGTGCTCAGTATTTTTCAGTCCAGTCCTCAGTCATTAATCAGCTAGAACTCCCAGTAGATTGTATTATTTGATTCCTGATGTAGCCTATTCTCATACAAGATAAAAAGAAATTATTTCAAAATTATATCTCATCTAATACTGTGACTTAGGTCTATGGTAACCATAGTAGAGGAAGCAGAATATCAGACTAAACTCCTCTTTGTCAAAAAAGAATGGGAAAATGAGAGGGAGAAGGACTTGGTCTGAGGGGCTTGACGGTTATGATTATGAATCTGGAGTACACATATAGGTCACAAGTTCAAATTCAGTCCAGCTCACTAGTGGCTGAAAATAGTTACCAGCTGAAAGTTATTTACTTGCCCATACGAAAGTACGTTAGCGTTCTGAGCTTATACAGAAGAGAGATCTGTATATTTAACATTGCTATCGTATTAGGTAGTACTTAGCTTTTGGAAATGGCCTCAAGACTCTGATCTTTAGTGCAAATCACTCCTGTTTCAAAACAGCATAAGTTAAGATCTGAATTAGAGCCTTATAGCTAAAGCTAGTGCAGAGTCTTGAAGGTTAAAGACCAAACAGACAATAAGAAATACATTATGAAATGTCAGGGGAAAATAAATTAAAAATAGTGCACATTTGTTTCTAAAAAGAACAGAATTTACTCTTATAGGCAGGGGAAATAGCTACAGTACCATTCCTGACATTCATATTGCCCTTACTTAAACCAATGGTAAACATGCCACAGTCAGAAGAGAAGAAATGGCAAAGAAAAAAGACTGCTCTGGAAGAAAAGATTAAAACAGTAGACAAGATTCTTTTGCAGTATCTAACAAAATGTATAGTGCCTCATTTTCTGACATCTCCCAAAGTTTCTCTTCTACAGATCAGTCATTCTGGGTCTTTAGCATCAGTTCATTACGATGAACATTTTTCTGTTCATTACAGAGAGAGATTTAGGAAGTTCTTATGCTGGATCTTTGTGAATAAATGAGTTTGAGAAACTGTTTTCAAGCATAGAACAGGGATTAAAACAATAGTAGCAATAAATCAGCAATTTTATGTGCTAGTCAAGATTTTTAAATGAGCTTTATAAAACCATGAAAGTTGCAATTCTGTATGTAATTTACTAGTCACGTTCTCTGTAATTAACTACTTAAGTACTACTAAAGTTTGCCTCATGGTCAGAGGAAGGCAATGTTCAGAGGTCTGTGTGGGGACTTGTACTCCTCAATGCATGTAATGCGGTAAACAGAGAGAACAGTGAAACAAGGTTTGTTGATATTACAGAGTTACAGAAAAACTAAATTTGACTCAGAAGAGCTGCATGAGAATTTCACAAAACTCAGAGACTAGCTGACTGAATCAAATTCAATGTGAAATAATACACAGTAAAACAAACATAACTGTACACAGACACAAGTAAAGTCTGAATTAAATATCACTCAAGACAGTTATAGTGAATAGGTTCTTCAAAATTTCAGTGTTCAGCACTGATAGAAAAATAGTCAGAATTATTAGAAAAGGAGATGAAAAGAAGAAGCAGAAAACATCACTTGGCTACTGCATAAATATTTTGAATTTGAGGCTTTTTGATCTGATAATTGGCAGAATATAATGGGAAAGATATAAAGAAAAATAACAAAGGTAAGCAAAGTTTTTAAGCTTCTGTGTAAGGACAAAGTCAATCAATTAGGAGATTAAAAATGTGAAAATTTTGTGGAGCATACAACATAACTTTATAACATAATTAATACAATGTAAAAAAAAATAGAAACACTTCACTGTTTTCCACAATGCATGAATTAAGGGTCATCAAATGAAATATTAATTTAAAGCAAACAGAAAAAAATATATTTTCATGCAACATATAATTAAATTGCAGCATTTATTGCTCAGAATGTTGTACATGTTAACAGTTGAGATGGGTTAAAAAAAGCAATTAGACAAATCCATGAAAAAAGTGTATCAAAAGCTATTAAACACAAAGATACAGTTTCTAGTCAGGATGTCTGTACCACAGACTGATGAAAGAACTTACCCAAGAAATTGTCTTAACATAGAGTTATCCTATAAGGAATTCATAAGGCTTGATTCCAGGTAGAAAAGAAGCTCAGATAATTATACAGTTTATAACATTTCTATATAATGGTATAGTAGTTTAAAATGAAACAGAACGGAAGAGAAAGGAGCTTGCTTTACTTTAGATTAAGGAATACAAGTTTTGGCTTTTTGTTTTTTTTAACTTACCTGAAACAATCATCTTTTTGACAGTAATATATGTAAAAGCCTCACAGATTTACTTTAAAATAAATTTTATGTCAGTCTTGGGACTACTTGATGGAAGGTAAGCTTAAAAGGGCTGATACTTTGCTACAAGGTGCCAAAATCCAAATGCAAATCAAATATAGCTGGAGTGAGATCAGGGCACATGTAGGAATTTTAACACATGGACAAGAAAGACTATAAGACCCCATTTCCAGAAGTGCTCACTATCAACCACCACTTGACTTCTCTTGACATCTGTATTTGCTCCATGACTCAAGCACATTAGCAGATATCATGGAGAAATTAATTTAAAATAGTCCCATTTTTAGTATTTGAAAGGCAATGTTCAAGCTCCTTTCTTCCCAATTTACATCATATAATAATCTAAACTTGATTTTCTTTTTCCCTCAAGCTATTTATAAATGCCAGTCCTCAAATTGCACTTGTGGCTGTGCTTCAGTGGTTTTAAAAACTGTTACTTTCATCTGTTGCCATTTCACATGGTCAGTCCTCAATGGGAGATTATTTTATACTCCATTACCTTCAAGTTGAACTTTGACTGAAGTATAGCTGTTATGAAACCCTACTCAAAGTCACAAATTTTCCTATCATTTAAAAGAACTGAATGCATTTTTACCTCCTGGTTCTTTCTCTGGCCCTGCTGGTTTATATGACCTTAGTCTCTCACAATCCATAATGACATTGCAGTTAAAGACAAAAAGTCAGGTCTTTTTAAATTGGATTAAATTGAACTACTTCTGCAGCTACTTCAGCTAACAGTATGACCTAACAATTTCAGCTTGATTTTAAGAGTTATTTTAAAGTAAGTTTATCTGATTAAAATTGTTTAAAGTCACCAGGATTTGAGCTTCTAGCCTGGCAATTTAACAAGTCATAAAATGTCCTGTTCTTTAGTGACATGCTGCAGAACGATGCCACCTTTTTCACGGAGATGCTTTTTTGAATTTGAACTAAAAACATGGGCACTAGGGAGAAAAAAGTGTGTTTTAAAAGGCTCAATATCTGACAGGCTTCTAAAAAGTCATTTATATTTCGAAGACTGAAAAGTCTTAGTAAACTAGAATCCAAATAGTCTTGAAGATCAGAGTTAAGATATATAAATATTATTTCACCATAACACTAGGTCTTTGAGCTAACTTATATTAAAAATAGACAGAAAGGCAGCCAGAGAAAGTCAGTATTTTTTTCCGTTTCCAGATGGGACTTTTGCACTGGGTTCATACATCCCTTGTCTTTTCTGAAATACCAAAAAGATAGAAGTCTCAGCTTATTTTATCTAAAAGGGAAGAAGCTTTGGAGACATTCTCAGCATAAAAAGAAGGAAAATATCCATGCAAACCAGTTTTTCATATCACCCACCATCACCAAAATTACAAGGTTGCAGCCTTTAGATAAATGTTGCAGTCAGAGAACACAAGTAGTTGATCTATTTTTTTTTTTTTTTTTGTGGGTTTCCTACCTGCATATTTGCTTTCTTTATCTTGGATAGCTGATGTTTTGAAGTGTTTTTCCATATTCTGTAGAGGTCAAGGTGCAGATCTATAGACATCCTTTTGAATAACATATATTTAAAAATCCCAATACAGAATACAGATGGGCATCAAACCCAACAACCTTTAGACTGGCTCTCTGTGTGTTCATTTTTACTCGGTTTTCAAGTTTACTGTTCTCAGTCGTGTTCTCTGAACTGGACCAGAAATCTTCAAGTGAAGAGTAATTTATCAAACATATCCTTCCAGTCATCTTAGAAAATAGAAGGTAGATTCAATGTGTGAATCTTCCTGGGGAGGCAGAGGGGAGGGTAGTCATAAAATTGCCTCTAATTTAGGGCATGTGTTTGCACCACTGTTAAGAATGATTTATTAATTTAAAGGAACTGTTAGTGAAGACTTGGGATATCTGCTTGAACTTATTTCTCCATAAAATCAAAGAACTAAACAGCATCAAATGGAAAATATAAGAAAGTCCAGCCCTAGAACATAGTGTCTGGGTGATTTCATATTATCACCTTCTTCTGTGGCATAAAATAGAAGTAAAAAAGACTTGAATCTAGACCACCCACATTCTAGACTAGTAATCTGAACTATCTGGTGATAGACAAAAGAAATATCACTGCTAATTTTCTGAATATAGCCCTTCTAGCTTGCAAAACAAATGCTGAAATATATATATATATATATGTATGCTTCTACAAAACCCAAATACTTTCTTTATACTGTTGAGAAAAAATATAGAGATGACAGAACTTTTGATCTAAAAACCATATTTTTGTGTGATTTTCTTCTGATGGTTGCAGGACTACAATCAAAACTAGATTAAAACAAATCATTCAGGTTTACTTATCACCCACTATTCCTTGGAGCTGTATGAATGACTGGCACTGTGCTTTCATCCCCAGGACCACCAAATCAATCATGTAAGAAAACCTGCTGCTCAGCAGCACATATGATCATCATATATTCAATGCCGTTTTCTTTTTTCAATTAAAAATGCCTCCAAATCATCAGAAGAATCACATTTCTTTTTCATTAATCCTCACCATGTTTTCCTATCATATTCATAGAACACATTTCATGATTTCTGTTAAATAGATGCAGTTTGATCTGAATCAAATTGCATCAGCATTGTATGATACACTGAGTAAATCATCAAGAACAAGTATGGCTGTGTTTAGTCTGTGCTTATGTAGGACCTTGTGACCCCAGCCTTGCTTTCATGCCATCCAAGCAGGACCTCCAGGGGAGCTGACAGTCTATCTATATGTGCCTGCAGGTATCCAAACCTTGTGGTGCTGTACTGATGGCATACTATGCCTCTGGGTAGGCTTGGGAGTTCTGCATGCTCCAGAAATTTCATTTGCACTCCCTGGAATCATGGGAAAGATAACTGAGGGTAACCAAAAATTAGAGTACTGATGTACTCAACAGGCTGAAGATAATCTTGGAAGTAGAACATGCACAATACAGCAATTTCTTTTCTTTTATTAACATCAAATAAGATCTTGGTTAAAAATTGTGAATGCAGATTGCTGTGCATTTTCTGAAGACAAAAAAAGAACCTCCAAATCTTGTACATTAAAACAGTGAAAATTTGGTATTCCAGAAATTACAGTTGTAGAGACTCAGACAGTTGTGAGAGGTTAATACAACTAATGCAGCATTTCCAGAGCAGATGAATGTGAGACTTGTCAAAGTGGAAGACTAAGTTGCTTTTCCTTTTGATATTATTGTTTCACAAAAAATGTGCTTTGTTACCTGTTGCATTAAAGCTTTTAGATACTCTACCCTGATACACTTAGGAGCTAATATACTAAGAGCATTCTACTTGCAAACCACAGCTCACACAGAGAGCTTGACTTACATATCAACCTGGCAGCTGTCTTTCCATTTGCTATTTAATGAACCCAGCAGCTTCATTTATAATTTTTCATCCTAATTATATTATGTGAGCTTGCAGAGGCACTACTGCCTGTAAGAAAATGTGGATGGGGCATTTGAAAGCCACACACAGTTATTTTCAAAAGATCAGCTCTTAGACAGTATTCAGAATTTTTGTGTATATGAATCAAGACATTCCAAAGGAGCCTGAGAAAGAAAAAAATATTTCTTCTAACAAAGATTTAATTCAACACTATTAACTGCCCTTGTTAATCAGGAAAACTTACAGCATATAACTATGTTGTTATCTGTTAAGAAAAAGGTTTTTTTAAGTACTCCATTAAAATTTTATTACTCATTTTTTTATTTCCTTAATACATTTTTACGTAACTTTGGATATGGTTGGTACCACCATTTATTTGCTCAGGATTCAGTGTAGAATTTGTTTTACTTTAAACACATTAGGATGCACAAATGAAACAGTGTTAAGGTTTGAACTCAGCCAGCAGCCAGACACCAAGTGGCCGGCCGTTTACCTCTCCCCTCCCCAGTGAAATAGGGGAGGGACAAAAAAAAAAGAGAATTCGTAGGTTGAATACAAAGAAAGAATTTACTGAATATAACAAGAGAACAACAGTAACAATAGTGAGTCCAAAAGAAACAGGTAAAATGCAGCAGTGGCTTACCGAGCACAACAACTGCCCCCCACAGCAACAACACAACCAACGAGACCCGAAATCAGTGCACGCCCGAGAAAGCCTGCCCACCTATATCCCTGGGAATAGCATCACATGATACAAAATACTCCAATGAAAGCTAACTACATCCTGGTTTAAACCAGGACAGTCTCCACCCTTTATTCCATACCATTGACATCATGCTCAGGTTTCCAAATACATCTTAAGGAATCACCACTCCTTTTTTTCCCAGATCTCACAGATATCATTCCCTTAGTCTATGGGCCATGCTTTCACAATGTCTGCTGAGTTCATTTAGTCCAAAACTTTGGGTTCCATCTCTCATGACAGTCTATAAGGGTGGAGGAATCACAGAACCACAGAATCATCTAGGTTGGAAAGGACCTTGAAGATCATCTAGTCCAACCGTTAACCTAGCACTGACAGATCCCAATTACACCATATCCCCAAGCGCCTTGTCAACCCGCCTCTTAAACACCTCCAGGGATGGGGACTCCACCACTGCCCTGGGAAATCCATTCCAATGCCTAACACTCTGTTCTGTAAAGAAATGCTTCCTAATATCCAGTCTAAACATTCCCTGGCACAACTTGAGGCCATTACCTCTTGTCCTATCGCTTGTTACTTGGTTAAAGAGACTCATCCCCAGCTCTCTGCAACCTCCTTTCAGGTAGTTGCAGAAGGCGATGAGGTCTCCCCTCAGCCTCCTCTTCTCCAGACTAAACAACCCCAGTTCCCTCAGCTGCTCCTCGTACGACATGTGCTCCAGACCCTTCACCAGCTTTGTTGCCCTTCTTTGGACATGCTCGAGTAATTCAATGTCCTTTTTGTAGTGTGGCGCCCAAAACTGAACATAGTTATTGAGGTGTGGCCTCACCAGTGCCAAGTACAGGGGTAAGATCACTTCCCTGTCCCTGCTGGCTCTTTCTGATACAAGCCAGGATACCACTGGCCTTCTTGGCCACCTGGGCACACTGCTGGCTCATGTTCAGCCTGCTGTCAATCAACACCCCCAGGTCCCTCTCTGACTGGCAGCTCTCCAGCCACTCCTCCCCAAGCCTGTTAGCCCTGCTGGGGGTTGTTGTGGCCCAAGTGCAGCACCCGGCATTTGACCTTATTGAAACTCATGCAGTTAGCTTTAGCCCATCACTCCAGCCTGTCCAGGTCTCTCTGCAGAGCCTCCCTACCCTTGAGCAGATCAACACTCCCACCCAACTTGGTGTCATCTGCAAACTTACTGAGGGTGCACTCGATGTTAAACAGGAGAGGCCCCCAAACCGAACCCTGGGGGACACCACTCGTGACCGGCTGTCAACTGGATTTAATTCCGTTCACCACAAGTCTTTGGGCCCGGCCATCCAGCCAGTTTTTTACCCAGAAAAGCATGTGATCATCCAAACCTGAAGCAAATGAGGCGGAGTTGGCTCAATCGGTGGAGCAGGAGGCTTTGGATGTGGCATGGGCATGTTGCGAGGCACCAATTACAATAACAAGGTTATTTGACAGTTTGGTTCATTGGCTATTCTCACATAAAATCAGATTTCCCTGAGACACACATCAGACTTCTCCATCCTTCTGTATTACCCACCAAGTGCACCCTGGTCCTTGGGCAAAAGTATTTCCATGCATGGGTTTACCTTTACCCAATGCAGGAGTAACCCAGACTGTCTTCCCCAGCATATTCCTAATGCGCACTATGGGGGCTTTATCCCCATCCACGGTACATTGGAGATTTGATTGAGCAGGGCCAGCTTGCTTGGCAGATCCTCTGGTATTGACTAACCAGGTGGCTTTTGCTAAATGCACGTCCCAGTGTTTAAAAGTTCCACCACCCATTGCTCTCAGTGTAGTTTTTAGCAATCCATTGTATCGCTCAATTTTCCCAGAGGCTGATCCATGGTAGGGAATGTGATATATCCACTCAGTGCCATGTTCTTTGGCCCAGGCATCTATGAGGTTGTTTCAGAAATGTGTCCCATTATCTGACTCAATTCTTTCTGGTGTGCCATGCCGCCATAAGACTTTCTCCTCAAGGCCTAAAATGGTGTTCAAGGCAATGGCATGGGACACGGCACAAGTTTCTAACCAACCAGTGGCTGCTTCCACCCTTGTAAGCACATAGTGTTTGCCGTGCCGAGTTTGTGAGAGCGTGATATATTCAGTCTGCCAGGCCTCCCCATATTTATATTTTTACCATCGTCCTCCATACCAAATGGGCTTTAACCGTTTGGCTTGCTTGATCGTAGCACATGTCTCACATTCATGGATTACCTGTGCAATAACATCCATGGTTAAGTCCACCCCTCGGTCACAAGCCCATCTGTATGTTGCATCTCTTCCCTGATGGCCTGAGGAGTCACGGGCCCAGCGAGCCATAAATTGTTCACCCTTATGTTGCCAGTCCAGATCTACTTGATACACCTTGATCTTGGCAGCCTGATCCGCCTGTTGGTTGTTCTGATGTTCTTCAGTGGCCTGGCTCTTGGGTACATGAGCGTCTACACGGCGTACTTTCACAACCAGATTCTATACTCAAGCAACAATATCTTGCCATAATTCAGCAGCCCAGACGAGTTTGCCTCTGCGCTGCCAGTTGCTCCGTTTCCACTGCTGTAGCCACCTCCACAGCACATTTGCCACCATCCATGAGTCAGTATAGAGATAGAGCACCGGCCACTTTTCTCGCTCAGCGATATCCAAGGCCAGCTGGATGGCTTTCACCTCTGCCAACTGACTCGATTCACCTTCTCCTTCAGCAGCTTCAGCGACCTGTCGTGTGGGGGTCCACACAGCTGCCTTCCACCTTCAATGTTTCCCCACAATGCGACAGGACCCGTCGGTAAACAGGGCATATCGCTTCTCATTATCCAGTAGTTTATTATATGGTGGGGCCTCTTCAGCACCCGTTACCTCTTCCTCTGGTACCATTCCAAAATCTTTGCCTTCTGGCCAATTTGTAATCACTTCCAATATTCCTGGATGGCTGGGGGTCCCTATTCAAGCCCGTTGTGTAATTAATCCAACCCATTTACTCCACATGACATTGGCTGCATGGTGTGTAGAGGGGACACTCCCTTTGAACATCCAGCCCAGCTCTGGCAGTCAGGGTGCCAGGAGGAGCTGTGCGTCAGTCCAGATCACCTCTGAAGCAGCTCGAACCCCTTCATATGCTGCCAGTATCTCCTTTTTGGTTGGAGTATAGCAGTCCTCGATCCTCTGTATCCCTGGCTCCAAAACCCCAGGGGCTGACCCCGAGTCTTCCCTGGTGCACTCTGCCAGAGACTCCGGGTAGGCCATTCTCCCTGGCTGCAGTGTAGAGCACATTTTTAACATTTTGTCCTGTCTGAACTGGCCCGAGGGCTACTGCATGAACTATTTCCTGTTTAATTTGTTCAAAAGCTTGTCGTTGCTCCAGGCCCCATATAAAATCATTCTTTCTCTGATAGAGAAGGCTGACAATCTGACTGTAATTTGGAATGTACAGTCTCCAGAAACCCACAACACCCAAGAAAGCTTGAGTTTCCTTTCTGTTAGTCGGTGGGGACATAGCTGTTATTTTATTAATCACCTCCATTGGAATCTGACAATGTCTATCTTGCCATTTTACTCCTAAAAACTGAATCCCTTGTGCAGGTCCCTTGACTTTACTACACTTTATGGCAAAACCGGCTCTCAGAAGGATTTGGATTATTTTCTCCCCTTTCTCAAAAACTTCTTCTGCTGTATTACCCCATATAATGATGTCATCAATGTACTGTAAATGTTCTGGGGCTTCACCCTGTTCCAGTGCAGTCTGGATCAGTCCATGGCAAATGGTGGGGCAGTGTTTCCACCCCTGGGGCAGTCGATTCCAGGTGTACTGGACACCTCTCCAGGTAAAAGCAAACTGTGGCCTGCATTCTGCTGCCAGAGGGATGGAGAAAAATGCATTGGCAATATCAATCGTGGCATACCACTTGGCTGCCTTTGACTCTAGTTCATATTGAAGTTCTAACATGTCTGGCACGGCAGCACTCAGCGGTGGCATGACTTCATTCAGGCCACGATAGTCTACTGTCAATCTCCACTCTCCATTAGACTTTTGCACTGATCATATGGGGCTGTTAAAGGGGGAGCGCGTCTTGCTGATGACTCCTTGGCTCTCTAGCTGACAAATCAGTTTATGGATAGGGATTAGAGTCTCAGTTGGCACGATATTGCCGTCGGTGCATGGTTGTAGTGGCAGTTGGCACCTGTTGTTCTTCAACTCTCAACAATCCTACAACAGAAGGATCCTCTGATAGACCAGGTAACACAGACAGCTGTTTAATTCCTTCTGTTTCCAAGGCAGTTATACCAAAAGCCCACCGACACCCTTTTGGGTCCTTAAAATACCCTCTTCTGAGATAATCTATGCCAAGAATACATGGAGTGTCTGGGCCAGTCACAATGGGGTGTTTTTCCCACTCTTCTCTACTTAGGCTCACCTCGGCCTCCAATACAGTCAGCTTTTGAGACCCCCCCATCACTCCTGAAATACAAATGGGTTCTGCCCCTTTAAAATATGATGACATTAGGGTGCACTGAGCAGCAGTGTCCACTAAAGCTTTATACTGCTGGGGGTCAGATGTGCCAGGCCATTGAATCCACACAGTCCAGTAAACTCAGTTGTCCCTGTCCTCCACCTGGCTGGAGGCAGGGCCCCTCTAATGTTGGTCATAATACCTGCTAACAACAAATGGGTTAGTGTGGTGTGCACGAGTTTCAGCCTCATCCTGATCACTCACTTCTTGTGAGTACACGTCAGAAGTTCTTCTCATAGGATCATGAGCAAAGTTGACCTTTCTACTCTGTTTGGGTACTTGATTACTGGAAACCGGAGCAGCATTTCTCCTAAAAGAACCCTGTTTTGTAGTTGTTCTTCCTTCCAGCTCACATATCCACTCTTCTAGGAGGTAGGTAGGTTTTCCTTCCCATTTCTTCATGTCTTCTCCATAGTCACACAGGCAATGCCACAGCTTCCCCCGTGGTGTGTACCAGTTCTCTCGAGTAGAGAAACGATTGCTCCTAATAGCCAAGATTCTAGTCCGTTGTTTTGCTATATTAAGGATACCAATTAAACTTGGACACCAGAGTGAAAAGAGTAGGCATATTTTACCAGTAATAACCAAGTAATGTAACAGTGTAATACAGAAAACATGCAGTAAGAAAAGGCAGAATAGTGCACTTAAAGCAACAAACAAGGAAATACAAGTAATGCATCAAATCATTACTACATGAGAGAGAGAGAGAATAGTAATTAAGAGAAATACATCACTACTTGCATATATTATCATCATCATCCAGATCCGCAGACGCTGGGGAGCCCCGGTTACAGCGAGGATTTGGAGAGCCTGTCCCAGCAAGTGGGAAATCCTACGCAGTGCGTCCACCCATAGGTGAGGCATCCAAAGTCACTGCAAACGGGCCCAGCCTTATATACCAGAGATCGACAAGCCAGAATAACTGGCACCTTTGTTTTGAGTGGAAAATTTCTGGTTTCATTCTCCTGTTGGATTCCACCCAAAGCTTGGCCAGGGCTCGGGGGGGGAACCAAGGGAGTTTCTAACAAGACCAAATACTTGGGTTCTCAGCCTTGAACAAGGCTGCGAAAGGAAAGTTGAATACATTCTCTCCTCACTACTGATTATATTTTGTCTTTCACTAGCGAGTTTACATATTTTATTAATGACTACATGCTAAGTTAGCAGCTTCAGCTTGGGGCCTGTTGTTCAGGCTGCAGTATTTCAATGCTTTAGCACTTTTTACACCAGCATAAGTGGGTTGTTATAACTTAGTACCATACCTACTAGCACAATGGTTATCAGTTATAAAATATACAGGATTCATCTATAGGTCAACTCTGGCTTGGGCCTGTTGTCCAAGCCTTAGCACTTCATCCGTGCAGGTGAAGAGTAGGACATGTTCTCTTTAAATTGCTGGAAATTTTGAGATAATTTGTTCACAGCCGCGATGATGGGGGAAGAGAGACTCTCTTCATATTGTTGCAGTCGGTGAGCCAGTTCATCCACTGTTGGTCCCTCTTCGTCTTTCCAGTCCATTAATGTTAATGCACTGACATACCATGAGGGTGTGCTCCGTACAAAATTCCTCCACATGGGCCGGGTGCATCGGACTTCATCTGGATCTGTGTCTAGCCGTGCATTATCTGGGTCATAGTAAACTACCTCCTGCACAGCTAGCTCCCTCAAATATTGAATACCTCTTTCCATAGTGGTCCACTTACTTGGTCAAAATATAAAGTTATACTTAAAGGGATACCTCTCCCTCACACTTGACAGAAGTCACCTCCAGAGGCTGAGATTTTGTGTCTCCTTTCCAATGGCTTTGTCAATGCCCCCTTCCCTAGACAGGGATCCCAGCTGCCTGGCCTCCCTGCCCTCTGTTCCATGCAACTGGCCCCGCTATCCCAGCACTGGAGCAGTCAGATAACGAGTTGCTCATCTGGATGGTGGCTAAAATCTTTTCTTATGCCTCGCAACTCACTCAGGGATAAGGATTGGGTGACTATCACTGGCTCTGCCTCCTCCTCCTGTCCTCGTGATGGGCCTGGTTCATCATCACCCTGTACACTGCAAGGGGATTTTCTTGTGCATTTCTTCTTACATATGGGAGCAACTGACACTGTCATGGGTTGGTTCTCTGGTTCAGCTGCAGCTCCTGTCCTCGGGCTCTTAGTGGCTGCAGTTTCTGTTACTTTGTTACCAGGTGCAGAGCCCTTCTCTTCCTCTTGAGGGTGCTGAACAGTGTTAATAGCACTCAGTAAGTGTGGGCTAGGCCACAGCATGTTGCAGTGAGCTGTGCCTCTCTGGAATTACCCGGGTGACAACATACTTCTTCCAAATATTCCACTAGTTCTTCAGGATTCTGCACCTGTGCAGGAGTGAAGTTCCAATACACTGGAGGTGCCCACTGTTCCAGGTACTTGCTCATTCTACTCTACACCCCCAGCCACTCATAATTCTCCAACCTTGGGGTAGGTTTCTGTGGTGGTGTTCAAGACCACGTGGCCGCTGCCCCTCCCCCACAAAGGGAGTAAAATACAAAGCCCCAGGGATGAGATAAGGAGAGGTTTAATACAACAGTGCAACAGCAACAAAACAAACAATAATAACAATAACAGTAATAACAATGAACAGAGCAAGATATATACCGATACAGCAGTGAGAGCAGACAGATGGCATAACACACGCATTCACCGATTCTCCCATGCTCCCGCGCTTCGGCGCACAGAGGTGACATCAGCATGGTATTGAATAACCCGGCTAGAGCTTCCCCTCCACTGCTGGGGTAACTTAACCCTATCCTAGCTAAACCAGGACAGTTTCCAAGTGATATTCTTAAATAGCTGCTTAACCATAAACAAAACCAGAACCACATTCAGGAACACACTAGCTCCTAACAGCACAGCAACCATGTTTATGTCAACATTCCAAAGATATTTGAACTCCCCAAATTTTTCAAACACAACTGTAAATAGCCCCATGGCCGATGACTACACGCTATCATAGATGAGCATCACATAGTACAACAGAAACAAAATCTTAACCCAACTGTCATGGAAGGTGAGCAACAGCATGGGAAACATGTATTGCAAATGAGGTGATAAGATCTTAAGGAGCCAAGCAACCCACATTTTATCCACTTTTTTGTTATCTCAAATAAAAACCTCAGTGCCCCATGTTGGGTGCCAAAAACTGTTGAGGTTTGAACTCAGCCGGCAGCCAGACACCAAGTGGCCGGCCGTTCACCTCTCCTCTCCTCGGTGAAATAGGGGAGGGACAAAAAAAAAGAAGAGAATTCATAGGTTGAATAAAAAGAAAGAATTTACTAAATATAACAAGAGAACAACAGTAACAATAGTGAGTCCAAAAGAAACGGGTAAAATGCGGCAGTGGTTTACCGAGCACAGCAACACATGACCAGACCAGACCAGAAATCGGTGTGTGCCAGAGAGAGCCCGCCCACCTAAATCTCTGGGCATGACATCACATGGTATGAAATACTCCAGTGAAAGTTAACTCCATCCTGGTCAAAACCAGGACAAACATCTTCATACAAAAGGAATTACAATGACAGCTACCAAAGGTCTTGGTGGTTTGAGAAGTCAGAAAAAGAGAAACTGAACCTAGTCTGCAGCTTAGTCATGCACCTTTTGAAAAAAAAAGAATGCTCAATACTTTACTTTTGTAATATTAACTGTAGATGCTACCTGATGTAAGAATTCTTGACTGTAAAGGGAGACCCAATGCCAGCATGCCTTCATTTTCACCACAATGAATGTTTTAAGTACAGCGGTTTTCTCCTGCCATATCCCAAAGAATGACTTGGGTAGATTCCCATTCAGCCTAGGTCTTTCAAGTTCCCTTCTCAGACACCTCCCCACTATATCTAACATTGACATGAACAAAACAGCCTCAACATGGGGAATTTTACTTCATTTAATTTATTGTCAATTAACACCAACTTCTCATCATTGATTTGATTTTGGGTATTGTGGAGGGACAGGACCCAACAAAAAATATAATCGAGTTTGTCCCCCTTCCTAGTCTCGATTTCTCTCATGTCTGGCATGGACTACACACAATATATCCTAATTCATTTGGTGAAGCAACAGGCAGAACAGAAGGCTGGATATATATTGCTTTTTATGTGCTACTCCATGCTCCTCACTGGTTCTCTTCCACTACTTTGGGCTTCTTCATTTTCCACTGCTCTGGTATATGTTACCCACAGGCCACAGTGCCTCAGGGGTGTCCCTGCCCCGGTGTGGGTCACCTACAGCTGCAGCCCTTCAGGGTTGTCTCTGTCACAACATGGGTCACCCATGACCACAGGCCCTCAGCAATCTCTCTGCCTTAACTTGGTTTCTCTACAGGCTGAAGTACTGTAGGAGTGTTCCTGCCCTGACATGAGTCACCCACTGTCAGAGTCCCTCAGAGATGTCCCTAACCCAGTTTAGTCACCTCTTTCCAAGACAGTATCTCCAGCCATGCCCTTAGCTGTCTCCTCCTCATCATCTTTTCTGCCATGTCTTTCCAAGACCATCTCCCTTTGCATGTCTCCAACAGCATCCAGAGCATCGCCAGCCCCTCAGGTCTGTTGCTCTTCCTTAAAACTGTGTGAGCTGAGGCACCACAAGGTCTCTTGTCAGGCTGCAGCACTGACAGGCAATGGGCTGTCCATACCAGTGTCAGACTGGTCTGGGACCTGCACAGGGTGTTTCATGGCCTGCTCCACACAGGTCACCTCTGGAGCCCCTTGCTTCTAAAACCCTGTCATTTATAGTCAATAAAGTCACAGTGGTTCTGGATATGGCTCTGGGTACTAGCTACATTAAAGTTACATGCCGTAATACACCTCAAGACAGTGCAAAAGTCCTTTCATCTTTCTAAGTCTACTGGCTTATTTTCCACCTTATAAAATGGACTTACTGGTGTTTTCAAATCTTCCAGATGTTTTTTGGACCTCACTATTGAATTAGCTGTCATATTCTCAGATGACAACCATATATGAAACTAAGACAAAGTTCTGACTTTTCCTTCTGCAGGTAGCTTTAACTGTCAATCAATCAAAGCTAATCACATGAATGAAATTCATAAATAAAGTTAAAGCAGAATGAAGAACAAACACCTTCTAGAAAAACCAATAAATAATATTTCAAAAGCTATTATAAAAACACAAGCTGAGAAAAACAAAGGAAAATTTAACTTGGAAAAGTCAGGCTAATGCATCTGAGAAAAGCAAATCTGAAATGCTGGCATTTAACATGACATGCTTTTGAGAAGCTGTAACATTTTCAAGAGGCCATGGACAGATGATGGAATTGAACACAGGGTAGAGCATCCTGAATCAGAGACATAACAGTCACTTTTTTACACTCTGATGCAAGGTAGACAGTATGCTGCAAAAAGACACAGCTGAATTTGAACCTTGCAGGCCACTCTGAAGACTGCTGAATAGAAGCCATGGTCAGAGTGCTACAAGGGTTGGTGTAGAAAGAAAGATAAAACTCAAAAATTATCTATGAAGAGGGATTGGGGTAATATGGGATACATGTGTTCATTTATTTGTTTATTTTAAAGAGAATTTAGGCTGTGGAAAAAGTTCTGCAAGAAAAATAATGGAAACCTTTTTCCTGGATTATGTCTTTAAAAATAGTGTGGAGAAACTTTACATTTACAGTACAAACCCTTTCTGACTGGTAATTGACAGATAACTAGTTGCTCAAATGCCAAGATAAGTACTTGTATCTAAATTTCTTCGACTCTATTTTCACATTTACCTTCTCTGCCAACATCTGAGCTTCAAAAAAAAAGGAACTTTAAGGAAAAGAGTCCAAGAAATCTCTTCATATGTTTTCATCACCTTATAATGTGAATGAATGGCTGACTTTGTCTTGTTTAGGCACCAGCTTGACAGGATCCCTTGGGAGATGGTCCTGAAGGGTATAGGGGTCCAGGAAGGCTGGGTGCTCTTTAAGAAGGAAGTGTTAATGGCTCAGGAGCAGGTGGTCCCCAGGTGCTCTAAGAGGAGCAGACGGCAGAGAAGACCACCCTGGCTGAACAGGGAGCTTTGGCTGCAACTCAAGGAGAAAAGGAGAGTTTACAGCCTTTGGAGGAAGGGGCTAGCCACTCACAGTGATTACAAAGACACTGTGAGGCTATGCAGGGCAGAAATCAGGAGGTCTAAAGCCCAGCTGGAAATTAATCTGGCTTCAGCAATGAAAGATAACAAGAAATGTTTCTGTAAGTATGTCAATAGCAAAAGATAGACCAGGGAGAGTCTCCATCCCCTGCTAGATGCTGAAGGAAACTTGGTAGCAAGTGATGAGGAGAAGGCTGAGGTGCTTAATGCCTTCTTTGCCTCAGTCTTTAATAACAAGACTAGTTGTATTGAGGGAATCCAGCCCCCTCAGCCAGAAGACAGAGACTGGGAGAACGATCCCCCTGCAATCCAGGAGACAGTCAGTGACCTGCTGCATCACATAGACACACACAAGTCTATGGGACCGGATGGGATACACCCGAGGGTGCTGAAGGAGCTGGCTGGGGTGCTCATCAAGCCGCTTTCCATCATTTACCAGCAGTCCTGGCTGACTGGGGAGGTCCCGACAGATTGGAAATTGGCGAATGTGACGCCCATCTATAAGAAGGGTTGGCAGGATGATCCGGGAAATTATAGGCCTGTCAGCTTGACTTCAGTACCCGGGAAGCTGATGGAGCAGCTCATCCAGAGTACTATCTTACAACACATGCAGGACAACCAGGGGATCATGCCCAGTCAGCATGGGTTTATGAAAGGCAGGTCATGCTTGACAAACCTGATCTCCTTCTACGACAGAGTGACCTGCTTATTGGATGAGGGAAAGGCTGTGGATGTAGTTTACCTTGACTTTAGCAAGGCCTTTGACACCGTTTCCCACAGCATTCTCCTGGCAAAACTGGCTGCTCGAGGCTTAAATGATCACACGCTTTGCTGGGTAAAAAACTGGCTGGATGGCCGGGCCCAAAGAGTTGTGGTGAATGGAGTTAAATCCAGTTGGAGGCCGGTCACAAGTGGTGTCCCCCAGGGCTCGGTTTTGGGGCCACTCCTGTTTAACATCTTTATTGATGATCTAGACGAAGGGATCGAGTGCACCCTCAGTAAGTTTGCAGACGACACCAAGTTGGGTGGGAGTGTTGATCTGCTCAAGGGTAGGGAGGCTCTGCAGAGAGACCTGGACAGGCTGGAGCAATGGGCTAAGGCCAACTGTAGGAGTTTCAATAAGGCCAAATGCCGGGTGCTGCACTTTGTCCACAACAACCCCCAGCAGCGCTACAGGCTTGGGGAGGAGTGGCTGGAGAGCTGCCAGTCAGAGAGGGACCTGGGGGTGTTGATTGACAGCAGGCTGAACACGAGCCAGCAGTGTGCCCAGGTGGCCAAGAAGGCCAGTGGCATCCTGGCTTGTATCAGAAATGGCGTGGCCAGCAGGGACAGGGAAGTGATCTTATCCCTGTACTCGGCACTGGTGAGGCCGCACCTCAATTACTGTGTTCAGTTTTGGGCCCCTCACTACAAAAAGGACATTGAATTACTCGAGCATGTCCAGAGAAGGGCAACAAAGCTGGTGAAGGGTCTGGAGCACATGTCGTATGAGGAGCGGCTGAGGGAACTGGGGTTGTTTAGTCTGGAGAAGAGGAGGCTGAGGGGAGACCTCAGGTGGTGGAGTCCCCATCCCTGGAGGTGTTTAAGGGTAGGGTTGACATAGCGCTGAGAGATATGGTGTAGATGGGAACTGGCAGTGTCAGGTTAATGGTTGGACTGGATGATCTTCAAGGTCCTTTCCAACCTAGATGATTCTTTGATTCTGTGATTCTGTGAATACACTGTACCAGACTTCTTATGCAAAAACACAGAAAAACAATCAATACTAAGGAGCACTTAAATGTAAGGGCTTGCTTAGTAAAAAAGTCCAAGTGAAATTTTAGGCAGGTACAGAAGTTATTATACTCTGTGGGCCAAATCCCAAGAACTCTGTGGCACTCTTTTAGCTGATTGCTGTGTGGTTGGCCTCAGCCTCCCCGATGCGGAATTGCCTCAGAACAACACAAAGGCTAGTGCTGACAGTAAGGGAACATTGAAACAGAAGCAGCATGAAAAATATCAGTCCTTCCTAGTTCAGCAAATATTAGCAGTAAATCTTTAACCAAAATGGGCTTCTGCCAAGATGTGTCAGCTGAAACCAGTACTAAAAATGTAATTTTAATACTGCATTAGACTCAGGAATCTGAAACAGTTTAGTGCAAGTGTACTGGTTGCTCCTTTTAGGGGGTAACATTTCTCAATAGCTGCCACACCATGGCATCTGCAATAACACAGTGCTTTTGTGTTCCAGAGAGGAAACTATTCTGTTGTCTTCAGTATCAGCATAGTCACTGTAGCCTTTTATTAAATACAAATTAATGCACATCAACTACAAGGTGAAAATGGTCACAAGTTCAAATCTAATCTGACAACGGAGTACTTTACAAAACCATTTCATGACTGCAGTCAATATGTAAGAAAAAGGGAGGAAGATGGAACCTGGATATTACTGCATTTCTTGTCTTCTCTGTGTGAGAATGCCACTACCCTTTGGAGACTTGAATGGATGGCAGCACTTAACTGCTGTTAAAAATCTACTGTGGGAAAAATGAATAGAGTTGTTTTCACTTGGTCAGTACCTGCTAATTTACAAGTGATGTTATAAAGTTTTGAACTCCAGGGAAAGTGCAAATCTTGACACTTTGCCTGAATCTCTGAATAAGTCATTAGTTCTGCAGACTCTGCTTTCACCTTACTTGCCAAACACAATTTTGATAAAAGCCAGTCATTACTTCTTCCTTGTTTCTTTGATGCTGTGATAGATAAACATATATATAAATGTTTGGAATCAGCTATTTTGCTAGTAGAAGGCAGCTGCAGCATGAAGCATTAGTATTCACCTGATAACTATTTAGTTCAAACTTTTTGTGTGTTCTTTGTAAAAGTACATAAAAGTCATTAAAGGTTACGTATTTTGGGAAAAAATGTGTGGAAGAGAACAAAGTTCTCAACAACAGATACATTTTGAAATGTAATCATTGGCCCGGCTTCTGTCCATCCCACACAGTCCTGAAGCACCCTGATGACAGATATAAATAAATGAATTAAGGATTTTGCATTTCTTTGTTCATCAAAAGGAAGTGTGCATGTAGGGCGAGCAGTGCATATCACGAGGGTTTTGTAGCCTGATAGTCTGCACAGTGTGAAAGCATTCTCTATTCTGTGAATGCAACCATAATACCTACTCCTGTTCAAGTAGGACTTGTTAATCTTTAGCCCACACAGAACTGAAAAACAGGAGAAAATGAGGAAAAGGGAGAAAATAAGGAAAAGGAAATTTAAAAAACTTTAAAAATTTCTTTCCACCTTGCTCTGTATGAGAAGTGAGGAGATGAAGCTAAATTGGAGTCTTAGTTTGTGCACCACCACCTAAAGTTCCTACTTTCACATCTGCTTCTGACTCAAGCCCAAATGATAAATCACTCTTCACAGACAATTCCTGACAGTCATGTGAACTATAGTAACTTGTTCCATGTGCCACCTTATCAGCTCCTATAACAGTCTCTACATGGACAGAATTGCTACTGCTGACCCTAGCCAGCCCAGGACATCCAGACCATGCGGGACCTCTCATAAGGCCCAAGGGGTAACAGACAAAGAACGTGGGGGTTGGTGAGGTAGGTATGATGTTGCTAAAGTGAATGAAAGGAGGGGATTAAAGTCTTAGTTTTGGGAAATGGTCATTGGTAGGAGAATATGATATGCTAGTGAAAAAAAAAAAAAAGTTTGGGGATCCAGATTTGTGCAGATGAGAGTATGTGAAATAAGAGTGAGGAAGGAAAAGGATTTAGGATTAGGATTCAGTTTAGGGACATGGAATTTGGTAGGAAATCCAGGAATTGGGAAGCTTGGATTTGGAGTTTAGAGAAGCATGATATGTGAAAGAATACTGAGAAAGATGGAGTATAAGATTAGAGTCTGGGTGCTCTGTGGAATATTTCGTTAAGAACTCCTCTTCATATATCTTCTCATATCATATAATTCAATAATAGTTGCACTCATGCACTAAAAGTGAAAATGCTGTCAGCAGTGGTGACAGCTGATTGAACTTGTCTTCTGGGAGCCTCTCCCACCAAAGGTGTAAACTGTGTTTGTTAAGAAGCTCTTGTGTTGCTTAAATTTCTTGGATATGTCACAAAATCCATGGAAGTAAAAAGTATGTTCTGTGAGTCCTTTCCAGAAAACAAAACAAAACCAAAAATGTCCCCAAACCCCACAGAAATTTATTCTTTTTTCTGTTACAAAAAATGTTCTTTGGGATGGCAAATACACCTGATAATTTAGTACTTCATGGACAATGTAAAAATTCTGCAAGAAGTGAGAAATTTAATAATGAAAGCAACAGCTCTATTGATGCAATGTTCTTTTGTATAATGGAGTAAATTTCACTCTTACCTTTTAGTTCAGGTGGGACACCAAGCTGGTATTAGCTGTGGTTAATTGAAAGTTCAGACACTTGATACAACAAAGAAGCAAACAAGCCAGATTTCCCTAAGGGTCTCCAGCAACACTGATATGAATTTGAATCACTTATTCTGACCATCAGTTTTTAACTGCA
Source organism: Strix uralensis (assembly GCF_047716275.1). Classification (NCBI taxonomy): domain Eukaryota; kingdom Metazoa; phylum Chordata; class Aves; order Strigiformes; family Strigidae; genus Strix; species Strix uralensis. The sequence continues at coordinate 75,908,584 of NC_133973.1, forward strand.
CTCAAAACATCTCTTATTATTAAAAAAAAAAAAATCTTGAAAACCTTGAGTGGAGATTCTACTACTTCTCTGGGTAACTTGCTTACCTGTTCTACACTACCTTCCTAGTGAAAACATTTTTCCTAATGTCCAAACTGGTCTTCCCAACCTGCAATGTGAGATCATTGCCCCTCATTTTTGCCTGACATTTATTTGGATCTGTCATCCTCATAACTACTCTTCAAATGGTTGTGGTTCCCCCTTAACCCCTCCACCAAACTTAACTAGAACAATTTCCTTAAACTCTCCTTGCTCCTGATGTGACCTTGAACTTGTTCCAGTTTCTCCACATTTCTTACAAACTGAAAGCCCAAAAGTCGACAAAGTATTCCAGATGCAGCCTCCTCAGTACTGAGTGGGAGGACATAACTTCCGTAAATCTGCTGACCACACTCCTCTTTCAACTCACTATGCATTTTGGCTTACTCATGAGGACAGAACACTGGTAGTTCATGTGTAAAACCTGTCTCTTTCTCAGAATGTCTGTTACCCAGCCAGTTTTTTCCTGGCTGTAAAGATTCACGGGATTTTTTTTTTTTTTTCACTTCAGTTGCAGAAATGAGTAGTTCTCATTACTGAACTTCTTGAGGTTCCTTCTGGCTCCAGTCACAAAATTTATCGTGGTTTCACTGGACTGAATTTCTGTCATTTGACAAAAAAATCATTTCTCCTAATTTAATACCATCTGAAAATGTGCTGAGGGTGCAGTCCATTTCATAATCCAGATGAGAACTGAATATCAGTCCAACATTGACCCTTGGGCTATTTATTTGCAACTAGCTGCCAATCAAATATCAAACCACCAGTTGCTGCCCTTCTAGTCTGCTGGTCCAGCCAACATTTAACCTATCCAATAATCTGTTCATCCAGCCCATGTTTTCTTAATTTTCAAATGAGAATGCTGCAGGAGATGGTGACAAAAGCCTTACTGAAGTTAAGCTATATTACAGTCAGTAATTTTCCCTCACCCACATAGCTATATATTATCACAGAAAACAATCGGGTTCATCAAGAATGATTTACCCAGATTGACTCCCTGTTTGTCATCTTATGCTTAACATTTTTTGAAATTAATCAGAAGTGGATGTTCTCCATATTTCCAGGGACTGAAGTGAGGCTGACTAGAATTAGGTGTCCCTCTTGTGTTTAATAAAGACAGGCATATTGTTCATCTTTTTCCACTAGTCAAAGACCTACCACCACCACAATTTTTTCACTGAGGATGGCCATGCAAGTGTCCCTAAAATCACATCAGTCAATTCTTTCAGCACCCTTTGGCAGATCCCATCTGGTCTCTGAAACTTAAATACTTATAACTTCCTTAAGCAGTCCCCAGACTGTTGCTTTCCCACAGCTGACTGCCTCCTTCTGAAACCACACCTGCATGCACAAAGGCCAGGAAGCAAGTTTCACCTGTGAAGACTCATGGTACCCAGCCTTTTTCTGTATCGTCCATCAGGGAGGCTGTGTCCCCCATTCAAGAGTAGACCATATTTTCTCTGAACCTCTTTTTGTTACTTGCACCCTTACAGGATCCCTTCTTGCTCTTCTTTGTGTCTCTTACTAGTTTTAGTGTCAAGTGGGCATTCTTTTTTCTTCACTTTGTGCCAACATAGCCAAGCAATGTTTGTATCCTCTGACTCCTGTTCAGCCTATGTTACTTGTCAATACAGAGGAAAATCTGCTAAAGCGTTTGGTTACTTATTAAGGTATACTAGCACTATAGTTCATAGGTTCACTGCTTCCTTGATTGAATGCTTTATTGTTATCCCATGTCTAAATTATGCTTACCTCAAGATAGCTTGTAGGAAACGTACAAATATCAACATTTAGTATCTAAAATAGACAACTGAGTCATAAATCTTTAGAAAAGAGGGAATGAAAATTTACATCTATTCATATGATCCTAAGGTTGCATCAAAATGTCTGTCTTTCCATCTTTTATCAGACTTGCTCTCTCTCAAGAAACTATACAGGAATTAGACTGCTTATTTTCTCTCTTTTAGTGGACTATGTTGGGTTTAATAACCAATCTTTCTTCTGAAGTCTTTCAGAAGATCTGGACTAGTTTAATATTTCATCCCCCAGATTTATTTTACTTTCTCCTTAAGTAGGAAGCAGTCTAGACAACTTCTTATTAGAACAAAGTTTCTTTCCCTTCCATAGATAAGAAAATCTCTCTTTGATGTAGTATTTGTTATCATTTAGAAGTTAATAGAGTAATAAACAACTCTATGCTTCAATGAAGTGTTAAAACTCTGACCTCCATTCTCCTCTTTCAGTAATTATTTGGCATTCTTCAGCAGGGAAGGAACAGTTCATTGAACCTCACATTCTACACATTTTTCCTTTATGTCCAAAACATACATAATACAAACAGCTGCGGACTTACAGTATGCAGTGTGTAACTGGATTTTGGTTGAGACCAGACAAGCAGAAGTCAAATTACTTAGGGTAAAAACTCCATTGGGAGTGATTGAGCCCTAATATCTTCTTTTTAAGCATGTTGTAAAACTGGCTTATATCCTCACTGTAAATGAAAGATTAAATAATCAGAGGCATGTTCTTACTGTTGATCACGATTATATGAAACATATTATAGAGTCAGCTTGTAGACTGGCAAGCCTCTCTTGTGATACAGAGTGAAGACTTCAAAATGTTGTATCTGAGTTTCAGTCACATGTGACTTTGTTTATGATTAAATCTACTATATAAGACAGATGTGGGGTATAAAAAAGCTTATAATAACTTTTTCAATGAAAGGACCCTCACCTCAACCAGTCTTTGATACACAAACACAATGGTAAATAAATACGCTCCTTAAAAAAAAAAAAAAAAAAAAAAAAGGAAGATAGTTTTAATCTGAAACTATAGTTGATACCAAAAAAAATAGTATATCTCTAAATTCTAATTAAGAATATCAGAAATGGCTTTCTCAGAAACAGACTTACGGTGAGTAAAAGCCTCCCTCTTACAAAATCAGACAGCAGTCTCCTTCATTGTTCCAAGAGCTGTGAAAAACTAAACATTTTGCAGTAATATATTTTTATAGTCCAGATCCCTGAATGGGAATGAGAAAGGTGGAGGGAGAGGAGATGAATAGTCTGAAACTGAAAAGGTGTACATTAAGTACTTGGGCATTACCCAAAGATAAAATGAGTAGAACTTAGCTGGACATCATTAAAATACTCCCTCTTTCAAACTGGATGACAGGGAAGAAAAGAGATATACAGGGATATATGATAAGTAATATAGATATTAAAGAAAATACAGAGATGTAAAATGGTTATTTGTCCCTTTTTTATGTTCAGTGGGAAAAAGTAGGAAATATGGTCTCAGGGCAAAGGGTACAAGCAAAACCAACATCATTACTGGCAAACACTTATCTTTGTCTCAAGAAAGCTTACAACATGGAAACAAGCATCTAAAGAAGATCTAAAGAACACTGAAATATAAGAACAAGTAACCCAAGATCTTGTCGAATCCCCATTATTTAGGTCTGCATTTTTTTAAGAACACGTAATACATATATCCTACTCTATAGATTATTTATATAGCTGAAATATAGGTAATAAGTATAATAAGTATACTAAGACCTTTGGATAAGTCCAGAGAAGTACAGATACCTGTAATTGCCAGCGTTACCACGGTTAATAATATATGCTTCTCTGAAAGATGAGAACAGCAGTGCGTTAGGCAGAAGAAACCACACAGCAAACTTTGCATTAGCTCATCAGCAATTACTGATACAACTAGAACAGGAGCCATAAAATGTGGTCTGATTTTTTTTTCAAGGATTTTTTTTTTCCTCATTCTGGTGAATGCACAGAAAAACATGTTTGATAAAGGTTCCTGAGATTAAGATAAACTGACAATGATGGAAAAAACAGTGATAGAAGGCTAAATCAATAAAATAACATTTTGGAGAAAAGTGGCTCTGTTTCAGAAAAAAACACAAGAACAAGATTTGACAAGGATACAGTGAAAAAATTCACAGGGAAGGTAATACTGTCCAAGTAAAAATGGGAAAGATACTTTCTTTTAAAGTTCTTTAAAAGAGTAAAGTGAAAGGGGGGGGAATATAAAGTCTGGCAAAGGAAAGATCATGCTATAAAAATTCAGATAAGGACTTTAGCAGTCATATTTCTGGTATTGATAAAAAAATAGACTTCAGATATTAAACAAGACAAATCAAAGAGGATTAAATGAAGCCTAGACAGCCAAATCAAAAGGGAATCCCGTCATTATCTTAAATCATAAGGAAACCAGCAGGCAATTCACATAAAAAGGATACTACTGCTTCTATCCAGCACTTGAGTCAGGCCCCAGGAATTTCATATTGTAAAACATTTCAGCTTCCTTTGACTTTCCTTCAAATTTGGAACTCAAGGTTACAGTGGGACCAAGTCATCTCTTTTCATTTGTAAGGGATACAAACAGTTTCTATCCACAGCAGTTTCCTTAAATGAAAGCAAAGTTTCTCATACAACAAAGATTAGATGGTGCTGAGGCTTTAAAAACACGTGAAATATTACAAGGCTATGGTAAAGTTATGTAAGTTGGCAATGTTGATAAATTAACTCAAGTGTGCAACTGTTTGCTGACTAGGGACCCCAAGAGAGGAAAAATGAAGTTAATAGAGTTGCAGTGGTTTATGGTACAGACATTAGAGGAGGACTGACCTTGATAAGCATTTGGGATTAATTAGAATGAAAAGTAGTATACAAGGAATCAGCCATTAGCAAAATGTTTTTGCTCACTGTCTTTAGGTCAAGATACCAAAACAAAGTTACCAGTTCATTAAAACTGTGATAATGAAATAGGCATTCCACAACAGTTATTGCACACATATATGTATCTCATGTAAGAAACCATAAAGACCTTTTCCTGTTGCCATTTCTGAACAATTTTAGATTTACATTAGATTTAGAAAATTCTGAGGAAACTTCTGAGGCATATTTTTACAGCTATTATGTGATGAACAGTGATCATTCAGAAGCCATTGATTTTTTTTTTGTTTTGTTTTCCTTCAGTTAGATGAACTGAATTTAACATAACTAAACAGAATTAATTTACTTCATGGAAAATTTTGACTATTAGCTGTAGTAAACACCAGAAATAAAATTGCATCAGGACAACATGCAGTGTCCTTGCACCAAGAAGCACTCAGACAAATGTACATTAAACGAGTTTTCACTTTGTACTCAAATAAAACAGACCCCTCCCCCCCCCCCCCCCCCGATAGGTTCCTATTCTTACCTACAATACTAACATGATGGATAAAATAGTTTTATTTTAAAAAGAAGTGTTTAGGATAAACTATTTCAAAGAAAGCCAGTGACAAACCTACACTGAAATGTAGGGTAAATTCATACCAGGTAAAAAACTTCTCTCTTTGGGAGATTTTCACTTTGAAAATACTGACAACATCAGTTCTGCTTTTTATTATAATCATTTAGTAGGTTTGTTGTTCGTGATGACTGGATAATTTAAGAGATTAGCAGGTCATTTGTAACCATGGAAATCATGTTGCCTGCATATCTAATAGAGTAATTTCCACATGAAGCAAGGCAGTAGTTCTGTTTATTTACTTGCTTGTTAAATGCTATTTTGAACTACCTTGTTTTCCTCAGGGGTATTGTCACTCAGTTTCTGAAAAGAAAAACAAAAAAGTCAAGGTGTGTCCTTACACAACTATAATGAATACACACTTTCTTATATTTTCAGTAAATGTGTATTTTACCCTATTTTTATATTAATACCTTTTTTTGATTCTTGTCTTTTACATTCTAGGTAGAGACTTATAGTGTTTAAGGATTACATATTTTGAAGAAAATCTGTAAGATTTCAAAATTGCCAGTATTCAGTATATAAGGATATGTTTTAACGTTTGAGTCAAGGCAACTTAAGGGTAGTTACAATTCACTAGTCAACTGATTGTTTATGTATGTTTCTTTTTCTGTTCCATCTGTGGGACAAAATGTTTAAATAATCTTCATTTCAACATACTAAACTACTATGAAACTAAAAATTCTTAAGAAAAGATAGGAGAAGCTTGAGGAGATAATGGAGTTTCTGGATTACTCCATATCCACCTGTGGTGATTAGTAGGGTCAAGCTCTTAGCTCAGAGGAATGAAATGACAATAGTGCAGATATTTTAGACTAGGAAATATATGGCCAAAACCCAGATTTATAGACATTTTAAATTTTTTGTGGTTTTTTTTTCCTTCGTTATACAAAAGGATTCTTATGTTAAAGAAATCTGAAATCTCAAAACATTTGTTTTTCTGTGACTTGATGTAATCAAGATCCAATGGATCTAGTTTTTACATACAATATGTACATCATATCTGTGAAGCAGACATGTCTTAAAAGGTCACAGAAAACACAAGTCACAAGGTGACTTACCTATCCTCTTCAGTGTTTTCTCTGCTTTCACAACTACAACATTGTCTTCATGAATTAGGCACAAATCTTTCTTATGAACCCCCCAGCAAACTCCCAACAGCTTAAACATGTATTATATTCCTTCTGCTACTAATTTAGCTAAAATCTGTTAATTTTTCCATAGTACTTGCTTAATTTGAAGTCCGTGTCATGGACAGTTGACAAATAGCTGTCTTCATTTTCAATAATCTCAAAGCTGTCTACAAGCTATCATCAATCACTTGTTAAAATAATCGTACTCTCTTGACATCTCAATTATTTTAATAGGCAAATTATACAGCAATGTGATGATGAAATATTAAATGAAAAATATTTTCCAAAATTCACTTTCCAAACTTCCCGAATTGTATGAGCACCTGGGAAACAAAAGAGAAACTTGAGAAAATAGTAACTACATTTTGGGTTTTAACCATGAAAAAGTGTATCAAAGTTGGCAAACATATTGCAACAAATGCAGTGACTGGCAAAACAAAAGTAGCCTTGACCTTCCTGTTGGGAAAACTTCACTGATGAGCAATAACATAGCATATCTGCGACAGTAATAAAGTTCATTTTTATAAACAATACTAAGCAGTGGCCACGAATTTTAGTTAAACATGAAATAATTTGTGTTAAGTTTCATAACAATTTTCAAGTAAAATATCAGTTAAAAAATCTATGACCAGTTTATTCTCTGGAAGGCATTGTGGAGTTGCCTTACAGAAAGTTTAACTACTTTCTACTATTGACAATGAAAAGCAAAATTACTTATTTCTTCTTTTATTAATTTTCTTGCAGTAGCAGATCTTCAAATTACATTTTGTATTTTAGATTTTCATACACCTTTCTTGAAAATGGGATACAGAAGAAAAATTCTCGTACAAGTTATGACTACACTGGGATTTTTGCAAAATGCCCACAAAGTAGTAGGCTACACTAAAACTCTTTTCTTCTGTGAGACATCCAAATCTTGGGCAATGAAATACAAGGTTGAATTAGTGATACATGCTTGACTACTCCCCTTCCAGATTAATCTTTTTTTAATAGAATTAAAAATAGAAATCAGGTAAAATCAACTGGCATAACTTCATTCATGTAAGAGGCCAACATAAATTAGCCACCTCAGCTCCCTTTATAATTGACATAAAAGAAAGGGACTTTCAGAGAGTAATTTATCTTTCAGTAGAAACTGTCTTATGGTAGAAAAGATTCACACCATAGATCTTTCTGCAGCTATAAAGGGACTGTAAAGAACTAAATTACTCCACACACCTGAGAAAGGAATCATTAAAGTATCCTAAGTGGAAAACATTCACAGTACAGACATTTCCCTCTGAAGCAGTCATCTAAACTCCATTTATAGTCGATGGAGTTCTATGACAATTAGACTGATTCATCTTAGTTATCTACAGTAGATGAATGGGAGATGATTCATGCATGCCCTGGTCTTTCTATTGCAGATGTAGAGAGAACTTAGATAACGAGCTCAGATAAAGATGTCTAAAGCTACTGGGAAAATTTCTGTCTTCAGCTTTGTTAAAGTTAGGTGAATTGACGTGATAATCACTTTTTTTCTCTAAGTTTATGAAACACAGTTGTGACTTGCCTACATGACATCACTTCTGAGCCATATAGGGAAAACTGAATGTTTTTATGCTGCCACAGTGTATTATGAGAGAAAGAGGAGGGCTGGGCAAAGTCAGTGAGATTTTAGGCTGTCCATGGAGGCTGCTTAGGCTCCAACCTTGGATACTCCATCCTCCATCCATAATCAAGCTGGACAAAGCCCTGAGTGATTTCATCTCACCTCAGATCTGGCCATGCTTTGAGCAGGAGGTTGAACTAGAGTCATCATGAGGTCCTTTCCAGCCTGTGATCCTATGATCTTATCAAATAAGATAACTGAGATCAATCAGAGACCAAGAGATGAGGCTTCTGGAGAATATGTGAGTCTGACGTGTCACTTCCGCTTCTGCAGAAGTTGGATGCTTCTTTGGATGGTGGGATCATACTTACTCTACCGTTATCATTCCATGGTTTATGTGTCTGTCTTTCCTGTCATTGTATTACTCTGAGGAACAGATGATCTCCTTTCCTTCCTTTTCTTTCTCCCTAATCTACTACAGTAGCTACTACTGAATGTATTATCAGCCAGAAGTTTCCTGTGAGCCTCCTCAGCAGCCACTGTTCTTCTGAGGGAAAAAAAAAAAAAAAAAAAAAAAAAAGAATGAAAGGACTAAGATCTGGGTGATGAAAGACAGAACTGAAAGTGGTGCCTACTCCACAGTATCTTCCCCTGACATGTTCATCTTAATATCTATCTATCTCCAATATTCACCACGTGCTGTGTATATAAGGAAACAGGAATGAGTAATCAGTATTTTCATAGTCTCTGCATCATAATATAATTTGTTTATATTATTTGTTTATGTGTAATATGGAGACTGGATTATAAATTATACTGTATTCTATAAGTATGAAGGAAATGTAATTTATTTCTTTCCTTCTAGTCTGTGCTCTCGAATAAAATGAAACACCCAAGACCTGAATCTACATTCAGTCCTGGGAAAGATAAAAAATAATCTTTACATGTTTTAAGGAATATTTAAAATATTGAACTTTAATCATAGTGGAATTGTTACCAAATGTCTCTGTTTACCTCTGCTGGATCAGCTCATACTTGTAATCACATATATTATTTCTCTTCCCTTTGTACTCACATAGTATTGTAGGAGAAGGCACAGCAGGTACGTCATACAACATTATCATCCCTTTGAAAATCAAGTCCCATGTATTAATTTTTCTTCATCTCAATTAGTAGATGATTACATAAATTAGTGAATGAAAATGGGTTGAATTCTTTATTAACAATGACACTCCATTTATTTTTTTGTGCCAAATTTATTATTTCATAAAAAAATTGCTTAATGCTATTTGAAAACATTTCTTTTTCTCACACTGCTTCTTACGCATGGAATGATCCCTAACCACATTTATAAAGATTCCCATTATCATCATCCAGGTTTCATGTAAGACTCATTTCTCTGGTGGTGTCAAAAGAACATTGACAATTTATACGTGCTGGACAGGAGATTGAAGACAAACAAAACCAGTTATATGTTTCATCTTGTGCTGTTTGACTCACTGGGCGCCATTGTCTTACTCTGTAAGTTTTTTATCATCTTTTTACTATCTTTGCTCACAACATAGTACCTAACATAGTAAGGGCATAACATGTCACTACAATATAAATTTTAAATTCTACTTCTGTTCTTACTAGCGAATATTTTGTTTTAAACATCCTAAATGGACACTTTCAGCAAAAGAATTGTTTATAAAAGCTATTTTAAAATTTATTAAACAAAATAAATCTAAGTCTTAATATTTTAGATATTTGGGGGGGGGTTTTATAATTATCATGAAATGTGCCTTTCTACTGATTCATTACTTGCTCTGTAATCTGCATTTTCATGGATAGTTCAGACAGAGAAGAGAGTGAATATTATTTCATGTGGAATCCAAAATGAAAAGACTTAGCAAGGAAAAATAAGTTAATAAAGTCTAAAACAGCAAAAAACAATGGGCATCCAAAGGAAAAGAAATTAAAATGTACCATTACCTGAAAAAAATATGGAATTGAATATTACAGTTCAGGAAAGTACATACTTACTATGTGCCTTCACCACACATTCTAGAGGGATATCTCTGAGGTTTTATAGTGATAATAAAAGTGTGTGTTCTGTTATATGTTATAAAATAAATTAAACTGAAGTCACAGTTTCCTGATGTGAGAGGAATAATAAAAGAGAATTAATGAGTTATAATAAATGGTTTGAAATTCCAAGGGTTTTTTTACTAAAAAGAATATGTTTGTTTTCTTATAGGATCCTGATAGGCTGACCTACTATGAAAAACATGAGGCTTTCATTTAATTGAGTTAATGTTTTAATGTGGACAATAATAGTAACAGCAAATGCATTGTGTCTTAGGCAGTTCTACTTTTTCATACACTGTCTATTGTCTTTTATGTTAGTAATAATGACTTGAAGCAGCCAATACTGGGTTGTTCATATTAGTTCATATGTCACATGAATTCCTTCTTTGATGTGTGTTATGGGATAGGGATGAGAACTCTGCTGGAATATTGGTATTTCTGAAATGATCTCATACACAGAAAGAACTAGACTGAATTCGAACTTATTACACATTATTCAAGAAATAGCAACCTTCAAATAACTATATGCTTTTTTTTGGACTGAGTTCAAACTTGTTATTAAAGGCATAAAGCAACTATGAAATACAAAGACAAATTAGGGAGCTGCAAAGATTGAAACAAAAATAATTAGAGATTTCAATTACTTTTATGTATGCTGGGTAAAATTTAAGTCAAGCTGTGATATGGGAGTTACAGTTTTAGATTATAAATTACCTTTTCTTGGAGGCTTAGAGTTACCACAAGAAAAAAAGGCAACTCCTGATCTAATCCTGAGTATCACACTAGTTTTGGTTCAAAACATATCTTTCAGGCTTCATCTGTACAGCAAGATCTCAGAAAACTTCCCACATCCTTTCACCTCCTTCCCCTTCCTCTTTCTCAATATATTCAGATTTCTTCTGGAAGAAAACCATGCGTAGGAAGGGAACTGTGAAACACTTTGAAAGTTGCAACCAAACAGCTGGGGGGTAGGATTCCAGAGAGCACAATGAAATATACTTGACTTTTTTTAGATGAACTGTCAAACTATTACTTTGTGGACACAGTGATCAAAACATATTCCAATTCTGCATCTCGTAGGAAGAAAAGGGTTTAAAAAGTTAACTGAAAAGAGGGACTGCATGAATGTAAGAAAGCTAATTATTATGAAAGTGTAGAAAGTATGAGTCTTAAAATAGACTTCAAATTTCTGGGGAAAATGGACCTCAAAAACAATTCTATCCAAACATGAAAGATGTGAAAGAGCATAAAACTAGTAATTCAAATTTACAATCATAATAAATCAGGTCTAAAAATATGTTAAGAATCTGTATGCTAAAGGTATAAAAGCTCATAATAAAATCTTTTTAAACAAATCAAAAGCAGAAGACTTCTCAGAGAATGAAAGCGATCAGCAGATGATGGAGGTGTATGAGGAAACTCTACAGGAAGGTTGCACAAGAAGATGGCAGAAAAGAGAAGTGAATTTTTGGAATTGTGCTCAATTCAAAGGCAGTCTAGAAGAATCCCACATCAGATCTTAATTTTACAGCTTGAATTTGAGGAAGTACTTCCAACTGAAGATTTCATAAATGGGATTTGAAAAAAATAAGGTCTAAATAAATAAGTACTCTGAATAAGACTAAATAATTTTCAACAAATACTTAAAGGACTCTGATATAAAACTATGAGGATCTTTACTATCATGTGTAACCTATTTCTTAAAACAATTCTTGTAGACAGATGAATGGAAGGTGGTAATATGACAAAGCATTTAAAATGGTTGTTGGTGAGAACTAAGGATTTAACTGACATGTACCAGTCTAACAGGTAAAACTATGCAAAGAAAAGAATTAATAAACACAGATAGATACAGTATATTAATAATGATTTAATATGGATTTGGTAAAGGAAAATTTTGCCTTACAAATCTATCTGCTTTTTCAAAGTGTCACTGAGTAGGTGGACAAGTATGGTCTAATTATATTTTTATTTTCAAAAAGCTTTCAACAAGCTCTCACATGAATTCCTTAAGTTTGGACCTTGGCTGCTCAACATATGCATAAATGTTTGGAAACATGATAAATAGTGAGGCAGTGATGTTTTCAAATAATTCAGAATTTTTCTACATAGTCAAAATCAAAGCTGTCTGTACATTGCTCAAGAGAATTTCTCCATAGAGAGTGACTCAAGGATAAAATTCTTCAGGTGTTGGTGTTGGGATCAGTACTGTTTAACATCTTTGTTGGTGACATGGACAGGTGGATTGAGTGCACCCTCAGCAAGTTTGCCAGTGACACCAAGCTGTGTGGTGCGGTCAACATGCTGGAGGGAAGGGATGTGCCATCCAGAGGGACCTTGACAGGCTTGAAAGATGAGCCAGTGTGAACCTCATGAAGTTCAACAGGGCCAAGTGGAAGATCCTGCACATGGGTCAGAGCAATCCCATGAAGAAATACAGGCTGGGCAGTGAGTGGATTGAGAGCAGCCCTGAGGAGGACTTGGGAGTATTAATGTATGGAATACTGAATATGAGCCAGCAATGTGCACTTCCAGCCCAGAAAGCCAACCATATCCTGGGCTGCATCAAGAGAAGTGTGTCTAGCAGGTTGAGGGAGGTGATTCTCCCCCTCTACTCCACTCTTGTGAGACCCCACCTGGAGTACCGTGTTCAGCTCTGGGGTCCCCAGATAAGAGGGACACAGACCTACTCAAGCAGGCCACAAAGATGATCAAGGGGCTGGAGCATCTTCCCTATGAGGACAGGCTGAGAGAGTTGGGGTTGTTCAGCCTGGAGAAGAGAAGGCTCGGGGGAGACCTTATAGCGGCCTTCCAGTGTTTAAAGGAGGCCTACAGGAAAGATGGGGAAGGACTTTTTATCAGAGAGTATAGGGATAGGAAGAAGGGTAATGGTTTTAAACTGAGATAAGATAGATTTATATTAGATATAAGGAAAAAGTTCTTTACTGTGAAGGTGGTGAGCCACTGGAACAGGTTGCCCAGAGTAGTTGTGGCTGCCCCCTCCCTGGCAGTGTTCAAGGCCAGGTTGGACGGGGCTTTGAGCAACCTGGTCTAGTGGAAGGTGTCCCTGCCCATGGCAGGGGGCTGGAACTAGATGATCTTCAAGGTACTTTCCAACCCAAACCATTCTATGAATCCATGATTCTATGAAAATTGTATAAGAAATGCAAAATTAGTAAGCATAAAGTAATGCATACAGAAGGAAAACAAAAAAGCCCCATAAAACTTAGTTATACTTATACAATCATAGTCTCTAAATTAGATATACAGGAAGAAGTCTTCAATCAATATGGACAGGTCTCTGGGAAAATATGTTTAATATGCATAGGTAGTTAAAAAGCAGTCTTGGGAATATCCTCATGGAACAGAGATGAGAAAACTTTAATAAATAACTGGAGTATGGACTGTTACACTAAAAATATTGTCTGTGATTTAAAATCAGAGCATGACAGAACTAGAAAAATGTTACAGAGAAGAATAATGAAGTGATTATCAGACATATGTAATTGTTTCTATATAAACTGTAAATGAGTCCAGAAAGCTATGACTGAGGAAAAATAGGATCAAGATCTGTAACATTTTGAAAAAGAAATGGTAAATATGGTTAGGAATCACATTCTCTCTATTTTAGGATGAGAACTATGAGCTGTCCCAAAAACCTTATCAGATATACAATAAACAAACACTTTTCTCCTCACACATCACATTATTGTAGTGTTGAATTCTTTGCTACAGTCGTTTTGGAGGTCAAAGGCGCAGCTGTATTCAGAAAAGGGATTCAACAAATAGTTCAGGCATTTAGGCTTGTAGTGGATATTAAATAAAACAGTTCAAGTGTAATTTTTACAAGAAATCTTTAAATAGTTAATTATCAGAAATGGACAGTTGTCTAAAAGGAAAATCATCCTGTACTGGCTATATCTCCTAGCATTGGGGTTTGCTACCAAGGACAGGATGGCAAAATATATGCACCTTTAGTTTGAGTCTACAGAGCAGTTCCTGCATTCTTTGCCTAATACAAAATTTATAAACAAGGCCCAATTGAAAAGAAAGGAGTTAAACATAAGCAGCAAGACAGTTTAAAAGATTGGAATATGCTTTTTTAACCATTGTTCATATGCAAACCCTAAGTCTTTGAGTTATTAAAGAATTTTGTAACTCAGATTTATCTTCTGTCACAATTTCTCCCTTTTGTGAGATGGTGAAAGGGCCATCTATTTTAGGGTGAAATGTACCACTCAGAAGGTGGCAAATAGGCATTGTTTACAGTAAGGGAAATATAAGGTGATTAGCATAGATTTAGACAGCTAATTTTTAAGTATCTATACTGTATAAAATGAAGACTATTCACAGAACTTGCACCTTGAAAATGTGGCAGAGAAGATGGAGATAAACCTGATGCCAAGACCGTATTGAAATCTATGGAAACTAAGAGCTCCATGGATTCATTTTGCTAGGACCCAAACATTTCAGTCTTGGAAGTCAGAGCTTTACAGAACAGCAACATTATATAGGAATGCAAAACACCAAACAAATGCCATTAATCTTTTGTAGCATTGGTTCTTCTGCTATCTGACATTATGAATATCTGTCAAGACACTTGCTGAGACAGTAAAAGCAGAGTACCCTGTTGCAGAAGATTGATGCGGGAGTTAAACGCATGCAAACCATCACACAGTGATTAAGCAATGCCTACTTTAATATGGTGGACAAGCCTTTTATAATGAAGGTGAGAATCACAAGATACAATCACATGGTACAATTCTTTCTGATTTGACAGGTAGTTTTGCACATGCTCCTTAGGCTCTTCTGGTTGGATGAGGACTGCCACATCGACATTCTACAAACTTCTTCTCGGCCCAGGCCATCACCCTGAAGCTGTTTATCTTCCTGGGTTCTTCCTCATTCTTCCAGGGTCAGTCCCTCGTCACATCCTCGCTCATACACAGGATTGCTCACACGTCCATTTTCTTGCAGGGACTCCTTCTGAGTCCCCACACCCTGTAGCATGGTCTCTTTCTTTCTGAGTATTGTACAGCAGATTATGAATGATGAAAACTGGGATAACATAAGGAGGATAATGGAAGAAGAAATTGTCTTTTTTAAGAAAAGGAATTTTGTCAGAGTTGAAATTAACCGAACAAAACAAAAATCAACTTCTGGAAACTATGTGTAAACTGTTTTCTATCCCCTTCAAGAACTGGACATAAAATTAGAAGTCAATGTTCAGACATACCTGCGTTAAGAAAAAATGTAGGAGGTTATTTATTCAGTCTGTGGTAAGTCAGAAAAAAATGGAAGAAAACCCAAACTGTGGGAATAATATTTAGTGTCTGAATCATGATCATTTCAAAGGGAGGGGAACATTTTCTTTCCTGACAAGTTAAGATTGCTACCTATGCAGTGTAAAATGAAGAAATAAAAAGATCTATTACTCTTGTTACAATCATCAGGTTACCTGAATGGCAAAACAATTATTTTTCTAAATATTAAAAACCAAATGACCTAAAATGTTTTTAGTCACAACGCTGCAGTCACTATTCCTTAAACTTGCTTCTGATTCTGTCACTAATGCACTGTTGGAAGACTGTGAAAAAACAACTTACATTGAATCAGGAGAGGAGGCATCATTATTTTTAAAGTGCAATGGTATGAAATGGTTTTTTTCCAACTTATGGTAAAATTGACTGCTGGGAAGGAACAGACCTAGAAATAATTAGGACACTACTTTGAGTGCTGCAGGTTTGACACCTCAGTAATGCATACTTTTTCTATCTTGTACAGCAGTAAATTTTGAGTAATCAAACTCTGTATATTTCTTGGCATATTTTCATGCCATGAATAATATTCTAGATCAGTGAAGCTCTGCATTGTTTAATACTAATATTTCTAAGTGTATATAACTTAACCTGTCAACGCTGAGAGTGGGATAAGATTACTACTACTTTTACAGGAATTACAGAACAGTATAGGTTGGAAAGCACTTCTAGAGGTTGTCCTGATCCAGTTTTGGGGAAGGTTTCGATATGATCCCAAGAGCGAGATTAAGATACAAATGAGGTCAAATGCTGTACACCCAGAACAGTTTTTATTATTAAAAGTGAAGAGTGGTAGCACTAAGACAGAATGGAAGGAAAAGACAGAAATCAAGCAAACATCCAGAAGAGTCACAAGAATAGTCACCACCATGGATCCAGAAGTGTCCTTTTGGTCCCCAGTCTTTAGTTTTTTGGTGGTGGGTGCACCCGGATCTAGCAGCATCCCATTGGTCCTCTTCAGTAAAGGGTGCACATGGATCTAGCTTCAGTGGTGGGTACACATGCAGCAAAGTTCTCTGTCACCTTTTAAGCTCATCTTATCAGCTGATTTGCATACTAGACAAAGAGAGGAAAGTATTCCACGAACTCATTTCCATGAGCAATTGAGTGGGTGGTTGTGCTCACCCTGCCTACCTTTGTGTTTGTCAGTTCCCACAGATCTGCTGACTTCATGCTTCTTGAGCAATCATCTGGCTTCTGGGGCAAAAATGATCACCTCTTATCAGTTCTTATCAGCTCCTCACGGGTGAAGTTGCAGTCATTTGCAAGGTATGCATGGCATCTGATGTATACAATAGAGTATCTGGCTTATACAATGGAGCTGGTGATCAGCGGTCCTTGTTCTTGATGAGAAACACCTCGTTTCACTCAGTCCACCTCTTTGAGGCTTATCTAAGGAGTTTGTCAATACAACTGAAAGGGAGCGGGAGGGTACATCCTTCAATACACTCCTGCTTCCTTGGATGACATTCCTTAGATTAATTACAAAGGCCACAGCTTGTCCTTGATGAATGTTGAGGCATTACTGACTCAAAGCACACACACAAGCAAGCTTTGAGACAATCATTTGACATTTCAGTCTTTCACAGAGGTCAGCTAGTCCAACATGCCCAGTCAAAGTAGGGCTAACGTTGATCAGACGTAGCACAATATGGCTATGAAATGGTCTAGGCATTGTTTGTTTACTAAGCACATATGAAACTAGAATCACATTCTCTGTGGCTACATCTATACTAGTAAACTAAGTATAACCAGGGCATGGGTCCACATGTAGCATGTAGCACTGGTCCACAATAATCCACACCACTTCATAGTTATTCCATTGCCTGCCATGATTTTGGCTCACACCAGTAAACACCCTTCTAGACAAAAACTACAATACAAGATGATAACTACAGCTATATTAACAACCAAGGGATGCAGAAGCCTGGGAGTGTTCCCAGTAGGTAGTAAAGATGAGACGGCCCTTTCTGGGAGGGAGAGAGAATTAGGCTGTATGGGCTCAAATTGTGTTGTGCAACTTGCTCTTGGATCCAGCGATGAGCTTTTGGGTTTTTCCAGTTACCAGAATAGCTAACCAGCTGGCTATCTGCATAATAGGAGAATTTCTTTTCCCCATTGCCAAACCTAATATTCTTCTATTTTTTTTTTTAACTAATGTGATTAATTGCATGCTTGCTGACTCAATACATTTACTATGTAGTTTGAGTAAGATTAGTACCATTTTCCACTGCACAAGTGATTTTTTGTGTGTCTGTATATGTGTGTGTTTTATATCTTCACTTATCATATCTTAAAAGATAGTGTTTTTTACTCTGTGGGAAAACGGTTGTACAGTTAATGCTGTTTGGGGAGAGGATAAATTTATGCTCAGGGTTGCCAAGATTCCCTGTTTCCTTTTGCATGAGGACAGCTTTATCCAGACGCAATCCTTTGAATAACAGTACTTTTAGTAGTAAAATTGTTTGCAATAAATTTAGGAGAAACACAAGCCCTTTCTACTCATATAATAGGATTTCAATATTTTCCCAGTGCCAAGAAAACTTCCCTTCTAACCCTGTTGTTTCTATACCAGAATTATATCAACAACACTGATACAAATTGCGACAGATATGTGGATACAAGACAAACTTTGAAAAGGTTAAACTTTGATCCAGGTTAGGCTGTAGGAATTTATGTTAATCAGGTAGAAACACTAAACTACTTTGGACCAGGTAGTGCACCTTTACTGCAATATGCTATTATGTATTGCTCTCAATGGGATTACCTCTGAAATATTAACCATGAGTGGTGGGAGCATCTCAGCTGTACATGCTTTATGGTGTCCTCCCATAAACCTGCTCTCATGAATGACCAGTGTTCAGTAAATCGTTTCCTGGTCACATACCCACATTTGCATCCAACAGAAAGAGGAAGCACTGGAGGAGAGGGGACAATAATGTATGACAAGATACACTCTCAAGTCTCATCCTGATATGCAGCCAGTGTACATCCAGGCACCATGAAGCAGATCTATGCTCCACAGTTTTTATGTAGCTCATATTTTTTATATCTTCCATTTAAAAGGGAAATACTCTTTCTCTTCAGTCTGTACAAAGCCTTCCAAATATATATTTAGATAGAAAATCTGATTTGGTTTTGATTTCAAAGTTATGACTGGATGTTTCCACATACCCACTGTGAGTTTTGCTTAATCAAGGAGTATGTTTTTGAACTTGGTGTTTGTTTTTCAAGTATCGGGGCTGCATTATGTCAATAGTCACATCCCTGAGCGTGTGCTACTAAATGACTGCCATGTATCTGCAGCAGCTAAAGGAAACACTGTACTTCAGATGTGCTCTGTGGTGTTCTTTCCACCAGGGACCAAAAAGCTCTCAGGTCTCATTTCAGTCCTAGATGCCTATGTTCTTTTTTCATGCCATGTACCACCTTTCTCTGCACTAAGCCCTCGTGCCTATGTCCCTTGTGTGTAGCACTGACACAGTGTAGAGCCAAAGATCCTCAAAGATTCTCAGCGTTCCACCAATGGCAGGGAGCTGGTAGACTCAGCTATGTGTATTTGTGGTGTAAAAACTGTCACAACATGCTTGCCTCTTTGGGATGTAGCTCTTTCATTTGCATCAAAATCAGGAGATAGACCTGTTTTTTATAATTCCCAAACCTCCATGGAGGTGAAATCTCAGTTCCACCCTTTTTTCTCTTTACTTTCTCATAGCAGAGGGAAGATCATTTCATCAGCTGCCATGTTCTCCTTACACACCCCATCTTGATAAGGCAACCTAATCCACCAGAGGTTTAAAATAAGTGTTTTGTCCCTTTACAACTGGGTGTTACACACAGCTGACATGCAGAGTAGTAACAGCAAAATGTATTTTACAAATACTGGATATTGATTACTTGTTACTATTAAGTCTGGTTAATTAAGAAACACATCCATTTCTACCTTTTCATATGTGAACATAAGCAGTTCTAGTTTAGACCACTAAGGAAAACAGTCATAATCAGATTTTTAAATGACTGAATTTTACAGTAAATAGATATTACTCACCTTATTATGACCTTTACTAGTCTTTTGCTCCTGATAATAACCACTGAGGGAAAAAAAGATGCAGCAATGCTATTTTACTCATCCTCTTTTTGAATTGTTCAATATAACTAATTTTTTTTTAAGTAAGACCTTATACTAAATGAAGCTGATGGAGGAATTCTTTCTGGTGTCAGTGTGGAACTTCAACACCTCAACTCTTTGTGACCTATAGCTGAATAAAGCTCTAACCTTTAAAAGTATTTTTGATAACTGTTTTTCTTTTGTAGAGATAATACTTCATAGAGTTTTGTTCTGAGATCAACTTCAAGATTCCTTATTGCTTTTAAGGGTTTAAAAGTCACAATAGAATAGTTTTATTTTATTACTCAGCTCAGAAACTTCTCATCCATCCTGACTGGTTTGCTTTACACTTGGGTTATACTTTCATGTTTTTCTAGCATTTTTACACTGAGTTGGACATTTTGCCTTCTGATTGGATCAACAGGGAAAGTTGAGCACTTAACTGAGGACTGACAACTAGGCACATTTCTAACAGGCTAATATTACCTTGCAAATTTTATGTTAATATTTATTTTAGAATATTATTCTTGTTTTGTAATGCAATAGAGTTGTATTTAAACAGGCCTCTAAATTCTTCTAATCAATAACTTTGTTGAATATGGTGTCTCTTTTCTATGTCCATTCAAATATGACCAAATTACAGAGCCCAAAATATCTAGTTGTATTAAATGTTCTCTTTCATTCTATATGTGTTTAAAAATTATACAGCCAGTAACAATTTGATAAAGCAAACTCCAAGTATCTTTTGGGAGTGGTCATTAGTTTATCATAAACATAGCTTATACATTAATATATTATGCATAGCTTATATACGACATTAGCAACAGTTGAAAAGCATAGTAATAAGTATAAAAAGAAAAGAAGGCAAATGTTGTCTCTTCCCCTTCTTGTGGATCATATAATCCTTACAACAGACTTCATAGAATCATAGAACAATAGAATGGTTTGGGTTGGAAGGGACCTTCAAAGACCATCTAGTTCCAACTCCCCTGCCATGAGCAGGGACAACTTCCACTAGACCAGGTTGCTCAAAGCCCCGTCCAACCTGGCCTTGAACACTTCCAGGGAGGGGGCATCCACAACTTCTCTGGGCAACCTGTTCCAGTGGCTCACCACCTTCACAGTAAAGAATTTCTTCCTTAAAAGAAATCTAATCTAAACCTACCCTCTTTCAGTTTGAAAGCATTACCCCTTTTCCTATCACTACATGCCCTTATAAGAAGTCCCTCTCTGTCTTTCTTGTAGGTCCCATTTAGGTACTGGAAGGCTGCTATAAGGTCTCCCTGGAGACTTTTCTTCTCCAGCCTGTCTTCATAGGAGAGGTGCTCCAGTCCTCTGATCATCTTTGTGGCCCTCTTCTGGACTCGCTCCAATAGGTGGGGTCTCACAAGAGTAGAGGAGAGGGGGAGAATCACCTCCCTTGACTTGAGAGCCAATTCTCTTGATGTAGCCCAGGATACAGTTGGCTTTCTGGGCTGCGAGCACACATTGCCGAGTCATGTTGAGCTTCTCATCAGTCAGCACTCCCAAGTACTTCTCCTCAGGGCTGCTCTCAATCCACTCATTGCTCAGCCTGTATTTCTGCACAGGATTACCGACACATGTGCAGGTCATTGCACTTGGCCTTGATGGACTTCATGAGGTTTGCATGGGCCCACCTCTCAAGCCTGTCAAGGTTCCTCAGGATCCTCTTCCTTCCAGCATATCGACTGCACCACACTATTTGGTGTTGTCGGCAAACTTGCTGAGGGTGCACTCAATCCCGCTGTCCATGTCTCCAGCAAAGATGTTAAACAGCACTGGTCCCGCTTGTCACTGCTCTCCACTTGGACATCAAGCCATTGATGGCAACTCTTTGAGTGTGACCATCCAGACAATTCCTTATGCACCAAGTGGTCAATCCATCAAATCCATGTTTCTCCAATTTAGAGACAAAGATGTTGTGAGGGACAGTGTCAAATGCTTTGCACAGGTCCAGGTAGATGACATCAGTTGTTCTTCCCTTGTCCACCATCTCTGTAACGCTGTTGTAGAAGGCCACCAAATTTGTCAGGCACAATTTGCCCTTAGTGAATCCATGTTGGCTGTCACCATTCACCTCCTTATTCTCCATGTGCCCTTGCACAGTTTCCAGGAAGATCCACTCCATGATCTTACCAGGTACAGAGGTGGCCTGTAGTTCCCTGGTTCTTCTTTATTTCCATTTTTAAAATGGGAGTTATGTTTCCCTTTTCCAGTCAGCAGGATCTTCACCAGACTGACATGACTTCTCAAATATTATGGACAGTGGCTTAACCACTTTGTCCGCCAGTTCCCTCAGGACCCACAGATGCATCTCATCAGGTCCTATTGACTTGTGTACCTTCAGATTCCTTAGATGGTCTTGAACCTGATCTCCTACAGTAGGTGGTTCTTCCTTTTCTCAGTCCCTGCCTTTATCTTCTACATCTTGTGTAGTGTGGCTGGAGCCTTTGTCAGTGAAGACTGAGGTAAAAAAGTAATTGAGTACCTCAGCCTTCTCCATATCCAAGGTGACCAAGTCTCCCTTTTCCTTCCAGAGAGGGCCCACATTTTCCCTAGTTTTCATTTTACCACCAACATACCTGTAAAAAACTTTTCTTGTTGTCCTTGACATCCCTGGCCAGATTTAATTCTATCAGGGCTTTAGACTTCCTAAACTGTCCCTGGCTACCGGAACAGTTTCTCCGTATTTCTCCCAGGGTACCTGTCCTTGCTTCCACACTCTTTAGGAATCCTTTTTATGTTTGATCTTGTCCAGGACATCCTTGTTCATCCATGCAGGCTTCCTGGGATTCTTACCTGACTTTCTCTTTGTTGGGCTGCATTGCATTCTGAGATTGGAGGAGGTCATCCTTGAATATTAACCAGATTTCTTGGGCCCATCTTCCCTCAAGTGCTGTATCCCGTTATTCTGCCAAACAGATCCCTGAAGAGGCCAAAGTCTCCTCTCTTGAAGTCCAGGGTATCAAGCTTGCTGTGCACCCTCCCTGCTGCCCTAAGGATCTTGAACTCCACCACTTCACAGTCCCTACAACCAAGGCTTCCCTTGAGCTTCACACTCCCCACCAGCCCCTCCTTGTTGGTAAGAACAAGGTCCAGCATAGCACCTCTCTTTGTTGGCTCCTCTGTCACTTGGAGAAAGAAGTTATCATCAATGTATTCCAGGAATGTCCTGGATTGTTTATGCATTGCAGTGTTGTCCCTCTAACAGATATCGGGGTGGTGAAGTCCACCATGAAAATCAGAGCTTGTGAACATGAGGCTGCTCCCATCTGTCTATAGAGGGCCTCCTCTGCTTAGTCTTCCTGGTCAGGTGGCCTGTATCAGACCCCCACTAAAATGTCACCTGTCCCTGCCCTCCCCTTAATCCTGACCCATAAGCTCTCGGTCAGCTCCTCATCCATCCCCAGGCAGAGCTCCATGCCCTCCAGATAGTCACTGACATAGAGGGTGACACCCCCTCTCATCTCCCCTACCTGTCCTTCTTAAAGAGTCTGTATCCTTTCATTCCAACACTCCAGTCACAGATACCATCCCACCTCGTCTTCATGATGTCAATAAGATCATAGCCCTGCAGGTGTGCACACATCTCTTAACTCCTCTTATTTATTCTCCATGCTACGTGAGTTTGCATAGAGGCATTTAAGTTGGGCCCCCGATGAAGCTGACTTACTGCCAGTAAGTCAGGAATTCCTTTGTGTTGCTCTTCAGGTGCTCTTCTGCTGACCTGTGATCCCTCTCCAGGCTCTGGGTATCTATTGCTGGCACTGGCATCAAGTTGGTAGGAGTGGGATGGACTTCTAGGAGTTCAATAAATGTCTAGTAAGTCACATCCTTTTTTGCATGTTTTTGGACTTTCTCTGGTGTTATTACATGTCACCATTCGAGCAGCACCATGAAAATGTCTCAGGACATCCCTCTGCTGGAACAAGTAAACTTTCTACTTCTTCATTGTGTGGAGGTTCAGGGCTGGCATGAAGTTCAGTTGCCTGTTCCTGTTTTTTCAAGTTAGACAGTAGAACAGTATTTCTGTTTAAAAACTTTGACAGTGACAGAGGGTACATGATTGGATACTTCTTGCTTTAATGTATGTCCACATTGCACAATGCAGTATGAATCACAGAAAACCAGGAAACGAGATTTTAAAAACTCTGTTCAGGTACCAGAATCTGTAATTACATGAACACTCTGCCTAAGCATCCTGCTTTCAGTGATATTGATAAGCCTAAAGATGTGCTGTGATTACATGTGTATACTGCTCTGGGCCAGAAGGAATTAAAATAGTGTCAGAAATAATAACATGCATATATGTGGTACTCTGTCTGTACAGTAGTAGTATGCTTTTCAGATGTCACACTCTGCTCTTCAAATGCCACTTAACTAAGACAGATCTTGCCTAAAACATCCAATTTTCTTCCACTGAGAATAAAAGCAGCCACAAGCATGGCATTATCCAATATACCAGAGATTCAGCACACACAGTGATGATGAATTATTTGAAGATATAGGCTCTTATTCTTCAGCAGTAGGTTTCTATTGAGCATGTATAAACTGTTTAAAGTGTACAACTAAGTTAAATTTTAAATCACCATTAGAGATGGCAAAAGGGTCTTTCTTGACACAAGAGAATATGCCTGCAAAATGTGAAGTTGTTATATCAATGCATAGGGAATATCAATGCATTAAGCATTTCTCTGGGTCTCAAGCAGCATTTAAGACACTGAAATTTACTTCTTTCTCTGGCTTCATGGTCAGAACTGTATTTCCATGGCTGAAAATTTTCAGAAACATTCATGAAGATGTTTGCCATAATAATTTTCAGGACAAATAGGAAAGTTTGGCAAAGTTGATATAATAGACATAGCTTTGCACGGCAGGGAGTATCAGGCAACTCTAAAAATAGAGACTGCTACTAGTTCTGCCTAGAATAACATGCCTGAAAGAAGAATACACATTTACACAGCTGGCTTTACATGACTCTTATTCATGCAATAAAACAAAAGGAAATTACCTCTTCTGAGGTTTTATTTTTTTATCAGGCACTCATTAAATAATAATTAGTTCAAAGTGTCATGAGTCATTTCTGCATATGCATACTTATCCTTTTTGAAAAAGCAATTGTCTCCCTGAGGTAATGTAGAACATCAGTGAGCTGTACATTGCGTTAATAATCTTAAAGTTTAGTAGACCCAGTTTCAGCAGTTGCGTAACTTTCTTTTTTTTGGTCTCAAACCAATGTTAAAGTAAGAGGTCCTTCCTGCTTGGAGTTGATTGAAGCTGAATTTGGTAAGAAGTTGCTAGCTGAACACTTAAATTCTCTTTAGGCCAATGAAAATTTCACCATTTCTTTCACATTGTTTCTTCAGGATTTCAGTCTTTCAGGACTTTTCTTCTTGAAAGGGCCCTCTCTGACTCTCATATTAATTTTTTCCCATTGATTAATACCTCTGTGGGTGTCCCCTTATTCTAAATGTTTTTACTATAGAGAGACTATCCAGGAAGACTCACAGACAGTGCATTCCATTTAAGACTTCCCTAGAAAGTCCAAAATGGAATTTAATCATGTTTCTCTTATCTGTAACCTTTTTGTTCTGTTGAGGAGTTTTCTTCATTCAATATATTAGAATACTCCCTAGTATTATTATGATGATAATCTCATTGATGTCCTCTTCTCTAATTATTCCATACATGCAGAAATTACAAGAGATCTTTCTGCCAACCACATTACATAAACACTTTTTTTCTAAAAGCAAAGAAACAGCAATCAAATATTGTTTTCATGAGAAATCTTTCCTCATTTTTCTACAATCCCTTATAGCCTTGTGAACAAGAAAAATAATATCATTTGTAAATGTTTTAATTTAAAAAATAATAAAAAACCCCACATGCAGTCTAAAACCTTGGACTGTTTTACAATTGCTTTACAATTATTTTTATTTAGGCAATTTACTTTTTCTTAGCTGTTGACTTACTCAGTGTAAAAAACTTACTACTACAGGAAACCACAAAGCAGGGGAAAAGATTGGTATATACCTTTGGCTCCAAAAGCTGAAAGAAAGTAAACTAAATTTCAGTTCATCAGTGACTACATATATGGTAGTCTTATATGATTGTTCTTGTTCTATTTGTTTTTATAGATTCATCTCAGGTTCTACTGCATCTCCAAAAATAAATTAGAAAGAAAACAACGATTTGTATGTGTGAGGCTTTTTCAGCCAATGTGTCAGACTGGCAAAATGCCCTCTTTGAAGATATAGTAGAGCTGACACATAATTGTTGCCCTTACCTTTGTTGCCACTGACACTAGAGTCTGAACCCTCCTTGGAGACCTAAAAACAATTTTGATGTGACAATCTGAGAAGTTACCACTGGTATTTTACAAATACTGCAAGGTCACAGATTTTGACCTATACAGAGCCGAGTAAACCTCTGGAGGGCGTTGTGTTTTATAGGAAAAATGTTTTCATTGATTTTCAGATTACACATTTTACTGCAACATAGAACAGAACACTGGCCATGAAAAATAAAATTCAGATTACAGTAGCAAGAAAAGCAACAACAAGCCAAGATGTGTTTAAAATGTTTTTTTTCCTAGAGTCCTTTGCACATTATTTTTCAGAGTCATAGTTGGAAGATAAAAACAGAGATAAATTTTAGTGTATTTACCAAAGAGTAATTTTAGCATATACAAACTTGCAAATGGGTAGATGCAGTCTCATATATTTCTCTCTGAATACCCAAACAAATGAAAGATATCCCTATACCATGTTTCTTCTAAGTGGAGTTTAGTATTACTTAAAAGATCTGCAAGGGCTAAAGCATAAATCCTTGTTTAGTCTTTAATAACACTGTGATATATATGTAATCTTTTAATCTTTTTCTGATTTTCTGTAGACAATAATTTTTAAAATGATTTCCCAAATGTAAGCACCAAAGTTATGTTCCTGCTTAAATTTCAAAACATTGTCCAAATATTATCCAAGTTTGTTCATTTGGATAGCAAATGGCAGGACTTTTTATGGCATTTACCTCATAAAAAAGAGTTTGTTCTCAAATACATTCATTCTGAGGTTGCTGTTTATCAACCTCAGTCATTGTATTTATAGGTATATGTTAATGTCTGAGGAAGTAAACAGATTTTTAGAAAATACTCTTACTAATTTGACAGAAATTGAGGTGAAAAGGACAATGAGTGATTTGTCCCTCACACCTGTAGAGCATCTTGTGTTATTTGTCCTCTGTTCTTCTAAGCAGGGACTTAGCACTGTGTCACAGCACAAGTATCTGTCTCTCAGCCTCCTTCTTATGAACAGGGGATGCACAACACTCATTAGTAAACAGATGAGACTTAAAATTGGTTCATTTTACAGGGTACTTCAAATATCTATGGAAACATTTTTTCATTAGGTAGAATTAGAGTATTAAAGTCCACAGATAATATTTCCCAAGGCATTTCCCATTATTAGATGATTATTATTATTATTATTATTATTATTATTTTCCTGTTAATTCAATAAAAGCCTTTTTTTTTTTTTTTTACTTCTGTGACAGATTTTCCTTGTTGTGGGAAGGATTAAGAGTTGTCACCCTAGACACTAAAGTGCTACAATTTCAAAAAAATCACAAGTATTTCATTTTTGAAAAGTTGTTTTTCTTACGGTTTATTTATTTTAACATGATAGTGTCAAAATAGGAACTTCTATATTTATCATGTTCAGTATGCATCAAGAAGAATTACAACATAATGTATGTATTGAGACAATCTGGCTAGATAACTGTGAAAAGCTATTTGTAATAGAAAAAATACTGACACTAATAGCTTTTATCAAGAAAGAGACTTGAAAACTGGGGACTTGTAAAAACTATACGGTGCACAATATTTTTCAAGGTATATTGAAAAAATTTTCTTTACAAAAAATTTTTGCTAAAGTTTCCTCATTATTCTGCCTTTTATTTGCTTCTTCTCTCCTTTTGGCATTGAAAAAGAGAAGAGGAAAAAATAATATGTTGAGGATTTTTACATGTTCATTGTGTTCATTTGCTAGTTATTTTAAGCAAAGTGTTTGGTGGAAATTTCCACTGTCATAAAAGTTGTACCTCTGAAATATTTTAGTTTGAAAGATATAAACCCAAACTGTAAAACTCACACTGTTCCACACAACTAACAAAACTTTATGTTTTTATTAATAATTATTATGAGATCTTAAACATAATTCAAACATTACATATTGCCAAATGTTTATAATTGTTTAGGAATCTTGATTTTTAAACATAAGCTTTCTACAGAGAAAAGAAATCTACCCTCCAACAGAAGAAATAATTTAGCTGAGACTCATGAATGAAAAAAATGTGTGTGCTTTTTCAAAATCTATTAATTCATTTGAGTATGCTATTCCTTCATATATAAGGAATTACAAGAAATCATGTATTTTCACTATTGACTACTAAAATATTAGGTCTAAGGTACATGGAATATTTTCAAATACTCAGTACCATGGTGGCAGTTTCACAGATAAACAAGCAAAAAAAAAGAAAGGTCAAGTGAAATTCTCCAATGTATTTGTCAAAACCTGGGAAAAGACTAAAGAACTTGGGAATCCTGGCCCGTAGCCCAAAACTCTAGACCACAAAATAAATACTGCACTTAATATATCCACTCTAGCCAAAGTGTTTTAGTCTACACGACAGCGCTACCCAGAACTGACAGGATATTAATTTTAAAATTGATCCCCATTGGTCTTTTAGGCAACTATATATTAATTCTCCTGCAAACCTCATAATGCACAATTTTCATCTTACATTTATATTTCATCATGCACACATTATTTCCTATTAAAAAAGTTACAGTGCTATCTGATATGAGCTTTGGGGGCGGGTTCTGTAGTTAAGCATTACTGCTGATAGTGAAGATCCTTGTCCAAATAGTCTTCCTTAAGCATCTTAAATGAGGAGAGAGGGAGAAGATGGTAAAGGCAAGTGCAGGCAAGGCTGAGAGCACAGGCAGAGGCTGTCTGTGCTGTGTGCTACCCCACTCTCAGTATCCCCCAGCTGGCAGCAAAGTTGACTCACTCCCATGGCTGTGTTGGCTTTACTGTTCACTGGTTCCTTGCTGAAAGCCCGCCCTCACCATGGAAAATCATTAATAAAAAATTGTAATACTGAAATGAATTTGGCTCATTCTTAACCCTCAGTAATAAAATCAGAGGTATGCCTAGTGTTCTGCAGATTAAGACTATTGCTCTTGTTTTTATGTTTTTAAAAAACTGAAGTGAGAGGAAAAATCAAATCCAAATTAATTAAGCTTCCTGTAAGACTGACATTGGCAGATACAGTTAATTTTCATCTTCTACCAAAGAGATTAGCATTCATATCTCAAAGGTAAATGAAAGCCCATATTTGAAGGAAATAATTCCCTTTAGTTCAGAAGCAGGGTTTACTTAACCAACAATGAATGAAGGAGTGGTGCAGTGAGTTTAGCTAATATAACAGCTTTATGCTTTTCATATATTTTTCCACTGAAATTTCCCTCCTGCTTCCTGTGTTTGACATTTAAAGGAGTACATTTAGTTGAGTTTTTCAATGAGTCTCTATGGTAACAGCAAAAATGCCCAATCAGAAGAATTTACCTCCTCTGCCTTCTTGCCTGTTCACTCAGCAGAAGCTGCAAAGCAGAGAATTGAGAAGCACTGGTCCTTTTAAGTGTAATAGTAGAGTGTTATAAAGTAGGAAGAAATGATCTGTAGATTTCAAGACTAGTAATGATCACAGTAGTTAGGGAAAGAATTAATCATCTGTCAGTAACAGCTTCAGCATCAAATAACTTCAGTTTCAAAATTGAATATTTTCTTTTGTATTAAACTGAATAATAGATATTTTCTTTCATATTAAACTGAAGAATTGTTCTTTCAATTTTTCAGCCAACACTGGGCTATACTGGAGAACAACAGCAGGTGCAAAATATTTATAAGATCCCTATATTGTAAGCAGACAACAAAATACCACTTTTCTGGCAATGTACTCAGTAATAACCAGCAACTCTGTTTTCAGAGCTGTAAATAAAATAAATTTGTTAATAGATTGTCTGAAGTCAATAAAAAATGGAGGAAGTCAGAAAAGATACACAGGATTAAACATTAGTGTCAGGAAAACATGGTAGCCTACTGAAATCTATTGAAGGGATTTTAGTGAACAGATGTTGTTGTAGCAAGACTGGCTTTTCCATCTATTATTACTTCTTTCAGATTATATCAGAGGCTCAGCTGAAATCCCCTAAAATGTAACTGACTCCGGATATTGGCATTTTCTCTAGAAACTATTTAGTTGTACAACATATACAATATATATGAGAGAGATATTTGAATGCCCTGGGACCCCCGCGTTGTCAGAGCAGTGGAACCAGGCTGGAGTCTGCCAGCATTTGCCCACCAAGAAATGCCTCAGGGTCCACATCCTCACCAGCCCGGCATGGCACGCTGGGAGCCGGCCTGCATCACGGGGCCACAGCAAGACCCTGTTTGTGCCGTCTGGTCACGGCAGTTTGCTCTGCACAAAGAGCCAGGCATCACAGAAGCAGATCTATTTTACTATTCTAATCAACCTAGTGCAAACATTAACGTGGTTATTCATAGCCTAACCTTTTGAAGGTCACCCATCATTAATAAAAAGTCATATGTACATGAAAAGGCACTCATAATTAATACTCTTTTCAGCAATGCAGAAACAAACTGAAACGTTTTAGTGGGATTAGGAAAACTTTCCTCTGGCATTTGGTACTCAGTAAACAGCTTCTCAGAAACCTGTCAGTTTGGTTTCTAATGAACCCTGACCATTATCTTTAACTCAGCTGAGGATCTGCTTGGACAGGGATGACCACAGTTTCTTAGCAGGTAAATAGATGAATCAACCATGAACAGTGCATTGTGTCCAAAAGAGATTTAAGTCAATCATTTTGACTTTCTACTGTTTGCCCGTTTCAGGAAAGACTGAGTGGTACAAACGCAGGAAAGCAAAAAAAAAACTGCAAAAAAGATGGAAACTCAACTGCAGTGTTTATGCTAGGTTTCTTTTGGCAAATAATTAGGGTTTGTCAGCTTTTAACCAGTGAGGTGGCTTGGTCAAGTTTTGCTGACATCTTATCTACAGTGTAATGAAAACTCACAAGGTAATGGTAAATGTAACAATGGAGAAATCACTTGGAGTATACTGTAAGTCCTAAATAACTCCAGTTCAGAAATACAAAACCAAAAATGAATGTTTATGATGAAGAATGGACTGAATATATACAAAAGAAAAATTGAATAAACTTTTTATGTGTGAAAGACTCGTATCCTGCAAGCATTTAAAACAAACCTTGAGATTCACATAGCATCATAACTTTTAGAAAAGCACTAAGAGGTCTTAAAACAGAATTCAACTGCAAGCAAAAACATAAATAAGTGTTGTATATGTATTAGCATTACGGACAGAATCAAAGCTGACTGAAAACTTATAAACAATGTTGTTTCATAGAAGAGAAGCAGTAGAAGATTCACTGCATTTCTTTTTTGGAGTTTTTAATAAAAGAACACCTGTGAATTCAAGCAGATAAATGACAAATTGCTTCAGGACACTGACAGCTTCTTAAAGAGTAACATAAATAACTGGAATTTTTTTTAACAAAGTGAAACATTTCCAAATAATAAACCACTAGCTATTGATAGAATATATCAGAAAATGAAAAAATATTTCTAATTTCCAGTTAACTAGATCTATGGAGAGAGCAGAACTGGTCATGAGATGTTATTATTGTACTGAATTTTTGACAGAAAATGCTGTTGCAAATTCAAGATCTATAAAATGGCTAGTACATATAGATCAAGATGTAATGTAGTATGAGGAGGTAATGAAGGAGATAATCAAAGGCATGGTTATCATACAGAACTACAAAGAACTGATGACTCTCATTAGCTTTCAGAAGTAAATTAACATGCAAATTATTATAATGCTCACCAATGAAACCTTGAGTGGTTTTTGTACTGTCTTATTTTATTTACCTCATGAAAGGCAGTATAATTCACAATCAAATTCAGTATTAGTAAGATCATAATATAAATACGTCATGACACTGTAACTATTCAGGTACAGGGAATAATGATGTAAAGCTCTTTGCCTATCTATTTCCATTCTTCCAGTCTTCCTTGTTGTCATGGTTTAACCCTGGCAGGCAGCTCAGCCCCACACAGCTGCTCACTCACTCCCCCACAGTGGGATGGGGGAGAGGATTAGAAGGGTAAAAGTGAGAAAAATCATGGGTTGAGATAAAGACAGTTTAATAGATAAAGAAAAAGTCACGTGTGCGAGCAAAGCAAAACAAGGAATCCTTTCACCACTTCCCATGGGCTGGCAGGTGTTCAGCCATCTCCAGGAAAGCAGGGCTCCATCACGCCTTACAGTTATTTGGGTAGACAAACACCACCAGTCTGAAGTTTCCCTTCCTCCTTCTTCCCCCAGCTTTTATGTGGATTTCAACATCATACAGTATGGAATATGCCTTTGGTCAGTTGGGGTCAGCTGCCCCAGCTTTGCCCCCTGACAGCCTCTTGTGGACCCCCAGCCTCTTGTGCAGTGTGCGAAGCAGAAAAGGCCTTGACTGCCTGTGAGCACTGGTCAGCAACGACTAAAACATCCCTGTATTATCAACACTATTTTTATCACAAATCCAAAACATAGCCCATACAAGCTACTGTGAAGAAAATTAACTCTATCCCAGCCATTAAACCAGTACAATCTCCACCCCTTATGCCATACCATTTACATCATGCTCAGATCCCATGTTATCCAAGGTGAAAATCATTCTAGGTATCTGCCCATCTTCCCCCACATACCTTGCCACCCATGACCACACGACCTCAGGGCATATCCCTCCGTGATTTCCTAAAATAGTTTTAGAACCTTGGAAAAAAACAGAAGCAGATTCTTGAAACACACCAATATGAGCATTCTGATTATCCAAGGATATTCAAGGTACTGAGGAGTCATCGCAACAAGGCAGAAAACATCAACCCCACAGAAGGGGAAGGTGCCTTCTTTGTTTCCTCCACAAATTGACTCTTGGAGGAGAAGAGGGAAAAAGTACAATTGTTATTTGCTTCCATGAGATGGCTCCAAAAGCACTGGGACAACAGAAATGCAGGGTACAAATGTCAGATATGATGAAGCACTTAAGATTCTCAAAAATGCTTTAAGATGTTCTTTCCATCTAAACAAAGGAAATATACATAACAGCTATAGATGACTACCCACTTTTAAATAATAAAAAAAAAAAGTTCCCCAAGACCTCTATTCCAACACCCTTACAACTATTCTGACTCATGACAGGAAAATAACAAAGATAAGTGAGATACTCCTCACAAAGAGGGCTTGTCAAGGCATCCGTCTAGTTGCTGTAATACTGATGATAATCAATCTGAGATTCAGTGTCATATCATTTAAAATGAAAAATTTTGTTAGCCATGTACCAGCGGCTAAGCTGTGTATCTGTCATAGATACATAACATTTTAAGAACCTCCCTGAGCAATGAGATACATTTGTTGGTGTAAATGAAGATTAAAAGTAATCATTTCCTGTATAATCAGATTAGAAATTGAGTGTATGGATCATGATAACTTAAGGTTAAATATGCTTTGTAATGCAAGACAATTGATCACCCTGCATTTCATGTTGGTAGAATACTGCTCCAGTGGTCTTAAAATAGGAAAAACTGAACACAGACTTGCTTTGACAGTTTTGGACAAAAATAAAGATATAGGAAAATGTATGGTGTTTGGGGGTTTTGTTGTTGTTGCTCTAAAAGAGTCAATATTCATAGCCTTCCCAGGTCAATCTGTCTCTTAAATTCCCAGCTTGCACCATAGATGAGGTCAAGCATCAAGTGGAGGCATTGGTAATCTTCTAAATTAAATGACTGTTTCCAAAAGAGATCCCACTTCTTTAACAGCATGCAGTTAACAGATTACTGAAGCATTACTATAGTAGACAAGAAAAGTCTAGGTATCATCTCCAATAGCGGAATCCTGTGGAAGTGGCAATTTCAGCAGTAAGATATATGGGTCACAAATGAGGTAAGTAAACCCAGAAAATCCTTTCAGGACAAGTATTTCCCTCAGCAGTCTCCTACAGATTCTGAAACTGAGATTAGTGAAATGGTGTATTTTATTGAATCCCTAGAGTGTCATGATTTAATAGTATTTCACAGCTACAGTACATCATCACATTACATTATACTCTCACTGTCGCCATGCAAACTACAATACCATGAAGTGATAACACAGTGTAATGAGACATACAATCCAGTCTAATGTGATATACAAGAAAGTCAATGCAGCATATCTCCAAAATTACCCTCATTTAAAGGGAAACCCAATGAATATTTCATATGAATGTACAGGTCATTCATTTTCTCCATTTTTTTGGATGTGTTTAATCTCTGTGCATCTTGATACTTCTACAGAGAACTTTAATATTATAGTCAGAAGCAATCATATTTTGCTAAGAAAGCCGAAATCATAAAATGAAAACCATTTTGCATGCAAGTTTCTGAAAGGACTTTAAAAGTCTTTGAAAAAAATGATTTTACAAATAAAGAGCTAAAGCAATTGTATAGGAGCCTCATGTCTTTGAGAGGTTGTATACATGACAATTAACTATATTATGTTCTCAGAATTGGAAATCAAGTTGGTTCGTGCTAGTTTCATCCACACACATGCACATACTAATATCCTTATACTTGGTTATCCCATGAGTGTGTTTAGGCATAGATATGTAATCTTTCCTAACTACTGCTGGAGATGTAAGTAAGGGAATTACTGCATTTGCAACAGCAAGAGATGGTCAAAAACTAGTAATAAAACTTCTCAAGAAAAAACTAATAAGGAGAAAGTTGCAGACTAGTCTCTACACACAGTGATCCTCTCCAGAGAAAAAACATTTGAGTATAACCAAATTAGAGAAACATTACACTAACTACATTCTTATGGAAGTACAGTTATCACTTAAAAGGAAGCCTAGATGAGATAAGGCCCATACAACACACACTCATTAGATCTCCCCAATAGATGGGTAAGTTTTTTGTTGTATAAAAACGAATGATTGTCTGCCCAGCTGGCCTAAAAGAAGCTGATTTTCTCTCACATCCCTCCACATTTCCCTGGAGCTATGTGAATCTGCATCATACCCTCTTCCAACTTACAAAGCTAGGTGTTTACCACCTGTCAGATGAAAAAGGAAGATATAAATAGCAAAGAGAAGAGAAAACAATGTCCATACCCACCCCACAGCCACCTCCCACCTTCACATGTGTGAAGAGATCTCCTTTGGCAAACTCTGTTTCAGTGAGAATCGGAGGGTCAGCAGTGGGATAGTAGGAAATGGAACTTAGCCTGAGGAAACTTTTGTTCTGCATCTATCAAAAATTTATTTAACAACAATATTATAATACAGTTAGAATATGTTTCAGAAAAAGACAACAAAAATGCACCCAATTTTCAACCTCTGTAAAATAAATATTCAGTGTCCTTGAACACAGAGTAATATTTTCATAGTATTTTCACATTTTAAGTCAGTCTTTTAACAGCTCCTAAATATCTATTTTACTAATTTAAAATCATGACATGATTTGCTAATTCTTACTGTTCTGCAAAACTTGCATAAGTAGCACTAAATTTGAACCAGATTTTTTGAACCTTGCTGAGATATATTAATTTAGTATTATTACTGTCAAGAGTAAAATATGCTCCTAAACATGCTGCTTCATATCACAAAACTTCACAGCTGAACTGACATTCCATTACATCAGACTATGAAAGTTATCTGCACTTTAAAATAATCAGCAAAATTATTATTTTTATGGAATTTAAAACTGCCTGTTCTCAATCAGAACAACCTTAGAACATTTGTCCCACGCCCAAAAATTCAGAATGATTATGAATAGCATTCTCTGCTTTACTAATAATTTTTCAAAGGACAGAAAGATAATGCTACTCTAAAAAATCTGTGTATAGAAATTTTTTTTTGATTGATTTATTTACAGTTATTAGTGGGGTGGGTAGTTTAGCTGGCGGTTTTTTTCTTCTTCCTTTATAGAAATAAAGACGATAGTTTAATTAAATAGAATTATTTGGATATTCATGTATTCAGATTGAAATATGTTGGGATGGACAATTACAGAAAACAAAATTCAGCCAGAGGCTGGTACTACTCCAGGGCTCTCTCACATGATGCAGATTTCAGAGCTAGTGCTCTGCCATATGGAAATGAGGTCCTCTAAGACATCATGGCTTCAACATCAGATTAAGAAATAAAAAGAAATGCAAATACAGAATTATTTAAAATAAAAATCACCAACATTATACTGCCAATTAATAAAACAAAACTGTAGAGATATGCAGGATGGAAGCTAAGCCTACAGTGAAAAAAATTATTGTATCTTCTATTTTTGGGTTATTCACAAATAACCACTATCTTAGGATTTAAATAGCTTCCCAAGTACACTGTCACTCCTGTTCTCAGCACCTTTCCTTTTATTGAAGGTGGCTGAGCTGCAGAGGTGAAACTGAGGTGTAGAGCCTGTGGTCACTGTTCCTCAGGATTTTTAACCACTGGCAGTGAAGCAGTAGACAAGTTATTTCTGTCAAAACATACTGTCTGAATGTCTAAAAAGCAAGATATCTTAACTATTTTTAACACTATTAAAGTAATTAGTGCAGACAAACATAGTATATTTTACAAATAATTAAATTTGCAAACAAATACACAAGTGTATTATTAATTGATTAATAGGAGGGCATGACAGTTATCAATTAATCCTTTCAAAATATTGCTACCATGGTCTAGAAGAGTTCATCTTCAGAATTTAAAATACGATGCCTAAGACATCTTAGCTATCTTACATGAAAAGGCTGTACATTTTCCCCTGTTCTGGTAATACCTCTAACATCCTCATGAAACAGAAAAAGTTTTCTTTAGCTTTAGCTGCCCTTTATATCTCTCACAGGATTAATCCTCAGATATGAACGTGGCCAAAGGCACTAGATAGAAAGCATAGTTATTACTTTGGCAGGTTGTTAAACTCTTTTATTTGGAATCTAACATTGTCTCTGTTGTTACAAGGAAAACTGTTCAGCATTCTTGTAGTATTTGTTCCATTTCAGTTTCCTGGCATATAGCCCTTTTGTAAGGACTTCAGAGGCTAGTGTCTGTGCTAAAAAAGGCCGTTTTATGTTTGCAATATGATCTTTCTGCCTAGAGTCATGCTAAGAAGGGGAATGATATATGCTGCAAAATTCTAACAGTGA
This sequence comes from Strix uralensis, assembly GCF_047716275.1. Lineage (NCBI taxonomy): Eukaryota > Metazoa > Chordata > Aves > Strigiformes > Strigidae > Strix > Strix uralensis. The sequence goes on from NC_133973.1 coordinate 75,945,544, forward strand.
TACCTGTTTTTATTCTTCTCTGTACCCATGTTTTGGTATTCTTCTCTGTTTTATTCTTCTCTGTACCCAGGGTTTTGCTCTGCGTATCTATCTCCTTTGGAGGAACTCCCAATATATTTCCTCAAGGCAACCTAGGAGACCTGACAGCAATATGGTTGAGCAAAGATACTGAAGTAGGAAGAAAAGAGGAAGGATGAGAATGTGTGAAACTATAATTAAATGATTAAGAGCAGATCCTCTCCTATAGTGGCAAAATTCTCACTGAACCTTTTAGAACTACATTTTTTTCCAGTTTGTTGCTTTTAGTTCAAAAGTATTTGTTCATTTTTTCACAGACTTATAGCACTCATTCCAAACAATACTAACAGAGAGTAAGAAATTATGAAACATTTTTATTTATAAGAAGTTATGTAATGGTCTTTACTGTAGACATTCACATCCTGGAATGTAATATTAAATTAATATGAGCAATCAAAAAGCAATCAGCTGGATTATTCCTTCGTTTACACAAAGGCTTTTTTATCCGTTCATTGTAGGATGTCTTGGACTCTACTTTTTAAACTAATACAGTTTCATTTGTTTCTCTTTACTGTACTCCCTTTCATGCATGTCCTAAAAATCCTCCTGACACAGTGTAAACAGAAATCTTAATTTATAAACCATTATTTATTTCCAGCACTTATATAAAACAAAGATGTTCTTTTGTAAGCTGCAGAGTCCTTTATCAGGATGAATGACAGCAGATTTGAAAAGAGCGGAACCTATCTTTGTTTGCCTGTCCATAGCTCAAGTAACGGCATAGAGCACTAAACCAACGTCTCTTAAGAGGCCAAATAAATTTTCTTTCAGGATTAATGGACCACTGCTAGTGTGAAGAAGATTAAAACTAGAAGCAAAGAGGCAAGAGAGCCCAGGGTAGCCCCAAGGTTCATTTCTATGGAACTTGTTAGTGATCAGAGCCAAAAAGTCAAGCATGTGGGTAAACGGTTCAATATGAAATTACTTACTGAATGCTATCAGACGTTATGGTCAAATACATCTGCTGCACAGTTAGGCAGTAGATAGAGTGATTTAGCACTGCATAGAAATCATTGGGATTCTATGTGTTGGTACCAACTGAAAGGCTGGCAGCCATGAGATTGCCAGTCACCAAGTGTCACTTCTTCATTTACATCACATTGGTATTCAGACAGTGGCAAACAACCCCAAGAGTGAATTTATTGCTGCGAGAAAGTCAATATTTTACAATAACTAGGAATTGTGAAGCCGTAATTTAAAAGACTACTTTGTGCAAACCATTTACTACTTTATACACATGTATATTGCTATTCATTGCCACAGATACCTACAACCAGAGTAATTCTGTGAAGCTTCTTAATTTTAAACACTTGGTCTTTTACAAAATAAACTGTCAGTGTTTAGCTTAGTTAGTAAAACTGAGTTATTAGAGACCTCCTTGACTTCCCTAGAACAATTATTTACTGTACATGGTTCATTTGTCTCTCTCTTTTTAATTTTCTTGAAACAACATTTCATTAGGGTTTTTTGCCCTGAAATGTGCCATCAAGCAGTCAAATCAAACCATCCTATTTTCTTTGGAAATACCAGTCTTGTAAAGAACTGTCCTTCTGAAAAATACAAGCAAGTTGAGCCAACAGAATGAAAAGGAAGGAATGCTCGGATTTTTTCATTTCTTTGTAATACATGAAACACCAACTGAACCTAAAATTTCAGTATCCTTTCAGTACTTTCTAATTATCAAAACAGAGAAACATTCTACTAAACACAAACACATAAATTATATAAAACACTCCCTTTATCATCAACGTTTTTCTTTGGAAGTAGTAGAATTCCCTAGATTTGACAAGTATGCAACTGATACGTGACATTCCTGTAATTCAAACATTACCAGATCACATGACTATAGCACTTTACCTACATTGAGTTGTCCTTATTTATGTAACTTGTCTCTCATACTATGGATGGGTTGAGTCTTCTACTTGTCCTTCACATACATGTCAGTCAGATTTGGTTTTATAAATTGGTGACAGTGTATGGTATTTGGGAGAAAAATCTTCATCAAAACCACATATCTACCCAGCAAAATTTGAATTCTATCCCATATTTTATCCCTAGACATATTTCCTACTTGACACTACTTTTTGTCTCCATCTCAAAATACATTTCAGTAAATATTTCTGTAGCTGCAGTATAGAAGCAGTAAAAGACAGCAATAAGCCTTGTTTTCATTAAAGTTCTGCAATTTGTGAGAGGGTACATTCATTTTGGACCGAGAAGGGAGTATTTCTCAGCAACTAATAATGGTAGCTCGCAAGTCTGATTATGTCAGTGCTGGCTCCTAGAAAAGACCAACCGATATAATTGATCTTGTAACATTTAAAGGCTCTTCACTTCAAGCGTATTTTATTGCTGCCTGGCTACAATTATGTTGACCAGAAGTGAGGCCAACACTGAGGTTCAGAACTTAGAGGAAAATCAGTTCAGCATGTAACCACTTCATTCTTAATGGCAGAAGTTGCATGGGAAATTAATTTTCAGGATCACATTAAGTCAGACTGCAGAAACTATTGTGGGATTCACTTGGATAAAATTGCTCTAGCTGCTGGAAAGATGAGTGCTAGTAATGATATTTATTAAACAAAATGAATAACGTTTGGAAGCCATAGAAACCAGAGGACTAATATTGGGTAGATGCACTAAGTGCAAGAGGGCACCAAGAGCTTTTAAAACAATCAAAGGATTTAAAGTACTAGACCAGATTAGGTAAATTCGTAAGCATTTTTATCCATCTTCTATCTCATAGAAGATAAGAAAGTAAAATTGCAACAAAAAATATCAGAACATATAATCAAGGAAACAAGCCTCCAACCCTGCTGTAGGAGAATATTTCCATCCTTTGAACATCAGTCTCAGTTAAGGTTCCATATCTAGACTGCAATATGGAATAAAAAAAAAAGAATAAGAAAAAAAAAAAAAAAAAGAGACGTGAAGATATCCTGGCTAGAATTAAAATTTGTGAAAAATGCATAGAAGAAATATACAGAGGTAGTTCATAGAAGTGTTAACCATCTAAGTAAAACAAAAGATAATTGACAGAAATCAAATCGGAAAAGATAATGGAATAAAATAGATTTACAAAGACATGTGGCCGCAAATGACAGGGGTTATTCTTTTGGTTTTCTCCAGAAAACTACTATACTCTAAATCTTCCAAAATCGCACATCCGTGTTATCTTTGTAACATATTATTAGTTCAATTGATTAGTGGAACATTTTACACTGTGCAAGGTTAAGCTTTTAAGACTACAAGTGAGAGAGAGGTAGAAGACAGAAGAGTTACAAAAAAGCCCAATAGTTATGTTTTCTAAATTGCCAATAAAGACCACTGCTTCTGAAATGCAACAAAAATTTTTATTTTCAATTCTGCTTAAGTAATTCTTTAATTAATGAAGAAAAAATGCTATATCACTATAGTTACTAAACCAATTCTATAATACATTTCATATCAATTGTACAATGCAAAAGGAATAAAAGAAAAAATGCATGCACACAGCTTTTTTTAAAGTAATGGTCCAGTTGTTCAGCATATATTAAATTGGAAATGAGATCCCAGTTTCTTTCACAGAGCATTTTGCATTGTTTTATGGGCAATACAGCACTTACTACACTGAAACTACTATATCATTAGTCATACTATCTGTAGGGATAATGGTGACATGTACTTTATCTTAAAAATATGTGTTTAAATGCAACTTCATGAATTGATATGACTAAAGAAAATAAGGCGCTTACAGATTTTAAAAAGCAATTAGTCTATTCAGATTTTGTCTGTAGCAAAAGAGCAAAAAGATAATGTTACTTTCAGCAGGAGCACTCAAAGTTAAAATGCCATCTACCTATGTTTCATTTGAGACCATATTACATTATAAGGAGCAAATACAGTGAGAGTTAATCAAGCATACCTAGTATCTAATGCAGCTGACAGCTCTCTAAGATAATAGAAGTGGTTCATTTTACCCATTAGTGGGAACATCATAAGGGTGAAAATGCCCTTTAATACTCAACTTCCATAAATAGGCCATCTGTTTTCCATTAGATCAATATGAATAAGTACTGAAATAAAGCCAGACTCTTTCATTTGTTAACAGGAACATCCTTTACTATCCCTAGAATTAGTTAGTTAGTTCACCTTTAAAAACTCAGAGCCACATTTATGTGGCATATTTCCTTTCCTGGAACACTTGCATTGTGCAACATAACCATATATTACTACACTGTAAACAGCTCTGTTCTAAATGGACACAAAAAATTAATGTATATGTGTGCATGCAGGTAGGGAAGAGAGCAGCACCTTCAGTTGAGATGTCCAATACTTGGTGGGAAAAAAAAAAAAAAAAAAAAACAACAACAAAAAAAACCCAATAACAACAAAAAAAAATAAAAAAGGACATTCTGAGTGACACGATTGCCCTTCTCTCAACTGCTCTCCTGCAGGATTTTCTCCTAGCTCCTAAAAGTCTTATTATTTGGTTGAGCAGGCATTGATAAGACATTTCTCTTTTCTTCCATGTCTTTCACAAGATAGAAACATGAAGATGACACTGTTCAGAAGAGACACCAGTCCCGTTCCAGTTCAAATCTTGCAGTCAGAATTGGATGGGTCTACTTCCACTGTACAGACATGCCTGTGCCCACAGGGTGTTACAGATTTGCACTATTATTTCTCCTTAGTTCACTCTAAGGAATCAGTAGTATTGTCTCCATACCACATACAGAAGAATGTTCTGAATAAATCTTGCACCCTGAAAACACAGGCAGGTTTAAGGACAACAGCTGTAAAAACATCTTAATAATATAAAAGACATAATCCATTTTATACTTTGTTTAAGTATCTACCTGAAGTAACTTTTAAAAGCTTTCTGTTTTGTTAATTGGTACAGGATCTGAACAGGTGTTCTTTTCATTGTAGTGGTGTTTTTTTGCCTGCATCTGTTATATAATTAATTTGTGCTCAGAAAAAAAGAAAATTCTAAGTCAAACTCATGTAATACATTCCATGATTAGTAAGGGACTAATTATATAAAGGGTACATGTCACCAAACCTTTTCATTCTTCTGTGATGATTCTCATAAAATAAAGCCATTATATCAATCAGGTCAGGGGGTTGTGATTATTTTTTATTTATTTCCTTAATGTTAGATATTTAAGGGATTCAACAGGTCCACTTAACAATTGTTTTCTGTAAAAACTGGATCACTGCAAGACAGGTAGATAAATATATGTATATTCCTCATGTATATATATGTGTATACAGAGTATAAGGTCACAAAGTGCAAGTAACTCTAAAGGGTAGGACTGAAAACAGAAAAGATGAGATGTGAGTGATAAGAACTGAAGTAAAAGTGAATGTCTCGTCATTATTAGTGAAGAGATATTCATGAACACAGCCCTTTTTCCCTGAAGGAGAAGTATCCTCATGATGTAATGCAAAAAGTAACTAATTTTGTCATTTGTTGTAGCCACAAGCCATCAATATATCCTCCAATATCCTTTTCCACTGGCCAAGCTGCAAAGGCTTGATCTGATTTATTCTGTGGTAACTTTCCAGGCTGGCACCTGCCTCTGTGACAATGATGCCTGATTATTGTCACTCCCTGCTCTCAAGCTTGCAGCTTGCTCGGAGTGCTGTAACATGATTATTAAGTGCTTAGGCAAACCTGATGCTAATGCCTGCATCCTTTGCTCTTACTACTATATGTCTGAAGATTATTTGAGATGTGTTAATGTAAAATCAAAGCTCATGCTGCAGCACTCTGTTAAACCCGTGACATGCAGAATAAGGAAGAGTTTGTCTTTCCTTCCATCTCTAAAGCAGATAAACTCTTCTTTTTCTGGTTTGACTCCCCTCCCCACCCTGGCTTCCTTCTTGGACCCTTTTGGATGAGGCAGCCCTTAGATAGAGCATGCAGGTTTAAACATTGTCTGACAGGAAGCAGCTGAAGTCATTATTATACACGCCTTCCAATTTGTATTTCAATATGGAACTGATAAACTTCATGGGGCAGCTCTTCAGCTGATGTAAGTCATCATAGCATCTTTAGCTTCAGTGAACCTTTTTAATTTTACAGTAGAGGAGATGGCTCTTCTGCTGCTTACCATATTTAGTACTGCTATTCAGCAACTCAAGTACTGCTTTTGAAGCTCTGATTGAAATTACTGCTCATTACAGCCTCTGCTATTTTTTTAAATACAATCATCCACATAAAATGCACAAACATTTTATCTCTGCCAATATTATTGCATTTTAACTTTTTCTCCTGTAAGATTTCATATGACTTGATTCATCTCATTCCACATTTTAGTTATTTGCCTGGCCAGTTCTCTTAACTGTTCTCCATATCACAGTGTAGTATTCTCTATTTTCTTGAGGAACCTTTGCCTCTTTTTCATTCTTGTCATTTTTAACCTCAGGAAGTTCAATTCAAAAATATTGAATTATAACTATCTACTCCTAAGATAAAACTGATATTTTGTCTAGATTGCCATCATTTAGTGTGAGAACCATCTCTGCTAACTTTACCAACCAAAGTTTAGAAGTCCAGTTTAATTAAGCCACGTAACTCCCCCTGTCACCAATGGAAGAAGATAAGTTGAAAGTTGACATAAATGACCTTTCAGGGCCATCCACCCCTCTCCACTGATTATACAGGACAAAGAGATCTAGGTAAAGGCACCATTTTAAAAACGAGCAAGAAGATGAAGTAAAAGTCTCCACTGTTGCCCAGCAGCATACTGACCAGTGTATTTAATCAGGAGGGATTTGTTCTCACCTTTCCAAAACCACTCAGCTGAAGTACTCCATTTTACACTAAAGACATTAATATAAATTGGTGGAGGTGGTACACACTGCCTCATTTAACAGCCCTAATCACTCAGTCACTGAGTCATTCTCATTTTTGTTAGCCCAACCTTAGGGAGTACTTAAATGTGCCAAGCAAAATGAAAGAACTTGTCCTGAGCAGATTTTGACCCTTATCACTGTGCTTAGTCAGCTTGAGCTGCCTCAAGGAGCAACTGACGATAAATCTGTGTCATCTGTGATGACTGCTGCATCCACTGTGACAAGGGATGAACCCAGACAATTTGTGAATCAAGTTTTTTTCTAAACTGAGGCCACATGGCTAATTCCTACCTGAAGGACAAGAAAAAGAGTCAATCCACTTCAGTCACCACAGTGTAACTGACCATGTGAAGATCATCCATTCCACCAGATTTCTCACTCAAAAAAAAAAAAAAAAGAGCAAGCAGCTCCTCAAGAATTCAAACCCTGAAGTGATCACTGATGCCACTCAGCCCCACGTCCAAAGGGAAGCTCCCCAAAACACAGTCTTGTCCTTGTGACTGCTAAGGCTGACTGATTAGGATTTTGGGAGCCAAAAGTCCACTGACATGCAGGCTTTTAGCTTCATGAGAGTTAGTAACTCTTAATCATTGCTTTCTGCATGGAACAAGAATCACACTTTGTACAACTTTCGTCAAATTACATTATTTTTATGTTACAATACATGTCACAGTACATCATACACAGAAGCCAAATTCTTCTGATTTTTAAACTTTCCTTCTTTGTAAGATTGTGAGCTCTGCATACAACCAGACTCACAAACAAAATTCAAGTCAAGCCTCCATAATAAACATTAAATGAGAATGAATTCTTAAGAAAATTAATTCAGTGACTGCTCACAAAGTTGTCCAATTGATTAGTAACATCATTTATCTAATTTTTACTTTTTACATGCTTTCAGATTGACTTTATCCACTGCAAAATACTTGTGCCAAAAGAGTGAAGATTTTGATAGACAGTAGAAACTCTGTGATACAATAGACTCTACGATTTTAATAAACTCGTCTTTTTGAAAGAAAAAAAATCACCAAGTTCTTTTTGACAACCGAAAAAATATCTACACAAAAACCACACCGGCTTGAGGCCTAGCCTCACTTAGTAAAAAATCAGCAGAAAAAAAACACAGAATAGGCTCATAACTGCCAATTTAATTAATTTTTTCTCTCTTTTCTAGAGCAATATGTTTATCAAGTAGGAGGAAGAAAATACAGCTAATTTTGTTAATTCGTGAAGAAGGCACAGAGAATGCAGAAGGCCTTGGTAGAAAAGGTAAAGCTTTAGAACAGTTCTTGGCCTAGTTGTTTAATCAGTTACTTTATTCTGGCCATATATAATCTTAAATTTTCATATGTTTAATTTAAATAATTTAATGTAATCTCTTCTGTACTTCTCATATCCTATAAAGATAAGTACAGGAAATACCAAACCAGAAACTGATAAATTAAATTCTGCAAATACAATTTGTCTGGTAATGATACCAGATGTCTCACATTTGTATAACATCTTTTCTTAGATAACCACCACACATTTAATCACCTATGGCCATAAACACAGCTTTAGGACAAAAAAAGAATTAAAGGTTCAATCTAGTTTTCATGTAATTAAATAACAAAACTCTTGTATGTATCAAAGAGAACAGAAGCTCCTAGTCTTGAAAGGGCATTTATTCTGCTTATCATTGGTCCTACTTACTTTGTCATGGTATGATAGAAATTACTCCTATCCCTGGGGTGAGCTGAATTTGCCATGACAAGATAGAAAGTTTGTATCAATTACACAACAAACTCCATACAGTGCATTACAGGATCAAGGTTTCAATATTTTAGGATGTAGGATAGATAGGTATTACTCTTTTTAATCATGCAGCACAAGCATTTCTGCCCTTAAGAATTTTTCATCCAGATAGAAAGTAAAAACAGCACTGGTGCATTCAGGAAAAATTTGGCTTTATTCTGCCATAAATTTTAGCTTTAGAGAGCAAATTATGAGATGACAGCTCTCCAAATCCCCAACGAAAAGACTCTTTTTCTACCAAGACACCTTTTAGTCTTGCTTGCACCAGACACCTGACAGGCTACTTCTTTAGTTACCTACAAGGCAGGACCTCTGCAACTTTCTGCTTTGTCCTCACTGACCTCTGTTCCAAGAAAGAGCAACGCAAGTCCATGATACTTTCTCAGAAAAGAGAAAGGCGGCAATTTGTACCTACAACCCATGTCCTAGCTGGCCTGCCTCTCAGTCTTAAATTCCTTAGCTATGCATCTGAACACTACTTCAGCAGCATCCTGGACAGGTACTGGAACTGTAAGAAGACTCAGAGACCCTCAAGTTGGTCTTCAGCCAACAGACCTTGTTATGACCACTTTTTCACAGATCTTATGAAATATAATACCTTTGCTTATTTTGTGCCTTGTGTGTCTGAAGAGATTAATTCAGAACAAATATGAAGGAAAGAGTGCCACCTGCTGTGGTACCAGTAATATTCCCTCCAGTACTCAAGTCAGGGAGAAGTCCAGAAGCTGAAATACAAACAGGATTAATTGCTCAATAGTTAACAATAATCAGATCACAGAGGAAATTATCGCTTGTAAATGTCATTATTGTGGAGGTATATTTTGATTAAGTTAAAGGAGGTCCTTTATTACATTCATTGAGACGTTAGACATGGTCCTGTTCTCCATCACATTGTAGTACACACATCTTTGTTATGTTACTTCCTTTATTTTGGCAGACACTGAAACAAAACTCTTTCCGATGTGATATCTATGTAGTGTGGCAAACTATATGCATGTCCCAGTGTTTTGATCCCTCTTTAACTTTATGCTGTCACAAAGCCATTGTACATATTTTGAGATTTTTCTCCTACACTACTAGTTCTGTCTTCTTGACAGAAAATTGATTTTTCTCATCCTGATACATGAACCAGAAAAAATCTCTTGCCTTATTGCTCAAGAGCTTACAACCAACCACAGCTTTAGACCATGTCATTAGAGACAGAGACATTAGAATAACCATGAGCAGTCTGAAGCAATTTCTTTATTATAGAATAAGAAACCCCCTAGCTTTCTGCTGATAACAAGTTGCAGACATCCATTCTTTGCTACCTTTACTGCACATTGTCCAAAGAAGTAAAACTCTTTTTTGCTCTTTGGAAATAATATTCAGAAATCTAACTTACTGTAAATGGTGTCCCATCATGCTCATCTTGAGGCAAGATGGAAACCCATGTTTATTTCTGCATTTTCATGTTTTTACTCTTCCAGTGCTCTCTAGATATTTCTAATTTATACACAGACCAGAGAATTAACCAGAGAAGAACTTCAAAAGATGATTTGAAACCCCTTTTTCTACCCATAATGAGCTTTTCTTTGACCAAACCAAAGAATTAGGATCAATTCTGTAAAACAACTTATAGTCCACCCATTTAAATTAAGGTAGGGGTACTTCTCACAAAAGTTAATAATGTGCCTTTTGTAATACATCCTTTCCCAAATCCATTGGCAGTTAGGGTAAATACTTAGATTTGTGGAATTTTCTGTAATGTTTTTAAAAGCATAATATTACAAACTAAATTGATTTGACTAACAAGCTTTATAATTAGTTTATTTTGTAAGTGATAGGATTGCTAGAACTTCATAAATCAAAAATTAATTGGTACTAAGGTCCAATATGACATAAACAAAACCTACAACATTTGGATTGCCTTAGTATTAGTACATTTGGCCTTAGAGTAAAGGGTTGATTTTAAGAAAATATTATTTTAAATTATTCTATGCAGTTTTCTATCTAGCCAACAGTGACCTCCTTAGAAAATACTAATGTACAATGTAAATAAGCTGGTTTTACAACACTTCTCTCTTTTCCCCTGTTTCTCTTTTCCCCTCTTTTAAGCATCAAATTTTGGTTTACTTCACAAAATTGATCTATTCTTGACCATAAATCTCTTTCTTCCTTCCGCAGAATCCCAAACCCACAGCTGATTTCTATAAATCTCTATTTTTGTTGTATACAAACATAGGATATCTAAAGCAATTAAGAAGATAACATGTTAATTCACTCAATGGGGACAGTTTCATAGCTATTTTCCTTGTTTTTAATTACTAAATAGGGAGGATTCTTCTCTTTAATATTGCTTCCTAAACCTGATTTTATCTACCTTGCGTAATTATTCCACTGATTTACATTAGTTTGGTATAACAGCCTGTGTTTAGTGACTGAAAAGATCTGCAAGCTAGAAAACACTTTGGTGAGTTCAGTCTGATTCTATACCTTGAAGATGTTTATGGGGAATGGGGTAGGGATCCACAAAGCATATTACAATATTTTTTCTGTAGTGTTTTCAACCGAGAAAAAGGAGAAGGAAAAGGAGAAGGAAAAGGAGAAGGAAAAGGAAGAGGAAGAGGAAGAGGAAGAGGAAGAGGAAGAGGAAGAGGAAGAGGAAGAGGAAGAGGAAGAGGAAGAGGAAGAGGAAGAGGAAGAGGAAGAGGAAGAGGAAGAGGAAGAGGAAGAGGAAGGGGAAGGGGAAGGGGAAGGGGAAGGGGAAGGGGAAGGGGAAGGGGAACAGAATATAAGCCAGTACGTTGGTCTTCCTGATGTTAGTACATAGGGTGAAATTCTACAGCCACAGTTCTCATGGCTGTACACAGCTGAAACCTTACTGATCTCAGAGGAGCTCCACTTCAAGTATGTAGTTGAAGAATCATAACCATCAAATACAGTTTAGATCTATTTATAGGTGCACACTCAAATCAACCCTTACCACATTTCACACTACTATCTAAAATAGTTTTTAAATTATAAAAATAACTCAGCCTGGTAAGTTAATGTCACATATTAGGAAGGTTACTATGTTACTATGTTAGAAGGTATTTACAGGTATTCTCCCATATATCAAAGCAATATAAAATACTAATCACATTTGCTCAGCTCTTTTATGTTGTCAATTATTTTAATATGTTTACACCCAGAACCACTGACTATAATATCCAGTTCTGTAAATGGACAATGAAGTCCATTTTCTTCCTGTAGACTATCCAAATAGAATTTACCTTCCATTAGAGAACTGGTACAAACCTTATGAAAATTCCCATGTTTTCCTTGACCCCAGACATCTATGGGATTTTAATTTATTTATATATTGTTATATTTTCCTAGTATAACACAAACCAAAAATTGCAGATTTAAGTAACACGGTGTTTCCATATATGCAGAACTACCATGCATCTGTTGATTCAGAGTTCTGCTGAAGATTTTGTTGCTCAAAATATTGTTTAAGTTTCAGGCAACTAAAAACTGTACAACTGCATAATTGACAGATGAATGATCCCAATGATATGTACTTACATAAATCAAGACAGCAAACCAGGTCCCGTTTTCAAACTTGGGTGTCTAAAACAATGAAGAACTGCTTTAAACAACATTTATTCTTCAACATTTCCCAAAATCAGACCTTGCAGCAAAAGTATTCATAAGCACTCATAGTTGAATTTTGTTAAATTTTGTTTCAATGCTCTAAGACATTGTAATTTGAATGTTTTGGCTTACATTTTTCCTTTTCTGACTATGAAGATAACCTCTGTGCATAAGTGTTAGTGAAGCAAACCTAAGCTCTGAGGTTTCAAAAAGATAATCTACATGGGTATTTTACGAGTACTGTGTCTGTAGAAACACTAACCCACAATGCTTTGAAAGTTCACTTAATTTGAAAGCATATTTTGTACAGGTGAATTTCAAGTTTTAAAGACACAACTGCCCCCTAATTTAGTTGCTTCTAAGAAGCTAGAAAGGCAGTACTTTCTACCTTTTTCAGATGAAGGTGTGCAGCCCAATCACAGACAGATGCACAGAAGCTCCATCTGATTTTCCAGGCTGCTCTGACCCACACATTCATGAGTGCAGGAATTACCTCGCTTACCTTTAGATATGCACATGTCTGCATGTGAGCTGCATACTGTAGTCTCCCTTTATTGTCAAAGGAAAGAATCAAAGACTCTTCAGGGCATGACTAACCTCCTAAAGTAGATGACTGAAATAGGTCAGATAAACCATGACCTGAAAATGTCTGTTTCTTCTCTCTGGTGGATGACTGCTTCAGTTGTAGAGATCTACTGTTTAGGTATCTATATTTGATCAGACTAATCCTACCCGTAACAGCAATTAGTATTTGACCTTTATTTATTGTGCCTTCTGGTGCACTGTGTAAGTGCAAAGGACACTTCTGCAGCTTCCTTTTAATAAGTCAGTAAGACTTTTTTTAATTACTGTGGGTGCTAAGCGTCTTTTCTTAGAGAGAAAGAGAATAGGTAAGGAGCCAGTGAAGAAGAGAAGAGAAGCAGAGTGATGTAAAAAGTTTAGAGGGCCTAGAGAGGTATGCACCTTATCTGGGCATAAAGTCAAACAGCAGTAAAGACTAATTTAATCACTTGTCTTAGTAGATGAACATCCAGATGAGACCTTGAAGGCTAAAAGGCAGGACATGCCCTTTCCAAACTGATCTGTAAAGTCGTTACTATCTTCTCATGCATGTATCTCTTACTGGTCCTCTTCAACCACAACACATGTCAGATGTCACTCAAGCTGGATCCTTCTAGATATAAAAGAGAAAGAATTCTTGGCAGTGCATTCTCAGTGAAGTCTCCTTAATTTGAAATAACCCAAATCTAATGTCCTTGAGGGCATGCTGCAAGACATATCTTTTCCAGAGAGCTGCTGAAGCGGCAAACTTTAGCCAAGGGTGATGTATAGTGAAAATGGAGAAACTTTCATCTTCATTATTTATCTGCTAAATGGTGATTGAATATTATGAGATGTTGTAGATTGTCATAAATTTCAACACACTGATTGGTTCTTTTTTTAAAAAATTATTTATCAAGAACATCTAATGTGTTAAATGGAAGTATTTTATCACTTTACAATTTAAAATCAGCAATAAATGTGGACCCTCCTGGAAGACTATGTCTGAAGTGTTGGTACAGGAAAACAAATTATGTACCTCTAACATTACAAAATGTATTACTAACATATTATACAGCCTAACAGGCCAGCTAACAGATATTTTTACTTTCCATTTAATTTTCTGTACTCTACTGATCTTTAGATCCTGCAAATACTTACATGTATACTTAACCGCTGGAAGACTCTTCCTAAGCTCTAAAGCTATGTTTATTTTACCAAACTAAGAAACATTCCCAAGTTCCCTTGTGCAAGTATACAATTTAGCCCTACTGAAACTCTGTATCTGGAGAGGAGAGGAGGGCAGTTAACATGAGCACTGTCTTCTCCATGCATGAACATGTACCTGCATGTGCACACCCATGCACACACACATAGAGTGGCTTCCACAGGAAGAAAGCCTGCAAGGTCACTGTGGGCTCTTCCCATGTGCTGTGGACACGGGCACCCAGCAGCTCAGGGTGGACTCAGCCAGAGACTGTTTGCATGGCCAGAGTTAAACACATACATTTTCAGTGTGAGCTGCAAAGAACTGGAGGCTTAGTTTGTGAACACGAGGCTGTTAAAATCTGTGGAGCCATTAATATCTTTTCCCACTTTTACCCTAAGAGAAATTTTGCATGGGGATCACAATTTTCTTTCTATTGATAGAGTTAGTGCCTAACATATTGTGAGTTACTGTAAGTGAATAATAACATGACTTTCAACTGCAGATACCCAAAAAGCTTTTCCTTAAAAAGTTCACTTTTACCCTTCCCTAAAGATCTTCCCAGCGAGCTGGAATAGAGTTTTGAAAAAAAGGACCTTTGTGAAGAGGAAGACTAAAGAAATTAGAGTTATCAGGATAGCATATTGCATATTTAAGATGTTGCTGCCTAAAGAGAAGTGTGTATCTGTAGATAGGTCTTAATCACAGTTCTTTATTTCACTGTAAATACGTTTGGAAACTATTCACTTCTTAAAAAAATGAATTTGTACAGTCAAAATGCTATTTTAAGTATTCTGTCCTCCTAATTAACTGGTCTTTCTTCTAAAGTAACATCTGTGAAAGAAAAGACCTCATTCAGGTAGGACTTCTTGTCACCATAATTCTGTGGTGTTTTCATTCCCACCAGCATACTGAACTAGTCTGTTGAGGTGCAAGGGCCTGGAGGAAGGCAAAAAGAGAAGGGAAGAAGACAAATCAGAAACAAATAGAAAACATTTAAACAATACTAAGTTTATATCAGAAGTTATTATAAAATTGTAAACTACTTCAAATGGTAGAATTTGACCCCTAATAAAATCAATGAGGGGGGTGTTGTATGTTTGTTTTGTTGCTAATTTTGTTTATTTCTAAGATTTTGCTGTTTGTTTGTTGTTAAGATTTTATCTGGAGGTTCATTTGGACCCATTTCTACAAAGGCAACTATAAAGTGGAGAGAGATTCACTCAGAAATAACAAGAATATTTAAGTTAATTGCTTCAAAATAACACATTAATGGATTCAAAATAAAAACTTTTTTTCCTTCAATATTGAAAAACTACTGCTATTTTTTCTGGAATTTTCCAAAATTATTCATCCTAGAGTAGACATCTGCCATGGGCCATATCAGCTGAAACAGTTTAAATATGGCAGTTATAAGGAATTCAAAACAGGGTCTCAAAGGGAAAAGTTTTGGTCAACCTTAGCTAAAAGCATTTAGTGGAACTAAAATAATAAGAATCTGTAAAATTAAAATCTGTATAGCATATAGTTGAATAAACCTGTATGGTTTCCTCAAGGCCTATTCATGTGTATGTAATTAGAGTACTTGGTTAGAAAAGTGCTTTTGAAAAAAATCTTTAAGCAAAAGGCTTAAAAAAAACCCCAACCCAAAACAAAAAAAAACAACAGTGAAAGCTGTCACTTTTTAGAGCACAACATACCTGCTTCTTCTAAATTTATTTTCAGAGTTCAAAAGACAATCATTGACTAATTATCTGCCAAACGCAGTACTATTGTTTGAATTGTAGGCATCTTTACTTAGTGGAAAAACACTTTTATTTCCTTAATGGCTTCTCTGAACTTCATTATTGTGTGCCATTTTGTAATACACTACATAAAAGCTCCTGGATACAACAAGAAAAAAGAATTTTCCATTTATCTTAGGAGTCAAAAGCATTTTAAACTTTAACACAGGAATGCTGTGGGCTGATTTTCAATGGAGGGAACTTCTCTCTAAATTTTTAGTAATTGAAAAAACTAAGAGTAGGGCTTTGAAACCATTAGTGCACATAATTTTCAAGGCAATCTGAATCCTTTTCATCAGGTTATTTCCAAAATCTCTTCATTGAGACACAGAGATGTCTTTCAGACATTTAGGTCATGTGTCTATGAACATTCCACCTAGCAAGGAGTATTAAAATTACTGTGAACTCATTTCATGAATGTTACGGTTATTTTTAAAACCTTAATGAAAATAAACAGTTGATTTTGTAAACTCAAAAGATATGCGGTCACAAGCATTCCTCAATTTCCCTGTGTTTTCTCCTGTCATACGAATCATGTATATAGTTATGTTTTGGGAACTTCTTCTAGATCTTTTCTGAAATAGTAGGTACTTTAACCAACACGTCACCTTTTGCCCACGCTAACTTCGTGTTTATTAGAAAAATATGCAGCTACTGAGCAGCTGATGCTTATTTTGATATCCATTTGTTGTAGACTGGAATTAATACTTATGATTGTGAGACCCAGAAGACTTGTTTGGAATACCACAGATATTCTGTCAATTTGTGATATACAGCTCTGTAGCAGAAACTGGTTCCTTCTAGTATCCAGGATAATCTTTTCACAAAATACCGAGACAATCTTCAAAGACAGACTAAAAAGCCCCAGCAGCACTATCATTTTAAGCAAAAGAACACTACTAAAATAATGACTGGCTTGTCCACCTGTGAGGTCTCTAGGCAAAAATCAGTACATTCCTTTTAACACTGGAATAGGAAGAAGGACTATGAAAAGTGAGTTTTGTTGGTTTGGTTTGATTTGGTTTTATCAGGTAGATACTTATTAAATATTTCCACTGTGTAATAATAACCTAAATGTCTCTCACAAATCCTCAGCACTTTTGCTCAGCTGGTATTAAGGCTCTTGAACAGACAGAAACAGGATGACCGCTTTTTTCAATTTAAAAGGGGAAACATCAACAGAAAAAGCTATTTACTGGGACTATAGTGAACCAGCACACTATAGTGTGTAGGAAATGAATTTTAATTTTTGCAAAATTGCTTAGTAGGTTGGTTTGCTCAGCCAAGTAATTCTCCTGGTTAATAGCTTTTCAGGAGATTTTGCCATTACAGGTATATTGGAATTCATACTTTGCAATAAAAATACAAATGCTTTTTAATTCAAGACCTGGTTAAAGCAATTGTGGTACAGAGGTAACTATTGCAGCATTTTTCCAGTGATTAAGGTGTTAGGTGGATCCCTTAAGATTTAAAATGGATCCAAAATATTCAAGATATGATTCCACAAGAAAAGTCGTTAGGCATTTTCCATCTTAATCCATTGATATTTAAATATTTCATGGCACGTTCTACATTTCACAGAAGTACATTATATTTTCAAGGTGCTATTAAATCATCTGTGAAACTTCCTCATGGAAAGCTTTGCAGAATCTCAACTACTGAAAACTAGGAAATAGTTGTTGTGCCAAACTTTCATCTTTGTATGAATATAAAGGGAAAGGATTGATTATTAATTATTTTTAGACATCAAGTTATCTGAAAAGCTTTTATACTGGCATCTGGATTTTTGAATGCTAATTTCCTAAAGCTTTCTTAATAACTTTAAGCATGAGAGAAATTTTCTCACTCCCAGGGATCCAATTCTAAAATCACAGTGTGTGCTTTTACTTCCATCTGCAAATGCTCTTTTGGGTTTATATTCAGACTTCATCTCATCCTAAAGTAGACATCTAATGTGGGCCAGGAAAACATTAAATGTGCCTAAGGTGATTAGCTCAGATGTGGACTTCTATAGGTGTTTAAAGTTAGATGAGTCAAATACTTCTCTCAAATAGGCTACTAGGTTCTCAGATCCTACTAAGAGGGAACAATTTTTCCTGTAATTTGCTGCTGCATAAACAATTACAGAATTCATTCTTCTGACCATTGTGATACAACAGAATGTGTGTATATATATATCTCATGTGCATAGCACCATATGTTGGTTTTCCACAGTAAAATTAAAGCATCCAAGATGTTTTCATTTCATGTGTTAAATCAGGGCCTTGAATTTTTTTTTTTGTTGTTTCGGCTGCATTTTGCTGACAGTGATGACAATAGTATTTTGGAATGTAAGTTTTGTTTAAGCAAGTGATGATACCTGTGTTTCATAAGAATTCAAGTTATACACAAATCTGTTCCAGGAAAACAACCTTTAAAAATAGCATGAACTGGCAAAACTTTTCTTGCATTTGCTAAAGCTTTTAATATGCTTTAATTTTCCCCAGCTCCTTCTTCCCTCCCATGCATTTCTGATTAAAAGTATACCATTCAGTAATTATAAATGGCTTTGATGTCAGGTGTTCTCTGTTCATACATTTCTTCAAAAATTGGCTGATCTGGGCACATTTGGTATATTAATGCCTATTTTCTTCCATGTACATGACACAAGTAACCTCTTTTCTGCTAGTATCTTCAATATTGTTTGCTTCAAAAGAATGAGCTTAACTTTCTCAATATTATTACATTTGGATACTCTCCACCTTTATGACATTTTTTCCTCATATGCTGTCATTTTCACTTGTATAAAGTCTCAAACAATATTTCACTATTTTCCCATTTCAGTAGCACAGTGAAATTTCCGTCAGTCTGTTTGCATGAATTATTGCCTACCAGGGGATCAGAAAATCAGTCACTTAGTAACTCCTGGAATCACTCAGGTTATGTAATATGATTTTATTTTAACAAAGAGACGTGGAGAGTTTCAAGACACAGATGCCCTCACAAAAATGTCTCTGAAGTTTTGCAAGGTTTTGTAATTTCCCCAGTGGTCATTACAATAACCTTGTTTGACTTTAGGTAATGCACTTCAAATCAGGTTTCAATTTCTCTGCCAATGCAATGGCAATAACAATGCCTCCCTTCCCTTGTAAAACATTCTAGGAGCAAAATGTTAAAAGTCAGTCAAGAAACAATAACCAATAGCAATAAATTATTATCAAAAGTAATAGTTGTCCTTCACACAAATTGATGTAAAAACTCAAAATATTAATAACTTTTTTGCACTGCTAAAATAATTTTCCAGAAGTCTTAATTTGGAAATTTCAGAATGTTTTATTCCAGTTTGGCAAGAAGTTTTCTTCCCCAAAACTGCCATAGCACTTCTTAGGAATTGTGATTCAGGTATCTTGACTACTTAATGATGTCCCTTTTAGGACAGTTTTATTGGCCAGGATTACATTTCCCTGGACAATATGCTCATAATTCATCACAACAGTTCAACCTAAAGTTTCTCAGGTAGATCTGTAGTGAAATGCCTCCATTTCAACATTAGGGGCAACAGCAAACAACCTCTTCATCTCCTCTCGCAAAACTGCATGAGGTCTACTAGTTAATATTGCTCACTAATACACAGCCTGAAATGAAGAATTCTATTCATTATGTCCTCCAATGTAAAATGAAAAAAGTTTTTTAGGAAATTGTATTTTTATAACCCTGCCCTCACTTCCTTTGGCACTTTTGAGTCTAAGCCAATAAAAGGGCTACCAAAAGTCCACAACAAAAATTGTTATCAGAATTGTCTGACTCAGTTACCAATTTACATAGTCCTAGTTTATAACACTTTTTAAAAGTTAGATGCTTTGGGAGAATTAAATGGAGGAATATCTAGGCTATCCCTGGTATCATAATTGTAAGTGAGAAATTAGCTGCCTATTACTGTCATGTTTTGCCCAAAATGGCAGAAGTTTGGCTTCTACAGAGCTTTCTTGCAAAAAGTCTCATCTTTTCCATAAGTGATGCTCAGACAGGACTTTGTGTATCTAAAATGACAGCTAAAATGATAGTCATAAATCCTAACTTCGGGCATCTAACTTAGGTGTCTAAGGATGTCAATTCATCTGCTGCATTTAGAGTAATTTAAAAGCTATCCATCTAAATCAGCCATTGTATCAGGGGCTGAGGAGGAGATTCTGAAGTGATGCATCTAAAACTATCTTAAACATTTATCTTAAGGAGGGGTGTAACTAGCCTAGTCTGAGGCCAGCTGGGTTGTACCTAAAATTAGGTATTTAGCTGCTCCATTTCAGGCATTCTGAGTCATCCCCTGAACCACCCTGTTCTTCAACATTGGACATATACAGTGTATAGCAAAAAACCTTGAAGTGTTCAGCTTTTAAATACTTGAAGTCATGGAATATATCCATATCTGAGTAATCTTGTGTAGGTGGCATTTAATCATTTTCCCACAGAGGCCATGGCTTTGTATCACCAAGGAGTATGTGACTCTGGCAGTAGAGGAAATGAGATGCTTCATTACATGCATTTGAGGTCCCTGATAGATTTGGTCCTTCCAGACAAAGGGCGTCTGAGAGGGAGATTCAGCCTGACAGTGGTACCTGTGATTCCAGGGCTGCAGTGACAAGGAACAATCCACAGAAATGGGCACAACTACCTGTATGGATTAGCTGTGACTGATCAGTGTGGTCCTGTTGGCACTGACTCTCATGCTATTTTTGTAAGCTCAGTGGTGGATGACATCATAAGAGAATTTTTTTTTTAATATTTTCAGTACTGTTGGCTTCATTGAGTATAAGTTTTGACCATTGTTCACATCTGCAATAAAGAAGGAATAAACCTCAACCAAAAATGCTGTCAACATCTAAAATACCTAGACAGTGAGGTTTCTCTATGTGGAATAACTGGAAAAAAATATCTTTTTTATTATTGCTTATTGTTAGTAACCCATTCTGGAGAACATGAAACTCTCTTTAGCACCATCACTTCAGAGAGGCTGTGAACTGAGAATGCTACAGAGGATTACTTATTTTTTCTTGTGTTCAAGTGGTATCTCTAATATGACAGAAACTGCATCTTGATAAAACCCACAGAACCAAATTGAAGTAAATCATGATGGAAACAAAAACTTTCTATTTAGATTGGACAAAGTTCATAAATATTGAGGCTGTTTGAAACATAGACAGGCATTAATTAAAAAAAGCTTGTAGCAGTGAGTCAATTAAAAAGAAAAATCAATATAATTTGGAAGTTAAATATATATATATAAGTGTGATTGCATGGTTGTATTAAATGTAATTGTTAATAAGTTTATTAAATTTAAATTTGAATTTAAATGTAAAATGTTTATAAAATGTAATTTTTAATAAGTTAGATCTTTTATAATAAATGTTATATGTAGTTAATTACAAACAGAAATCATAAAACTTCAAATGGTAATATTAGATCAACAATCCCATTAACCTCAGCAGGCCTCTCACTTATGTGAGTGCATGGTCTACTCAGGAAAAGACATATACAGCCTTTTGTCATCTCCCATATTATCAGTTGGAGGAAAACTAGGCACTATTAAAAAAAATGAAATAGTCTGCTTGTGCACAGAAGAGAAGTATTTTAAAGAGAAGAATGGCTCTGCACTCATTAAGCATAAAACCAGATTTCAGATAAGGATTTTTGAACATTATCAAACGATCACATATCTGTGTCTAGGGCAGCCTTGAAGTCCCACATTTGCTCAGAAGGAATGGGTGAAGAAGGACCAGGGTGAATTTCAGTAGTGTAGCTTTCAGTTTCAAGGTGTTTAGAAAATGCTTCATGTTATGAACAATGAAGATCAAAGGTATCAAACTGTTTTAATACACCAGGCCTTTCTCCACCCCCCCCCTCCACCCCGCCTCCCACCCCCCACCCCCCTCCCCCCAGCACCACCACCTGGAGACCAATGTTCACTTCTGATTTATGATATACATTAAATTGGTTCGTAATAGTCTCCATTTATTCCCTTGTATATATATGTCCGGATCCCAAAACCACTAAGTAATTTTGCATGATTGGCAAGCTTTGCTCAGGAGCAAATCTGGACAGGAAAAGTGCATTGCAGGTCACTATTGACCCGAAGTAACAGAAAGTACAGAAAGCTTATAGTGTTTGCCTGTACTTAGCATGACTCTAAGCAGAAAAACTAGTGACTGACCAGAAGACCCTGAATTCACCATAGAAGTTATTGACCATAATTCGCTGTATTTTCCCTATTTTTGAAGTCTCTCTGCATTCCAGTTAATTTCAATGAACTCATGCTAACATAATAAGAACAAATTGCTTTAAGACACATGCATAAAAGCAACATACTTCTGCTATATTTTAGGTTTTGTTACTTTTTATACTAGAATAAAGTGTATTCTGCTATTCATAAAACAAATCCAGCTGATATCACCTAGTGTTGTAGTGAGATTGTTTTGTTATTTTTATTCTTGATTGAACCTATTGTACCTTTAATTTATCTGTAGTCTTCCAAGGTCTATTTCATTTTCCCATACTGGGAAAGTATACTTTGTGGTTTTGTGAGTTTTCTCTTGCAGGTTTATGGCAGAAATAGCTTAGGAGATCAGAGTTTTCTATCTACCTTGCCTGATAGCTGAGACATTTTGGAGTAATTTCTCTTGACTTAAATTTTCAAGTTCAACTAAGTTTAAATATTAACTTTTCACTAGTTAGTCAACCAGTCTTTTTGGACAGCATTTCTCATTAACTGAACAACTCAAGCGAAAATCAGGAACTCAGAAACACTAAAGAATTTGGCCTGATTCTAGTATTGTGTATGTCTTGATCATCTTTCAGAAAACATTTGTCTATTTTAAGTGTTTGCCAGTGTAAAAGATACTAATCTCCACTTAACTGGCAAATCTTTCCTGTCCTTCAAGTGGATCTGTTAATCTTATTACACAGGTGAAGGAGCCATTGCCAGACAAGTGGGAGTTTCAGAAAATCCATATTTCAGCACAGCAGCCTGACCAGTGTGTTCAAAGCAGCTGCTGAGCATGGAGCCATCCTCATCACGCAGTGTTGCTGATAGGCAGGCAACTCTGCACAGTGTGACTGTCTTCATCTTAATTGTATGGCTATAATCAGCCCTTGCCCTTGAGTATGTTTTATCTATATGAAATATTGCATTCTCTCCATAAAGAGTATTACAAAGCATATTAAGCTTGTCTTGCAGTCAATTTACGATAAAGAAAATGTCTCTTTTCGTCTGTTGGCAAGGGCAGATGCAGCAGCTAATTTATGCAAAATCATTGCCTGGTTTTGGATACAGAGAATATGGCTGTAAGAGAACCCCTGTCAAGATTCTCCTTTTGGGACTAAAAACATCATGTCAGAAAGATCTGGTTCGTTCACTAATTTGGGTTTTGTCACAAACAGGCATTGTAGCAGGAAGTGTAATAATGAAACAAACATTTTTTTCAGTCTCTTCACTTGGAATTGAGGTTATTATAAAAGGATTGTACAGGATGAAGGTTTCAGTGAGTACTGAATGTGATAAATCTGCATGTGAGAAAGACCTCCTTTTTTTCTTTTTTTTTTTTTTTTAAATTTCTAAACAGTCAAAAGACTTCTAAAGCTCCACACTGTCTCAGCAATAGCAAGAAGCTTTCCAGAGATCTGACTTATTTAACAGTAGCAAACCCTGCTATCCTTCCTTTCAGGGAGATCCTGATTATCTTAAATCTCATTATTTTCAAAATTCTACCTGTAGGTACCACTGCTATTGCATCTTTTCTTCTTTAGAAGAAAGCAACAACAAGAGTATGATGCGTACAACGTAGCAGATAAGGCTACATCTTTGTGAACCATAAAAATAGACCATTTAAAAAATGCTTCGATACTGACAAAGCAGATAGGTATTTAGTGTGGTACTTAACCCCCACTGCTCCAGTATTCTGACATGTGCCTGTATTTTTAAAAATATATTTACAGTTGACCTAAGCTTGCCTACAGAAAGAGCTTGGTCTGCCAGCACCAGTAATAATAAACACAGCAGCTGGGGGGACAGCTGTTGAAATGCTCATGTTGCCAGTGGCATGACCTATGTGTAGTGAAAAAGAAACACGAGCAAGAAGTAGTTCTGAAGGAAAACAGACCTACACAGTGTGGTGACACAAATAGAGAAACACCTAGTTCAGCTGGATGGAGAAACAGCATACAGCAAAAACTGACAAGAGACTAAATACAGAAAATGTTTTATGCAATTTCAGCAATGATGGCTTATGGCAAAACATCTATAGAGCTGCCCCAAGTAACATTTTCCCCTCCCTATCCATACAATTTGTGGAGCACATTCTGACAATTGTGTTTGGCAACTCTCAGAGAGAAACTGTTCTATTAGAGCACCTACCATTCATAGAATCATAGAATCACAGAACAGTTTGAGTTGGAAGGGACCTTAAAGACCATCTAGTTCCAACCCCCTGCCATGGGCAGGGACACCTTCCACTAGACCAGGTTGCTCAAAGCCCCGTCCAACCTGGCCTTGAACACTTCCAGGGAGGGGGCAGCCACAGCTTCTCTGGATAACCTGTTCCAGTGTCTTACTACCCTCACAGTGAAGAATTTTTTCCTCATATCTAATCTAAATCTACCCTCTTTCAGTTTAAAACTGAAGCGGTTAGATTCACCTAAGAAAGGGACTCTCATAACTCCATCTTTGCTCATAAAGAGGCAAAGATGGACACAAAAAGCAGCTTCGCCTATGCAAAAAGTATGTATATAGCTGTCAAGCATGTAAATTGATATATTTCTCAGGTAAGATGTGTAACCATTAGTAATAGCTTTCACTGTGAGAATTTCACAGATTTTACAGGTGCCTTTGAGATGATCTGTCTAATGATTAACTGCAGTATTTCTAAGAGGTTTGAACTCATAGGCAGGATGTGTATGAATACCAAAAGTTGAAGTCAAAGGTATGTATTTTTAAAAACACAACCCTCTTTGTTTTCTGCTTTGTTTCTATTTCTTTCAATCTTGAAGTGTTTCATATTAAATTTCCCACACATTATATGTGTTTTGACTTTTGTATGGTTTTCCTGGCAAGACTAGATGCTGAGATTTGCAAACTTTAAATATTTCCTCAGAAAAAGGTATGAAAATAGTAAATAAAGATAAGAGTCTGAACTATTATATGAAGAAAAGTTACACAAGTTGCACCAGACTACAATACCTGAAAGTCACAGTCTTTGTGGTACACAGGGACTCTCATATATTTTGGTAATTACCAGGAGTTTCCAATATTAATAAAAATAAATGTGGAAGCACTCGATAAAATATAAGAAATTATATTAAAAAATTGATATTTTTTAGTCTGATACTCAACATGAAGCAATATTAAAACTATAACAAACCTGATACAATGTATTGCTGTGACATGAAATAGTGTAACGATGGAGGAAGAATAGACACGTTACTTCTAAGATTGTTGTAAGGTAAGAGCAATTATTAGAACTGTTCAGGCCCATTTCTTAGATACTTGCTTTGTTACGTACCTAATTTGTTTTTAAATTTCTGGAAAATTTAGATATACAGTTTTCTTATAGATTGGGACAAAAAGAAGCAAAATTGCACCTGTATTAAAGCTGTCTTCAGCTGCTGCATTTTTTATATCACCTTGTCCAATAAGACCCTTATATTTGAGTATAGCAATGCAATACAAATACACAAATAAATCAGTGTATGAATATGTATATGAATAATAAGCTAGACAGGATTACTGCTGTTCTAAAGCGAAAATCTAATACTTTGCAAGGAAATTCTATCCTTGCTAACTGATTAACTTTTTGGTTCCACTTTCTCTCTTCTTGTTGATTGAATGATATTTTCTGGAGCACCTACAGCTTCACGCTATACAAAATGGAGAATTGTTAAGGTACAGCTTTCTTTCCTTTTTGGTTAAAGAAGACCTTCTTGGCAACATATATTACTAATAGTGTTGAAAATAATTATATTTATGAATGCAAATTAGACATGAGTCAAAGAATTAAGACATAGAATAATGTTAATTAACATAATCCTCAAAATACTTATAGATGAAGTAAAACAGGACAAAGGTAAAACTATTTAAGAGGTACTAGTTTAGGGATGGTTTAACAATCTAGAAAGTACACAGACACACGAGCTGAAAATGTGTCCCTTTTGAGGTATCTTTTTAATATAATCAACTGTAATTCTCTTCTCAAGTAATTTTAATCAGAAATTATTCTTCATAGGCTAAAGTCTAAAAGAAATCATCATACCAACTGCTGAGTTTTCTAAAGTGCAACTGGACAGCCTAAGGGGGAAAGAATAATATGCTCCTGTGGAGCAAGTTCTAAAATATTCAATGGAAGATGGACTTTTCTCTGGAACAATTAGATTACAGATTACATTTTATTTTAGATGTGTGCTGTGTCTGTTTAATGCTCTTTTTTTTTTATGTTCATGGTCCTTCCTTGTAAAAAGGACATGGAAAAGATTTAATTCGATGTTAGAATGCACAACACCACATCACTTATTACAGGCAGAGAATGTAGCAATTTCTAGAATTAAGACTGCCTAATGACCTCTATTTTAAAACCCATGTTTCCATTCCATTCCATATATCTTTGCCAAAATATAACCTTGGGCTGAAAGCATCATTATTATCGGAACTTCTACCATTATTATTATCAATATTATGAGAAAGGGATTTTCAAGAGAAGAGTTCTGCCATTTTTCAGAAGATTGTGCAAATGTTGCTGAGAAGTTTCAGTGCCTGCACTCTATAGAGGCAAGATCTTCATTTCTACAAAAATCTTCCTAAAAATTATTTAATAGAAGTTTCCTCATATGTGCTAAAAACAGCATGTATCATGAAGTAGCATAAAAAATATTGGGTTTGCACATTTGCAGAGTTTTGGGGCAATCTCCTCTGTGACATTTCCTGGAATCTAAATATTTAAATATGAAAACTTAATAGTCATCAAGTTTACAGTTTTTCATGTAATTATGTAAAATAGTTTAGGGGAAAAAAAAGTAAATGATCTTCTAATATTTTTATCTCATACATAGGTTTTGCATTCCTATTCTATGGGTGGGCTATTAACTGTCTTCAGTGACTTATGACCTGGATTTATTGAAATGCACTTTATTTATTCATATTGCATACCACCCATCTTCACACCATTGTAAATGAGGTGTTAATAGAGTTGTGGGACCACAGCTTCAGATAGCCTGTTCCCAAGGAAACAAGGCCAGAGGAGGTCACCCAGAGAATTGCTGCAGAAGTGGTTGAAACGCAGCCTGCCATCTGCTTGGTGGAGTTCCCGCAGGAAAGAGGCAGGGGAGCTAAAGGCACCAAGGTGCTTAGGTCTTGGACAGGCAGAAACACCTGTACAGGGTTTCAGCTGTGTGACTGCGACTAATGAAACTGGTTAGCCTTGTAATACGGTACTGCCATTACTGGTTACAGGCTGTAAATTTTCTATTAATTTTCTACTTTGTGAGGCCTCAGAACTGATGCTTGTCAGGTATTCTCTGTCTGAGCTTTTCTTGACATGCCTGCTGCTCTGTCTGACGTGGTTTAGCTGTGACAGCAATTTCTTTAATTGACCAGGTGTCCACAGATAATTTGTTTTAGTTTTGTTTAACTTTGTGTGGTATAAAATTCATTTTATACAGATAGCAGTACTGAGAAATTATTCTATGTAGAATGAGGTATTTACAACTCTATCACAATGTAATGTGAAGAAAGGCGGGCCTGGCACAACCGAAGTCTTGAGAAGGGGACACAGGGGATGCAGTATAGGGGAGAATAGGCATGGGCTGATCAATGATAAGGCACAGGCTTGCCATAGCAAACCTCACAGGTATAAACCCTCACCAGTGATCAGTTAAATGCAGACCTGGTGGTGGACAAAACTGGTTTTAGAGGTAATAAAGAAAGCAAAGAAATGGAATCTGTTGTGCATAAAAGTCACCATATATAGCAAACTCAGATGTAATTTCCAAATGTAAGTCTTCAAACCAATGAAAAAAGAAAAACTTATAAAAACATGTTAGAAAAATGTTAAAAAATAACAAGCTCAAAAAACCCACCCCTACATGGAACCTAAGGTGATGACAAAGAAACCATCAACATGAGCATCATATTCCTCCCACAAAGAACTCCAGATGCTCACGAATTACTGTAACACCTCCCACCACCAGAGTGAAACCACCTACCTTAGGACTTGTAGGAGTATGGGAATGGTGAGTATAAAACCAGGAAAAGGGGAAGAATTTAGGTGTATGTATAAAAAAATTAACTCCATTATTACTGTTTCTTTTTCTGTAACAAATAGATCTGGACTAATAATGGTCAGACTCTTAAGATTTCAGTTATACTATTGGTTTACTCTTATATAAAGTGTGCTGCTGGTTTGCCTCTGAACAAAATTTTGAGCACAGCACTAAAGACCCATTGACTGTGGTGATAGATACATGAAAACCAGTCAGATTCCCCTCATTCAGGAGGCCAATATGTGCTCCTCTAACTAGATTATTTCTGCCTTTGGCTAACTGGAAGTTGTGTAGTTCTTTTCTGCTGAACTATGATGTGTAGATTCTTGCGTTTCATATGTTTGTGAAAGGAAAACATTGGACACCAGTCTATCTGGCTATATTTCTAATAAACTAGACACAAATATGACAAATATAATTTAGGATGACAAGGAAATTAACTTCTTTCTCTTGTTTGCTGTTTCTTAGTTTGAGCATGAATCAAAAGTCGAATGGAGTCATCCAGGGTAATGATCCTTCTCAGGGGCAAAATTCACTGCAGTTACTTAAAGACCAGGTGATTATGCCTGAAAAAGCATAGAGTGAATTTCAGACCCCAGTTCAACAGCAAGTCCCAGAGCAACACTACAGCCCCTGTGCTATCACAACCTAAATCTATAGCCCAAGGAGCTATTATAGTCTTTTCCATGACACTTAAGAAATTTTTCTTTTTCTTTTCCTTCCTGTGAAACTACAAAATTGGCAGTCAGCTTCCTCCCTTTGTCCTTATGGACCCAAGACTGGTTGTGAAGCAGTATGATGAAATATATACTACATCCAGTGTTCAAATGCAGATTTTCTAAATAAACACAGCATCTTGTAGGAGTAGGGATAATGTTCTAATAAAACAGAATCTGAAATGTTCTATATAGGATTTATTAAACAAAACTGGAAAGACAGAGAGTTGTTTTTTGAGATAATACTGGTCTTTTTTTAATAAAGCTCTGCCATAAAGGGCAATATTTTCACTAATGGTCTCTAACTTATTTCTTAATTATGACCAAATTTCTTGACTGACTATATTGGAACCCCAAATTCATCAGCCCTAGGTAGAAGGTAGTCACTCTTCTCTTGAACTTTGGTCCACAGTAAATTAGCCATAAATAACAACTAATCTGAATTTAGATCAAAGTGATTACCTTTGAGATTTTTGCCAATTCCACCAATAGATAAAGGTCTGGAAATTTAAGAACATATTAAAGGGCATTAAGTGTGTTGAAAACTGAGAGAATACATGCCTTTACTGCATCATTGTGTCAATAACTTTACAGAGCATAGTTTTTTAAGGGTCTGTCATGCAAGTCATCTAGAGTAACTGCCCCTAAGTAAGTTATCAAAAAGTAATAATTATTTTCTCACCAGTGCCATATGTTACACTTCTAACTAGCCTCAATGCAGCAGGCTGAGAATAGACAGTTATAAATATCCTGCAGAGTATCTCATTCCATTGTTGTCTCTCTAAATGAAGGACAGAGCTCTTATAATTGGGGAATGTAACCTCTAGAAAAGAGGCAAAACACATTCCCTCAGGTAACTCCGACCCCGTTATTCAATCACTGAAATGAGGCAATATAACTTTCAAAGCACCTTTTGCACCTGGCAACCACAGCATTGCTTTCTATCAGGAAACAGCAAGCTTTAAAATGTGCTGGTTTATATGTGAACAAATTAGCATGAAATGAAGCTTTTGGAAGAGATGCTACTAACTTGAAAGGTACAGTAATTTTTAATATAAACTTATCATGTCAACTCCATAACAGCAGACCTTCCAAGATGACACCATTTTCCTGTACATATCACAGCAGAAAAATACAATCCAATTCCTTTTTACACAGAAAAGCTGTCACCTCTGAACTGGAAAAGCAGCCATATTGTACCGCTGAAGTAAGGGTAAATCAAGGACAAAAATGTTTTGTTTTGACTAAAACAAACAAGACGATATCTCAAACAATGAGATAGCCATCTATAGCTATGCCTTGATGTGGACAGTGAAGGTCAGCTTTGTATGTCCTTCTTGAGGTTTATCTCAGATAATGGTCTGAGGTTAAAACTATCCCGTCTCTGTTCAGATTTTACATTGAGATCATAATCTTGATTTAGCTTCCTAGAGCTAAAAACACCCCTATTTTTGCAGTAAACACTGTCTGAAACTACTTTTCATTTACGTGAGATGCCCTTGGATCTTCAATAGCCATAAAAAAACCTGGCACCCTGAATGTTCGATCTTTATCTGGTGGACAAAGATCACATTAGATCACTCACACTTTCATATCTGAAACCAGAATGTGGTACGAGAGTCAGACCCCAAACCAGCAATCAGCCTCAGTGCCAGATGACTTAATACTGTAAATGTATAGGGAATGACAGGGTTGTTTCCCTGATCATATATCCTTTTCTTGTCATGCACTACTGGCCATGGTTGGGAGACCTTTGGTATAAACCAGTATAGCCATTCTGACTTTCCAAAGTATATTCTTTTAGGAAGGAGAAAATAAAAATGTTAAGTGTGGAATTTATCTCGCCAAAGTTCAGCCATTTGAATGTCAGGCATTTGGCTTAAAGCTGGTAGTGTAGACTTCCTCTATAGTCAGTGGAAAGAGAGAATCCACTCCAGAAGAGTCTATATATGGATATTTAGGACAGATAGGCCCGGAGTTGTGCAGGAGTGTCCCTTTCTCTCTCTCTTCATCCCACTCTCTTCCCTCTATCTACAGAAGCCTTTTATCTGAATTTTAATCACTGATTTCCACGGAAGCTGCACTAGATCTAATTCACCAAAAAGTCTATGTGTGTGTCTCCACAAAATGATTTTAACCTGTTTCCAGGTGGCACATATCATGTTTCAGGCCTCTAAGAAAGGGCCTGCAGCTATCTCCTCCGTCTCGCTGCCGACACCCAATACATGAGGGCACTGAGATGGAAGATAGGATATGTAGATGTGGCAGCAAAGCACAGAAACACTTGCACTGTATCTGCAGCCATTGATTTGCATCTTAACGTCAGATTTACAGAGGACAGGAATCTAAGGAGAAGGCTTGGGTTACTCCAGGGCTGGACTTGGAACCTGCCCAACAAGCAAGAAATATAGGCAGTCAGTAAAAGTGGCTGCTTCTGAATTTCAGTATAGTAGTTACCTTAGTGTCTTGATTGGTGACAGGAAACTGTGCCTTTCTCTTTCATCGGAGAACCTGAATACCTGTACTTACACAACGTTTTGAAAGAAACAAGCTTCTCCAGATGTCCTTCTGTTGCAAACAGAGCTTTGCTCTAAGTCTGCCTTCCATTCCAACTGCTGTGGCTTGCCTTCAGCTACCTATCTTGGAGCCTGCTCAAGGAAATGAGATATCTTTCAGCTCTCACAACACAGTAGTTATTGAGATTCTTTTTTACAGGAGGCACCTACAGGAGGTAACTAGCAACTTCCTGAACCTTTTTAATTTATAATTCCTATTTTTTCTTAAGTCATTGTCCCCACCCCTGCCACTTCTTCAGCATCTGAAACATTTAAATTAAAGCTAAGATATATTCTGTGAATTATATGTCAATACAATTACTGGATGATGACCTATTCTATAAGTGGAGGTATTTTTAGATTATTACTCTGATTTATTCTTATTTTAAAATTTATGAGGAAGAAAACGATTACAATAAAATGCCATATGTATTGGCAGAAATCTACCTACACTTTAACATGGCTGGAGCTTGTACTAGATTCGATTTCATAGATGATCTAATTTAATTCTAACTTAATCTGAACTGAATGCTGGAGGTGGAACTATAGGAATGTAAGAGCTTCCCAACACCATCTCTCCAGCACACAGGTGAAGGTCTCTCTAGGAAGGGATTTTCCCTGGTGCACTGCGCCTCCTCCTCCAAAGCAGAGATTTAATTTTTTTAGGGAGTGTCCTAAGCAAGAAATTTTAGACTTCTGGAACACATAATTTTTCTGAGGGAATGTCCAATTTCCTCTCACAGTTCCAAGTAGTCTGAACAGACTACAGTTTGACTGTGCAAGTAAAGGGGCTGTGCCTCCCACCTAAGCAAACTTTGATGGAGTACATCAGGAGACGCTGCATGGGAGGGTTACGGTACATGCAAACATGTCGTGAAATAATATGGATCTGTTAGCAAATAGCACCTGAGAAAAGGAATGAATGAAGAAAACCAATGTCTTTTTGTCTGACTAAGAAGCTCCTGGGCATAACAGCAGGCAATTCTGTAACTTGTAGAACACTGTTGGGAGCTGTTAACATGTGGCAGCCAAACACCCCAGCTGTCAGATCTGATTCAGTTGCAAGACTTTACACAGTGAACACACTGCCCAAGACAAGCTTTGATGGTGTTTCATGTCTCAGTGTAAAACAAATAGATTAGTTGAAATGGCAGATTAAATATGCAGGCTTGTAAATATTTTTTGTTACATATTAATCCAGAATTTTTAAATATTCACCTATAGGTAAGGGCTTTCTGTTATGTTCAATACCAAGAACATCTTCAGGAGAGAAACCCATCTTTGTTGTAAAAGAACACTTGTTGCAAAATTTAAAACAACGTAATTCAGTTCATGAACAGAAACTTATGGAGGTTTGTGCCCCACTGTATCTGTTAATATCTCTATTTATTCGATACATGTGCTACTTGATGATCAGTTAACACCATGGTAAATATAAAGCAAATGTTAGTGTGTCTATGCATGCAACACATGCATAGATTTTACTGACTTAATTTAGGTGGACAGGTTTAAATATAAAGTCTTATAAGTTGACATCTGTCACATGTGAATGGCAGAATAAAGTATAAAGAATGAAAACTTTAAGTGTGAAGTTTTGCAGTGTATTTAAAGGAAAGAAAACATTTAATGGAATAAAAAAGCCCCTCACACTTCAAGGGTGATTTCATTGCTGATCTTCTGTTAAAAGTTCAGTCACGTAGAAAAAGCATTTGAAAATTTACTACTAAAATAGGTTATGGTGATATCTAGTGCTAGATTTTCTACAGCTTTGATATCAGAATATGCAAAAAATGCTCTATAAAACAAACAAAATATGTATAAAGAAGGGATCTTAAGTGGCACTTTTCAGAGGATGACGTTTACACTTTTAGGAAGAAGATGACAGTATAAAGTTATGCTCTTTGCTCTGGATGGAAGAGAATTCTATTAAGACCACAGGAACAGATAAAAATGCTTGACTTCATAAAAGTAAACCAAAGCATTTCATTTGGATATTGTCTTTATTATTGTGTATACTGTATCTCCCAATAAAAAATACAACACTAAGATGTTCTATAAGAAACCTCCTTCAAAATATTAATGAAAGCATTATATTAAATATGTATATATATATTAATTAGCACTAAAATACTGTTAGAGCTCTTTAACTGTCCTTTTTTTTTTTTTTAGGGAAAAAAAAAAAAACAGTTAAATCAGTTAAATTAGTTTTATTCCATGAGGTTTCTTAGCTTTAGAAAGAACAATGTAGTCTACTGGAATATGTTTCTCTTCACATTCTCTGTTAAGCTTTTATCTGGAGAAAGATACAGCAATATAGCTTAATTTCTTGTATCTATTTAAGTTATAGTGTCTCATTTGTAAATACTACCAATAAAACAGTTTAGATAACCAAAAGAGATTTCCATCTTTCCTTCTTCTTAGTCCTGAAACTTTTCATTCTGAAAACTGAAGTCATGAAAGTTTTCTATTGCAAATTCCTATAAGAAATGACCTTTTAAATGTGTATATAAAACATGTTAATAAACTAAATAAATCAATGGCTTGGAAAGAGGCAAAAAGTAATTTTTATAAAGGAGCACGAAATCACCCATTTCTCTGTAGTGACAATGTTTATATGCATTTCAAATTAATTGGAAGTTATCCAGCCAGCATTTAATACAAAATTTGTATACTTTAAAAAAAAATAAACAAAACACAAAACCAACAAACCTCAGTCTCTTGTTTTCCTTTGGTAGAAACATTCATTTTTGCTTGAGATTTTTTCTGATTTTATACTATGGTTTGATGTTTAAATAAAAAAATATCTGCAGCCCTGGAATTAGTTTTTTTCTGACTCTGGATGCTGATGATTTTTAAACCAAAAAGAAAAAGAATATTAAATAAAATTTAAATATTAGATACAATAAGAATTGGTGGATGCTTTTGAAAATTAAGTCGTTATTCAAACATTAAATTTTTAGTACTGAATGAAAATTGATAATTTTTAAATATTCCCAAAATTGTCCTAGATTTTGTTTAGTTTTTACTTCTGATCAGGTTATAGTCTGTAGATACAGTTACACGTCTCTACACAAACTTAGCCCTTTATTCCAGAAACTTATGCTGCCATCAGTAAATTATTGAGATAAAAGAATTTTTAAAGAGGTCAATCAGAATGACCAGAGAAGAGAAATTGACAGAATGAAGGCACAAAGGCCTGGATGAACAGGTGGTGGAAATCAGCAATATTTTTGTTGTTTAAAATTAAAGATAATTTATGATTGCTTTGAGTACAAGTGTAGGGAAGACGGGGTGGAGTGTCTGCGTTAGAATCAGGGGGAAGGCCAACAGGGCAGATGTTGTAGTGGGAGTCTACTATAGGCCACCCAACCAGGACAGAGAGGTGGATGAAATATTCTATAGGCATCTAGGGGAAATCTCACTATCGCTTGCCCTTGTTCTTGTGGGAGACTTTAACTTCCCAGACATCTGCTGGGAATACAACACAGCAGAGTGGGACCAGTCCCAGAGATTCCTGGAATGTGTGGGAGACAACTTCCTGACACAGCTGATGAGAGAACCAACCAGAGAAGGTGCTTTGCTGGACCTCCTCTTTGTGAACAGAGAAGGACTGGTGGATGATGTGGCGGTTGGAGGACGACTAGGGCACAGCGAGTTCAATAAGTAACAATAGAGTTCTCTATTCTTAGGGAGGCCAGGAGAGGGGGAAGCAGAACTGACATCCTGGACTTCCAAAGGGATGACTTTGTCTTGTTTAGGCACCTGCTTGAAAGGATTCATT
This sequence comes from Strix uralensis, assembly GCF_047716275.1. Lineage (NCBI taxonomy): Eukaryota > Metazoa > Chordata > Aves > Strigiformes > Strigidae > Strix > Strix uralensis. The sequence continues at coordinate 75,980,739 of NC_133973.1, forward strand.
GGGAGACAGTCCTGAAGGGTATAGGGGTCCAGGAAGGCTGGACACTCTTTAAGAAGGAAGTGTTAATGGCTCAGGAACAGGTGGTCCCCAGGTGCTGTAAGACAAGCTGGCAACAGAGAAGACCACCCTGACTAAACAGGGAGCTTTGACTGCAAGTCAGGGAGAAAAGGAAAGTTTACAGCCTTTGGAAGAAGGGGCTAGCCATTCACAATGATTACAAAGACACTGTGAGGCTATGCAGGGCAGAAATCAGGAGGTCTAAAGCCCAGCTGGAAATTAATCTGTCTTCAGCAATCAAGGATAACAAGAAATGTTTCTATAAGTATGTGAGCACCAAAAGAAAGACCAGGGAGAGTCTCCATTCCCTGCTAGACGCAGGAGGAAACATGGTAATAAGTGATGAGGAAAAGGCTGAGGTACTTAATGCCTTCTTTGCCTCAGTGTTTAATAACAAGACTAGTTGTATTGAGGGAATCCAGCCTCCTCAGCCAGAAGACAGAGACTGGGAGAACGACCCCCCCGCAATCCAGGAGGAGACAGTCAGTGATCTACTGCATCACATAGACACACACAAGTCTATGGGACTGGATGGGATACACCCGAGGGTGCTGAAGGAGCTGACTGGGGTTCTCGCCAAGCCGCTTTCCATCATTTACCAGCAGTCCTGGCTGACCAGGGAGGTCCTGACAGATTGGGCCAGTGTGATGCCCATATATAAGAAGGGTCAGCAGGATGATCCGGGAAATTACAGGCCTGTCAGCTTGACGTCGGTGCCTGGGAAGCTAATGGAGCAGCTCATCCTGAGTACCATCACACAACACGTGCGGGACAACCAGATGATCAGACCCAGTCAGCATGGGTTTCGAAAGGCAGGTCCTGCTTGACAAACCTGATCCTCTTCTATGACAGGGAGACCAGCTTATTGGATGAGAGAAAGGCTGTGGATGTTGTCTACCTCGACTTTAGTAAGTTTCCCACAGCATTCTCCTGGCGAAACTGGCTGCTTGCGGCTTGGATGGGCACACGCTTCACAGGGTAAAAAACTGGCTGGATGGCCGGACCCAAAGAGTTGTGGTGAATGGAGTTAAATCCAGTTGGCGGCCGGTCACGAGTGGTGTCCCCCAGGGCTCGGTTTTGGGGCCACTCCTGTTTAACATCTTTATTGATGATCTAGACAAGGGGATCGAGTGCACCCTCAGTAAGTTTGCAGATGACACCAAGTTGGGTGGGAGTGTTGATCTGCTCGAGGGTAGGGAGGCTCTGCAGAGAGACCTGGACAGGCTGGAGCGATGGGCTAAGGCCAACTGTATGAGCTTCAATAAGGCCAAATGCCAGGTGCTGCACTTGGGCCACAACAATCCCCAGCAGCGCTACAGACTTGGGGAGGAGTGGCTGGAGAGCTGCCAGTCAGAGAGGGACCTGGGGGTGTTGACTGACAGCCGACTGAACACAAGCCAGCAGTGTGCCCAGGTGGCCAAGAAGGCCAATGGTGTCCTGGTTTGCATCAGAAATAGCATGGCCAGCAGGGACAGGGAAGTGATCTTACCCCTGTACTCGGCACTGGTGAGGCCGCACCTCGATTACTGTGTTCAGTTTTGGGCCCCTCACTACAAAAAGGACAATGAATTACTTGAGCGTGTCCAGAAAAGGGCAATGAAGCTGGTGAAGGGTCTGGAGCACAGGTCGTATGAGGAGCGGCTGAGGGAACTGGGGTTGTTCAGTCTGGAGAAGAGGAGGCTGAGGGGAGACCTCATTGCCCTCTACAGCTACCTGAAAGGAAGTTGCAGAGAGCTGGGTATGAGTCTCTTTAACCAAGTAATAAGTGATAGAACAAGAAGGAATGGACTCAAGTTGCACCAGGGAAGGTTTAGACTAGATATTAGGAAGCATTTCTTTACAGAATGGGTTGTTAGGCATTGGAATGGGCTTCCCAGGGCAGTGGTGGAGTCCCCATCCCTGGAGGTGTTTAAGAGTCAGGTTGACTTCGCGCTGAGGGATATGGTGTAGTTGGGAACTGTTAATGTTGGGTTGATGGTTGGACTAGATGATCTTCAAGGTCTTTTCCAACCTAGATGATTCTGTGATTCTGTGATAATCTAAATGCAAATTTCTAACCCTTCAAATTAAGATATATTTGTAATTACAATATGATCAGGTGATTTCAGTAAAGAACAAGAAAAGACAAGATGAACAATTTCACTTCTATTTGCCAATGTCTATAAATTTGACGGAATTGAACATAAAGAACAAAAACCCCTAGGAATATTAATCTGATTTCTTTTTCAGACAGTTTAATTCATTTATGCTCACTACAGAACAGTTTCTGTTGCTCTCCTATGAATATCCCAATACTTCTACAGGAAGTAAATTATTTCTTGGCATCAGCTGATTATCAATTTATATCCTGAGGAAAGTTAGTCATCTTTAAAATTTTATTTTAAAAGATGCATATCACATTCCTATAAACGAAAAATCCCTAAGCCTTGATTAAAACTCAACAGAAAGCTAAGGTATAACATTAAGGACTGGATGACTTTTGGATTTTACTCTTTTAAAGAGTTTGTCTGGTATAGTGGGATTTAGAAAAAATATTTCACATGGAGAGCTCTGGAATATTTTTTATTAGGACAAAGGGCAAAACTGCAAAAGTTTTCATCTATGTTTCTTCTAAAAAATATGTTTTAATCTGAGAATGTACCACTGTTCTTCTCTGTAACACATTTATAGCTAGTCTGTTCCATTTCCAGGAACTTTTGAACCCTCAGGTCATTTTCAACAAACTTGGAATCCCCAAAAGTTTAAGATTTATTTAGGAGTGAACAAAAGTATATCTACATGGTTGTAGTCCAATGGACATCTCAAGCTATCATAAGCTATCAATGAAGCTAAGAACAGAAGCCCTGCTCTTCGAGCACTGTAGACATTTACTTTCACTCTGGTCTTAACTACTGTTGTGTCAACTTAAATGTATCATTTGGCCTTTCCAGCATGCCATATGCATTTTTTCCAAGGACCTCCAGGATCAGCTTATGCAGAATAGCTCACATACACATTACTCAGAGTTTGCCCTGTCTGGACAAGACCATGCCCTATGGTGCTTGTTTCAGCATCCAAAGTGTTAATTGTGGTGCAGGATTCTGCATAGTCTATCATCCCTGCAACAAACTAACTCCTGAATGACAGTCTTTTTTTTTTTTTTTTTTTTTTTTTTCTCTCAGAGAGAACTACTTCGTTTACTTTAGCCTGGTGGAGAGTAAGAGTTGTCAGAGCAGGAGGGTTTTGGAATGAACAGGGAGAAAATTAACTGTACCTGAATGGGTGAGCTCATGGCACCCTACAGACATACTTAAACAGGAATTTCCCAAGCACTACACTGCCCAGCAACTGATAGATCAAACTCTTGGACAATGAGATAATTTCCTTTGTGATCTTGATGCTCTTTCTAATGTCAAGGAGGAAAACACTGGTTTGTATGCAGAAAAAGAAAAAATAAGGAGGAAGTGGGAAAGCTGGGAAATTCAGTAGAGAGGAAGACTGGGAGGGGTGAGAAAAAACAGAAGTCATGAAAGCAATAAAGAAAACAAGATGCCATGAGAGTTGGAAAGATATATTACTGGGAAAAAAGATAAATCAAAGGGAATATGAGATATTGATTAACAGCAGAGGAAGAGCTGCAAAGGAAGAAATAAAAGACTGAGGATGGAGATGATTGGAAAACAACTGCAAAATTCTTTCCAAAATTTAGAGCTCATTCCAGGATATTTAATAGTTTTGTCTTTTGTAAATGTGGTGGGTGGACCCTAGCCAGCAACCAAACACCCACCCAGCTGCTCACTCACTCCCCTCTTCTGCAGGATAGGGACAAAATAGAAGGAAGGTGAAAAAATTCATGGATCAGAATAATGATAATTTAATGGGAAAGCAAAAGCTATGTGCACAAGCAAGGCAAAAGGAGGAACTCATTCACTACACCCCGTGGGCAGGCAGATGTGCAGCCACTTCCTGGCGAGCAGAGTCTCAGTATGTGTAATGCTTGCTTGGGAGGGCAAACACCATTACCACAAATGTCCCCCCTTCCTCCTCCTTTCCCTCCTTTCTTGCTGAGCACAATGTCAGACCTTAATACCATGTTTTCTGTTTTAAGCACAACATATGGGATATCCCTTTGCTCAGTTTTGGTCAGCTGTTGTTCCTGTGACCCCTCCCAATTCCTTGTCAATCCTGAGTTAACTCACTGTCTAGAAGGTGTGTGGCTGGGGGGAAGAAAGCAAGCCTTATTGCTGTGCAAGCACTGTTCAGAAATAACCAAAACTTAGGTATGTTACCAAGAACATTTTAGCCACAAATGCAAACCACAGCAGCATATGTGCTGCTATGAAGAAAGTTAACTTCATCACAGCCAGACCAAGTACAGTTGAAAAAAAATGTCATGTACTTGTAAGGTATATGTTTCTAATAGTTTTAAACTGATAATAGTTATTTTATTAGTTTAAGTGACAGGGGTCTATGCTGTAGTGCTGAAGACCTAAATCCACTGGCAACCTAGAGTTTTGTAGGATATAATTTCAAGGGACCGATATTAAGGAAGGAGTTAGTGTGCTGATAAGAAAACCAGAAAAACACAAACATAAAAAACCAAAATTGAAATAGTTAGAAATACTGAAAATAATCCCAAACATTTAATACTTAATATTTTCACAGTTAAACTTGCCTTGACAACCTTAATTCCATTTTTTGCAGAAGCAGTATCCTGTAATCTCCATTTACATGATTACATAATTAATTACAGGCCAGTTCTTTACTCCTTCACAGTAGAGAAATGACCATTTCAGATGTGTACATGAACTGTCTACTCCCATTTATCTGTGTGTGTGACTTCAGACATTGGGTTCTGGTCAATAAGAGTTGAACACCAGGTCTATCTGTCTGCACAGGTACAGTAAGCAGCCACTTTGAGCAAAATATTTCCAGAGTGAAGAAATGGTGTTGTTTCCGATTCCTACTCTGCCAATAAATACAAATTTTGTCATTAATAGCAAAAGGGCATAGGTTTTGTACTGGCTGAGAATACAAGCCCTCAAGACTTGTTTATGTTTGTCCCAGCCTACATTTTTTTTAGCCATGATGACAATTGTCTACTAGTCAGGTTTGGTTTAAGTTGATTTTAGTTTATAGTGATAACAAGTGTATACTGAACTATATATAGAATAAAAAGTGATTTTCAAGTGTATAAATATAGGATAACAAAGGTCCCACACTGTAAATGCAAATCATGATGGTCTTCACAGGAGTGTAATCTCATTAAACCAATGTAGACTTAACAGAAAGAATAAAAAACTGAATGACTGAGAATTAATGAAGAGAAAGCTAACGTATGCAGACAGTATTAAGAAAATGTATACAAATAAACCCAAGCAGACTCCAAGACTGTGGGAGGAGGGACCCCTACCACCAACATCAAACTATTCCTGGAGAAGAGCTCAGGGAACTCACAAGTCCCTCCAGCTTTCTCATGGAAGAAGGCTGCTACCATGACCCTTGGGAGTATGGGAGGGCGAGCACAGCACCAGACAAAAGGGGCAGCTGCTACAAAGGGTTTTCTTTATAACTATTTTAACACATTATTGGACTATGAATCACAGGACTATGCTAACTGGACTAAGAAGTAGTCTTTGCTGTATTTTGATCAGACTGTCAAATTAGATGAACAATGAAATATTGTATCTACATGTGTATTGTGTGTTCCCTTTTGCCAGTAATAAGACTTTTGAGTATAACAGCTGAAAAATTGAGAAGCTTGGGTTGTTGTTGTGGCTGTTTCCCTCGCATGAAAGTTCAAACACTGTGAGGAAGCATGTGCATCTGGAAATTTGGAGGAGGATGTCCCCAGAACTGTTTATCCCAGCTCTTCCTGTATTTCTCACTGCTGGACTTCCTTTAGCAGACTTAGCCACAACGAGACCATAGCCACTCACCCTTCGGGCAGCACACACTGTTGGGGAGCTACGAACCCTCTCTGCTAATTGTTCAAAACCAGAACAGGGATCAGTGTATTTAAAATGTTAAAATATTTTAAAAGACTAACCCTGCAGCATCTTCATCTAGATCAACAAATTTAGCATATGTTTTGACTTTGCTTTTCCAATACTTTTGTTCCCCATCTATAATAGCTGCAAATTCCTTACCTACACTTTTGAGCTTCAGAAGCTGTAAGGTTTAGTATTACAGAAGAATATTTGAGAAAATTAATATTGTACTATAAATGAGATCCAGAGTCACAAATAGAGCAACGCAAAATGAAATTATTCAGAGCCCTATCTATTCTGAATATGGAATTACACTAGAGTCCTTTAGAATAAAACTATATATTGTCCTATTATCATAAGGGAACTCAAGGCTATCAGCTATTAGCTGATATTAGCTGATAGCTATCACAAGGCTATTATTACAAAGTAAGCAAATGAAAGCAATCTTAAACTTCATGAAGACTGACTTTACAATCTTGACAATCTTTTTTAAAGCAGGATTTGCTTTTAAATCCACTTTTGTCTTAATTAAGCCAAGAAAACCTGCACCTCTTTTCTGGGCTACTGCACTGCAATTCATTTATAAAATTTTCATAATACAACCTCTTGGTCATATTATAAATGCCACTGATACATTTCAAAGTACAAATCTATGACTAGTTTGACTTGAAATATGTATGAACACTTTCAGAATATCTTACCATGTGCCTTTTGTTTTTCTTTCCCATAATATCGTTATTATTCAGTGGTTTTTATTAGTGTCAAGTGATCTTTCCATGATCATAAACTATAAAATCTTTTTCTTAAAAAAAAATCTACTAGGTGGCACCTCTATCTGAGAGTACTTTCACAAATACAAATCATATTCTTGCTGTGTTATGAAGCTGCGTCCTAGGTGATAAATTCAGTCTCTTTCACAGATCACAAGAAGTCTTCCTGCTCAGCAATTCTAGATGGGTCTATGAGGTCTATGACCTTTGAAAATACTTGTTTCTGAAGTCTGGCACAGAAAAAAGGACTCCTGGTCTAACCTTGGAGAAATACCACAGGCCACAATCACTGATTTTTGTAATACTTCTGATATAATAAGTTGAAGAACTGGTTATTTCCCAAAATATAGATGTCATTTTCATATAATATCTTTGGCCTCTAGAAAAATAAGCTGTGACTCAGGGGATTGGAACTAAATTAGAAACTCCAGTTGACTGTAACTGCAACTAGTCTTGGACATATAGCTAGGGAGAAAGTAGAGCAAAAGAAACAGTTTAATCTATCTACCAATTGCCATGAGACATGTTTGTAACAATGCATGTATCCGAGCTGGGTGCCAGGCAATGAAGGGCACGTATCCAAGGGAAGCTGGATGCATGACCAGCCTCTGCATTTCCTAAATACAAGAGAGAAGCAGAAATTGCTAATGGGATCTAAACTTCCAAGGTGGAAAAGAGAGGATGAAGAAAAAGAGGAGGTGTAAAGGCCCAGGCTTCTGAATCAAACTACCTTGAGGTTTCTGGCTGTCTCAGTTTAAACCAAGCTGGTAGATGAACCGTGCAGCTGCTCGCTCACCTTCCCTTACGCTGGAGAATGCGGAAGAGAATTGGAAGCATGAAGATAAGAAGACTAGTAGGTTGAGACAAAAACAATTTTATAATTGAAATAAAATAAAATAATATTAATTATAATAATTTTAATAACAGTAATAATAAAGAATACAAATGAGTAATGAGCAATACAATTACTCACCACCCACCAACCAATGTCCAGCCCATTCTCAACTAGCAATCCCAGAGAAGAGAGAATTCAAAACTGCAATCGCGAAAGCAAGAACAAGCTTCCCAGTCCACCCCCGTCTATATACTGAGCATGACATTGTACAATACGGAATACTCAATTGGCCAATTTGGGTCCGTTGCTCTGGCTGTGCTCCCTCCCAGCTTCTTGTGTACCTGTGCACTAGCAGGACATGGAAAGTTAAAAAGCCCTTGATTTCTTAACAACTAAAAACATCAGTATATTATCAACACTCTTCTCATACAAATCCCATACTGAATTCAAAACACAGCACTGTTCAAGCTACTAAGAAGGAAAATAAGCTCGATCCCAAACAAAACCAGGATACCGGCATAAGAATTTTATACAGGTAAGTTAGTCAGCTCCTTTGGACAGCAGCACAAAATTCCAGAATTCATCCCATCAATTACTATTCTGTCCTACAGACTCAAGGAGTCAAGTATCCTTTTCTGTCCTCATTTTAGGTGGTGATTATCCACCATAAATTGATTCCCTTACCCAGCTCTCTTGTTTCATTATTCACTTCTGTGAATCCTCCTGTCCTGGTTCAGCTAGGATAGGGTTAAGTTTCCCCAGCAGTGGGGAGGGAGCTCTAGCTGGGTTAGTCAATACCATGCTGACGTCACCTCTGGGCGCCCAAGTGCGGGAAGATCAGTAGACGGTTTTTGTTTCGGTTCGGTGCCCTCACTGCTGTATCTGTACGGTATAGCTCTTGTTCTGTTCATCGTTATTACTGTTATTGTTAATGTTATTGTTATTGTTGTTTTTCAGTTTGTTGCTGTTGCACTGTTGTATTAAACCTCTCCTTATCTCAACCCTGGGGTTTGTATTTCACTCCCTGCCCCGTCCGGTACAAAGGTGGGGGAGGGGCAGTGGCAGCGTGGTCTCGAGTCCCAGCAGGGCCTAAACCACCACACCTCCTCATGGCTTTTGGCCATTCCCGCTACTTCAAGTGCCAGGCTGTTATTCCTTGCTGCTGGTCCTGCTTTTAAGGTGTAATTCAAGTCATCAACTGCTGTTGTGCAACAAGTTGTTCGTGACTGCTGTAGTAAACCACAGGCAGAAAGTTGCCACAATACCAGGCTCCTTTTTCAGGAGGCAAAAGGAGTTCTTTAAGACAACAGCTGGATATAGAAAGAAGGAAACACCTATGGTAACAGGTTTCAAAGAACTGGGCATATAGCTAGGAAAAAATTTAGGAGTCAAAGAAATGTGGCCCTAGCAGTGAAATAAGATATAGCCTGGCAGAACAAAACTGAATGAAGGAAGAGATTTGGAAACTGTGAAAATGACAGCTGCAGTTAGGCAGGGAAAATAGGGCTATGCCCACTATTTGCAAAGAATTAGGCTTACATGAAAGTGTTTTCTTCCAAAACACTCCAACTTCCAATAATGACTTTCACATTTGAACTCAAAAGCATTTCTACCCTACGTGACCCAACAAATAAACACTGTTCGGTAACAACTACAAGAATTAAACCAACTATACAAAACTATAAAGTTGGTGGAGAAGCAGATTCTAGTAGCTTTTACCTACAGTTACAAATTTACTATATCTGAAAAACTCAAGCCTTCACTTACAGTTCCTTTACCAACCACAATTCTGCTTTCTTCTCCAGCTATCTTCTGCACCAGACAAGGAGGGGGCCTTGGGGAAATACTAGTTGTGTAATTGCATACCTCACCACATAAACATTTGCAGAAAACCTGAAGAACTTACAAGACCAAAACCTTTTCTTTCATTTCAAACTAAAGTGAATGGTTTAGTAAAATACATTTTTCTTCCCTTGCAATACCTTAAAAATAATAATAATAATAAAAAAAAAAAAAAAAAAAAAAACGAAACCCACCAGATTTAAGGTTCAATAAACAATCCCTTTTTGCCATTTTTTGTGATCTCAAGACCTTTATTTTATCCAACTTAAATAAGGTCCTAGGAAACATATCTCTCTCAAGAAAGAAAGAAAGAAGGATCAAAATTATGTAACTATAGTGTTATTCTGCCATCAAGATTTGAAGCCTGAACCTTTAGCAATATTAAGACACATGACTGATCATGTTAGCTAAGAGCAAGTGAAGATTTAAATGAGAAAGAGACAAACCTCAGATATGGTATGTGTCCAGGGACAACAGTGAAGAATAGTGATCTGCATCTTCTCTTTTCCACCTCCAGAAGGTAAAAAAAGTCAATGGTAAGCCAGAGGCTCTGGAGGAGGCTGGAGGATCAGGATTGGGAACACAAGCATGCAGTGAGGACCTAAGAGAAGGACTCCTGCCATTTGCACTGTCAGGTGCCCTAGGAGCTCCCAAGATACGTCATGTCCCCTGTTGCAACAGGAGTGGTGGTAGTGGCCTTGGTCCAGATCTTTGGGGCATTTGTTTCCTGGCCAACAGCCAACAATTGCATGGTGCATGCCATTGACAGGAGGAAAATGACCGTCCCTTAGATAGCTCTGAGGAAAAACCTGAACCAAATTTTGAGGGACAAAGAAAGGACACTTCCACAGTTTAAGTTCTTTCTGATGAATATCAAAAGGTCTGATGCATACATTGGAGAAACCTCAACTTCTCAAAATAATAGGTATGTAAATCCTTTACAGTGAAGAAGTTTGTGCAACCTAAATATAAGGCTCACTACCAGCTAGTCATTCTGTCTTCTTTTAAAGAACTGCCTCTGTATTCTATATTTTACCCATTTCCTTAATTTGTTTTCTGTGGTGGTGGTGGTAGTTTTTTTTCTCATTACCCCATTTGCTAGGCTATCCCTCCCTTCCCCATTTTCGTCTCAGCTTGAAACTGCACTTTTAAGTGAAACTACATTAGCTATTCACTTAAGTAGAGAAGACATCATTCTCTCAAATCCCATCTTTTTGTGTCATACATATATGCACACGTATTTTTGTAAAAAAACCCTCTTCACATAAATTAATATAATTCTTCTAATTTTAAGGAATCAGAGTTTCATCCTGCTCCAATTTAGTTAAAAAGTTTTTGTATTGGTTTACATGAACAAATTTTTATCTTCTTTAATAAAACCACACTAAAATCATATATTTCTGAAATATTTACATATGGTAGTTTCCACTGAGTAAAAGGGTATTGTCTGATTCTGACACAGCCTTTTTTCCTCAGGGGCTCAGGAGCAGCACATCTCTATGCTTTTCCTGTGAAAGAGAAACAAGTGCTACACAACAGGATGCATGCTAAGCATATTTTACTTTATTTACACTCAACCACCAGTATTTAAAGGAGAGAGATAAAAAGAGGATAGAAGAGGTTCTTCTCCATGGAAACTCTGCCAGAAACTAGTAGTTACCAGAAATCATGCCTACCTCCATTGCAGTCAGCTGGAGCTGCAGGCAGGCTTGCAGCAACTTTCTCCTCCATGAGTCTTTGCAGTAAAAAAATGGCATGACCCGGAGTGAATGACACCAAATCATGTCTTCATTACTGTGAAACATGCTCTCCCGGTGGGGGAAGATCAACTACAGCAAAATATGACTATTTTTTTGATTTGGTAACATAAAATATTTTCTCAAGCTTCACCTAGTGGTCGGAAACTGGTCCTTAAGGACCAGCACAGAAGGTAAAACTTCTAGGTTCAGTTGGTCTAATTTGTAATACTTTCCAAGTAAATGCTCCATCTTTGTGAGAATGGAGCAAATTACTGTGTTGTTAATATTGTCAATACAAGATATCAATAGTGATTCTATGGACTGTACGTACAAGACTGATCATTTCCTTTTGCAGTTCCAAATAAAAAGCATGATTCTGTAGCAATTTAAGTCATCATTTCCTTTTGCAGTTCCAAATAAAAAGCATGATTCTGTAACACAGAATTTAAGTCAATTTACAGAATGAACATGTCGTACTCTCTGCTGTTAACAATAACAATTATTTCACTACCACTGTTCAAAAAATCACAACAATTATTAGTATAGAAGAAAATGGTAACTTATTCAGTCTCAACTTCCCTGTATATATTGACCACTTTGTTCTTTGAGACTGAAGACAACTACCCTGATCCATCTGGAACCACAACTTGTAAGTTCTCTGAGACAGATTAATTTAATTTAGCACACTGTGAGATCTGCACTGGTTTTTAAAAAACAATATTAAAAAGCAAGATACAAATTTTGTGGTTGGGTTTTAAAAATTACAAGGCAATGTTTGCAACCACAAAAACCTCCCACGTGATTGCTATTCTTTCATCTGACCATATAGGTAAGGACATAGCAGGCTGCTCTCTATGCATCAGTACACCAACCTGCAGCAACCTCAAGGAGCTGCAGTAATGTAAGGCTGTCCTAGAACAACAAGGAGGAAATAAAATGAACATTGTGCATCCTCTTTGAGTACTGTGAAAGATGAACATGCTATTACAGGTTCTCTATAGCATACTATTTTTTCAAAGCATGTTACAGTCCAGTAATGAGGCAAGAATCGCAACCTCTACTTCAAAAGCCCAGAAGAATGTTTTGTTTTGTTTTCCCTTAAGCCTCCCTCAACTTATTTTGGTTTTTTGTAGGGTTTTTTGTGGTAAATTTTTTCAATCCTGTAAAATGACTGTGCACATTGCCTCTTTCCCCCTCCCAATATCATATTAGTATTTATTTGTATCAGCAAACAGTATCAGTGCTCTGCACTACAGAGTGAGCAAGCTAATGCTTCAGTAAATTGTTGCTGCCTCCTGTTACATCTGTTCTGCTCTGTTCACTAATTGCCTGTCACAACCACTGAGACATGGTGCCAGCCATGCTGCCACTTCCTCTTTGGTCAGCTTGTCAGCTCTTATTAATTTGAGCTCTGTTGTTTTTTCCACAGCCAATGTTTTTGCATTCTGGATATAATGAAAATCTATTACCTTAGTGTTATATGAAAGTGACAAAATTATAATTCAAAAGATAAAAAAGTTAATGACTTTTTATGTGAAAGTTGACAGTTTCTTACCATAGCAGTACATTATTTTCCTTGATACTGCTTCACTTTCAGGACTACATATATCTTTATGTGTCTTTCAATCTGTTGTTATATTCTTAATATTATAATTACTTATTAATTATAAATTAATAATTTATTATTATTGTATTATATGAAAAGGAGCTTCTAGAATCAAACTTTGTGAATGTGACAAAATCTAAGCATAAGAAGTAATGATATCTAGAACATGAAACTTTATAAAGGCAAGTCAGGAGTACACTACTGATTTTTATGCTGTATTTTGTCAGCTTTTCTCCTTGGGGAGGAAAGTGGTTGATGTGAAACTGATTTAATTTTGCGAGACTTGATAATTCTTCCAAAACACTTATATTCTCCACACTTTAATTCAGTAACCCAGAGTACAGAAATGAAAGATTGTGCCATTACAGATATAGAATCATAGAATTGTTTAAGCTGGAAAAGACCTTTAAGATCATCAGGTTCAACCATAAAACTAACACTGCCAAGTCCACCACTAAACCATGTGTCTAAGCACCACATCTACACATTTTTTAAATACCTCCAGGGATGGTGACTCCACCACTTCCCTGGGCAGCCTGTTCCAAGGCTTGACTACCCTTTCAGTGAAGAAATTTTTCCTAATCTGAACCTCTTCTATCACAACTTGAGGACATTTCCTCTTGTCCTATAGCTTGTTACTTGGAAGAAGAGGCCAACACCCACCTCACTACCACTCCTTTCAGGTAGTTGTAGAGCAATAAGGTCTCCCCTGACCCTCCTTTTCTCCATGCTAAACAACCCCATTTCCTTCAGCCTCTCCTCGTAGGACTTGTGCTCTAGATCCTTCACCAGCTTCGTTGCCCTTCTTTGGACATGCTCCAGCACCTCAATGTCTTTCTTGTAGCAAGGGGCCCAAAATTGAACACATTATTCAAGGTGCAGCTTCACCAGTGCAAAATACAGGGGGACGATCACTTCCTTAGTCCTGCTGGCCACACTACTTCTGATACAAGCCAGGATGCCATTGGCCTTCTTGGCCACCTGGGCACACTGCCGGTTCATATTCAGCTGCCTGTCAACCAACACCCCCATGTCCCTCTCTGACTGGCAGCTTTCCAGACACTTTTCCCCAAGCCTGTAGCATTTCATGAGGTTGTTGTGACTCAAGTGCAGGACCCAGCACTGAGCCTTGTTGAACCTCGTACAGTTGGCCTTGCGCCATCTATCCAGCCTGTGTCCAGATCCGTCTGTAGAGCCTTCCTACCCTCAAACAAATCAACACTCCCACCCAACTTGGTGTCATCTGCAAACTTACTGAGGGTGCACTTGATCCCTGCATCTAGATCACTGATAAAGATATTGAACAGAATTGGCCCCAGTACTGAGGCCTGGGGAACAACAGTTGTGACCAGCCGCCAGCAGGATTTAACTCCATTTGCCACAACTCTTTGGGACCGGCCATCCAGCCAGTCTTTAGCTCAACGAATACGCCCATCCAAGCCATGAGCAGACAGTTTCTTCATGAGAATGCTGTGGGAAAAGGTGTCAAAATCTTTATTAAAAATGTTTAGGTAGACAACATTCACAGCCTTTCCCTCACCCAATAAGTAGGTTACCCTGTCATAGAAGGAGATCAGGTTAGTCAAGGAGGACCTGCCTTTCATAAACACATCCTGCCTCTGATCACCTGGTTGCCCTGTACGTGCTGTGGGATGGCACTCAAGATGATCTGCTCCATAACCTTCTCTGGCACTGAGTTCAGACTGACAGGCCTGTAATTCCCCAGATCCTCCTTCCAACCCTTCTTGTAGATGGGCATCGCATTTGTCAACTTCCAGTCAACTGTGACCTCCCCAGTTAGCCAGCACTGCTGATAAATAATGGAAAGTGGCTTGGTGAGCACTTCTGCCATTTCCTTCAGTACCCTTGGGTGGATCCCATCCAGCCCTATAGACTTGTGTATGTCAGTGCATATTCATGTGCTCACACATATGTATTAGCTACATATATATGCATCTGTGTACATATATTTTCATGTATATCAACTACACAACAATAGTAAGAATCATTCCAGGTTTATTTTCAAGACCCATTATTGGTCTGGGCTTCCAGACTATAGTGAGTTGAGGACACCCCTTCCCACCAAAGTTCTGGAAAATTATGTCAATAAAGCTCCTCTGCACAGAGTTTCCCAAGCTCCTCTTCCTAGTGTCTGGAAGAATGTTAAATATACACAAGGCAACACTGAAAACTAGTAGGTGGTTGATTTGGGTTCTGCAGAGTCCTCTAAACAGCAGAGAACCTGATTAGTTTTTGAAATAAAGTTCCTTTTTAGGAGCTGGTCATTAACACCTGTCCTGGGACTCTGAAAGTAAGGACTGCTATGTACACTGTCTGTTCTGTTCCAGAACTCTGGTTTTGTATTTGTGCATGGAAAGAAAAGAAGTCATGGGTCAGTGACACCCCTATTGTTTCACACACTGTATGAACACAAGACAAAAATGCTGTCTCTGTTCAGTAATATTTACAGCCTAGTTTGATGCATATGGCTAGATAACTACTTTCTAGATAACTGGAGGGTTAGACACAAGGAAAAAATATGACCAGCATGACAGATAAATGAACCTAGTGCAAAAAGATCCTTGACTGGTGTCAAGTGTTTCACCATGGAGACTTTTAAAGAAGGTTTTGTATTTTGCTATTGCAAAAAATAAACTTAAACACACACACACAAAAATATTTAAAAATATAAAATATTTATAGGAAGTTCCTTCAAAAATACTTAAGAAAGCTGATGAATTTCACCACAGCAAGCCAGTCAGACACATGAGTGGACAGCTTACAGTACTGGATAGTTTGTAGGTAATACTGAGAAAGTCTATGGAGAGTCTTGAAAGAGGAGGAAATTATTTCTGCAAAAGAGGAGACCAAAGAAGAAAATATGAGAGAATAAATTCTGGACAAAAGAATACAGAAGGATATGGAGAGTTACTTCACAGGGATCAAACACATGAACAAAATTACCGCAGGGAAAGATGTTACCAAGGATCCATCATATTATCTGTATGCATTTTTTTCCCCTCCAAACTCCAAGATAAATATGAGATATTTATCTGATTCCCAACAGGGTTCCACAAGGTAAGGCATGCACATGGACCATTACCTCTGAGCAGCTCAAATGTAGCAGAGCAGTAGTGTATTCCCCTGAAATTGTTTGTCATGCATTAAGCTTTTAAGAAAACCTAGACATAGTATGTCCCTTAAGAAAATGAGAGCTCAAGGTGACACGTAAGTTACAGGACTGAAAGACAGAGTGATGTTCTCAAAAGTAAGTAAGACTGGCTATAGCAGGTCATCTGTTTTTAGAATAAAATACACTTTTATTTTTTAAATTATACATAGGGGCAAAATAATCGAAATATCATTTCAGAATAACCAAAATCATTTTGCTTCACAAATTTCTAAATGTGACTTCATATGGGAATCAAAGTGCTAAAGCTTTGGGGCTTGAGCATACAGTCTCAGGTTATACAAAGCTGAAGGATGCTTTCCCCAGGCAGTGGATCTTGGCTGTCTATGCTATCGGCTCCCTGGAACCATCCCTGGCTTTGCTGTGGTCTGGATGAATTAGCATGCTCCTAAACAGCTCCTGGGTACTGTTCAGGGGTTAGGGTGGGTAAGAGACCTTCACCAGACCTGCTTGCAGAGTAGGAGTTGAATGTTATATTTACGGGCAGGTTTATGCCTGTTCTGGACTCGGTGCTGGAGAACAGCATGGAGAACCTTCAGTTTACTAGCAGGCATTTATTCTCAGAGGCCTAACAAAGCCATGACAAGGCAAAGCCATTTCTCTGTTCACCCCACTCCCCTGAGCCATGCCCATGAGCAGGGAGTTCTGGTGCTGGAGTTTCAACAGTCTCAACTCTGTGGCAAACCCCATGGAGCCTGTGAGAAACCCTAGTCCCACACCCACCTCCACAGCGATCTCCTTGAACACTAGACTTTCCAGCCTGAAATAGATATACAAGTCCTGGGGAGTAATCCCGGCTCCAGGAGTCTGCTAGACAGGGTTATTTGGGAAGTTTCTGTGTTTTAGTGATTATGAGAGTTTCTTCCTCCCTCTGTTAGGAATAAGATGACTTTATGATCCTTCTTTATTTGCCCAACAATAATGTGAAAATGTGAATGGTTAGGGGCTAAACATTAATAAGTCATTTTGCAGACTGGGAGACAGCTGTCCGGTGGTCATGCCATTATTGACAAGATTTTTGATACTCTGCAACACTGAAAAATAAAAAAATAAGAAAAAGAAGCAAATCCAAAACCCACAGCATTTATATGAATCAAATATAAAAAAAGACATGAAAAATCTTTACATATGCATAATTATGTCAGATAAATTTCTGTTTGAACTTCTGATACAAAGCATATACACAGAAAAAGCAAGCTGAAAAAATGAACATTTTTCAGAGACCTAAGATGAAGCAAGGCTCCTTATATAAGCAATGCATTCTCAAGAAAAGGAACCCATATGAACAAAAACATGATGGAATAGTAAAGAAGAACAAGCTGCAAGACATGACACTTCATTTCTGGAGGATCTGGGAGATCAATACCTTAGATTGTGTAATATTATCCACATCTATTCAGAAAGTACAACCTGAAGAATGAGTTGATGTGCATCAAATTTTCTTTCAGGTAACTGGGATGTAATGCAAAATATGTATACAAGATCATTGATATTTTTTCTCATTTAAAAATGTGATATTATGATGAAATTTATCTGAAACATAACTTCAATGAAGGTATAGCTGGGATTAATTCATACCTGTACATTTACTTATTTAAATTGGCATGTACGTTCTTTTAAATCTCCTTCATTCTTCTTTCCAAGTTGAAAATGAATTACATTATACAGGGACAACTTGATTATTTCAGTTACTGTGTTCTTGTGCATTTTGAAAAGTAGAATCCCCAAATATTGTCTTTCCTGTTTTGCTGGTTAAGCGCTTAGATTGCCACAGGGCTGGACTGAAATTGTTCAGGACATGATGAGCCTCTGGATTTCTGTGAGCTTTATCAGCCAGTCAGAATTCAGGCAAGGCAGCCAATATATTAGAATGAAATGTCAATTACAAGGCTCTTCACTGTTACAAGTTTCCAAGGATGACTGGGAAGTAAATGCATGATGGTTGGAGAAATTACTTTCTTTGTAGTTTAGCTGTAATACTGGCAACCAGCAAAGGGAGAAATCTTATTTTCTGTTCAATTTATTTATGGGTCTGCACATCTGTGCAAAGCTCAGACAACAAGACACGCTTCCTTAACCAGGCCAAGGTACCCAGACAATTCCTACTGTAATGTGCCTTGCTACTATTTTCAATAGCATGTCTTTCCAAGTAAAAATTACTTCTAGTAAAAAGAAAGCAATGCCTATAACATTAATTTCTCTTCCACAAATTGCTTCCACAATATTTATTCTCCCATTGAATTAACATTATCTTGGCTAGAAATCAGAATTTCTCTCTATTTTAATAAGATCTTCGCAAAGACAAGGTGTTAATGTGGAATGACCTTACTACGACATCTCTTAATAGTTGATGGCAGCAAATGAAATGTAAGTGGACACAGAACAAATTGGTTCATTAGTGATATAGTCCTTATACCTAAGGAACTGCAACCCACATTTCCAATTCATGGACCATTTCATCTCATCATTTAACTCCCACAATGAGATTACACTATCCATGTTATCTAACAATATACTTACTTGTCACATAATGACGATATAGCTTATAGCAGATATTAATTGTGTAAAATATTGCCTTCACTTCCAAACACAGAAAGATCAACGTATCTTAAAAATATGATGTGGCTGAGCATATATTAAAAATATGATGTGACTAAGAACATATGATGAGGCCACATCAACAACTGGACTTCCACTGAGAGATCCCTGTGTTTGCCAAGTATCATATTCAGAAGTCTAATTTTTCACATTGACAGTAGGGCATCACAGGTCTCATTGAAAAGTAAAAG
Source organism: Strix uralensis (assembly GCF_047716275.1). Classification (NCBI taxonomy): domain Eukaryota; kingdom Metazoa; phylum Chordata; class Aves; order Strigiformes; family Strigidae; genus Strix; species Strix uralensis. Next base: position 75,999,536 of record NC_133973.1, read on the forward strand.
TGTCAACGATCAATATAATTATTAGCTATAAAACTCACCTAATCATTGGAAAAGAATTAATATTTGGTTTCAGAGTCTGCTATTTACATAATTGCTGTTGAAGTATGAAGATTGTAATAGTAAAGCTCTTCCTGGGAGATATTTTGTTCAGCAATTTTGACAATTAAATATATTTATGTGTATGTGACACTGTGTAGCTTTGTATAATTAACTTTCTTTTAAACATAATTATTAAATTAAATACTTCATGGCTCACCACAACCACAAAGGCAAGCACACAAAAAACAGGAAATGACAGAATCAAGCTCCCTTTGCAGCTTCAGTTCAGCATCCTTGAACTTATATAAGTTCTTAAATAAAATTATGTAGAAAATGGTGACAAATCCAGAAAGGCTAGTTAGTTTTTGTCTCAACGGCAAATCATATTTGCTTTTATTACTGCTCTGTTTTTCATTTAGCATCCAGGCAGTGCACTGAATAAAGGAGATATAAAAATATAATGAGAACAATTAATAGATTATCAGCATGTACATCTACAAAGGCTGAAATAAGATGGAATATTTAACCTCAGATGTGAGGGTAAAATATCTCTTAAAATATTAGAAGAGAAGGGAAAAGGAATCTTAAAAAAGAAAAAGGTCCCTGCAAATAAGCCAATAATTCCATATTTCATCATGACATTGGAAGTCAATAGATTTTAATTCAGGTCTTTTAAATCAGCTGCCTAGACCAAGATCTTTTGAAGAAAAGCATAGCTGATGAAGGTAAGTTATTATTTGTGTGGATCAACTACCAGGGAATAGGTGGGGAGGAGAAGACAGACCAAATATCTATGAAACTGCTCAACCATCCCATCTGAAGCAGATATATGAGGTCTTGCAATGATAAATCCAGAATTATTAGCAAAACCAAAAGGAAGACCTGGAACACCTATCTCCCAACCCAGCCCTGTTGCCCCAGTACCAAAGACATGGTTTCAGCTGCTCTACTTCATCTGTAGATCAAGGTCTGTGAAGTTTGGGAACTTGCTCTGCACCCAAGCATGTAGAAAATTCAACATCAGGCTTCCTGAGGGCACACTTCATTATATATGAGCCTGTGGCTTTTCAGAGTCTAATAATTTGTTCCAAACAATATTTTCATGAACATAGAAGAAAAGTACCCTGACAAATGTAGTGCTCCTTCTCCTAAGCCCAAAGGCACTAGACCACTTCAAAGAAACAAATTGTAATGCTATTTTTAAAAGAAAAATATTTTTCTTCTCCTAAATTAATTTTCATTTTAAATGACTGAGACATTTTTATTGAAGCATTAAAATAAAATAACTACTCAAGATGTGGAAAAACTTCCACCAAAATTATCAATGTTTGGGAAATTTTAATGGGCTTATAATGAAAAATGTTATACACCAAACTTTGCACATAATAATAGGTGTCATTTCTGCTGTGCAAGCTCAAGATAGGAAGCATCTTATGATCTGAATAGCCATTATGGGACTACTCTATTTTTAAGACACTTTGATGTAGCTTGTATAATAATTGAATGTGCTCTCAGATTGATGACTTAGCCTGACTGCCACTGACTTCTCCTTGCACTCAGTAGTTCCTCTGAGACAAAACCAGGTATGGTTGAGGGTTAGTTTGCTCTAGTCCACAGGACTGCAGCTTGTTATGATAAGGTCATTAGATGTCTGCCTTGTTCCACATCTTCTGCAGTCCTCCAGGACTATCTCAGGAACCCTTCTATCTTCAAACACTCCCACGTACCATCATAACACATTTTGAGACATGAGGTACATACTCTTACCCATTCTCCATAAAAACCTTATAAGCAGACTGAGATCTCTGTATGTATTCTGAAAACAAATGTCATTAAAGGCCTCTTTGGTCATAGGTCCACAGAAGACAGCTAGACTAGCTGATATGTAACATTGATGTGTCCAGCCCTCTGGAGAGGGAGGTCACACTGGAAGGTGAGTTATCCTGCACCACTCGGCCTGTGAGGCAAGGAAATCAATCCCTGAGGAGGGGCTTTAGAAGCATTGGCATAGCCAGAGTCAAGGTTGCATTGATTTAGAGAATGCAAGGATAGTGAAAATACTAATTTTTCATTCAATCAGGTCTATGTGCATTGATTCAGAAAGCAAATGCTTTAAAGTGGCTCTCGTCCTTTAAAACAATGCTGTTAGTGAGATCAAAACCAGCATGAGTAATAAAGGTTAGCAGGAAAAATGTAGATGAGTAATTACACAAAAATCTATACACCTCCATGCAATCTCATTTGAAAACACTGTGGACAATTTCTTGTGATGGACATCCCTCTCTCTCTCTACTGGGGGCAATAAACCTTGCAGATTAAATGAAGGAAAAAGGGAAATGAGCCATTTAGTTCTGTTAAGTATTCTAACCTGACATGTATGGAATTATATAATAATTAGTATTGAAAGGTAGAACATATCATTTGGATAGGGAAAAAATGGTCAGAGCAATATCAAAATACTTTTGTCAATTTCAAAACAGACTGAAATCTCTTAGCACTGCCAATGTTAAGAATCTTGCCAAGTCGCTGAGGAAGCTGAATCAACAAAAATGAATTTTTGATTGATTAGGAGTAAGTCATAGTATTCCATTCTTTCAAACACAGAGATATTGAGGTTATTTAAAGGTTATTACATACATTCTTCTGTGTATATTCGAGTGTCACCTTAATCTCATCGACAGTATTCAAGAACAGAAGTTTCTACTATAGCGAATTAAGATTTTGAAGTACAAGCTGTGTATTTAATGATCAGTTTATATTGTGAAGGTCAAAACCCGAAAATGCTTAATCCAAAATGTCACTATTTGCAGTTAACTGTATGTCCCATTTCTAACACTGTTACTCAGACTGCTAGTAAACACTGCAAGCTCTAGATTTGCCATATAAATTCAAGCAACCAAAACTTTTAAAATTTAGAGGCATCAGGCAAAGTGTCTCAAGCAATAAAAGAGGGTCTACTCACTGTGGGATGTCTGAATTTAGCCCTGTCTAAGTAGACATCGGGTTGGTAAAGGCAGCTTCAGATAATAATGCTATCTCTCTGCAAGGTTATAAAAATCCTATTAAATATCACTCTGATCCTCAGGTACAATAAGAAATTAATAAAAATAGAAGTCAGAATCGAGTATGTAGAGGAGAAAATATCCCATAAATGAAAAATGACCCAGAACTTACAGGCCTTGAGCCATTTCTCTAACAGCTGCAAAAATGTCAACAGCAGTAAAATGTAAAAAGCCAGCAGTCATTTCATTAATAGTACTCTGCTACACTGCAGAGGGGATTGTGCTAGCATACACTCGAAAGACAGACATTCCTTTTAAAATTCAAATACATGAACTGGAACTTTTTGTTGGCTTCAACCTACCTGCCGTTACCTACACAAGTGAAAATGGCCAAATGAAGATCATTAATTCATGGGGTCTCCAAATCTTCATTTTCTCAGTGAATGGAGCACAGCATGCTGGAGCACATTCTACTCACAGGAAGACCCTCAAAGAGTCCAGACACTCTGGAGTAATGATTGCTGATTATGCTAATTCTGTACTTACAGTATCCATCAAAAAACATCCCCCACATTACTGCAGGCTGAGAGCTACTCTATGTGTGTCCTTGAGCTTTTTGTTTTTCAAATGTTAGTGCCTCTGGTTAATAATTTAGCCTGTCTTTAAAGCAGCCTCTGAAAAATGGAAAGCAAATACACTGGCTGTGAAAGGAAAAAAATAGCACTGTGGTTAAGATACTAAACGAGGATGCAGTGAATCTGGGTTCAATATTTAGCCCTTCTCACAGAAGCCCTGATTGACCCTCAGCAAACCAATAGAAGTGCGAGAAAAGCGCTTAGCGGAGGTATGAGGAAAATGTCTTGTCTATTTAATAGCAAGTTGTCTGAGCAAAGAGGTTGTCTCTTATTACCTGCAGGTATGACATTCATACACCAGGTCATCAGCAGGGACTTCTGGATGCTACTTTAATACAGCTTTACATTGCAGCAAAGGTCAAGTAATATTTTGGAGTGCAATAAACTTAACATCGTAATGTCCAGACTGCCTGAAAGCAGTAGAAAGCTCACAGCTGTCCATTCACATAGTGAAGAAGTGGCTGAGACACGAGGTTGACTGCAGTCCTCTGGCCACACCTTCCCTTTACCAAGGAGCTCTCCTATGTATTACCAAAAATCCAATATGCTGATAGAAGCTAAAGTAATCAAAAAAGTTGAATGCCTGAAGAACTGGAATCCTAGCACAACCAGGAAGGATTTCTAATAGCTAAGATCTCATTAAAAGATAGTTTTTACATGTAAAGCCAGACAATAATGAGATATAGGCCTCGTAGGTTGTGATTGACAGTGCACCTACAGTGTCCATCCACTAGAGACCTGCAGGTTTATAGGTCAGTGGCCAAGGACATGCCGCTGCTTAATTTTAAACCGCAGAAATGCAGCACAATACTACAGTTCCCTTCTTTTGTTTTTCTTCCAGCACAGGTGACCTTATTCCATCACAATATCAACAATGAATGCAACTACTTCAGATATTGTTATTGAAGTTAATTTCTAGCAAAAAACTCCCTGTGTCCTTCTAGGCAGCAACAATTGTTGAATGTCAACCTAGATCTGTATTAAATACCACGAAAGTTAAGAGTCTTGTAGTGTCAGTTTGACAGGGAGATGGTACATTTCATTATTCTCTCTTTTGTGTGATATGCTAAAAGAAGATAAAGACGACATTAAAAAAAGAAAATCTGTATTCAGATTATCTACTATAGTTGTCTAATTTAGGCAGAAAGGTTGCACTCCACTCTACTGTACTTGAAGTGAGTCTGGTAATCCTAAATAGCAGATGGTGTGAAATTCTTATCTTTTGGTCTTAGACCCCCAAATATTTCTGAGTGTTACTTTGGCACCTACTATAAATGATCTGAAGAAAACCTCAAATTAAGTCTAAGAGTTTTCTTTTCAAGGTGCCCAGAAATAGCATAATATAAATCTCAAAAAAGATGACAGTAAATAACCCCATTAACACTAGACCACTCTTTCCAACTGATCAATGCAAAAGACTGCAAAAGAGACAAAATGAATCATTAAATAGTTGAATTACAGGAAAATACATAGATCTTTCATACCCCTAATTTCTATAACTGAAATATGTTATTTCCATAAAATTCCACAGACATGGAATCCAGCATTCATGTCCCAAACTTTTTCTGAATTTTCTCAATCACTGCTAAGAACTGAATCATTTCATACACAATCTGAACTTGTTTAAGATTTCTTTTCTCTTTTACTTCCATTTGAGCAGCACCTATGACATTAGTAATAAAACCTGTGACAGTAGGAATATAAAAAACAAACTCCAGAAAAGCCAAGACTTACAGTTATGCAAGAATACCAAAGAATATAAAAGCAAATAGGATCATCAAGAAGACATTTGCACACCCTGTCACTAACCCTTTCATAACTGACAGGCAGGTGATAGATGAAATACAGGCTAACTTAGTCACCTCATTTTACAATTATGTCATTATGATCAGAGTGAGTCATTTTCTGGTGTGGTCAGCAGTGAAAAACAGATGGAGACCTTATCTACAAGACTTAAGTTTTAAGATCACTACTTCTTCACTAAGTATCATTTCTTGCCCCAAAGCATCTGAAGTGACTTGAATCAAACCCTTTAATAAAAGAATCTGCAAAGGGAGGATACACATCACACAAATGCAAAAAGTAAGAGTAAAGTGTTTAGTTAACATCCCTTTTCCTGCTAAAGTCAAGGTTCATCTATTCTACCTCATCCCTTGTACCTGACAGGAGACAAAGTTTCTCCCATTTCAGTTCAGATACTGCGTCATCGTTGAAAACCAGTTAGTCTTAGGAAAACAAATAAAACCAAAGCAAACAGGCCTTCCCATTCCTTCTCTAAAAAAAAATTCTTCTAACCTTTAAGACCTCTGGAGTTGTGAAGGAGTAGCCCACAATAAACATCCCAGTGTCATACTCTTACATTAGTCACTGCCTTTTCTCTGTATAATCTATACATGTTAATGTTGAAAACTGATATGTACATATGTCCATATATGTATGCACATGACCTTCCATAGCCTACCCTTATTATCAGCTGTAAATGTGACAACTTTCAAGGACATTACAAAAGCTCTCTCCCACCAGCTGAGCAACTAAACCCTGAAATCCTCTTAAATCCATTCCTCCCATGCAACAGAGTCAAGGTAAAACATTAAAAAATGTAATGGAACATATTTAATTAAGCTGTAAGGTGCTTGCAATGCAAGTTAACAAACGACAGAACAATCCAGTCTTGAGATATGTGAGATAATTTCCACTCCATCTAAAATCTTTGGTTATATTCAAGATTAGTACATTTTTGTCTTCTCCTGCAATTTCAAATAATTCACACAAACTACACAAAAGTGCCTGTCAGTATATGACCTTTAAAGATATTAGAGTGACTGAGAAGTAATAATTGCCTTGCTATTTTCTTTCCCAGTCTCTCAGCTAAAATAGAATCAAAATTTTGTAAATTATTTCAAATAGACAATAAATATATCTCTAGTATTCTCTAAATTTTTATTTTTACCAAAGGAAGAAAGCAATGCAAAGGTCTTTATATGGTAAATATCCTAATGCTCTTTCACTGAAGGCATCATTGAAAGTCCTTGAAAACCCCACAGAAAGAGGATCAATGAGCCCCTGATAAAATTCTTCAGCCATGCTTCCAGCCTCAGGGGAAGTTCCCTTTCTCACTGATAGAAACATTATACTAACATCCATCTTTTCTTACTGGTCTCTCAAGCGAGTCCTGTTTCTCATTTGCCAAAACTTGAAAACTTGCAGTACTTTTAAAAAAACTGCTACTGAACAGGACAAATTATTTATTCCTGAAGGAGCTTGCTTGTAGTTTTTCTGAGCTACCCTCAATGTGACAGCAGGGTCCCTATAGGCCTGCACCCAACTACAGTGGCATAGCCCTACTATGTCCATTAACATTCTCCTTTGTTTATATTCCTTAAATAAAAAAGAGAAGCCTACCCAGCCTTTCATCACCAAGGGCTTTGTAACTCTAGTTTTAGCCTTCATTTGCTTTTAAATTTCCCCTGAATTTCACATGTTCCATATCTCTCATTCAGCTGTGCAGATTACTCAAACAACTGAATACTATATATGCTCTCCAAATAAATGTAGAAAGGCCACAGGCTCTCCTTAGCCCATCTCTACTTTCCAGCTGGGAAGCATAAAATTCCTAATTTAATTCATCTTCTGTGGAAAAATATTTTCTCTAACTGGAACTGTATGACTGAGAAAGCAGTTAAGGAACTTCCAGTAACCCAGTCAGGAATCAGTAGCCTCTAGGCTTCTCTTGGACTGAGCAGGGCTCACAAACGATGTATACTCTTTGGAGATAATTTTCCTGATTTTTTAGCCAAATTTCCTCTAAAATGCTGTGGTGGGTTGACCCTGGCTGGATGCTAAGTGCCTACTAAAGCCACTCTATCACTCTCCTCCTCGGCTGGACAGGGGAGAGAAAATATAATGAAAGACTTGAGATTAAGGACAGGGAGACATCATTCACCAGTTATGTCACAGGCAAAACAGACTTGACTAGGGGAAATTAATTTATTACCAAGCAAATGAGAGTATGGTAATGAGAAATAAAACCAAATCTTAAAAACCACCTTTTCCCACCCCTCCCTTCTTCCCAGGCTCAACTTCACTCCCGATTTCTATACCTCCTGTCATCCAGCAGGGTGGGAGAATGGAGAATGCAGATTGTGGTCAGTTCATCCCACGTTGTCTCTGCTGCTCCTTACTCCTCACACTCTTCCCCTGTGTCAGCATGGGGTCCCTCCCATAGGACACAGTCCTCCACGAACTTCTCCAACAGGGATCCTTCCCAGGTACTGTAGTTCTTCAACAACTTACCCAGTGTGTGTCTTTTCTATGTGTCACAGGTCTTGCCAGCAAACCTGCTCCAGCATGGGCTCATCTCCCGCCATGGGTCCACAGGTCCTGCCAGGAACCTGCTCCTGAGTGGGCTTCCCACAGTGTCACAGCCTCCTTCAGACAAATCCACCTGCTCCAGTGTGGGGTCCTCCATGGGCTGCAGGTGGAGATCTGCTGCACTGTTAAACTCCATGGGCTGCAGGTGGAAAAGTTGCCTCATCAGGGTCTTCACCACAGGCTGTAGAGGAACCTCTGCTCTGGTGCCTGAAGCACCTCCTCCCCATCCTTCTTCACTGACCTTGGTGTCTGCAGGGCTGTTTCACATATTCTCACTCCTCTCCTCTGGCTGCTGTTCTGCAACACTGTTTTTCCCCTTCTTAAATATGTTATCACAGAGACACTACCAGTGTCACAGATGGGCTCAGCCTTGGCCAGCCGGCATTGGCTCTATTGGACATGAGGGAAGTTTCTAACAGCTTCTCACAGAAGCACACCTGTAGCCCCCTCTGCTACCAAAACCTTGCCACACAAACCAAATACAAATTCAAAGCTTTAACTGTTTAACTAGGTTGCCCAAAAACCACTTTACCACATTTTGTCTGTTGATAGATTCCACAATTCTATAAGTAAGGTGTTTCTTTACTGGTCAATATAACCTAAAAATTGCAATTTCTATCAAAAATATTTGTAATTTGTTCATGAAAAACAGCCCTTGATCTTCCAGTTCCTATTCACAGAAGATTTCTGATTATAAAATATAATCAGATGCTTTAGTCCAAGTTTTTACTCATATTTAAAGACTCAGAATAACTGACTATATGCTAATATATGTCTATGCTAACAACCTCCCTCAATGACTTTTATTTGCTTGGGAATACTTTCTCTTTTTGATCACTTCATTATTATTCCCCCTAAACAGAGCTGATCAAAGAATTCTACCAGCTGACATTTTCTTGGAAAATGTGGTCGAAGAGCACAAATTATTTCATAAACGATAATCTTTGGTTCAAGAGGGTTTTGTGGAATTGAAGGCAGGATCTGAAGGAACAAAGACACTCACAGTAGGTTCCAAGTATGTCTGTCTTAAACACAAAGACCTCATGAGTAAGGGTGTTCCCATTCTGAAACCAGGAGGTTTATCTTGAAACTGTTTTTGAAGAGACATGTCTACAACCTGAGAACCCTGCTATAAGACATAAATTTAAAATAATATCACATTTTCCAACCAGAACCCAAGGTTCTCCTTGCTCCTGGGCAACTTCATTACTCTACACAAACTTACATAAATATCAAAATGAAATATATATAATTATCTATGAATCAGAAACTTTTCTTGTTTGGACAACTGAAACCCTAAAATAGACTCCAATTCAGAAAGATTTATCTCAAAATGCTCATGTCTAGTAGCACTCTGTTTTGTATTTCCTTAGCACAAGTACATGTCATTCATACAAAGGTCTCTTCTTCTGATCCCCTTTGCTCAAGGCAGTGAGATAACCTACTGCTGCAAAGACTGCAAAAAATTTATGCAGATTGAATGGCTGCAGATCACATTTAACTACTATATCCCTAAATTTTTACAAACCTCTTCTTCTTTATTTTTTATATTTCTTCTATTATACAACACAAAACTTGCCCTTGTCTAAAGATTTTGCCGTAATCTCTTTGCCAGTTGAGATTTCCACATCATTAGTTGTAGCAAATGCTTCTTTCCTGTTTCTTTTCATTCCCTCTCCTTCTCTTTAATAATTTATCAGACCTTCTTCTGCACATTTTTAATGCTCATGCTCAAGTCCTGGAACATCCTGGCTCTCCATCTTTCCACTCTGCTTAACATTTTCACAATCCAGTATCATTAAAGGATGAGATCTGTCCTTCCCCAAAAGGTGAAAAGACCGTGCCACTCAGAATGTTGGTCCTGTTTAGGACATCCCCATATCTGTCAACTATTCTCTCCAGCACAGGAGGCAGAACTCTGTGAATGGAAGTTAAACCTTTCTAAAAATGCCATGCCCAAAAAAATGCCTATGAACTGATCACTTTCTACACATGCTGTTTCTCAATATGTTCTGTACTCATGCTTGTGAAACACAAAGCATGCATTTCTTCACTCTGAAGGGTTTGCATCTTGGGGCTGCTGTGTGTTGAAACCCACTTACAAGTTAGGATGTTCAGAGACATCACAAATAATGGCTGTCTGAAATACCCACACTAACAAACCTGGAAAATACAAACAGTAAACAGGGAAATGCAGTTGTAATATTCATCTAGAAAATTCAGAGGTACCTTTAAAGTCACCTTGAACTTTACACCTTGAACATTACACAGAAATATTACTGGAAGGCTGTAAACTGTTAGCAAACCAAGTGAAGAGTATGTTTGCTGTTTATTTTAACTCTAGAACAAAGTTGTCATAGGCTTAATAGAATACTGAAATATAGAAATCAATACGGCATCAAGGACCACTTCCTACATCTAAAGCATTCACAGATAAACTGTCCTTCCTGTAAGAAAAAATATTGACAGTGATTTCTCAGGTAGCTGGCAGATGAATTATAGATTTTGCATGTGAATTGCTATAATTTCAATAACTGGGACTACACATATGCCTGCTATGGTACTCTAGGAAAAAGTTTCACTGTGACAAGTCCTGATTGAAGTCTCAACCATCACTGGCTACGGATATCTGCTTTGGTCATCTCTAAGGAGACACATTACTGGCATAAAACTTCTTCAGGTTATTATCTTCTGATGTTATTCCTCAGGTACTCATTTCTTAAATCCTTTTGTCTTACTTCACCAGAACTAGGGTTTCCCTTTGTATTACTAGATACAAAAGAATCTCTACAACATTTAAAAGTTGATCTTTCTGGGGAATTTATTTCCTCTAGAGTTGATTCCTGCACCAAGTACATGATTGGCATGATGCATGGAACACTCTGAAGACAAAGAGCTCTGCTGAGGTGGAGGAGACCTTTCATGTCTTTCCATTTTTAAGAAACAGAGAATTCGGGTATGTGGCTACTAAATACCTTCATGTTTCAGATACACCTCAACTTAAAGGACAGAATACTATCATATTCCTTATCTTCATTAACAGCAATGAGAATTTCATATGAAGAAACACCTTCAGAACTAATTCCTGAACAAGAATACCTCTCTATCATGTTCAGGGACTTCTTTTGGCAGCTGTACTAAAACAACAGGGTGTGGCAATGCAGACTTCTTTTTTTAAGACTATGTTCACTTCCACTGTTTGTGTCTTGAGCACATCTGCCCAATTCATCAAAAAATGGCTTCCACACATACCTTTGCTCAGAAACAGTCCCCATTCCCTTCATTTTCTCTTCTCTCTCACCTTCACTTAATTATTGAGCAGTCCCACAACAACAGTAGATAAAACATCCAAGAGCAGCATAGACTGTAGTCTGCTGTACATGTTGTTTACATAACAGCATCTGTGCCTGAAATAATCTTGAAGACAGAAGTAAGTAAATAAAAGCACCAAGGTGATGGTTCTCTCCTCCCATATGGAATCACACAGAATGGTTGAGATTGGAAGGCACCTCCAAAGGTCATCAAGATCAATGCCCTTGTTCAGAGCAGGTTGCCCAGGGCTGTACCCAGACAAGTTTTGAATATATCCAAGGATTGAAATTCCACAACCTCTCTGGGCAATATGTTCCATTATTTTACCAATACTTGCAGTATTTTTGTTTCTTACGTTTAAATGGAATTTCTTATATTTCAGTTTGTGCTCATTTTCTCTTGTCCTGTTACTGGGCATATCTGAGCCTGTCTGGCTCCACCTTCTTTACTTCCCCCATCAGATATTCATACATACTGATAAGGTGCCCCTGAGCATCCTCTTCTCTAGGTTGAACAGTACCAGCTCTCTCAGCCTCTACTTATATGGCAGATGTTCAAAACTGATAAAAGGTCAGCTTCATGGCCATTGTCTCCTTTGTACTGAGAAGCCCAGAACTAGACCCAAATCTCCAGGTGGGTCTCACCAAGTTTGAATAGAAGGGAGGGACCACCTCCCTTTACTTGCTGGCAACAGTCTGCCTAAAACAGCCCAGGAGGCTGTTGTCTTTATTTACCATGATGGCACATTCCTGGCTCATGTTCAAATTTTTGATGACCCGGACCCTTAGGTCCTTCTTTGCCAAACTGTCTTTCAGTCAATTGTTTTCCAGTGTATACTTGTGCATGGGGTTATTTCTTCATAGGGGTAGGACTTGACATTTGCCTTTGTTGAACTTCATGATGTTCCTGTCAGTCCATTTCTCCAGTCCGTTGAGGTCCCTCTGCATGGCACCACAATCCTCTGGTACATGAGTCATTTCTCTCACTTTTGTTTCATCTGCAAACCTGCTGGGCGTGTTCTCTGTCCTATTGTCCAGGTCAATAAAGAAGTTATTAAAGAATACTGGCACCATTAGTGCCTGACATCCAGCTGGACTTCATGCCACTGATCATAACCCTTTGACCCCAACAATTCAGCCCATTTTAACCACTTTATTGTCCATTTTTCTAGTCCATACTTCATCAACTTGTCTATGAGGAGGTTAGGGTAGACAGTGTCAAAAATCTTGCTAAAGTCAAGACAAACAAGATATACTGTTCTCCCCTCATCTACTGACACAGTCATTTCATCATGGAAGGCTATGAGGTTGGACAGGCATGATTTCCCTTTTATAAATCCATGCTGACTACTCTAGATCATCTTCTTGTTGTCCATATATTTGGAAATTGTTTCCAGATTACTTGTTCCATCAGTTCCACGAGGTGGAGCTGGCCAGCCTGCAGTTCCCTGGATCCTCCTTCTTGCCCTTCCTGAAAATAGTGGCATTTGATTTCTTCTAGTCCTCAGGACCCTCCTTGGATCACCATGAGCTTTCAAAGATAACCAAGAGTAGCTTCTGAATGGCACTGTCCATCTCCCTCAGTACTTGTGAATGCATCCCATTGTCCAATGGACTTAAGCATGTTCAGTTTGTCCATATGATCCCTAAACTGCACCAGGAATAATCCTTCATAGACCCAGACTTTGCCACTGGTCTCAGGGACTTGGGATTGCTGAAGGCAAATCTTATACTGCAAAGACTGAAATGATGAAGGGATTGAGTACTCTGGCCTCTCCGTGTTGTCTGTCACCAGGTCTTTTCCCCATTCAGCAGCAGGCCTGCATTTACCCTAGTCTTCCTTTTTTTTTTTTTGCCATTGATGCACCTGTAGAAGCCCTTCTTGTTGTACTTCACATCCTTTGCTAGATTTGACTCCAGGTGGACTTTAGTCTGAGTGTGAGATGTCTTCTTAATAAAACTGAGAATATCTCAGTTTTAACAAAACTCCACTTTTAACAGTAAATGTTCCATTGGAAAAGCTGGCTGCAAATACATTACAATTATATACTGCCGACATCCTCTGGCCCTGAGACCAGTCAGCATGGTTTGGCTTAATCTGTACCATAAGCTCTCTGAGTCTTCAAAACAGGTGACCATATGTCTGTTTCAAGTAATCCATTGTGATAACTCCAAAAATATGACTGGGAATTGTTCTTGATGGCAGTAGTAACAGGAAGAAAAGCATGGCAGAAAATATTCGAACAATGTAACAGTGTGTGTGAAAGGCTTCCAGTGCCTGGAAACATTTCCTGGCATCATTTGATCTATGGTTTAAGCGTAGCTTTTGTGACTCAAGGTGACAGAATATGTACTTGAATGTATTATGATATAGCACCAAAGTTATATTCATGGGATTATACCGAATTACATCATATGCACATGCAAGACTACTAAACATTTTATTAAAAATAAAGTGGGGTATGTATATATTCCTCTGACTACAGTTCCCAGTTGGGACATATTCTTTATTCTGTAGGGTCTAATACAAGTCCCTTCGAACCTACTGGCAGGATGTTTATCAACATTATACACCTATCCTAAGGTTGGGCCAAGGTTTCTTACCCCAGAACACACTCTGTCATACTAATCACATATAGTTTGTTTACTGCTGGTTTTAGTCTTCCAGGTCTGTCTTGCTCTGAGGTTTGCCCCAAGCTGTGTAACATGACTAAGCTTTCTACAGAGTTGAAGATGAAGGAGACACCTTCTTGCCCTTTCTAACATCAGGTTAAGTGTTGAAATAAGACCAGTGCTTGCCTTCAACTCCGTACTTGGACCTACCTCAGTGAACTCTTGGTAAAAGATCACACAGCACTGGCTGAATATTTTAACAGTTGGTTCATATGGACTCGTGGCATTCAATGCTATGGTACAAGTATAAAAGTATAAAAACAAGCATACACACCAAAAAAAAAACCAAACATGTCCTCTTGGGTTAAGAATCCTTCAGGTGAAAACTGGAAGGGTCAAGCTGACTGTTACTGTGTGCCCTGCCTGACCCCACTGAAAATTGAATGTTGCACAGAGCAAATGCCAGTGCTGAGCTGGGCCTGGCATATCTTCAGAGGTGGACATTACATCTGCCCACAGGTCAATCACAGATCTGCTGTAATTTCAGCTGCATCTCAGCTGCATCTCCTCTGCTTTGTGAACAAAAACATGAGCAAGACTAATTCTTCCTGCATCCCCTGTGAGGTTCTCACAGCACATCAGAGCATTCAGAGGGCAAACTCCAGCATTCATCCAGGCTGCTTCAGCCAGTAACAGCATGTATTTTAGAAGTATGAAATAGAGTTGTAGCCGCTTTCCTGTGGAAGACAGGCTGGCAAACTGCTGACTATTGCTTGCCTCCTGCACCTATGTGTATTCTGATAGGTGATTACATTTTCTTAAAGAAACCTGTTTATTTATGTAAACAGCAAATTATGATTCCCTGTGATTTTTTTTTTCAAATAGACTTCAGATAATTTTACATATATTAATATTATATTATTAATATCTTAATATTGTAATTTTTTACAATAAATTAATCACAAAACTTTAGGATTGTCTTCATAATAAGATGAGTCTTATTAGCTGAAAGTTAAGGTTGGTTAGGTTAGAATCAGTAGAAATAGGCATTAGGAAATTTGATTCTATATTCTCCTTTGCTCATAGCCTACAGAACTTTCTAGTTTTACATCACACACTTATTATTTCCAATGTCTTTCAAGACAGCATATTAAAGGTCATTCCTGGATATAAAGTTATGACTGAGGACAGTAGCGAGAGGAGTTATATTATTTTTAACTGATGAGCAGACCTAGCTTAGGAAAAAACAGATCAAGAATGATATCTTTGTCACTACTCCATGTACGCAAGATGATTCAAACTATCCTGTAGTCAAGTGCTGCATTATAAGATAAATGCTTCCTAGCTGCAATTCTGTGGCTCAGTGGTGACAGCATTCCTTCCTCACTTGCAGCCATATAATACAATCCTACTCCTTTCATTAAAGTTGTAAAAATAAAAATGGAAGAACATTTGTCCTTTAGTTGTTGCATAGATATACATAGAACATAGATTTACCTAGATCTAGGTACTGCAGGGGTTTTATTTATGAGGACAGGTGCAGAGGAGAGAAAGTGCTTGCTTTTCAAACTCAGTAAGGGCTAACAAAGCATATCCTGCTCTTAGGAAAAGCCAAGGACTGTTCTTTCCATATTGTCCCAAGAGAATAGGCAGAGAAGGTGAGGATAACACCCTTTCCATAGAGTAGCAGTTTGAGGAAGCCATCAGTTTTAAAGCACTGAGTAGCCATAAACCCCCTTTAGCTTTAACCACTTGTCTGTGTAGAGGTCTGAAAGATATAATCATTCCTTCATCTTCTATATTTTCTCTTTGCCCTTTTTTCTCTTTTCCCTTTCCCCCTTTTCCTTTGATTAGACAAATGGGCTACAGATAACACATGAGTCCTTACTGTTGATGTAAGTCCCAGCCACATCTCAGTCCCACAAAAGAGTGAGACCCCTTTAGCTACCACTACCACACACTATTTCCACAAAAAAAGTGATACAGATTGGACATCATTACACTCCAACAATTAAGTGCAGATGCAGGCAGAGCTAATGCCCTGGAATGTGTTTCTGCAGGGAAGTTCAGCATGGTAAGAAAGCTTACTTTTTTTCCACTTGCAGACTCTTACTTGATGTCTGTATCATAACAAATTACAGCAAATTATAAATGTCTTGTCTGGTTACATAAATTAGCTATGCACAGATATACTGTGACTGAGTAGCTGGAACAGCAACATGAAGACAAAGTCTGTGGTGACTCAGTTACAAAAGTACTGGTTTTTGAAAATTCCCTCCTTCAAAGCATCACAACATCACCACAACATCCCTAGAAATTAAAAACAGGAGAAAAGTTGTTTAGAGCAAAACAACCATGTGTTGTCTTGGAGGTAGAATTCAGGATTCTTGCTACTCAAAGTTATAAAATTACATACAAAACTATGATCTCCTCCACACTTCAGTGTTTTTTTTCACTTGAACATTACAAACCACCTTCAGTTAAAGAAAGACATTTTGTCAGCAGTGGTTTTTTCAGAATGTAACAGAAAATATGAGAGATACTAGATGCGATGAGCCTGTCCTCTCAAATTTACATTTTGTCTATGGGAGTCTCTGCTATAGACCTACAGTCATAACAGTTACACACAGAATCTATGCAATGCTCAGTAGCTCTACCCTCTGCCAGTGTAATTGTAGGTTGGGGCTAATTGGAAAGGAAAGCTACAAAAGAAATCTTTTTAAAAAACATTTTGCAGACCCTTATAGAATTCTAATTATCATTTTCATAGGGAGTTCTGCACTCAGAGTTATGGAGCTATGTAAAATAATTAGCAAAGTGAGGGGGGGTTTGTTGGGGTTTTTTTTCCATTACAATATTCAGAACCCATTTTCCTTTTGGGTATGTGTGTATAATAGCTTCCAGAATATCCTGTCTGAAAGTAGTCTTCTGAAGATTATTAGTTTCTACTTAAAAACATTTCACAAACTTTTAAGAAGCAGCACATAACAGATATTCATTCCAACCTAACTAGCTGCACTCGCATTTTACATGGGTGCACAAGTATTCCAGCCCCAGGAAAGGTTCTGCCATGATAAAAGATAAGAATACTCTGCTGTTGTGTGGCCATTCCCCTATCGCAGGCTGAAAGCATATGCACTGTCAAATGTTAGGCCAAAGGGGAATGAAGGTTATAAGGACACTGATGTGCCTTCCTGTCTCAGCCCATCTGCTGTGATTCCTTTGTAAGATGAAAGGATTTAGATTGGGTTATGATTGTTTACTCTGACAAGATAATAGTCATGCTTGTGGCAAAGAACGAAAAGACTACATTGACATGTATACACAAGCCTGAGTAGCTCTAACTTTTCAGGTGAAGAGCCAATATTCATGCAAGATATTCTGCCATTGGTACTTGTCTTTCTTCATGCAATTCAACATTACTGGAAGTCAAAGGCATCTCTGTATCAACCTATGGAAACAGTACACACAGTACACATTCTTATATTTCCCTTTACTATTTTGTCTCCCAAATAATAAAAAATATCTTTCAATCCCATTCTCTCTGGCATGCTAAATAAATGCTGTCATGGATAAAAATTATATGGCTCTGGAAATCTTAATTTACCAGCATCAGCTCTGAAAAACATTTCTGTCAATGGACTGATTGAAATAGCAGCAGAGCACTCACAATTCTGCTTCATCTATATATAATTACTGTACTGTACTGTGTTTCTTTAAATGGTAAAACAAAAGAACTTCCTTAATGAATCTCCTAATTCTCACATGCTCTTTTAAGAAGCACTTGTGAACATTCAGACAACAGGATTTACTAGAGATGTCCCATTAGACCAAGACATTGGACAAGGTCAGTCATAGCACCTGGCTGCTTCCAGTGCAGTCTTGGTAACTTTATCCTTGCAACTCCAAATAGTGCAGCAATTACCAACTGCTCTGTGGGTTGCTATTATGAAGACTCTTGTTAACCACAGGCCTTAAGAATTGCCTGATGAAACTTCACTCTTTCACTTTACAAATTAACATATGGGTGGAAACAGAGGTAGGGATCTTTACAAAAACTAATTACATGTTCAGTCTTCATATGACCTGATTGATTCAGAAAATCAATTTAAGAGCTATGTATTTATTGTTTACTGTGGTTTTTAACCATCCCACACCCACAGCTGACCCTCTTTGAATGTTTACAAGCATTATAGTAGTTCATGGTCTCCATCGATATCTCCCTTGCTGTCTTCTTCCTGGAGCTTCCTAAAGCTGGATATGGATCCAGCTTTAAAACTGGACAAGTATTAAGCTTGGGCAAAGCAGTATAACTCAGGGAAAGCCAACAGATTTGATTTTAATTTGATTTAAAACAGCTGAGAGTCTGACTCTTAACTATCTCTGAATTTCTTAAGTCGTTGATGTAGCTTGATAGACTCTCCATAATATGGTTTATGTTTCGAGATGAATGGCATCTTCTCTGTGTTGTTACCAGAATACTTTACCCTCTTAAAAAAAATCATCCTAAACCCCCTCACTTTCCAGCATAACGGCTACTTCCTCATTTCACTGTAATTCACATGCAACTATTCAAGACCCTGTAGCAAACTATACTGTGTGTATATTCATTCTCTCAGAGTGAACTATATATCCAGTTCTTCCTCCAGTGTATAATAGTACTGAAAAGATTAAATATTGATTTTCCCATATTACTTTAAATTATTTAGGGAAAAAAATGCATTCTTTTGAAATTATGGCTTTCTGTATAGAGTAGTACATTTTTTTCAGATTTATTTTGTACCATGTTTTACAGTATGAAAATACTGTGGACACTGAACAGTACAACTTCAGTACAGCCTTTACATTACTTTGTTGACCACGTAGTAAGAACAGTCAGAAATAATCTGCTAATAAAATTGCATGACTTTCAATCATGGAATTATGCGGCTGGTTTTCTTCATTGGATTCTACTGCAAGTTAAAAATACTGCAGTTAAAGACATGGAGCCTGAGTGCCTTTACCTACTAATTGAATCTGTATGATATAGGTTACTCAGTGCAATCCCACAATGGTCCCCATATCCTAATGTGCTTCAGTTTTATTCAAAGACTATGCATTGGGATGAAAGGCTACTCTACTCTGCAGACCACCTCCTCAATTTGCCAGTCATATTTTGGCTGATGCTGACAACAAGGATGTCCGTTAGTGTCGTTTGTTGTGGAAAATGTATAATGCAGACAGTTCTGCTTTGTAATGAGACCATCAAGGAATGAACAACCATATCAGATGGAAACAATTTTCAGTTACTTTTGGCCTGGGGTTACATTGGAAGGGGTGACCTTGAGGTGAGGAGCTCCTGATCCTATTACCAATCTCTCAGCAACACAGTCTTCAGTCTCACACTCCAGAACAAATTCTTGCCTATACTGCACTGAGGATTTGCATTCCCTAGGATATGTTTTCTTAATATTTGGTAACTAGGGTATTTATTACAAGAACAATCTAAAACAAAATACTGTTACTACCACTTTATGAAATAAGCCACAGCACATACACAGATATATACATCTTAAATCACAAGACAGAACCTCAAATAACAAACCATCCTCAAAATCCCTCTAAATTCATATCATAAAACTCAAATTTCCTCTTAAGTATTTATAATTACTGTAAAAGATCTGGAAAGATAAGTAATTTCCATACAAAAGGTGTATATTCTATGAATTCATGCAGGTCATGCCCTCTAAGATATATATAACACATTTATTTAATGACTTTTTTTCACCTTCTTTCATCTAATATTTTATAGGAGTTCTAAATTGCACTACAGAGAATTAAGGGTAAGGTAATGGTGTGTGCTTAAAGTGCCACAAAGATGAGAGAGGTGGTTAATTTGTAAGATATGGCTGTCCCCAAGACCTCCAGCTTTGAGAAAAAGAATAGCTATAAGGGAAATTCTGATGGGGGAACTTTTCAGTTATCTGGTTCATTGGGTGCCAAGAGGTTCAAAAGCACATGTTTAATACACAGTACTTTGATCCTCAGTCCTTGCTGCTACAGGTCCTCTGCTTGCATAGGACAAGTAAATATTCACTGCTCTGGAAAGTTTGAGGAAGCTTCTCTGTGTAGTCATTGAACAGTTCCCTCATGGAAGGAGAGATGTGGGTTCCACCCTCCATCTAGTGACACCATACAATACTTAAACAATTCCAGACTTACCTTGAAATGCTTCATAAGTACATTTAAACAGGTTTTAATTGTGCTTAAACAGGATTCTGTGTAAAAATTAGCATCTAATTAAATAGTATTTATTTAAGCATTCAGAAGACAATATAGCTTTATCACTCCCCTTCCTGCTATAAGATATTGTACATTATTCAATAACACCATCCAGTCAACATTTTCTCATATGCAAATGTATTTTCACACATTTTATTTCTGGAACTTTTGTACATAAGTGCATGGCTTGTCAAGTGTGGTGGTTTAGTCCCTGCCGGGGTCTGAGACCACGCGGCCGCTGCCCCTCCCCCACAAAGGGAGTGAAATACAAAGCCCCGGGGCTGAGATAAGGAGAGGTTTAATACAACAGTGCAAAGGCAACAAAACAAAAAAACAACAATAGCAATAACAGTAATAACAATGAACAGAGTAAGTTATCTATCGATACAGCAGTGAAAACAGAGACATAGCATAACACACGCGCTCACCGCGCTCACAGATTCTCCCGCGCTCCCACGCTTGGGCGCCAGGAGGTGACGCCAGCATGGTATTGAATAACCCGACTAGAGCTTCCCCCCCACTGCTGGGGAAACTTAACCCTATCCTAGCTGAACTAGGACATTAAGAAAGGCTTCATTCTTTGTTTTCTTCTGGAAAGGAGTTATTTTGGGTTTAAATTAATTTTCCAGTACATGATTTGCAACAAGCATGTCTTTATTCACTTAGTCCCTGATTCCTCCACTGTACTCTATGTACCTAGCTAAAGTACTTAAATAAATAAAATAATCACTCCAGAGTCTTCCCATAGGCACTGCAGTAAAACATTCATCATTCAGAGAAGGTGCCACTCTATTTCCATTAACTGCAAGGAAAATTTGGGCAATTGTGTTTGCCAGTTTTTAATTCTTAATCCTGCACGTTAGATGCCTAAAGTTAAGAAAAGTCTATATCTGGCCCTGAGAGTTAATTATAATAGTGTTCACACTGAACTGGATAGATGCAGGAAAAGAGCTCTTACTGATTACTAGAATATCTCTGTGATCATTGCTGAACTGGTCTTGGTCAGTGTAACCAGCCACTTGGGAAGTCAGGAATGGGAATATCTACAAAGCAGCTAATCTCTTGGACTTCCAGTACCTTGAACACTGCTTCAGGAAAAAAAGTTTCCAGGGTCAAGACAGGAAAGGGGAATGAAGTTGCCATAAGATGCACTGGAAGGAAGGGAGAAGAGGACTGGATTTTTTTTTTTTTCACAATTAAAAGATAAGTTAGTTACTATTTTTTTTTTTTAATTCCAACATAACTTGCTTTTTTTTTTTCCATTCAGAGACGAAACATTAAATAAAATATGTTTAAAATTTTACATGGGCCAAATACTCCAACAAATATTTGTTACCACATTTTTTGTTTTATGCTATATACTCTTTCTTGTGAGACTGGTTTAAAGAACATATTTTACAAATCTACTTCAGATCGGGTGCTAGAGTACTGCAGCATTCACAACAGAGCTTATTTCTGTGTTAAGCTTGAACAATGCATTGCAAAGTGTGGCTTAAACATCTTAACACCTCAATGCAAATAACAATGAAGAGTAAAAGCACGCAACTAGTTGATGGACAGAAAATGTTCTAGAGCTGAGGAAACCTTTCATATAAAAGGTTTCCTTCCAAAAGAAAAGTCCTGATTGAAAATCATGTACACTTTTCTTCAAAGACATCATTTTCTTTTCCTAGTTCGTGTGAAATTTTTGCAACACAAACCACTTCTATTTCAAATCGACTTTGACCAAGTATAATAGTTTAAAATCATAGTATGTATCCATATATTTAGAATTGTTACAACAGTTTTAACACAAGCTGCAATGTGAAGACTGTTTTTCACAGTGAGTGAATGTGAGGGAGAGTTACTATATTTATTGTTGTTTTTCCCCAGTTAGTAATTCACTTCAGCAAAAAATTAAGCAGAGAAGAGTTTACAACAAAAAGGAAAAATTCTGGGAAGAAGTGACCCAAAGTCAGGATTTCTGGTTCACCTAAAGTACTTTAAAATAGAAAAAAAAAAACTTTTTATTTGTTAAATATGCAAATTTGAAATTCAGTTATGGAAACACCCTAAAACACTGAGTTAAGTAGCCAATGAATGTTTACATTCTTCACTCATTCACTGCTACTTTTACTGTTAAGGTGAGACTGCAATGAACTCAGCCTGGGGTACTTTGCAGAAAGGAAGCCAGTATCCTTGCTTAACAGTTAGAGCTTCAAAACATTTATGTCCCAGCAATTTCTAACTCCTGCCTCTGGGTTAAGCCTCAGAGGCATGAGAGTGTAAATCTGAGTTAGGATTGTTAAAATTACAAAACTTGCTTCTGTGGAGATGAGGGTGCAACCCCTGAGCATTGTTGGGGCTCCCAGACCCTGAGAAGTGTGAATGCCCTGGATGAGACTACTCTGAAGCCACCTAAGCATTGTGTGTACTGTTAATCTATGTACACTACCGTTCATGTGGTCTAATGTAAAATAATTTTTGTTAACTGAAATTGTTAATAAAAGTTAAGGAAATAAAGAAACTTCTCCAGAACAACTGATACCAACTTTTGAGGTCTTTACAAGAATCACTGAGCCTCAAAAAAGTAAATTTTACCACACAGACTAGAGGTCAGAAAGACCTCTGCTGATATGGTTAACCCAGGAAAATATAGGCTACCTGTTTTTCCTGTGGTCTATTAAAAAAGAACCTGGATTAGCCAGATAAGACAGAAAGTTCTGCAGCAATGTTAACAGCAATGTCTACATACTCTGATATACATACTGGTCTGCCAGGTTTCACAAGAGCTAATAAAACCACATGTCTTCAGGATTCAATCTGCAAATGATGTTAGATTCAGCAATGACATTTTTCATCTTGATTTTTCTTTTCTCTGTCCTCTCATATGCCATTCTTCTTTCATCTTCAAGCACATGCGTTCAAAGTTAGCTTCTATTTCATGGACATGAGTCTATGAATTCCAATATTCATCCCTTTTAGGTGCTCTCTTGAGGCAGCCTTTACATAGCAACAATCAAGTAAGAAAAAAGACCTAAAATGCATCCTATCCACAGCAGATGTCACCTGTGTCCAAAACTACAGGAACATCAATGTCAACTTTTTCAGACATTAGTATTCACAGGTAAATCTTGGACTTCCTGCTGAGATCAGGCTTCAGACAAAGTAAAAACAAGATTTTACAAGAAGCTGCTAAGCCAACAACTCGTGTACCCAAAAGAGACAGAAAGGCATAGCAGTTTAGAAGGGGCAGAAGGACAAAAGAAGGAACCTTCTTTTTTTTTTTTTTTTTTTAAGAAGAACCCAAAAAATATGCCTGCAAGAGGCTGAGAAACTCACAGCTGCAATGAGTTTCCAGGGCTGCATGAGCACTGGAAGAGCATGTATGTGAGTACATGTGAGTACATACATACTTGAATATGGCCAGAACTTCCCACTGCAGAGCAAGCATTTTAATCCCAGCCAAGCAAGGCTGCCTGGGGTACCCTGAGTGCAGTAATTGACATGACTTTCAAGTGAAAGCAAGCCCACAGGAACACCCAATAAAGGAGTGCCAAGAGAATGTTAAAATAGAAACTTCTATATAGTTTTAACTCTAGGGAGGTACGGTTGGTAGGAAGAGGTAATATCTTTTATTAAACCAGCTGATATGGTTGAAAAAGCAGGCAAACTTTCAGTCTCAGAGTCTCTTCATCAGGTCCCTACTGGTCCTCCTATAATTCACATATTTTTATCATCCACTCACAAGAACACAGCTGAAAAGAATCTTCTCAAATGTCAGTGAAGCATTGTTTTTCCTTTCCACCACATTTGGGCTTGTATTTTTAACCTTGAATGAAAGGAAATTATAAAGTAGACTAGCACAAAGGGCATAATAAAAATATACTATAAATGAATCAAAACTTTCAAAAGCAAAATATTTCAGTTTTGCTTTTAGACCATATCAGAGTTGCATTTGAAATATACTGACCCAAAGAACACTGATTAATAACTTAAAAAAAAAAAAAAATCAGCACACTGACTTGAGAAATTTTCACAAACATGTATGAGAAATGCATAAATAAATTGGAGAATAAAACGAGGGTAAAAAATGACCTCATCATTTTAATAGGTTTTTCCCAGGATTTATTATAAGTCTTGGCAGCTTGTGCTGACAAAAACTTGAAGCACCTATGTATAAATATATTCACACATCTATCCCTACTCCAATCAGTATTCAGTACTGCCTGAGAAATGGCTTGCTTTAGCTCACATTTTAATCTTTGTTTAAAAACACAAAAGCTCCAGCTATAACTCAATCCAGAAATGATCCTTCTCTCAGAAGTAACCATTTCAACAAGAACTGAAATATGAAAAAGTCAGTTGATTTGAAGAAATAGCCAAGATTTATCTTTTGTCTTACATCCAGGAATTTAAAGGAAAGTGAATAGAAAAACAGTGAATCTTTCTCATTAACAAAAAAAAAAAAAAAAAAAGTTTAACTTAAAGTTTACAGAGTTTCCAGGAGGTTCTTCGTGACAGATGAGTGGAAAACTTAATAGGTTTTGTTTCTTTGTTTTCAAAAAAAGACAAGTCACAGAACTGTAAACAAAGATGGAAAACTCTTCTGAGACTGTTGATGAGGGAACACCTGAATAAGCACACAGACTACAGATAGCAGACATGGATTCAGACAGAAGTGGACAGGTAGCATAGCTGAAGTTCATGGTGGTTTTATGAGCATAAGTATCAAGATCAGTAAGTGAAATTCAGCAGATGCATTTTATACCATTCAATTTAGAAAATCATTTACCATGGCTTCCATGTGAAGGGGTGAAGATGCTGCCAACTGGGTAAGAAGAGTGTTGCATTTAAGGTAATGAATTAATTAGGTAAGAGATGAATTCTCTTGTATCCTAGCCAGTCCTCAAAGATCAGAGGGGCTAGGGGCGGCTGGACTTATCTCTTAATAGCTATGCCAACTATGGCCGTAACTCTAGGCCTGACACCAGATGCACGAACAGCCGATATGCTGTAGGTCCGGCTGCATTCAAGAGAAGCAGTCAGGTTCACAAATAGTACGGTTTATTCTTATGCAACATCTACAGATTCTTTGAGATTGCCTATGATAAATACACAAACTGCAGGTTGGCTATATAGCACTACACACAAAAATTGATTGCAATCACACACACTTAATTCCCATAATCACTCAGCATAGCCGAGGGCCCAAATCTTACCAAAAGTTGTCCCTTTGGGGGGGGGGGGGAGGGGGCGGGGAGGAGCACAAACCCATTGATCTGTCCCTCTGATTTGGTATCAGATTGTCATCTCTCCAAGTTAGATACAAGCTCAGGGTAGTATTTATCTAAGTATGTATGTGTGAGTGGGTAGGACTGTGGTCAAGCCGTTGTTTCTTGAGTAGCAACACCACACATTCCTTCGTGCAAGGTGTGTACTGTTTTTGTGGAAAAAGAAGAAGAATGAGAGGTAAGGTCTTCAGAGTACTGAAAAACAGTCCCTGAGAGAAGGGAAAAGAGCAGGAGATAAATCTGCATAGTCTTGTCAAATGTTCCTTGAGATAAGTGGAAGAATGGGACCGTGCAGCCTCCACCTCGCTTCACATTCCTCCTTGGTGCCATGGCAACACAAATCACTGGATCTCCATCCTGTCCTGTGTTTGTTCTGGGCACCATGTGTTAAGGAAATGTGTTTTGCAGATTTTTCACTGTTTTGCTTTTCCCACACTTCCAACAAGGAGGGTACTCTGTGATTCAATGCAGAACCATGTTAATGGTGCCCAAGTTGATCCAAGTGGTTTGGTATATCATGTAGACATGACACATGTCATGTGTCTGTTTGACACTACTTGGTGTTTGACGCTACTTGGTGACATATAGAAATAATAACTAAGCTTACAGAAGTAACAGTGTTCTTCTTTATGTTCTGCCCATAGCTGATTACCCATTTTCTTATCACAGTACTACCATGACTCTGCCATTCCCTCATCCAAAGACAGCTTGAGAATGTCTGCATATTACTTTGTATGAGAACTGCCTAAGACACAAGATAAGCAACAGATAGTTTAAACCAGAGTATTACAAAAAAGTCAGTCATCTGAGAGGTCTGTTTTTCAAGACATGGTTTATATAGATCTGTGTGTGGAAGATCTGGGCAAGTACATGGAAAACACACAGAGTTAGCCTTTGTGTAAGCAGGCAAATTCTTCAGTCTGACTGAAGGTACAACAAAATAAACAAAATAATTCAGCATGTTACGGCAACACTTTTTTCTTGTTCTGATGGAACACCTAGCCCCACCTGAGATGACAGTGAGCAGTGCTATGCAAACTTTAAAGGGGTTTTGAAACCTTTCTTCTATTCATCTAGCTGCTGAAGGTCAGATCAATTTGATAAGGAAAGCTCAGCATAAACAATGTCATTCTTCTCTCCTAACTTCTCCAAAAAATGTTTTCAGAGTTTAAATAGAATTTGAGGAGCATCTTATGACAATTATACATCTGAAAATGTAAGGGATTTGGAGTTATCTTCACTTATATGACTAGAAATCATTGCAACCCTCTCAGAAGTAATCTTGCCTTACATTTATGTCATAAAGGAGACAAAAATAACTTTCTTGTAACATGGTCTGAAAGTTATTCAAAGAGATATTTAGAATTATCATCCAACTTCATCTGTGCTTTCAAAGATCTTTCTCTTTAGCCTACTGATAATAAATGTCATGTATCTTTCACACTCATGTCAAAAAGTAAAAGCATCTCTGCAGCAGACTTAGCAGTCTTTCATCCCTTAAAAATGATAGACATCCACAGCAGGAGATTACCGTATCAACGACTGAGACGTTAATCCATCTAACATTGAAAAAACTTCTTTTAACACCTGAACAACTACTTCTTGCAAAGAGCAAAACCATCCATAGATAACTTTTTATGATGGTAATAACCATGTGTAACCACAGCTGTACCAGGTACAGAATTTTCAACATTTCTTTGGTGATATAGATCATACTGTTTAACAACTTTCTTTACAGAATGGGTTTTCCTTTCTTTACAGAACGTTTCTTTACAGAACAGGTTGTTAGGCATTGGAATGGGCTGCCCAGGGAGGTGGTGGAGTCCCCATCCCTGGAGGTGTTCAAGAGGCAGGTTGACATGGCGCTTGGGGATATGGTGTAGTTGGGATCTGTCAGTGCTAGGTTAACAGTTGGACTAGATGATCTTCAAGGTCCCTTCCAACCTAGATGATTCTGTGAAATTCTGTAAAACTGCTGGAAATATTGAGTTTTCAGTTGTAAGCAGTGTGTCTCTTACCTAACACTCATCACCATGTCAGTCACTTAGACACAGAGATCCATCATGAATCACTCATCAAGGATTCAAACTCTGAAAGATATTGTTAGAGAAGAATTGAAAGAAACAAAAGATGTTGCTTATCTGTTGTCTCATTCTAACTACAACAATATTAACACAGAAGAAACACCTATAGACTCACCAGGGACAGTGCAGGAAGGACCAACAGACACAACTTGATCCTCTGCCTTGTCCCAAGTAAGGAACTGCTCCCTCAAAAAGGATTATGGCTGTATATGGAAAGCTGTTTCTGAACAGTCCATTTGAATGTTGAAATCTTTTCAGACTAATGAATTCATTCTCCTATAAGCTAAAACAAGATAACGACATTATAAATTTGTTGTGTCAAATAGTAGGCTAGTGAAAGCCTTCAGTGATACTCCTGCTGTCAGAGCAGTCAAGAGTCTGAATGATTAAAACTGTTTACTGGTGATTTGCCTCTGCAGTAGTCCTGCAATGAGTTACCATTGCCTCTATCAGCTGGTCAGGAATCAGCATAGTCTTATACTCTTTGATAAGTTATACTCTTCTGCCATTACATATTTCATTATTGCCTTATTTCCTGTCTTCAAGGCGTAGCAGCATCTATGGTACATGTTACAATCTCTGTGGCATTAAATCTCTCATTCCTACAGTGCATGTCTACAGCCTTAGACCAGTCAGATGGTGCAACATCCCAGGTATTTGCCATGACTGCAGTAGGCTCAGGTGGGCTCAGCCCCTGCAGGTCTTCCCTTTTGGAGTTCAGACCAGCACGTGCATTCAATGACCCAAATATGTTTGACTATATCTAGTTGAAACAAAGCAAACTAATCTCAACAAGAAAAACAAAACATAACCCAGACAAGATTGTTAATGCAATGAGCAATCTGCATGCATATCTGTCTCTTCTGAGACCAAGATCAGTGTCTTCCCATATAATCTGATGGCTACAGTCAGTGTGGGCAATGGCACCCTCATTCCACCTGTCTCACTGTTTTCCAAATTTTTTTTTTTTACTCACCTCTAAGTTCATGAACCTGTCCTCTGCTTCTTCAATTTGTTAAACATTTTATATCCACAATACCTCCCGAGAGTCTGCCAGTGAGACTGGAGACCTTGCTTCACCAAGGCAAAATTTTCAAGTGATTTGGTTTAGAGTGACTGCATGCAGAGCAACCTGAACGTACTGTCCACTTTCCAGGCTGTATGCTGTTTGCACTTCTCAGAATTAGTCCCTTATACTCACAGAGCAAACCACACAATAACAAACAGATGAGTGCATAACAATCACAACCTAACACAGCCATCATCCCCATCCTTCTCACTGAGAGCCACAAAATAGCTATTCAGTGCCTGATGCTCACAATCTGGTTACAGTTACAGCCTTCTGTCTGCTGGTAGGGATGGTTGCTACAAGAATGTGCAACAGAGGCTAAATAGTACAAGTTGCAAAGCAGGAATGACACTGAGTTAGCTAAGTACTGCTCAGTCTCCAAAACAATCAATGTTCATGGTGACTTTACCCTATCAGCAAATGAGATGCTCAAAACACTGTGCCTCCAAGCAGAGGAAAAAGCATCTTCCTTTCAGCTCCTCAATACCATATATTATTTTCAGACTTGTTGATTAGATGATCCTGGGGTTTGATTTTTAACTCCATCCCTTTAACTGCATCTAAGCACTCCCCTCTTTCCCACTGCAGTCACCTTGTTGCTTTCCTTCCCCTAGGGACACCTTGATTGGCAAATCCATGCAGCTTCCCTGCTATTATAACAGGCTGTTCTGTAGTCAAAGCTATCATACGACGCAGGCTTTGACTTTATTTCTTAGTTTCAGAAACTACGTCTGCCCTTCCCTGCTTTAGTTTGCATAAAAAGAGATACAGAAAAAACAGCCTCACAAAAGATACTCTGTAGTCTTTCTAAAGGAATATATTGTCCCTTTCTGAACAGCTGCCTATTACAGGCAGTTTTTTGTCCTCCATATCCATTCAGTGACCTGATCTGTACTTAGTACCATGATTCTGCTACACTTCATCAAGCACTCAGGAATTACACTGGAAAATACAATCCTCATCTTCTGAAACACTGATGGCAGGTTACCTCTGGTACTGCTCCTTCCCCGAAGGTGTATCAGACCAGCCACAAAATTTAGATTCGATCATCCATTGTTGCCCCATGGAAACACCAGAAATTACATTTGACTTATTTGTAAGAAAAGGATCTGTTCCTACAGAGGATACCAGGAACACAAATTGCTTCATAAGAAGCTTCCCTTCACTTCCACCTCTGTCTTGCTCATGACAGCCAGTTGAAGGAAGTGATATGCTCATGGGCCATTTCACTGTTCTTAGTATGGAAATTATCAAAAATAGTCCCAGGTCATGACTAAAATTTCTCTATGGTATAACATTAATTGATTATAACAAATTCTAGATAGATTTTTTTCTTCATTCTAGGAAACTTCCTCATTATATTACCTTTTCCTCTTGATCTTGAAAAATTCTGAACAAAAAATAGATGGATAAAAAAGCACAGGCTAAAATCAGACTTCTAAATAAGATTTACACTGGTGCTAAGCACGTTTAGTTTGCAAATGTCCTTACTTTCTTCTCTCTTTTGCTGATGCATTTTAGCTGCTTAGCAGTTTTGTATTAGCATCCATGGATATTTACCTTCAGAGAGCCCTGTTTAGCGACATACATTGAGTAACGTTTTTCCCTGCATTTGTCCCAGTGAAGCTACTAGTACTCCTTGTAGTGTAGACTAAAGCATAGCATCCAGCTACAGCTGCTCAGCATAGAATAATAGAATCACAGAATGGATTGAGTTGAAAAGGAGTTTTAAAGATTACCTAGTCTAACCCTCCTGTCATGGGAAGGGACATCTTTCACAAGATCAGGGTGCTCTAAAACCTGTCCAACCTGACCTTGAACACTTTCAGTGACTAAGCATTTACAATTTCTCTGGACAAGCTCTTCCAGTATCTCATCACCATTATAATAAAAGATTTCTTCCTTATGTCTAATCTAAATCTTCCTTCTTTCAGTTTAAAACTGCTGCCCCTTGTCTTGTCACTACAAGATCTTAAAAAGTAAAAAAAGTCTCTCTCCATCTTTCTTGTAAGACCTCTGTATACTGAAATGCCACAGTAAGGTCTCACTGGAGCCTCCTCTTCTACAGGCTAAAGAACTCCAACTCTCTCAGCCTTTCTACACAGGAGAAGTGTTCCAGCCTTCTGACCATTTTTGTGTCCCTCCTCTGGACCCACTCCAACAGGTCCATGTCTTTCTTGTACTGGGCACCCCAGAACTGGATGCAGTACTCCAGGTGGGATCTTATGGTAGTGGAGTAAGCATAAACATACTGTATAACTGTACTGTCTGACTTCCAGATCGCAGGAATTAATCATGCCTATGATGTACTTACCGATCTGCTTTTAGTAATTCAATGCTTATGCTAACATGGTGGGACCAAAACAAGAAATGCATTTCATTTTCCAGTGTATTCTTATCTGATACCTGTAAAAAGTTATTCCAGTTACCATTTAATCTGTTTCGTCCTTTTTTCTGAAGTTAGACAAATGATTCACAGCAGAAAATATACTTTATTAACTCTCTGTTCTTTGCATATGATTAGATTTTAAGAGATACACTCAGGTCTCAAAAATTTTGATGAATAGTTTATATGAAGTTATTTACTTGTGTGGATGGCCACAAGCTATCTAATTAATTTGTTGTTTCTGATATTATGTCTGCATAAATATAAGTTTGTGAGTTTCGCTTCAGCCTGCTAATAGCTGCACAATGGTGAACAGGAAAATAGGAGTACACGTCTCTTTCATAACTTCCCTAGGAGTGAAGATTTCGTTCACACTGTGTAATAAAATGAATGTTTACTGCTGCCACTAATGCCTTCTTCAAAGAAGGGGGAATACTTCTGAAATCAAAGAATAATGGTTCCTTCTTTATGAGTGACCAAGATGCAGTGTACTCTTTGCAGACCTCAATAACAGAAAGTGAATACCCTCAAGACCTATACTGAACTTATGAAAGCGGGTGAGAGAATGCAGTTTCTCTTTCATCTGCCTTTCACACTGAATTGCCAGTAAGGAAATATAAAACTTTTAAGCAACTATGCAACCAGAAATTCAGTATTCTTTTTTCAGAATAGAGAAAAAATGTTTGTGTTGGGTGAGGATGAATATTTAAATGTAATTAATTCAATCCAGAGTGACAGCTGACATAATTAAGTATCCACTGCCCTGGGGACATGCAAAGCTATTTTCCCTGTTACACAGATGATTTCCTGGCCTTTATACTATGGATATCTATAAAGATTTCTTTTTAATACCTACATAATTTCTAAATATAAGTAGAATGAACAGAGAAAGCATATAGTCCATTTTGCCTACAAAAGATAGATAAGAACTGTATTTTCTTAGAAGGTAAAGGTAACACTTATTAGTAGCGGTTCAGATAATGTATTATGCATGTCAGTGTCTAATATTGGAGAAAATATGTAAGTCAAATATTTCTACTTTTTCTGGGTTTCTTTTCTACTTAATTTCTTTTAGTGGCCAAGTGATGCATTGTATTAGTAGAAACAGAAGGAAAATGCCTTCACAACAAAGAATTCTTCCATCTGATAAGTGAGGAAATCACTTACATTTTAGGTCTTTAAACCTTGTAAATTTATATCATAGCCAGAATCTAGTTGCTATGAACAATATGCAACCACAAACATAAAGTGAAAATTCCCATGGAACTAAATAGATTCTCCAGATTAAGAGTAACATCTCATTTCCTCATGATCACCATTCATGCAAACATATATGCAGTGGAACTGAAAATACCTTCATATCCTCCAAGATTAATTGCTGAAAAGATAGAATTTTCTTGCTCTGAATAGTGAGAGGTGTTTAACATTTTGCTGACAATGAAGATTCATGCCTCCATCATAGCATTGCAACAGTTAAATATTTAAACTTAATTGAAGAAGCAAGGCTGAGAACAAGTTTGTGCAAATCTATTAACTGTTATGTCTGCTCAATTTTGTGTTTAGATGCTTTAGAATTCACTAAAATATATTGTAATTGACAGACATTATCTTAGTGGGGTTTCATTCAAAACAATATTTATTACAGATTGCAAATAATTCCCCACTGAGAATACTATATTGTACTTGGGGATAATCTAGCATAATTATCCCATAAAGTGAATGTGTTATCATTTTTTACTTTTACACTATGGTGTTCAGATCCAAATATGTTTGTAACTGGTAATTACAGTATTAGTAATTTGTTACTTAGTTACCACAGACACATTCATTAGCAAGTAACCAATTAGTAATGTTCTTTTTGTAGGAAAAGGCCTGGTCCAGTTCTATCAAATTCTAAGACCACTGTTTAAAACCTTTCAAGTGAAAATCAAATAAAAAGAAAATAAGAAAAAAGTGGTTTATCTTCCTATTGAGAGATGACCAGGATACATTTACTACATCAAAGCTAGATTCCCTTTCCTGCCCTCATTTTTCAAACTAGTCAAAGTCAGCTCAATTTTTAGGTAATCAGAAACTTGATAACTTTACAGTTACAAAATGATTATTGGTAGTAGCCATAATATAAGTAACATCACAAATTTTAAATAATAGGTGAATAATCTAAACACTTTATGGATTTATTACTCTTATGTGCTGAAAAGGTCTAGGAATAATCCATGTAAATTCTTTTGCATTTAAGGGTTCTAAACAGAGGTTTACTTGAGGAAATCACACAAGTTTTAAATCGTATTAAGTTGCTGAAATGAAGGATACATGGGGAGACATTTCGTTTGAAATCCTTACAAAACTAACAAAAGCCAAAGAAGGCATTTTCTTCAGTTCTGGGGAGAAAGAGCAGGCAGATGTTAACAGGAAGAGCTTTACAGTTTAAGTACATAATTGCATCTGGAAATAACTAGCACAATTCTCTCTTTAAAGAAAACAGGTAATTTTAACAGATCATAGTCCTAATTATCACATGCACAATTGAAACATTGAAATAATACATTGAAAATCTCATTTTGATTTACTTTGAAAAAATATGCATAGCACTGCTCTCAACTTAGAACTTTGTGAGCAAGTTAAATACTGGACTGGGACAACTGGGACCCAACTGACTAGTGGATGGTTTTGTCAGAAAATGTGACTTCTAAAGATTCATATCATAATCAAAGGGATAACTGTTGACCCCTGTAACTTATGGTCAATAAGATTTAATTTATCATTATCACAAAACTGTAGACTAGATTATTTTTTTTAATTCTTGCAGACTATGGAAATAAAAGTTAACATTAGACCTAAGGATCCATTCCTACCTAAAAATATTACTTATTGCAGTCTTGTTCTTTGGTGCATATAAAATCTATTTCTATAAAAGTGAACGTCTTTACCATTAATTAATATTGCCAGACATTTTAAAGCAGCTGCTCCATAAAATTTGAGAAGAAATGCCATTGCATGCAGTGTTACTGCATTACCTATCTATGCTAGGTTTTGATTAAACACCTCTTTGTTAGGATCAGCATTTGCTGTTCCCTCATCATGATGGTCAATAACTTTCTGTATCTGTGTTGGCTCTGCTGGACACCAATATCTGATTTGTGTGCAGTTGGAATAGTGGAGGAGGGACTACTTGCAATATTTATTATTTTACAGGCTGGAATTTTTTTATGACTGTTAAGAGTTCCCAAAGTCCAGGAGAGATAATTGAAAAAATGTTCTTTATAAATATAAACAAATGCTCAGAACATAGTCTTTGACCTCCCTCTCAAAAGTCTGTGTTGGCATCAACACAAGTACATCTTGATGCAGCATTTTTTAGAAGAGCAGAAGTGGTAGTAGCAGGACCATTAGCATGAACAGACCATAACAGGCCAGTTCTCTTGCTCGGTGAAACCAATCCTTCTTCCGCTCTAATATTCAAGGGGTAGGCAATTTTAAAATTATGATCTTGACAAAATTTTCTAAAGTTGTAATAAAATTGAAGGACCTGTAAGTCAGCACATTTAGACAAGTGTTACTACTTCATATTGCATTAGAGATGAAAAACAAGAGCTTTTTGTACCCCTATTTGAAATACTTTTGAAGGTATGGTCACAGTTTGGCCACATTTTGACCAGCTGCTACTATGGAATACCGTATTTTGAGATGTGTTTATAATGAATGAAAAGCCATCAATTCGTGCATCTGGTTAGACAGTGTACTTATATGACAAGAAGGACTGTTTTTCTTACAAAGTTTCTTGTTTTCATTATGGAAGTGTTTAACTTCAACCTAAAATAAAAGGAAGTTAGAGGAGGATTAATTCACTACATATTTTTCTCTGTTTGCATTGTGCTGATCTGGTGGCCTAGGAAAATGAGTAGAAACTGAGTGGAATACCATCATTACTTATGAATGTTGATGATACAGATTCATATAAATCAGATATGTTATGTAATTTTAGCATAGAATTTGTTCTGAGCAGACTGTCTCTTTACAGCAAACATATTTAGATGCTTACATGTGGAAAAACAAGCTACTAAATTTTTAATAGTATTAATCATTCTTGCTGATTAATCTAATTTAGAAAAGCAGCTGAAAAAGCACCAGACTGTTGTTCCAAACCACATAAATATTTATTTCTGGTTCAGGGATTTACATACAGCAAAAACAACAAGGCATGAATCGGGGGAAGAGTAGGTAAGTGAAAGTGATATATACCCAGTCTCCCCAGTTCACCCTGCAGACTTAATTGGGAAAAGATAATAAACATCAGGATATTGTGTCTATTAAGGGCTGGTCCTGGTGAAAACTACTGTGACACTGCAGAGCAGTTACCGTGGAGCAAACTGGCTGCTTGGATGTTGCTATGGTGGAAATTGGATGTGTAGGTGGCACTAACTACTTAGGTAGCAATTTGAATTTGCGTGTTTGTCACAGGCACAGGAATCTCCATGAGGAGAAAGTCATAGTTCATAATATGCCAGCTGCTTCTCATGGTTCCTTCCATTATCACAAATATTGTTTTCAGTATGATGGCTATTGATGAGCATTTTCTATTCAAAGCTTAAAGAACAGGATTCTCTGAGCAGGTTTAAATTATTTTTCTTTTAATTCTGTAGATTTTAATCTTTTTCTTCCACCAATAACTTTATTTTCTTCATTGCAAAAAAGAACTGAAGGGTGCAACTCCAGATAAAAGACGTCCTTATAATAGTTACAAAAGTGTTAGATTTTTTCTTTATCTTTAAATGGACACAATCAATTATATAGTGAATTCCTGACGATAGTTAATTCCTTATCCAGCACCTGATAAACATGTTTCTGGAAAGCTCTTCTAGAAGCTGCTAATGACATTTATTGACACGCATGTTTTATAAATGAAAGACAACTTATTTTTTTTAAAACTACTATCAGATGCTTTTCTAAATGTGTAATGGCACTGGAAAATAACCATCTGATTGACCTCAGTATTTTAAATACTGGAAAGGCCTTTGATTTAGCTAATCATGTTATGTTGAAGAGATTACATTCATACCCTAGATTGCTTCCAAACTAAACAACTGGAAAAAAATGTGGAGGTTTTTCCTTGTTTAACTATGAGACCAGTCTTCTCATGTCTCAGATTCCACAGTTTACATGTAAACTCTGGTTTTAAATCCACTCAGCAATGTCAAACAATGATTTACTTGATACATTATAGCACTTATATATAGTTCTGAGTAAAAGAACCGTAGGAAAGACAAGGAGTCAGAAGAACATAGTGTATATTGTTCTACAAAATGCCTGTATGCAGTCAAGTAAGTGATCCAGCTACACTGTGTCTTCATTTCAACTGACTCTTTGTACTCTGAACAACTGGAAATAATGGATGGAGAGGAAAGGAAGAAAAGAGAGTCTTAAATTTGAGCTGTGAATTAATAGCATTTGCCTCTATACCTATTTACAATAACAGATTCTTTTCCCTGCTTTATGTATGTGTATATTCATACACAAGGAAAAAATCTGAGGATAGCAATGGTGCCTTTCTTTGTTTAGAAAGGAGAGGATGAAATTAAGCGAAAGTCTCTCAAACAGGAGCAAAGAACCCCAGATTCCATTACTTTTATGGTTTCATTTTTTTAGTTCTCTGAAGATAGAGGCCCCTCAGTAGAGGGCAGCCACATGAAGTCCTTTGCATAACTAATGGGAAAGAACAGAACACCAGAAGTTGGTTTATGAAGAAACCTGTGAGATTATATTTACAAGCTATAGAGGAGTAGCTTAAAGGCATTTTTCCTTACTTTGTACTTCACTTTTTATATTTATAAGGTAGTTTGGAAGTGCATTATACACTGCACTATACTACTGTCAGTGGTTGATTTGTGGTGCTCTATTGAGCCTGGTTTGCCTTTAGGATATAAGTCCTCTGAAACACTGATCTGAATGTTTGGCACAGTTCAGCTATTGTAAAAGCATCGTGTACCTGTAACAATAAAGTTATAATAAAATAATGTGCTGGTTTACTCTGAACTCTGTACTCTAGACTGACTCAATAAAAAAATGTATTTTATCTTACATTCGTGTGAAAAATAGAGTAATATACACACTGAACGTGTAGTAATACAAGATTACTTAGTCTGATTTCAGACTTTTCTATGTTATTGAAATACAATTTTAAGAGAGAATTTATTAATAGTGTGATGTTAATATTTCCACTAAATCACCTGGATATATTCAATTTACACTGAAGAAGTTCCAGAACTATAAATCAGAGCATTCTTGGCACTAGAAAAGTGTTTCTGTTGCCTAGATGAGTGGAGGCCATAGGCTGTGATTTTTCATTACTTTCTGATGGTCCATTAAGCAGCTATTCTATCTATAACCAAGATATGTTGTGGTTCAACCCAAAATTATAGGTATGATGCAGGAATCAAGGTAAGGTGCTTTGATCTATATTGTATCAGGGATTGAACTAGAGAAATATTGTTGGCCTTTTGTCCCAGACACACATGAGGAGCAATGAGATGTGAAGAGATGGCCTAACACAGTCACAAATCTATGAATTAAACTCATCTAGCAATTATCAGTCCTTTCTTCATCTAACAGAGGCTACCATTTTCTTTTTATCCACCTCTCTGGAAATGTCTGCAGTTAATCCCTCACATCCCTCTCCCCCTAGTCCTGCTTCAGAGCTACTCCTTTGTCCTCTACTAGAACTGCCTTTTCTCTCCTTACCATGTCAACCCTCAGGGCTCAGGCCAACCCAAGTGTGGTGGTTTAGTCCCTGCCAGGGTCTGAGACCACATGGCTGCTGCCCCTCCCCCACAAGGGAGTGAAATACAAACCCCAGGGCTGAGATAAGGAGAGGTTTAATACAACAGTGCAACAGCAACACAACAAACAACAACAATAACAATAACAGTAACAACAATGAACAGAGCAAGATATCTACCGATACAGCAGTGAGAGCAGAGAGATGGCATAACACACACGCTCACCGATTCTCCCGCCCTCCCGGGCTTCGGCGCATGGAGGTGACGTCAGCATGGTATTGAATAACCTGGCTAGAGCTTCCCCCCCACTGCTGGGGAAACTTAACCCTATCCTAGCTAAACCAGGACACCAACCATCTGACATACCTAACTTAGGTGCCTGGGCTCCATCTATGGTAAACAAAGAAAAACTCTTCATTGTCAGGTCTCAGAACAACTGGATGTGCCTTTTTATTCCTACTGTCGTGATACCTAGGATGACCACGCAAAGCACCTCAGCTGGAGCCAGAGCTCAGGAGCTGTATTGCATTATTAATAATGCACATCTTTTTATAAGGCACTTCTTATGGCTGTATCACAGACTATGAACACACTTGGAAAAAACTCTTGCATACAAAACCAGTCACGTGATCTTGCTATTCATCTCATGACTCCTTTTTTCTCCTTGTCCCTTTCTTCTCCTTCCCCCAACTCCATCAGCCTGGAATTGAAAACAAAAAACTTTCCCAATCTTGAAAATGGCATCAAGTGCAGTAGCCAAAGCAAAGTAAAACCTGACTCTTCTCCAAGCCACAGGTAGGAGATGCTGATGCAGAAGAGGGACAAGATCTTTTGGTTGGGGAAAAGAAAAATAGTTTATAAAGCCTGTATATGCACTCTGGTTTTGGGATACCAACACCTTCTCCCAGGCAGTTTTGGCCTCACTCCTCTCCTGAGTCTTTGAGTTTGCAGGTGGTGTATTCTGGCCCTCATGCCTCCGAATCCCTGCCTTTCTTTCAGGCATCACATGCTGGTTTAGAAGTTGCTGAATGTTACCTGCATGTAAATAACACACCGTTGGTAGACATACTCAGTAAGCACATATATTTTCAGGGTACATCTGCTATATTTCAGAAAATGTTGCAATCTAAACTGGGCCCCTCTTCAAAAGATCCACCTTTTGATTAGGCCTTGATCACTGGCAGCAGCAGCCCAGACAGACTGACTTCAGGACCTTGAAGATGGGCACTAGAACTGGTAGTGTTAATGTGAGATCTACAGTCTTTTCATCCTCTCCATACCCCAACTTGTCACCATCACATAAAACTGCATGGAAAGACAAAAAGAACATAATTTAATCTTTGATCATTTTAGGTATTTCCTACCTCTCTGAAAGCAAAATCTGTTTCTTTCTGTCTAGAATATACACCAACAAACTGTTTCCTTTCCAGAAAAAGACAATTTATGAAAAGACAGAAGAAAACTCCATCTAATGCATAAATTAAACTATCTAGTAAGATTTCAAATATTTTCAGGGTTTTTTTCAGGCTTTTCAAGATCTGTAAGAAGCAAGTGACAAAAAAAGAAATTTTAGCTTAACAATTTTACATCCACAGGAAAAAACAGTGCCTTGATTTGGGGGAAATTTCAATACATTTCCTCTTTCATGAGTTTATTCTTCTCTAGTCCACTTCTGTTCTGTATGGATGCTGTACCTAACATCATGCACATCACTGTAATATGCATCGTAATTCCAGTCGTGAGGTGAGTAATGTGACTAACACCTGTCATGTACAGTTTGTTCTCCCATCTCCAATTCTCCCAGTTATATCACATTAAAAAAAAAAAAAAAAAAAGAAAAGAAAATAAAAAAAACCCACTTATCATTTTGTAGTATTCATAAAAAATATGGAGTTATAATGTATACATTGACCTCTTTGGCTGGTATAATGTATTTTGCAGGAATATTTGGAAATCTATATTCTGTCATTTTTTCCTCAATTTCCATTAACGCATGTTGTAAAATTTAAACCAGCTTTCTAATCTCAAGGTTTGCAACTTTAGATTAAATAAACCTTGTTAGGCACTAATAGACCAGAAATATTCTATATGACATCAAGTCAGACATCTGTTTTTATATCATAATTCATACTGAGTAATATCTAGAGGGATATTGTGGTATAGCATTTCATAGGTAGCATGCTCAAAGTCCTTTGTTTCTTTCAGAATGAAGTATTTAAGAAGGAAAAGACAAGTCCCAGATATGAATTCCTCTCAAATTGCATTGCCTTTGAAGCCCATTTATCCATATATTAGTTCATAACGTATTGCACTACATCTGTCTACTTAGCAGGACTGGGAAAACCTATAACCTGCCCATGTCCCTAAGATGCAAAAAAGGGATGATTCACATGAGCAGACTTGTAAGAAATCTTAAATTAAAGTCTAAAGCAAAATCTAAAATGATGCATGCAGGGATTGGTATATTGCCATAATTTCTCATAGGGATTGCATTTGTCAGCCAGATGATGTTGTAATGTTCTGCATCCTAAAGTCAGAGGACCACTTTGCCATGAAGGAAAAATAACAAAACCCACAAAATTCCATTCCAGGGTCTGACATAAGGTGCTGTCAAGCACAGAGCTTACAACTGTGACAATGACAGCTGTTCCCTTTGGCAAAAAAACATCTGGGAAAACTATGCAGAATGAGAGTTGTTATCTTTCTCACACACCATGATCTGAATGGAAGGATGCCTAAAATATTAGCTGTGTGGATGAAAGAAGCTTCTAGAGCTAGCAATGAGTTTAAGTATGTATTATTTGCTCAGTCTGTACTTGTTAAATGGAGAATGCTGACAAGCTGAGAAGAAAAAACATAAATTTCTATGAGGAAAAATGATCTCCTCAGTGCTTACTGCAAATGCACAAGTGTGTTTCATATGATCAGTTTGCCTAGTCCAAGGGCACCCTGACCTAGGGAGATTATATAGGTCTCTGAAGGGGTTGCACTCATATAAGCAATATGGTCTCTCCTGAAGAAACATCAACCAATATTGGGCTGTAAGAGCTAAAAGTTATTTTTTCACAAGCAAGTACAGTCTCTGTGCAAGACTGGCTGTAC
This sequence comes from Strix uralensis, assembly GCF_047716275.1. Lineage (NCBI taxonomy): Eukaryota > Metazoa > Chordata > Aves > Strigiformes > Strigidae > Strix > Strix uralensis. The sequence goes on from NC_133973.1 coordinate 76,040,458, forward strand.
TACATGGACAGTTCAGCCCCAGCACAAGCTCAGCAGTACAAACACAGGTTTTCCCAGGCTGCACTGTGAATAAGCATGGACCTCTCTCTGACAAGACTAAAAGTGAAGGGGTTGTTCAGTTTCCAAAGCAATTATTTATTCTGTTAGACTGAGATCTTCAACTCATTTTTCACTAATAGCCATCTTGGATCTACAGCTTTCAGTCATTACCAGCACAGATCTGATTTGAAGAAGTGAAATAAATTTGAAAGACTTCATATCTGTATGCTAATTTTTAAGGTATTCATTGTGATGATTAAACAGCCTCTCTGATGACTGGAACAGTCAGAATTTTCATATTATTGCTCTTTGACAAAGTAATTAAGAATAAATTACCTGAACTTCTGTCTAGAATGTACAGTCTCTCCATAAAATCAGTCAGACATCCTCAGGTCTGCAAATATTTAGATTGATCATCTCTACATGGGATGCAAAGCATGTTTTCTGCAAGTACAAACCTCCTAGGACACAATTTAACAAAAAAGTTAAACTGAAACTGTTGAAGTTATGAAAAAACTCAGCATCTGTACCCCTTTTTCATCCTCCTCTTAGAGTCACTTATTTCTGCCCCACATTAACCCCTAGGTTTCATCATTACAAACATTTATGAACTGGATCCATCTGGAAAAGCAACCCAGGCAGCTCAGCCCCACAGTCTGGCTCACTGCACAGCCTGTACCATGCCAGGAAAACACATGTCAGAGAAGGGGTGCAGTGCCTGACCTCGCAGCAACGCTGTCTCAAAATACACCTTAAACTACAGTTTAACTCTCTGTTTTACCTATGATTAAATTCTTTAAAACCTGAAGAGGACCAGAACAAAGTAAGGACTAATCATCACAAGGTATTCAACTAGGGATATAGTGTGTCTCTGGTTTACAAAAGTATTTTGAATTTGTACAAAAAATACTGGGCTCTTGCCTCCTCAAAATACCCATCAGAACTTGTTTAACGGAAATTCATTTCAGTGTTTGCAGAAAAAATAAAATAAATTTCAAGGCACCCAAATTCAGAGGTAGTAGTATAGACTTGGGGAAACACCACCAGAAACCCTGTCCAAAATACTTATATTATTGACTGGGTAGCTAGGCAGACTTTTTACAAGAACAGTCTGTAGAAATTTCTGTTTGATTTTGCTATATGTGTATTAAGGCCACTGTGGAGAAAAAAACTTTCAGATGTGCAACTTCGACTGGCATTTTGTTCTGCATATTCTGACTCTATTTGGTGTGCATGCATGTCATAAGATCAACATAAATATGTATGGGGCATGTAAAATAAAACCGTGATAAATGAAAACTTGATATTAATAAATCCAATAAGAATGCAGGTATACGTAAATCAAATCTATTATTGATATGTAAAACATTTAAATTCAATTGAGTTATGAAATTTATGAATATTAACAATTCCATATTAATCTTAATAATAAAAATTAAAATATTAACAAAATGTATGGGAAAATAACTAGAAGGAGTAGGGTTTTTTAAATTTACAGCTATCTTTATTCTGATTGACTGAATGCTCCATCCCTGCCTGCTGTTCTACAAACAGGCTGTAGTCTGTAAACAGCCTTAAATAGTCAAAGCCAAATGATGCAGCAGTGCAAAGATCAAAGCAGTCCAACTCTCAATTATTCCTTTTATGAAATACAAGAGTTTTCCACATTAAAAATCCTCAGCCTTGTGAAAAAGAAGGCTATGAAGAACATTAAAATGTCCTTTATAAACCACCATTCAGGACAATAATTACAAAAAGACTGAGAAATAGTCACAATGTCACCAGTGTTTATTTTGATCCTAAAAGTGTAATCAAATGATCTTTGAAAAATTAAATAGAAAATTAGAAGCACCTGGTTACTAAAGTTTAAAACTTCTCTATAATTTCAAGTGAATGAATAAATATATGTTTGTTATCACAAATAGACTAGATTTGTTGCAATTTTTTTAAAAAGGAAAAAGAAAAAAAGAAAAAAAAAACAGAGAAAACAGGACATTGTTATTACAACAATTCAATTAATTTGATACCTAGAATATGTATAAACTGTCTAGTGTATTCTCATCTAGAGATTTCCAGGATAGCCATACAGAAAGTTTGGAAAAGGTCTGTTTTTAGAAACCCAGGGCTCTGTTGGCAATTTATCCTACCTGATAAGCTTATTAGTTTAATAGAAGTAGAAAGAAAGGGAAAACATGTTACAAACATTGGCAGCTATATTCTGATATCTTCTTTCCTGAGTTATTTTTAGTCTGCCTTGCAGAAGTCAATGCAATTTGGAAAAATTAATAACACACTTTGATTAAGGTTATCAGTAACTAGTTCACAAAAGTTACATCCTAAAAAAGGTTGTCACAGAATGGAAAGCAAGTCATTTTTTGATCAGTCTGTGGAGAAGAATATGAGAGACTCTCGCATACACATGCTTGTTATGTAAAAAGCATATCCAGGAAAAAATAGCTGAAAACAAAAAAAGCTGGAACTGTGTTTTATAGCTTAAAACATTCTGTACCCCCAAAGTATCTAAACCATAAGGTTTTCCTACAGTTTTTTCTGGTATTGTCTCATGTTCTTCACAAATTAAAACCAAACAATAACAGCAACAACTATTCAAAGGAGCAAACCTAGAAACACTACTCCCCATAATACAAAGCAGAACCAAGATCATGAAGAAGAAACAAACCCAGTTATTATATAGCAGGATCCCAGCAAACCCAGGTCTCTGTAACTCTGGAGTACTGAGAAATCTCCAGCCATCAAGATCAATGAGAGAACAAGGTTAAAGGAAAAAAGAGATAGTTCAAATTAATATCCAGATTTAACTTTCACAAAATTTCTATTAACCATAAATTACATATAATCTGCCCTTCACCATGTACAGCATTTATCTGAAGAATAAAAAGACTTGTCAACCTTAATAAACTATCACCTGATCCCTTTCAATTTATTTCCACAATGCTGACTGTGTTTACTGCATTGAAAATCATTCCACATTAAAGGCCGTACCAGGGGAAAAGTTAGCAAGGATTTTGTCATAATACATATGATTAGTTCTGCAAAATATTTCTTAAATTTTTTCCCCTAGTGTCAGACAAACTAAAATAAGAGGGAGGGAACAACCAGTTATTTTTTGAAATAAGAACATGAAATAAAGCTATCCTGTGCAATTATTATTGCATCATAGCTTTTTTTTGGTCATTTTTAATGCCAGTTTAAGGCACAAGGAGTCCCAGATTAAGGTGTAGAAACCTCAATCTTTTTATTTCATACATATTGACATGTGTGAAGTAAAATCTAAAATTCAAAATTAAACACAGCCTGTCCCAGAAGTTGCAGGTTCTGAAACCTGACTTCTTTTTCATTGGATTTCAGTGTTATAAATACAAGATATAAGGGATTAATTTGTTCTAATTCAATCTCCTAAAAGTTAGATATTCAAATATAATCTGGACACTTTTATAATGGAGAAAGCAGGTAAAAGTAAAGAGTGTTTCATCCAGAAGATAAACAATCAAAAATAATTCAGATGTCAAGCTTAGACTTAGCCATCTGAGTGTTACATGGCTAAATTTGAGCAAAATACAGCCAACCCAATGTGACATCACATACCTAATGAGAGGATAAAATAGGTTACACTTAGGACTATCAAATTTATGGGAATTATGCGTACAAAAGAACTAAACCTATTAAATATTCACTTCCTCTGTACATATGTGACTTTTAAAATCTTTATTTTCAAGGATATTTCAGTGTCCCTGAAGTTCCCAAATGTACTCCATGGGCTATAGAATTTACCTCCAACTTAGTATTTAGCAATTTCACGTCTTTAAAATTTCATCAGGAATGTTGCCAAAGCAGCCAACTTTGGCAGTCTTTGACTACAGAGGATTATAAGGAGCAAGGGTTTCCAAATATTCCTCGGGTATGAATTGTGCATCACCAGAAAAGCCAGGTCTTTAAACCTCTTCATTTGCTTTATTAGCCCAAGAGACTCTCTAAGATTAGATCAGGTACAAGACTACCTATGTAACATATTTAATTCTCTTTAAATGCAATTTTGCATCTGGAAACAAGAAGGTAATTTACTTCCTAGGCACCATCAAAATTTCTGCGGTCCAGCAGCAAAAGTTTCACAAAAATGTCAGTGGTAGAAACATTACAAGTCAAGAGCTGTGTGGGTAGTACAAAGATACTCATCTCAAGGGGTGATTTGGCCCAGTTACGATCTAAATCACCCTTTTGAGCTTTTTATTTCTCTGTGTTCACCATAGTGGGAAACTAGGGCAACCAACCTCCTAACGAAAAAACAAGGTTAAGTGCCTAAAGATAAGGAAGTAAATCCAGGCTCAGAAACTAGTTTTTAAATAAAGGTTTTCATTATGAAATTATTCCTGAAAAAAATAAGAATAGCTGTTGTTATATGCACAGAACTTTGTGGTGTTTTCTCCTGAGAAGTAAGGGAAATATTAACAAGATCAAAAAAACTTCCATATCTATTAAACAAGAGACACCAGAACAGAGTGAAGAATTATTCTGTGTGCTGGATGAATTTTTTAATAACTAAACCATGTTTGTTCTGGTACTGAAAAAATTTATTGCACCATTAGTTTATACAAAATAATAATTTACTCTACAAAAACTGCTTTCATAATGAATTGTCACTGTGAACTAGCAATTAAGGACAAATGAATGTATACATTCAGTATGCTTACAAAAATACTTCAGAATTGCATTAATATCTTCAAATAATCTGCCCAGAATCTTATTTTTCATTCTGACTAATCCATTAATTTTGTATCTGCTGTAAGACAGATTCTCTTTGTTACATTAAAACTGTTCTAAAATATGACATCTCCTTAGAAGTCTTCCTGCAAAAAAGAATACAGTGAGTTTTAATGTATTCTTACAAATGGATTTGCACTTTGCTGTATTAAGAGATAATCAGAACAAATAAAAAAAAAGCAGTTTATGCCCACCTTAGTCAATTTGGTTAAAAGCATGGAATTATAATTGTGTTTTTACAGCACTTTCCTTGAGTCAATTTGCTAAATTTTGAACTTTTATTTGAGTAAAATGCTATTTACATTTGGTAATAAATACTTCCTAGCATTTCCTGGATATGTGAGACAACAGTGATTTAAGATGTATGCCACTAATAAAAGTCATTATTTTAAGCAGAACTAACACAGATGACGATGAATATATTACTTTATCTACTCTACAAAATTTACTAGATCAAAAATAAATAACTGCTTAGTCTGAGCAGAGATGGGGGGAGTATGTTGTCTCTTACTTTCCATATACTTCATTATATTTAGGCAGAATGCAGACAGTCAGTGAGGTAAAGACTTTTAGCTAGAAGTTAATTTCCATAGGGTTAGTATTCACAAAGGAGAATGCCTTTCTCATCCCTGCTGTTCAAAAAATTTGCAAACATAAATTTGGCATGAAGAAATAGAGATCACAAGAAATATAACTGTTTTGTGCCAGAACTATTTCAAAACTACTAGGCAATGGCACTCCCTTTAGTGAGAAGGAAAATAAGCTAAAATACCTCCTCTAACATTAAATCGGTCACCTCAAACTTCTGAAAGAGGAATAAAAGAAAGAATGAGAAGCCCTTGGCTAGTGCCTTTTGCCTGTGCTGTTCACCAATTGTACAATGCTCTTAGTGCCACAGCTCCTACATCTAATAGAGTTCCTTTAATGATCGTAATCAAATAATCAAATAATAATAACCAACAACCACTGGTAACAATAGATAAGGAGCAAAATAATTAATAAATAATAATGTAATAATAAATATTATTGAAGAGGAATAACAATATGTTATGGACTATCACAAATTCAGATGTGACTTGAATAGTTTGATAATTATCTTCACGTATTATGAAACATCAGAGTGCTGGTTCATATGAAAGTGGGGTTATAGCTTTGTCTTCGGAGAGAGGAAACACAGTACAACATATCAAAATATTTATTCAAGTTTCCCCATATATATTCAGGTAGTCACATGTCTGTGCTGGTGCATGTATATATGCATACCTCACTTGTTTAAAAGAAATCTCTATCCCTTAGCTTCAGATGTTACTGCACGTGGGCTGGCATCATCCTGGTTCTCACCTGACATGAGAATTTTTCTTTTAACTTCCACACATATATATGAAAGTGTTGTAATGTTCTTTAACAGTGAAAACTAAAACCTCCACACATATGACTCCAAGTCTTATAATTCAGTCTTCATAGTAGAAGAGATGAATCATTTGTCCTAATTTATGGGTTTATAGGTTAGATGTCTAAACTTAGGATAGTAATGTATGCCTCTTTTTAATTATTATTACTATCCATTTTTTTGCTGTAGGGAAGAAAGCACCACTGGAGAAAATTCATACCCATCTGAAAAAAGGTATCTAAGATGAGCAAAACCAATAAACTTTCTTTGACTATAGAAGTCGTTCAAGTGACTGGCTTAGATTTAACAGCTAACTTTCAGACAGCTAAAACTGGAGAAGATAAATCCCACCTCCCAAAAACTTGAGAAGGTCCACTGACACAGGCCTAAATAATAAAGAGCTTAATTTTTCCAGATCAAAATGCTTTAAGTAGTCAATATGTAAGCTCTAAGTAACCAAAATGTTCTGAGGTATCTCAGGTGGCTGTACCCCTGAGTATGCCTTGTACATTACCCCTGCAGTCAAAGGGAAAAGACAGGTGCCATTAAAGGTCTCCAGAGGGTTATTCTGCACAAGAAACTGTATGGAGACAGAATGACCCTCTGAAGACCTGCAGAGCCCCAGCACAGCATCATGCATGGAAGCATGTACTTCACCTCATGGAAGGCTTCTTAAGGAGCCAAAGGAAAAACATGCCTAAATTAGGCAGACTGGGTCCTACCCAAACAGTGCTCAGTAGAAAGAGTTAGTCTTCACTTTCCTGTATTCACCCTTGATTACACTACTATGACATAAATACTGTTTTTATAGCTGAATTACCAAGCCCTTAAAATTTGTGTTTCAATAATGGGATTGGTGACAGCACCTCAACTGTAATAGCATAACAGTGCCATTATAATTGTCATTATAGGAACAGATCTTACAGTAAGGCAGTGGTATACTCATTAATTTCCTTGCCTGATGCAGCCAGGATTCAGCTACAGCTCTTAGTCTAAAGGTCAGAAGTCATATCAATCTGTTCCATAAATGTTTATTTTAGTGAGATGCAATGTCATAAGGGGATGGCAGAGAAAAGTTTATGTGTTCATGTGGTGACCTTGAAGCAACAAATTGAAAATGTTAATATCCATTTAGATTCATTTTCTGTAACTTTTTGTTTAACATAATGGTGATAAAAAAGTCTGAAAAAAATCAGTACATTAACACATGATTAACAGATTTAGCAGTGGATTTGTTGTTGTTACTGCAGTTAGGAAGTTTGCTCATAGGAGGGTATCATATGTAATAAAGCTTGCTATTACTTGCAGAATTGGTTGTGTTTCAATATTCTAAATTTAGATTGCATTGCCAGTATGCAAGTACCTGACTTTTTACCTTGTGAGATTTAACTTGCAGTTCCCTTCTTGCTTCAGGAATTTAGGTTCTCTGAAAGCTTGTGCATTTAAACAAACTGTGAGATAACTCATATAATTTGGGCAACAATTAATTTTTAATTTGCTGTGTGTCTTAAGCAAAGATTAAATGACATGATGATATATCTTTTTTTTTTTTTTTCACATGGTGGTAATGAATGAAGGGACAGCTGAACACCACCATAATATAACATTACACTGTTTGAATAAACATATATATTGGAAAACTAGTGAACATTAGACACTAGTAGTAAAGACACCAACCAAACTTCCCCATATACCATTATACATTTTTTACTTCTCTTCTGTGTATGTGCTTTGTCTAGAAGCCTAGAGTAACTGCAGTTAACTTTTGCTAGACCACCACTAGAGTTCTTAAGATTGATTAACCTGAACAATTGAGAATGAAATCCCGTTGAAAGCTGTAGTCATTTATGTACTAATTTATTTATTTAGGAAGGCTATTTTTCTTGGGAGGACTGGAAAAACCTTTCATTAATTTTTCTTGCTTTTCCTGTTCCAGTATGTTTTCATCTTAACATACATGCATGATAATTTATAAAACTAATTCTAGATGCTCTTTCAGTGTTTTCTGTCATCATGTCCTATGTGCTAACAAAGTCTTAAATCCATGAAGACCATGCTGGCATGTTTTGTTACTGGTTCAAGCTTATCATTTGACAGACAATGCCATATGTAAAAGTTTCCTCAGAAAATAATCCAAAACACATAACATACAGAGGTATGGGACTCAATCAACACAAAACTTAAAGGTTGCATGAATTTAGATATATATTTATGTGCTGTATTACTAACAGAATAACTACTGTTTTCTTATGTGAAGCAAAGCAATATCCTGTCACGTCCCGCTCAGACGAGGGAGACAAGTGACTCGGATTCACAAATCCCCAATGGAGCGGACAACAAGTCTCCAAGTCTAAACATTTATTAACTACCCACAATGTACTAATTGAACACACAATAGTTGGCTAAGTATATAGCAAGTTGTGGCAAGCAATATAATATGCCTTGCATTTCTTAATGGGAAAGGGAAAAGAGGGAGATAGAGGGAATGGGGAAATACAGATCACCGGTCTGGGTTTCTGCGCTGATCCCGCCGGTGAGGGTTCCAGGAGGTACAGGAGGCATCTGTCTTTTTTTTGCTTGCATCAGTCTTCTTCGTTTCACTGCACTCTCCCCACCCCCACCCCCCTCCTTTCCCCCCCCTTGATTTATACACACTTTCCTTGGGTTCGTCCTCTAGGTCGACCCACATACCTACATATCCCATGTACAGGGAGGGGTAAGGTGTTTCATGGGATGATGTAGTTAGCATGATCATGTTCGCCTTCGTTAGCATATTGAGGGGTGTTAACTTTAATATGCATTTTGTGGATAATGAAGCAAATGTCATTCACCTGACAGATGGGCCTTGATATTTGGCCAGGTGCACCAGAGCAGAGCCGTCCTGTCTCCACAGGGCTCCCTCCTCCAGCTGCATCTTGTGTTATTTGGGCAGCCTTATCAGATTCGACCTCCACACTATCCACCCTGTGACTCATAGTTTTGTCTTGCGGGTATTTGAGGCATTTCTTTGATCAGCCTCAACTTTTGCTTTCTCAGGCTGCTTTTCTTAGTTTCTCGCAGGCCTGGTTTCTCGTCTCTCACATCCCACCCTGTGACTCAAACACTCCATGTTCTTCTTTGACCGTTGTGATCTCAAAAGGTATAGGGAAAAAGACAGAAGGTGAGAGAGCATATAGCTAATTGCTGCGAGGCACACTATTAAAAGCAAAAATTTGCATAATATCACAATACTAATATTTACAAGCCATCTTCCCCACCCCGTGAGTTCTGAGGATCCCAGTGATGTGACCCATGACCCAGGGTTCCCTCCATCAAACTAGTCCATCAGTCAAAAAAAGTTGTCTGTTCCTGTTGGCGATCTTCTTCATCATGCAGGTCTCCTCTATAGAGGTGGTGGCATTGTGGATGGTGATGCAGCATTCTCCCTCAGTTAGACTCAACATACCACACAGTCCATGTTCCTTCAGCAATGCTAGCCGGATTCTGCAACACCATCTTAGATGCTTGTTGGGTCTGCACCTTTAATTCCTTAAAGGCATACCTTGTTAGTACATATAATTGCTAAGTTAAATTTTCTCAAACTATTTGAGGTTACACAATCACATTATCAGGTCTATAAGGATTTAAATGGGAATACAATTTAATATTCAGGTACAATTCATTAATGCTTGATTTGTGGGATCAGACCCCTCCAGCTAGTCTTTGATTACTTCATCTTGCTGTTGGTGGATGTGGTGTTGTAAGGACCACATACAGTTATATGAGCTAGCGGGATGTGACATATCCTTATCTTGCCTCCACTTGTGATCCTGCTCTGTACAGTGAGCTCAGTGTAATATACATTACATAAACTGGGAGTCCTTCAGAACACCTTCTAGAGGGCAAAATGTTTTGCCCTGTTCCTCTAGGGTGAAATCATGGAAGGGTCACAAGCTGAGAGGCTGATTATTGCTGCCTGTCTTTCAGAGGAAGCTGGATTAGAGGCAGTGTAGATGGTTTTGGTCACTGACTTGAATGGCCTTTGCAGTTAATCATCCCTGGCCTGTGAGCCAGCCCAGCCCAGCTGCTTGGATCAGCTCTTGGACAGGTAACAGGGAGGCAATCAAGACACAGTTAAACATGAAGTAATGATCATTACAGAAAATGAATGGGGGAAAGAGAGAATGTCCCTCATAAGTAAATCTGATAACATCATTACATGATTAATGTTGGGTAGTTTGCTTGTTTTGTTTTCTTTCAGAAATGTCAGCACTGGCAGCTGGGAACCAAACAATAACAAATCAATCCTATTGTTCCTAAATGTAATTAGGCACTAATATTTGGAAAATACTGATACCATGTTTTCTAGAAATAACACTATTCACTGTCATATTTTCAATACTTATTGCAAAAAATCTTAGAATGCAAAGACTGCATATGTCAAATTGCATCTGAAACACTGAGTACACTGGAGATTAGAAAACAAAAGTGCACTAATTTTTTTTTCTTTTTAACATGGGCAAAACCATTTTTTCTTTTCAAGCTCTACTTGCTTTCTGAAGTTAAAATACTTTTAACTGAAAATTAGTGATAAAAAGTCCATTACCATGCACCCAATCACACAGTCATAAATCTTCCACCCACAACAGTGATGTTGAACAGAAGCAACTTTGTCATTAAGTAAGTATGCCCTTAAGTGTCAGGAATGAAGTCTAGAAAATTAAATTACAGACAAGCTCAAACAGTAAGAGCAGACAGAATGAAGTCTCTTGGAACAATGGACAGGGATAATGGAGAGTCAAATCACTGTAATAATTCCTATTCCTGCCATAAGGAAAATAAAATAGATTACATAATTCAGGAGTATATCATGAGCAGGAAAAGTGTGGTGTGATGGGTAAAAAAGAAAAAAAAGACATCTACGTTTTGGAAGGATTTGTAGTTGCAACATCTCCTTCCAGCATTAATGTAAAAATTCTGAAATTGGGTACCAAAGGTCAGCATGGTAGTGCTGGTTAACACAAAGAAAAATAGAAAACTGATTTCCCTGCATTAAATAACATCTCAGAAGAGAAAATTGTGACTTACTACAGAACTGTAATTGTTTTTTTGGTTTTTTTTATTAAATTAAATGTGTTGCTGAGATTCCTTCAGTAACTTTAATAGTTCTACAATGAAATTATGTGGAAATTAAAACATCATTTTATCATGAGTGAAAAATAGCAGATATGAATGATGACAGCACATACAGACAAACCATGTGTGCAGAAGTGAACTGTAGAGTGGTGTTCAAATATATTTTTTTAAAAATCCATAATGTAGCCAGAAAGCACTTAATAAATTAACCACTTCCAAGCAAAAATTTCAACCAGATATATTCCTACAGCAATAAACATAATAATAATGGCCCCTTAGTTATCCAGTGATCTAATAAAACTTAAAATAGATTCAACATTTCTGGTTTTAATGACTACAATTTTAGACACCACTCTTGGAATGGAAAAGGTAAATTTTTGAGAACTGTTTTATCATACCAAACTGTCATTATGATGAGCCCTTACTTAGACTAAAATATTCAAAACCCAGGTAACACAGAGTCAGGTTGCTGACCATGGTTTTAAGTAGGTTTCATGAAGTTCATGTAAATAAAAAACATCAGGTTTTTCAGAGTATCTATTACACCTTAAATAAATTCATGATACATATAGAGTTCTAGATCCTTATGTGTCTACAGCTATATGCACAGATGGAAATATGTCAGGTCCCACATGTTTATAACTGTATAATACTCAACCTAACGATATAATTACCTAACAAAAAATTACCTTGCACTAATGAGAGCTTTTTACGATTTATTGTTCATATACACGTTTCACTGCTAATGCACATGTACCTCATGGGAGAGGACTTAAAGATCTGAGGTTAGTAGTATCCTTTCTGTGTACATGCACACCAAATCTTTGTGTTTGAAGGGAAAGTCTTACAGGGGCTCACAGTAACCACACCCCGGTTGCCCACTAACCCCAGACATGGAGACATGCAAGGCTGCAAGGCTACAAGGCAGGGATGGATACTGGATTAGCTATACAACGTAATTAAAGCCAACATGCCTGAGAGAACAACTGTTACTCTGAGTAGCTTTTTCTCTTTTGACAACCACAAGTATGTGCACATCCCAGTTAGTAGAGCATTTCATCAGGTGGTGCAATATCAGCATACCAGAAAAAAAAGAAAAGCACAATGGTGCTGAATGAAACCCTGGAGGTGGACATTTCACAGTGTTATGTGACCACTGGAAATATGAATAGATGTCTGCACATTTGTTTTTTGCTTGTGATTACAGTGGCTGCTGCTTCACCATATATATAAAGACCAATTTAAATAGGCTTCTTTCAGATTAACTTAAAATCATAACCAAAGTACTGGAAAAGCTTTTTGCTCTTCTTTATCTCAGTTTTCAGGCCACTGACACTCTTAGTGTATTGAGGGCCAGGCTTAGGTGACTTTTTTTATTGTTCTTCCGAATTAATCTGGGTCCATTCACTGAATATGATAAAATGAAAGAAACTCAGTTTTGACAAGCTCTGTGGACCCTCTCCTAAGTGTGACAGGAGAGCAGCCTTCAGCTTCATTTGCTCAGTTGGTGAGAAGGAATGTCTCCAAGCTTCTCTCATCTTTCAAACAGCAGTTTTCTAGGAAAGGTGTGGAAAGCCTCAGGTTCTCCCCCTCCCTTAGATAGTTTCTCCTACAGCAGCTGACAGTTTGCAGTTGGAGCCTTGCAGATCCCTTATTTTTCCTTGCCATTTTGCCCATCTCAGCTGGGCTGCAAGCATTGGGAACCAGTCCACAGGTTTACTATCACTATAGTCATGCAGGTAAGCTCAAAAGATGAAGCATATCAAAGCTAAACTGGTCCCCAGATATATTCTTTCCTTAATTTTTTTTCTTTTTTCTTAAAACTCTCATTGTACTTCTATTGCATTCAGAAAGTAATATAGAGAGTTCTCTTGTGACTAATTTCAGCCCTATAAAATTTGCTCAATTACCACAATGTGCCATGAAGGAAAGTGGAAAATGTGTCTATATTCAAAGACATTTACTTCAAATCCTGCTGAAGTTCTATTTTTCATTTAGAAATGCTATAACTCCTCCTTCAATTATATTGCAGTTCTACCTTTTTAAAGCAAGAAGTGGATAGGCAGAAGAAAGATCCAAAAAACCTGACTTCTTGATCACATTTAGCAACCATATCTTCAGCTGTAATCCCCAGAAAATCCTCTTGCTATTGTCACTGTTTTTTAAAGATAAATATGGGCTGTGGAGGAGATGCGTTTTCTTCAAACTGAGATTCAGTCTCCATTAGCTATCTCTGACCCCCAAAGACAGGACAGATATATACTATGAAACATTTAGACCCCTTCAGAAGTTTTTAAAAATATTTTTGCACTAGTTTTCTTACAAGGCATTGTTGTATTTGGAACACACAATACAGCAGACCAGTAGTGTACAGTTAATTCACAGTCAGAGGGAAGCTTACTGCATAAGGACAACAGGATTTGTCTTGTCATGAATCAGAGAGCTACAAAACATTTTTGATGGCTTTTTGACCAAAAAATAAGCAGAAAGTTCTGAAAGTCTTCCAACTGATTAAAATAAATTTCAAAAATAAGTTGCCTTAAAATTTCGTGGTTTTGACTTTAAAAATAGTTTCTCTTCTAGCTCAAGGCAAGTTCTACAGACTGATTACAAAACCAATGAAAATAAGATGCTGACACAATGTCAACTTTAGAGTAATAATTGCATTGCTATCACAATCTGTTTAATTGTTGTTTATTGTAATTAAAATCTCATGGCACACCAGAGTTGCAATTTTCTTTTCTATGTCAACAAGGTTTCCTTTTATAGAACAGTTTGCTCAAAGCAACCAGTGATGTTACAAGACAGACATTAATCAAAGGACCTTACAAAGCTACACCTGGTATCCTTGAGGCAAAATGTTTGCCAAAACACAAACCCCGCATAAATCGGATCATGGTAGGTATGGGGGCATTGTTATGCTTGAAAGCAAAAATTTTACAATTCATTTTTAAATAGCTATTATATGAAGGAATATTCATGAGCCGATATTATTTACTTAATGACCAAAATACCTCTCATTGAGAAGACTGACAGCTAATTGTAATTAACAAGGCCAATAATTTTCCCATATCCATTTTCCAGATGTTAATGTAAACTAGATTGACAACACAGATAGACATAACAAAGAAGTCTAAGAGAATTCATTTGTACCTGCTCAATACCAAAACATCACAGAGGTCAGCAGAAAATTCAGAGTTAATTTTAAGATTTTGATATGTTGAAATAACATCTGGCCTCAGTGGAATATTGAGGGCAAACTCAATGAAAATTTATACCACCAAAGAAATCTGAATTTAAAAAAAAAAAAAAAAAACTAAACTCAAGATAATTAATATCACTTTTACATAGTGCATCAGTAATGCTGAAGCTTAATGTGAAATAAACACTTGAGTCAATTTAATCTGATGCTAAAATGATTAGGCAATTTATTACAGCTTAAGAAGGACATTGCCACCAGAACAGGAAATAAAGGTTTTAAAACTTGGAGTAATTATTTTCAATCAGAGCTGCTTTCAAGGTCAAATGTTTAATACTAGCTATTATTTTCTCTCTGCTAACTTTGGCAGGCGTTTCACATGTCTCATCCATAAATAATTAAAGAAGTAACTGCTGTATCAGCTTAACCTTTGGAGAAAAACTTGAATGTCCAAGGTAAAGATTTTATTCGTTTTTTAGTGTCCCCAAAAGACAGCAATATACAGTTGATCTGGCCTAACAAATACTGACTACTGCTTTCTAATTCAACAATATAAACATTTCTTAATAAGCTTTCTTTGTGATTTATTTTTCCATTTGGACCATACTCAGCTACTTCAGCAAATTGAGACAAATAACAAAACCAAAAGCTCTCTGTAAATGCAACCTGCTAACACAAAAGAATTTAAATGGAATTTAAGCTGCTGACAGGCAAGAATAAAGTAGCATTTGGTGTGGTTTTTTATTCTACTAATATTGTAACTGTTTGAAATGAAGCAATATTGGGAAGAGTGTGGAGGTACTAGGTTTGTTTTCAATTTGCTTGTTGTTTTACAAAGGCCTGTATCTAGTAATGTCTTTATATTATATTTATATTAGTCAGATATTTATATAAGACTATATACCATAGATTGGTATGTTGGCATCAAAGAAGACCACAAACAAGTGAGGAAAATTGGTGGTTTATAACATGTTGCACTATTAAATTCTGAAATGAACATTACTTGATGAGCATCAGCACCTTGAACTAGATTGTTGATGTCCTCTGATTTAATCATATTTGGCTTTTCAGATCATGAATTCAGTAAAGTATCTATACATGCTTAGTACTTTCTTCAAGGCAAAATAAGAGAAGAAGATAATTATATGCTTGTTTTAACACTGAGCAAACTTTTAAATCTTTTTCTGTTTTGCTTTTTTTTTTTTTTATTGTGAGTCTGTTTGTATTCAAATAAATGTTCTTTTAGGGGTACATGTAATTTGGGGAGTTAACCAAGGAATCAGTATTTTACAAGTGCTTAAACATAAGTTGACATTGATTTTTACACATCAAGACTTCAGCACAAATAAATTCTAAATTGAAAGGAAGCCTTGGGAATAGTAAGAAAAATCACCATATATTTGAAGAAGAAATCAAGTATAATATATAGATACATGCATATATGATAATGTTTCAAAAGAAATAAAAAAAAGTAGGAATTCTCTTCAACTGGTGCAAATATATGGCATTTAAAGACAAAAGGACAAATTTGGTGAAACCAAATATCTATACCCCTTTAAAAAGCGTTTTTGAAAATTCTACATAACAATATTTTTACTGACACCCTGAGTCAGCAAAACAAGTAAGCAATTGCCTAATTTAAGTACATGTACTCCTTATTGAAATGCAAGAAAATTGCAGCTAAATCCCTCTCCCAGGAGCCCTTAGCCTTAAGATTCAACTTATTCTGCTTGCTTTTGATCATTTTAAAATTACTCAGAATTTTTTTTAAATATGTTATTATACACAGAAAAGCGGATGTCTATTAATTTGAATTCTACATTGTTTCCCAATGTTTCTCAAGCTCAGCATTTCTTTCTGAAGTGTGTTTAATGTATTTATGTGAGATTTGGCTACTCACAAACGAACTATATCACTGTTTGCAACAACAAAAAAAAAAGAAGAGTGGAGAAAGTGTATCTAATAAAAAATTCCAGCCTGCACAAACATCTTGCTTAATTGCCTACTGCTAAAAGTAATGTGGAAATGTTGTTAAAACCTTTCTCTCGGCTGTGGTCACAAGCGATGTTCAAACTACAGACATTCTAACGGAGGTAATAGCTTCTATACTGCATCATAGTAGTCAGTTATCATTAACTACTAAACTAATTACTGAGGACTGACTTTTGAAAACTAACTCTTGTACATTGTACTCTAACACTAAATGCCTACTGGTTCACATTACAGCAGCCATTGGGGAATATATGTTGGCATACCACTGTCTAGATTTATAAAAACCTCACATTAACACAGTGTCTGTTGAGTAATTCTGTAGGATGCATTACAATTCCAGTCTTTAGGACAGGGTCAAATGTAGAAACTTATTTTAACATCTTTTCTCTCTGGGACATGATGATTTAGAAAGCAGCTTGCTTTGCCCCAGGAAAAAAGTTCATACTCAGAGTTTTCCATATGCCATTCCTTAAAAATGTTCTCTTAATTTAGAACGAAGTCCTCAAACTAAACTTAAAAGTGTATTTTGGTAACAATGTCTAGAAGGAAGTAGACTCCCTGGAAAACTACTCCCACATGGAAGACCTGCAGTTTTTCTCCAAATCCCTTATAATTTCTCTGTAACCTGAAAGCATGTAACACTTTCAGCTATCAAGACTGGCACAATGCAGAGGCAAAATATCCTAAAACATTTAATGGTGTAATATTTTATGATGCTATTGGGGAATTGATAGTCAGAGATGTGGTAAGTCTTTATCGGTAACACCAACGAATCATGGACTAGAAAACACAAATTAGCCAGTGTGAAGAGACCTTATTTATGTTGAAGATCTTGACTTTTTAATGATAAAACACCATATCTCAGTAGACTGAAAAGACAAAGAAAGAAGTTCTATCACCAGCTCTACAGTGTACCTCTTCAGTCAAATTCAGTGCCTTGAAAAACAGGATCCCTGGAGGCTCTATGTGGTATCTTTATGTACTTGGATACGTAATTCCCTTGGCCATAAATCTACTTAATAACTTCAGTCAATGGTAAAAGGAGGTTGGAGGGGAAGGCTGAACTGTGTTTTAACTTCTGAGTTAACAATAACTTCTAGAAAAAACTTACTTGCGAACAGATAAACCCTAGTAGGCCTGTCGTTAGTCCCACCCTGCAATGGCACCTCTCCAGTTCCTCAGAAGGGAAATCATTTTGCCAATGCCTTCCAATTTCAAGCTTCTTTATTTTTTCTAATCCCAGATGTCATATCTTTCCAGTGCCATAGAAGAGCAGAATATTTTTACATCATATTTTAGCAGATGGAATCCATTCCAGCCAAATTTATCACTGCCAGATGGCTGACCCTTATTTACTGATGAAAAGTTAGACACAGAGTTAAACTTCAGTCAGTTAAAACATCCAAATTTTCTGCATGAAAATGACAGGGTAGATTTCTCTCATCATTTTCACCAGCACCAACAGATCACCAGCTTCCACCAGGTCAATCTCTAACAATAAATCAATGGACCTTCATGTGAGATTGTAGCATCTTCTAAATTGAATCACAAGGTTAGCCAGCAAAGGATTTAGGCCTTTGACACTGCAATTCATAAGGAATATGCTAAACAGTCCTTCAATGACACTAATCCTGTATCTGAAATTAATCCATTTTTCACTGTTTGCAAGATAAAAGCCTCATGTACAACAGCAAAAATGTGCAATGGAGGGTCAAAGGGTTTACAGGTGATACAGATACAAGTAATATCTTACACACATTATTTATTGGTTACTTTCTTAATTGAAAATAAGAATAGGGCTAGAAAGCTTACATGGAACAAAAAATTCAGTATCCAGGTAAAGATGAAGGCCATCAATATCTTACCAAAAAATTTTTAAAAAAGCTAAACTTGTCTACTGAATTTATAGGCTTCAATTTCATCCCGGAGCACTTCTATTTCATGTTCTGTACTTAACAATTTAGTAGTTGGGTTCTGCTTTTGAAAATGGTGTTAAATGGTGCATACAAAGAGATTTGGAGAAGTAGAAAAGAAAGATGCAATGAAGGATAGAAAGCAGGTAACCCCAAGCTGATGATTCGTGGACCTGAATTAGATAGCAAACATGAACTCTAACAAGAGATGTAAGTGATTCAGCAGTTTGTAAACTGTACTGTGTAAAGCAGTGTTGCATTACAGTTCCTTGAAATAGCTTTGACTGAAAGATAAACCAATGACAAAAAAGTTGTAACACTAATGCAAGCCTTATTACTCTCTTCATCTTTTGCTTGTAAAAGAGTAGAATCTTCTTTTAAAATTCTATTCCTGTCTATGGGCTACCATATACATTCCACCAGCAATTCACCTATCACCTGTCCCATATCACAGAAAGATGTTTCTCAGAATCTCATGTAGTAGCTAATGTAATTTTTAAAAAGCTCAGCTCCTCTCCCCAAATAATGAGAGCAAACATACATGGTATATTTGTTTGCTGTAATTTTTCATGAATGCATTTTAAATGATAACATAAATTTATCTTCCAGAATAAAACTGGAATCCAATGTTTCAATTCTGTTTGTCAAAAGGTGTCTGTATATTAGAAAGAATTAAAGTTTATAGGGGGCCTAAACCTTCATGCTTCCACAGTAATGCAGCTACTAACTAGCTGCCTGGGAGGTAAGAAGCTTTCTCTGTGATCATGATATTTAATAGTTTTGCACTGCTGGTTTTCTTACACCTTTTTCTGGAACATCTGGCACTGGACACTGACTGGGACAATGTGCTGGCCTGGTGGGACTGATGCAATGTGCTACTTCAGTATCACAGGTGGCTTAAAGAGAGTGTATTCTCCTAAAATACATGGTATGCAGATAGCACAAAGGAAGACAGCACTGTGAGCATTTTGTGAGAACTTTACACCTTTTTCAGAAGAGTGCAATAACAACCCCTGTCAGAAAAATAATATAAATTAGGATCAAACATCCGATCTATTAAGACCATTTCTACCTTCAAATTACATGATCAGAAACAACATGCAGTGTTACATATGAAATATATATGAGAAACATATATATATATTTCATCTTTATTGAAATATATATCCATTTCAACTTCATTGGCAAACAATGAACCAAATATTACACAAAAGGGACAATAAATGAAATAGTATAAATCAAAAGGCCTTCTTAGTTTCCAGCATCTTTAACATTTAGCCACTAGTTTAAAAGTAAAACATATCTCTCTTAGCTGTTTTCTTTAGCTGCATTTTAACCATTCTTTCCTCTGCAAAACATCAGATATGGGTATTATACAGTAAAGGCAACCATAACTCCGTATAAAGACATGTTAGGGGGAAATATATAACAGGATAAACTGAAAAGGGTGCTGATTATGGAAAATGTACTTACTTTTTTGTATCTCTTCTGCAAAGATGAGATTCCAAGAGCATTAGAGGGAACAGTCTACTCTACTACTCCTTCCTGTGTTTCCCATGTTCCTTCTTCTGGTTTGTCTGTTTCTAGTTCCTTTAAATACCAGGTAAATAAATTTTTACATCACATTATAGGCACATATGTTTCAAATTTAGGATGTGTGCAGGTAAAAAGTTAAGGTGATGCTTTCAGATCTATTGAATATATATGCAGTTAGAGATATTATAGATACTTTCCTCCTCCTGCACACATCCCCACACCCAATGAATAAAATTTACATGCATGTACTTTTTGAATATAGCAGACCAGGAAGGAAGTTAACACTATTTCATTGTAGTCTTAATTCAAGTTTTCATTTCATTTGTTTCTCCCCTGTTTACCGTCAGACAGGAAGCAAACTCTGAACCTTCAGCACCATGAACAGACTTCCATGATTTAATGTGCAGAATCAACCCAATTCCTTGGGAAATTTCCAAGAAAAAGGTGCATCAAATAGGTCAGGACATATGAGCAAGGTGACTAGAACATGGAGCCTATCCTTGCTTCCTCCATATCTGCGATCACAGATGGTACCTTGAGTATTAGCCCTAGACTGCACCAGATAAAGGAAATAACACCTTTTGTAAAAGCTGTAAAAATCTCTTATAATGAATAGTATCAGGTTACCTACATACAGCGTCTGTCTCTGTATTACAGCTATGGTATAATATATCTTCCCCTATTTAATGGTTCAAGGTTAAATCTGAAAGTTTATATCTAATTGATATCAAGCTACTTAAACTGGACTGTTCCAGAAACACTTTAAGAATCACGGGAATGCAGCTATGAACTGATCACTAAGAAGCAACTCTACCTTCCATAAATACTCTATTTATAATTTCCTCAAGCATACCTGTTTTGACAAAGAACGCAGCATTTCCTAGTATGGTGACATAAAGCACATGTGATCAGACACATTGTTTTAAAATTCTGAATGAATGTGTTCAAGATTATTTTTCTTGTTCCCTTTCCCTTGACTTTAGCAAGTAAAATTAATTCAATCACATGTTGAAATAATTAAAAATTAACTCAACCACATGTTGAAATGTTGAAAGAATACTAAAATACTAACATATTGGAAGAATACTAACACAGAAGATTTTATATATGACCGTGATGTTGCACCACCAGAGGGTATTTTTAATCTTAGTTAGGCACCCAAAAAGGTTGTATTTGCCCCATAACTCTACCTATATCTGCCTAGCTGCAAGTTTTTCAAGTGAGATAATACAGAAATGTGGAATAAAATTATTCACCTGTCTTAAAGACAATGCTTTAATTATTATCACAGAGAGCTAGTTCAAACCTTTCTTTAAAACTAAAATGGATCTAGAATAAGATTAGACACTATAAAATAAACCATATCAATTTCATTTCTAGGCAGAACTACACAGAGCTAAGACATTCAATATTATTCAAAATGAAATGACATGTCTACGAAGCACCAAATTGTAAGATTTACGTAATAACAATGAATCTTTTTTTAATGGCATCTGTAACTGTACCAAGAAATTCAATCCCCAACTTTAGCTTATATAAATTCAGACTTTCAATAAGGAAATGACTGCTACACAAAACAAATAATAGCAGCTACTTCAAACATCAGCCTTAGGGTAACTTATTTCTTGAAAAAATAGTTTAAGTCAAAATTTCAATTTCGTTGCTTATTTTATCAGATAGCTTTTCACTACAACATTTCAATGCTCTGTGGAATACATTTTCACACTAAAGGATTGCTAGATCAAGCCTATGTTTAACACTCACACCTTTCAAGATGCATATTTATCAAAATAAATGCTGCAGTAGAATCCATTTACAAACTTTAGTAAACAATTCACTCTGGAGGGAGGGAACGTACATGCAAAACCACATTCCTAAAATGAAGTCTGCAAGACCAGTAAAAATTTTAAATTGATTATGAAATGAGATTCTGAAAATTGTAAATTGGCTTCACCCATTATTTTTATGTGCAGTAGTAAAGCATGTGCCAGTGCTATATAGGCAATTAATACAGCAGCACTGACTTGCAAGAATTTCTTCAGGCAAGCAGGTCTACATATTTTTCTTTAGTACTTAACCCGCACTTTTCCACAGGTTCATTTTCTTCTTCCTATTGAGGAACTTCAGTTTGCAAATTTATTCTTCCAGTAAAGTAAAAAAATACCTTCTTTATAGAACAGAAGGAGTTCTACAGTTCCTCTTTCTCCCTTTAAACTACTCTGGCTACATCTTCATTAACAAGAGCATTACAATAGGAATTGATCTGTAGAGCAAAATACCTAGTTCTGAGAACCAGTGGCTACATCTTACTTGGTTTGAGGGCCTTTATTCCAACAGGCTCTGCTCTGGACCTGCTGACTGACAACCACTAGCATTTGGAGTGCATTAAGAGAGATCCTCAAGGCCATCACTTTATCTAGTTTCATACAGAAATATTCACATACCGTTCTCCAAAACTGGTTTATCATGTGAAAGAGATTGTGGGAATGACCGGGGAATCCACTTCAAAAGCAAACTAACTCAATCCAAACTGAAATGTTAATGCAGATGTACCCTATAACCACTTCATCCTCATTTCTAAAATAACTCTCTCTCCAGGGTGTATTAGAGCTTCCTTACTTTGTGGATATATCTAATTCTCTTGACACTGGAAGGAAAGAGTACAATCAAGTCATTACAATTGCCATGTCTCCACTCATCTCCACACAATTTCACTTTAACCTCTTAAGGCATGTGATATAGTAATGATAAGTCCAACTGAAGTGTACAATTGCTTTTCTAGCTCTCTGGAATCCTAAAGTTTCAGAGAAAAAAAGAAGTGAATAAAAGGCCTTTAATAATCTTTAATGAGCTATTTGTGGTTTAAGATTCTTATTACATTTCACCTTTCTCCTTCTGAGTTACCAATTTCCATGTACTTCTCAAGTTCCCTCTCCTAAAAATGCTAGAGTAACTCCATTTCATGTTGTTCATCTCACTAGAGTATACAATGCTCCCCACATACTTCCTCCACTCCTCCATGGTATGTCCATCACAATCCATTCTGGTTTAGGTGATGAACTCCCTGCTTACTTAACAGAAGGACCTCTTCTCAATCAACATTAAGCATTCATTCTTCCTGCAGACTGCACTATCCTGAATGGCTGTTTTTCAAAGCTGAGATCAAGAGCAGTGTAGCAGCCCGCTGAAGTGACTCACCATTCCCAAATATGTAGTTCTTCAGGGAAAAACATTAGAACTACACCATTTCTATCAGATTTTGGACTTGTTCAATTTCAAAGAAAATGTCATGCTTGCTATAGGGTACTACAGACCTATTAAAAATGCATACAGAAGAGATCATTCACTATTAGAATCTACACAATTTTAATTTCTACAGATACCTATTATATTTCTATTAAATTTTATAGGTTAAATCCTTATTATCAAATCCCACTGTGGCCTTTGTGTTCTAGGCAATAAAGCATAATGCACAGCATGTGTAAGTTTTGTGTTTATTGGCTTGAAAGAAACAGAACTGCTTACAGAAATCTTTTAACAAGGCTTCTGCGTCTTTCCCTCTACTGTCCCAAAGGGCCGCTAAATTATGGTGCATTGAAAAAAAAACATAATATGCATGAATTTTCCAGCCATCCACCATCTTTTGTTTCCCAGTCTTCTTCTGGGCTGTTCAGTTCTGCCCAGTCATTGCCAGTCACAGGCTTTTGCCAGTGGCTGCTAAGCTGCCTCTTCTTTGGGCATCTTTGTCCACTGAAGTGTTGTGCTTTTAAAGCATACTCAATTTTTTTAACATTAACTCTTCAGCACACATGAGAACAATTCTGTTGGGTATATTAGAGACCCTACAGAATCTTTAAAGCATAACAATGCAAAACTGTAATATTCTCCCCTTAACAGAGGCAGCATTGAACTACCTATATCATTGCAATATATACATCACAGTGCTGAATATCTGCTTAGTTTCATTAGCCTAGCAGCTTTCTGATGGTGCAACAAAAAAAAACCCACCACGCTGCCATATCTGCCAACAGCAGAAAAACTTAATCTGAATGATTTTGTCATATGATTTCTTCTAAGAAGGAGAAATGATATAAACAGGTAAAAATAATGATAATTTCTGTCAAGAGCATAAACACTGATTCACATTTCCAAAAGTAACATGTGGTGGAGAAAAATATATAAATCTTAAAAAAATAAGACCATGAACAAAAAATAAATACTTCAGCACATTTTAGATCATGTGTGAGATAAAGCTGTTTTCCTAGACAGACAAAGTGTGAAATTCTTGTCATGGTTCTTCCTCTAAATAATTTCAGTAGGTCACCATTCAGCATGTAGCCTGGAGCAGAGCTCTTACTGAAGTGCTTCCCATGTTCTACTACACAGAAAATATTTCCTCTTGTCCAGCATTTTCCGCTGATGAAGCTAAAGATTAATAGGATTAGATTCTTTTCCTTGGATCAGTTTGGCAGCTGTTCAACCTCTTTGCAACTTGTGAACATTTTACTGTTTTTCAAACATTTCTGCTTTTATTATTCCACCTTTGATCGGCTTTGTGTCTCCCAGTGTCCCTCCCCCTTCTTTGCCCCTTTAAAGAATGACATTGCTTTGAAAGCACCTAAAGACATTCTGAATATTGCATGTCTCACACTGGCTTCTGCTTGAGGGCAAAAGATTAAATACCCACTCAACTGACAACTCTCTCTCTGTAAAAACATATTTTAACAGAGTTCTCCTATAGATACACCATTTTTGCATAATCCTGATTTCTTCCTACATAATTTCTATTTCCTAGTTAATGCATGTATGTTTGTAAGAATTTATTTTCATAATGCTAGGGCACCAGCAATTAAAGAGAAACTGTAACACCACTTTACAGCACAGACCACTGTAACACCAAAGGACACAATTTTATTGACTCCAGAGAGATTTCATCATTAATGCACTAATCATTAATACACTACCAAATGTACAGAACAGGCACAACTTTCTCTGGACTGTGCTCCTGGAGACTGAAGATATGGAAGCCAGTTACTGCCCATCAGTCTCACAGCTGTGTGAGCACAACCCCGTAGCTTGGCTAATATTCTCTTTCCCTGGAAGCAAAGGCAGAACTAAGGCATATGTACGCAGACATGCATTGTGTGTCCCTAGCTTCTATTCCGGAACAGACTCCCTGAGACATAATTGGAGCAAAATAAGGAGACATGGACTCCAGACTTCACCATAGATGTACAGTGCATAGACTTGCCAGACCTAACGGTTTGCAGACAAGCATTAATCCTGGTTCCTTTTGATGGGTAGCCTGCACCCTGTATGTACAGTGTGTGTCCTGCAGCCCTGGGCAACCAGAACATTCATCAGTCCAGTCTGCAGTGTTCTGTGGACATCTGATCTAAATTCCAAAATGTCTGGATCAAGCCCAGACCTCTGACAAGACTTTGCCACTGTTCATACTTCTATTTCCACCCATGAACACAGGATGATTTTAGGCATTTCCATCACTCAGATTTTGTACAGGTCTTGAAGGTATTCAGATGAAAGGTGCTGTGCCATGCAGTGCTTCACACAGTGAGAGTACTGTACAAACAACAATTAAAATATGTTCTTATTTCATTTAGCCATGCTGTTGTCTGTCTGAATTGGGTTTACTTAGGAGAGCTAATTGCTTTTATGCATGGGAGCACATACATACACATTTATAAAACCTAAGTAATTAAAACTGTCTTCTCTCTCTTTGTCCTTTCTATCAACATACTGTGTGCCTCTGTGTGATCAGTGCTATAAATTAAAGTGTTTCTCTGTGTGTCAGTTCTCTGTTATTGTTCCTGAATTGTAATGCCGTTGTGACCTTGTGTCTTGTCTCTGCTGTAGTGGTAGAGATATGTTATGGGCAAGTCCCAGAACAAGGAAGTCTCAGATCTTTGTGGAGATAGTCCCCTTCTTGTCATGCTGGTGGGATGGTGGCCTCATCAGCTACAAACCAGAGGCCATTTTCACTCAGGCACTCTGACATTTGGTTTTAATTTAAAATCTCAATAAAAAATTGAAAAATTCTCAGTGAAAAGAGGATTGAGGCCTAATTCCAGGGTCATCAGCTGGGAAGGCCATCCAGCAGCCAAGGAGGTTCTGCAAATCCCAACTGGCCACCCACCATGCTGGTCGGGCAGGGCAGAAGCTGGGATCTCTGATTTCCAGGCGAGCTGCCATCTCCCAGCAAACTGTTTTCAGTGATGATTCTGCACTTTTAAACCACCAAAGGGTCTTGGGTCTGTCTCAAACAAAAATATTCTCCTTAGTTAGACTATATATAGGTCTGACAACTAAGTCCATATGCTGTGAATAGTCTGTTGGCAATGATGAGAGGAGAAGAAACCTGCAGCAACTATTTCCCAGTACAAATACTCCAGTGACAGATCACCTAAAACTTTTCAAACCTTGTCTCTCTGCATTTCAAGTTACAGAGTGCAGCCCATGATGGGCATTTTCCATGTGTATTCCTGCTGGCACCTGGACAGTCTAACTAACCCTGATGCACACCATAGCCTCAGTAAATTTGGTTTCTGCAGTAAGATTTACATCCATAAGACTGTGTCAGAGCCTAATTCCTGATGAATTATTATTTCAGCAGTCTCTTAGGTGCCTATATTGGAGATAAGAACCACGAGGGCCTGGTGAATTTGTTGTTAAATATTTTCTTTTCATCAGACAGATATATAACTGAAGCTGTCTGTGATCAGTGAGGTAGGAAACTGCTGTGCTCTTCTACTTGCACATTGTGAGAAGGCATCACCTACTGCTAGTCATCAAAGGTATGAAAAAAGCAGCTTTTACAAATGAGACCGCTGGTCACACATGCAGAACCTTTTCTGTTACTTGGCTGGGCAGAAATAGCCAGTCTTCAGCTTAGTTCCTTTATCTTCATTTGCACAAATAGCAGCCATTAACCAAGGAGTGAATTCAATCAACTTGTCTCCAGTGGGAGATAAAGTTGAAACCATCTGCTAGTTCTTAAAAGCAATGAGGCAAATTTTATTACAGAGTGATTTGGTTACTGTTGCCCTTGTTTCAGCTCATGCATTGAAAGTTTTTTCTCCTGAGAAGTCTTGCCTAAGGTCCAAAATGAGACGGGTATGTCCAATGCACTGTTTGTAAATATCAGAAAAAAACATGAAACTACTGAAAGTGGTTGTTCAAAAGTGGCATACCAGTCTTTTAGGTCAGAATTAACATATAGGGATAGAGTCACCAGAAGAGTCTTACAATGTATTTATTTTCTTTAGGACTTTTTTCCACTCTTCTTGTCCCATCTTGTTTGTATGCCAATTTTCCTGGAACATAAAAATTTTTAAAAATTAAAAATTAATATTAAAATTGTACATAATCTTCTAGGCTGAATTCTGTTACAAAAACCACAGCATAACCAATGTTACCTATAACAGTATTTAGATATCTTCACTGCATTCACTATAGTTAAATATATTTTAAATAAACTCACATGTTAATGATAACTCAGACCTCCCAGATATTGATACTGGCATCAGTATGAACATTTTGAAATAGTCCAAAGAGGTCTGGTCTCCCTTATTCCAACAGAAAATATATGGGCAGAGCAATGTACTCTTTGAATTCTCATGATAATCTTCAAATTCCTTTTCAAATCACACCCCAAATGGTTGGATGAACTTAGTCTTTTAACTATGGTAGATATACAACACCTATGTGTAGTGTATATACTACGATATATACACATAATATATGCCTTATACTATGATAAAGTATACAACACCTTGATTACTCTTAGACACATTAGATAATGAAAGTTTATCAAATTGGAAATCATGCAAAAAAATCACATTATCATTCACATCCTCATTCCATAGCAGGCTAGAAAAGGTTGGAGTTGAAGTGGTGTAACTACTTAAATGTCAAGAGGTCTAAAATTCTTTCTGCTCATTAATGTGAAATAAAAAATTCAGATTGTTCTTCACAGACCTATTGCCTAAAACTGCAAGTTATTAAGCAGTTTGCCAGTTGATGGCTTCATGTGCTGGGAAGAACAGGGGCTACAAGTAGATGCGTTACACTAAAGATAAACATTTGGGCATAGACTCCCTAAGCAAGAATTAATCACACATGATAGAATCAGAAACCTGAACGTACTACCAGGACTTGAAAGCTGCAACCCTGTTTTGTTAAAATGCTCTGACATAAACTGAACAGTGAGCACACTGTTGGTGGTAAAGTGGCGTCTGCTTATAACTAGATCTTCTTTCTCTTCCAGGATTTTTTCAGCAGTAGATAAGGTTAATCCTAAAATCAAACATTTCATTTGTTTCACCTACTTTATTCTCCCTGTCAAACTTGGGGGAAAACAAAAAATGCTTTTGTAATAAACTCTCTGAACACAACAGCTGTTCACTCTCTTTTCTGAGTGACATGGTTGTGTTAGATCATGATCAACTCTTATTTTTAACAGTGACACTACTGTGGTAGGAAGCATTACTGCCTATTTGGAAATTCTGTCGTAGCAATACCAGCAAAGAGATAAATTTCAAACTCCTGTCTGCTACCTATATTGTAATGTTATGACATTCAGATTTGTGGGAACTGTCTGAACTCATATAACAGTAATTAATTGGAGTCTTAGGGGGGAGTCTCTTTCTGCTTTCTTTTCAATGCATGTATGATATGAATAATTACTGGTTTGGGTCAACTGCTCTTGAGAACAGATTTCTTAGTCTGAACTCCATTTAAATTTTACAGCATATTTTTTCTCCAACTTCACCAGTTCAGAGGTTAAAAAATAATAAAAATCTACTGAAGAAAAGACACAGTTAACTTAAGCAGCTTAAGAAGTTATTTGATAGTAATGGAACATTTCCATCATTTTTTCTGGACCAAGGAAAAATAAGGGAAATGCAGTTGCATTTATTAGACTGAGTCAACTTTTACTGGGATTTTAAATAATACAGACACTCCTACACAAATTTAAAAAATGAAAACTGCAATTTTATTCATGGGAAGAGAATCTCTTAGGTAAAGACTTAAGCAATTTTAGAGGTGGAGCTTACAGAATTAAAAAAAAGTTAGGTCCAAAATAAGCATCTCCTGTAATAAAAAGTAAAACAGCATATGTTTTATAGATGAAAATATGGATCAAATATACTGTTGGCAAAATGTTGAATGTCTATAAAATATGGGAGGTAGAATACACTTGTAATTTAAATATGGATTAACAAAGACCCCAAGTTTTATATTTTTATAGAGCAATTTGATATTTCCAATAATCAAATCTTACAGCAGTCTCAGTCTAGGCAAAAAATTTACTATTTCACTCAAGAAGATACCAAATGGCTTTGTTTTGTTTTCCTTTTTTTTTTTTTTTTTTTAAATTTATGGAGAGTGATGGGGTAAAAAAAGGAGGCACACGTAATTCTGGGTGAAAAAAGAGCTAAGAATAAACTTTTAGTTATTCAAAACAATGAAATCAGGGGAACTTAATTTTATGCAGAGCAAGAATTCAACACATGTGGCCACTAAGAATGCATAAAGGGGTGAATGTATATTTTAAGATTCTAGGTTAGCACATTTTAGAAGGTAAATTAATCACTCTAACCCAAGGGATGAATTAGGTGCTTGATAATCTTAGAAATCTCTGACTACATGGTGCATGTAGGGCACAAAGATACTGACAATGTCTACGGAGCCAGAACTCTCTTCAGGTTTCAAGTTTAAATAACCATTCTAGGCAATCATCTGTAGAAAAAAAAAAAAAAAAAAAAAAGACTTGAGTTGTTACAGAGCATTACATTAGCGTATCTGGCTGATGTTGCAACAATATCAAATATCTTTCAAGAACTGCTTGTCCCAAATAGTTTTTCCTCCCTCACTAATGAAAAAAAAAAAAAAAATCAAAGTTGAACTAAAATACTTCATTGACTTCTACAATCTTTCATTTTCATTGACAAATATTTGTCTTACATTGTGGCTGTTGTGCCATAAAGGTAATGGTAAAGATGTGGTGTGTAACAAGGCAGTAATATTTCCCATTTTGTGTTTGTGTACATGAATGGATTCTGACTTCAGATTTTTCCACACCTAAGGAACTCCACATATCAAGAATTCATTTTTAGTCAGTGTTTATTATATGTACTTTTATTGATTTCAGACCTTTCTTAACACGCAGGTTCCATTACAAGTATTTTTGGTTTTGAAAGTGAATTGAGATCACAATTAAAGGCAAAATACTTCTAAGAAAAAGTTGTGTTAAAGGATACTGTGTTCATATTATACACCTAACTCTTTATTTTAGCAAAACAATACATTTCCACTTTCCTTCCCTGCTTCTGAAGTTTCTGTACTTACATACTTTTGCCATTTTTTTATTCTCATTACATTTCTCAGTGACCTCAGGGTGGAGACTTAAGCTCCATTTAACACATCTAAGCCCATCACCCTGCTAAATTCCAGTGTCACCAAGTATTTTGTTTTACAACTACTTCAGGGAGGTTATTAGAGAGGAAAACAGAAACAGAGCAAGTCTGGCTTCTACCTGGAGATCACACATGGACCCTCTGTCTGTGCCCATGTTATGTGAATGCCCCCAACCCTATAGGCTATTAGGCTACCTCAGAAATGTTTAAGTCAAAATACCACAGTTAGAATTTCTAGGGTTGTATGTAATAAATAATTTCAAACATCTGTGAGGAACTCAAGTAACCATGATGAAAACACTGGGTTATGGCTGTTTAAACAGTAGCCTATATTAATGCAAATAGAAACTGAGTTGTCACAGACTCATAGGACTAAACGGGACCTCAAAAAATCAGCTAATCCTTTCTGATACAAAAATGTAGGATTAGTTATGCATGTCTCATTTAGGGAAGACATTTGCCTAAGCCATCTCAAAACTTTTCTTAAATTTCACAGCAATGTCTTTTTATCTTTCTTAATTACAAAAATCTAAAACCAGGAGACTATAATCTTATTGTTATCATTCAGAATGAAACCTTGGTCTAAATTTTTGAGAAGCAACAGCCTGAT
Source organism: Strix uralensis (assembly GCF_047716275.1). Lineage (NCBI taxonomy): Eukaryota > Metazoa > Chordata > Aves > Strigiformes > Strigidae > Strix > Strix uralensis. Next base: position 76,071,467 of record NC_133973.1, read on the forward strand.
TCACTCTACAAGGAAGGAAATCTTTCCCCTTTCTGACACACAGCTGCCACAAAGCCACTTTGCAGAAGCTTTGCATAAGCTTAAGGGAACATCACTTAAATGCAGGAAAAAGGCTCAAAGAGAAGATGTGGCAAGGTGAGCAAAGTATTCTGAAACAGCGGATCTTATGGCTTTGCTGGAATTATACACTGTTCAAGCACTATTCTCGTCCAGTCTCTCAACCACCTCTCCAAGAAGAAAGTACCTATTGCTTGAACGAACAAACAGGATTTCTCCTCTGAGCGACAGTATTTTATAAATGTGACAAGGTAGGAGCTACGTGAGTTAGATACATAGAATAATTCTTAAAATTAATCCTTAGCACCTACATCAGAAAACTATTATTCAATCTACTGTTCATTAAAATGTATGAATGAAATATGTAAAGAAACACTAAAACAGGTTTTTCCACATATCTGAATGCTGAATAGCTAAAAAATTTACAAATTAATTTTCCTGAAATGGCAATACTGTATACATTACTGCAACTATCTATCCAGAGTAACTTTAGGTGAGATTCATTAAAAAGCTAAAGCCAACCCAGTCACCTCAGGCTCTTTCTAAAGACAATGAATCAACAGATACCTCATTTGGTAATGAAGGAAAACCATCTCATTCTGAAACAGTCATCTAAGAACCCTTCTCAGAGTGGTTCATGTGATCTACTTCTCTCCAAATACCATATAGAGAGCTCACCATGATTTGCTCACATTTAGACACACCTCTATATGCCTAAAGTGATAGCAGAAGACATCTAAACGTCTGAGAATGTAACTTAGAAGCTGTGTCTGCAGCTGGCCAACATCTTCTTAGGAGGACAGTTGAGTGTAGTCATCCAGCATTCACAATTTCCAAGCCAAGCAGGCCCCAAAACTCATGGAAGGCCGTAATGATCAGGAGATGATAGGTATATCCTGGAACACATGATGAAGTGAAAAAGTCCATCAGCATTGACTCAATGCAATCTGTGCTAATCTCATAATCCCCCTCCATACCCTCAGCTTTTAGGTGGGTACATGTACTATCATGGAGAATGAGAATTTTCCTGATGCAGATTTTGTAGAATTTTTTTTTTTTTTTGGTAGGATTTTGCCTTCTATGAAATGATAGAGTGTAGTTACTGTCACACTAAAATCAAACTGCTGCTGACACACTTAGCAGTTTACTATTTGTAAACTGAATAGCCTGCTGCATTTTAACACTAATTGAAGTTCCTCCCTGCTGAAAGCCAGGCATTTTTATTACAGGACAGCATGTGTAAGGTAATGGAAAAAAGGAAATTTTTTCTTGATGACAAACAGAAAGTCATTTGGCAAGATATCAGAAAGCTAACAATTGTGTTGTTACAATATAAGCTATCGGAATGTTTTAACATGACAAAAATATAAAACTCTAATGCTAGCACAGAGCTAGTGTGTCTAACATTTCTGTCATTATACAAATAATTGTAATTGATTTTACATTATTCCTAAGTAGTTTCATTTATGAGAATCTATGTCTGAATATATTTCAAAGAAAATTTTAAGAAATAAATGATGAAGAAAAGTAACTTTACAAAGCAGCATGTTATCATTCTCGTTTTTTGTCATTTATACAGTAAATGAAATAGATGTGTCACAAAACAAACTTTTTAAGGTTTCTCTAGAAACCTACTACTAAACACAAGAGGGAAAAAATTTTACAAGGCAAATATCATCCAGGTTTACAATAATTAATCATATCAATAGAAATTCTCATCTGTATAAAGTACATCCCAGTCAATTATTTGGAAATCTTTTTGATTTGTGTTAGCAATTATTTCAATCTAGTACATAAGGTCCTGATGCTCCCAGGACTTAAATTTGCAAGCACTGCCCTGTACACAGCACTGCAACTGAAGTCCAGTATGTGTGTATTTACCGTATCACAGCCCTATGTGAATCACTACTGCCAGAAACTAGTTAAAAAGTTAAAAAAGATGATGGACTTAGTGCTTGAGGATTCCTCATTTACTTCTTGCTGAACTTTTGAGAAGAGATAAGTTACAATATGTGTAAGTACAAAAAAGACCCTGGAATGAAAACCACTTGAACGACTATCATCTTCACTGCAAACAAAACAAAAAGCTTTTTAATAACTATTTAGGAAGCTTCTTGTCCCCAAACAGCACAAGTGAAATTAAACAATCCTCCTAAGAAAAGATTTGCCGTCACAGGTATCTTTGTATTACTGCATAGGCTCTATAAGCCTTTTCAAGTGTGCAGTGAACAGATGGAGATTGTTACAAGCTTTTCAAACCAGTGTTTACTGCAAACTTTCAGGCAATCTGTCATGGTTTTTGTATTCCCAGGGACTTTTTAAGTTCTTGAAAAGGGACCAAAATCATAAATGTTCCTTACTAATCCACATCTACCTAATTCACAAGCAAACTTTCATACTCAGTATCAAAAACATGTTTAAAAAGGTGAAGGAAATTATATGATCTTCTAAAACACACCAAATCACTTTTGAAGATGGACATATATTCATTGTTGTATTCAGAGAAAGCAGACATTGTAAAAAAAAAGTCTGGTTCTTCTCCTAGAGAAAAAAACATTTTTTTTCTTCCAATTAATGACAAGACTGGTTGAATGCAGGAATAGAATAATATGCAAAACTACAAGCTTGGTTCCCTGCTGTTCAGTCAATGAGAGTGTTCTCTGAACCAGCTGTTACCTGCATTACTTTCAAATTGTCCAAGCTAGGGAGCAAAAATTGTTGTGCTCATATTACCAATACACTCATTTTATCTCTACCTAAGCTTTCATACAGGGTTAGATTGTAGCTCCTCATCTACATATCAATGAAATTTTTCCCCTGACATTTTTCACAGCAACAAACAAGCAAGAAATTAAATATCTCCCTCAGAGGCACTCACGGAAATATATATTCTTATAACCCTTGTTATTTCCTATAAATAACAACTGCTACCTTTTTTTTAATAATATAAAAAAGTTCCTTCAGAAATTACATTACTCTAACTTTTATACAGTCAGATCATGAGTTGAAAACCAGAAAAGTATGGTGTGATCACTAACAAATTTGTCCTTCAAATTTCATAAAGAGGAGCAAAACATAGTTTCAATTTATGTTCAGATGATAGTTGCAAAATTCCTGAATTCTTTTTCTCCAAATAATTTCACTAATGAATCACTACATCTGTCAGCACACAGTGCCAGTTGTAAATTGCTGACAGGGAACAACTATTCAAGAGGATTCCGTCACAGGGTTTCCTGCTCTTGATAACATCATCATTGATCTCCCCAATCGTCTCTTGTACCTGAAAGGAGAAAACGGTCATTAGCTGAATATTTTCATTTGTCTAACCAGCAACAATCAGTGATCATCTAATGGTTAAGAGTACCCTGACAGATCATTTAAAAAATCACAGTCAGTACATCATAAGCAATAAAAACAACAAAAGTGCCCCCAGCACACTTGAGACCAGTACCTTTAAATGACAGAATGGTTTGACAAATGAAAGCAAAAACCACCAATCTTGAAACCCAAAATAAAATGTTATTAGCATCTGTGTATTGCATGCAGTCAGAAAAATGTTTATGCACTTAAGAACTATGCTATAAGTTACATGGTGTTTCACAGATTGGAGATCCTATTTATTCATATTTACATGATCATTTAAAAAAAAAAAAAACCCAGCTATTGCTTTTTTTTGTCACACTTCGTCTTATGCCCAAGGAGAACCCAATCTGGTTTGGAGAATGTATTGTGAAGCTGTGAAACAGAAGTAGAGCCAGCTCACATACTGAGCAGGTGATGAAAGTCAAACTTCCTCATCAATTATTTCTGATGCTCATGGGGATATTGTGGGCTTTGTTGCTAGTGACAGAATGTCATCTGGGCAAATCTGTCCTACTGGCCCAAGGGTAAACTCCCTATAATAGCCAAGCAACCAAAAACATAAGGAAACAGCATGTGTGGTCTTGACAGTCTTTCAATTCACCAGTCCCAAAAGGCTAAGTGATTGACTACCCAAAGTCTTTGAAATTTCCTAGGTAATTCAATATGAATGATGCAGCTCAGCCTTAGAAATCGTACTGATTCATCCTGGGAAGGAGATAACAGATATTCAGAGTGTTTTCGCACTGAGACGGTGCGACTACAGAAATAACTGTCCAGCAAGGCCTGGAGAGCTCACTTCAGAGATTTTGCTTTTCCATGGGATCAATAAAAATCACTAATAATGCATGAAGTTATACAGTAAACTAATAGAATTCATATTTTAATGTACAGCTTTTACCGGTCTAGCAGAAAAAATCCATCTAGCATATAAAGGCCAGGGAAAAACATGGCAGCCTGCTAGTATTTTAGTTGCTCTGTGAGGGGGTTTTAAACTATAGTGAAACTACATTGTTACCCGAAGCATGTGAACCTCTTCAGAAATCATTTCAAAAGTTAACCATCTGTAGATTTTGCAGCTATGAGAAAGCCACAGGCAGCTGAGGATTTCTATTGCTTGATAATGTGCAGCATGATAAATTTCAAATGGACACTTGTTTTCCAAATGGTAAAAGTACAAGTATGGTAAAAGTTATCAAATGCCTGATGCCCCATAAGGTTATTATGGCCATTTGGTTACCAAGGAGTCCTGAACCCTAGGAGCTGAGGTCCACAAAATGATTAGTTATTTTTGACCAAATAAAATTTTCTCCCCAGCTGCCTCACAGTGTCTGCCTGAAATGGTCCAACTAAAGCTATATTTGTAGGCTGCTAGCACTGAGGAGAGGCTTCAGAAGCTCACCAGTGACTGCTCGTGCGGGCAGAAGCAGCAGAGCATTACTGTGCCTGCAGGCACTCAGCACAACAGACGGACAGTACAATGCGTGCAGAGGGTTTCAGCCAGGCCATCTTGGAGGATAAATAGGCATTGCACACATGCCTATCCACTGCTGCATGAATATCCATAATTCATGGAACAATATGATACCTCTAGCTGTATTTCAGATGCTGACAGTTTGTCGTGATTTAACCCCAGCCAGCAACTAAGTCCCACACAGCCACTTGCTCCCTCCTCCAGCCCTGTGGGATGGGGGAGAGAATCAGAAGAGTAAAAGTGAGAAAACTTGTGGGTTGAGATAAAGACAGTTTCATAAGTAAAGTAAAAGCCGTGCACGCAAGCAAAGCAAAACAAGGAATTCATTCACCACTTCCCATGGGCAGGCAGGTGTTCAGCCATCTCCAGGGAAGCAGGGTTCCATCACATGTAATGGTGACTTGGGAAGACAAATGCCATCACTCTGAACATCCCCCCCCTTCCTCCTTCTTCCCCCAGCTTTATATGTTGAGCATGACATCATATGGTCTGGGATGTCCCTTTGGTCAGTTAGGGTCAGCTGTCCCGGCTGTGTCCTCTCCCAACTTCTTGTGCACCCCCAGCCTGCTCACTGGTGGGGTGGGGTGAGGCAGAAAAGGCCTTGACTCTGTGTAAGCACTGCTCAGCAACAGCTAAAATATCCCTGTTTTATCAGTACTCTTTTCATCACAAATCCAAAACATAGACCCATACTAGCTACAGTGAAGAAAATGAACTCTATCCCAGCCAAAACCAGCACACCATTTCCTCTGAGCATCTTTTTAGGGATTATGGCAGTTTGTTTATCTAAGTTATTTATTTCTACAAAACCCTTTCTGATGCTATTTACCACACACTAGTCAGAAAGAATCTACCTACCCATTCCACAGAGAAGTAATAAAGAGGAGTATTGTAAAGGATATTTAAGAGTTAGGCATTGACAAAAAGAGGGATATAATAGTGATATAATTCAATGTATTTTTTAACACATTAATAAAGAAGTATCTGGCTCTGGCTATCTATTAAAGACTCAGTGAAGAAGAAAAAAATCATCTTTCAGTGTACTGCATGACTATGGTCTTATGTTCTTTCATCATTCTACAGTTTAGGATTTATTTTCAAGTACTGCATGATGACTTGTGGCAACAGAGTGCCCACAAAAGACCCACAGAGAGGTTATGGAAGATGTTTTCTACTAGCTGTTTAGGAATATCTGTACCCTAGTCCTGCAAAAAGAATCTCCACCAAAAGCTGGTAGAAACATCTGCATTGGTCCAACTTTGAAACTGTTTATTCGACAAAAACAATGCCTTATTTCTGCTTAGAGAAAAGAAATATAGGAATACAGCAGAAGCTCTGATCATAAGCCTCTCATGTAAACAATTTTTACATCAAAAGATCATGTCTAGGAAAGTGTAAAGCTGTTCTGGAATCACTATACTTGAAAATTCCTCAAAAAAAAAAAAAAAAGCAATCTTCAGAAAAAATAGATAATGAGGCTTTTAGGCTTTTAACACTAGTAAAATACTGAGTCATTTTACTCACAACATACGTTTGCATCCTCTTTCAGCTAGAATATGAACCCTCTTTAGGAAGTTTTCTTAAATATTTAGTCATTTTCTATGTTCCTCTTCTCTGCTCTCATTCAGTTCCACAATAGCTGAAATCTCTTGACTCATTTATTATTTATCAGAATAAATCAATTTGTTATCTTTTTGATGAGGTTTTATATTTACTCTATTGTTTTACTGTTAAATATATACACTAGTTTTTCTCTGTAAAGTGATTTCAAGCATTACAGTGAAGGTCAGAATATAAATAAAGAAATTGATTAAATGTCAGTTTACCTAGATTAACTATATCTTAAAGGATTCTTAAGTGATTGACAAAATGTTTTTATGCATCCTAAAAATAAATAAAAGGAATACCTTTGGTAGAGTGAGAAGAAATATACAGTGTATGAGGTTTAAACTGAAATCCTCATTTGATTTACAAATATAAAGAAAGTAAAGTGGATGTTCAGAAAAGCTGGATAGCTGGAAAGTAAAAAGAACCTATTTACAAAACTACAAAATTTAAATTATTCAATTTGGGGTTTGACATGAAATAATTCTCCTTATGACAAAGCCATCTTTCTTTTACAGCATTATTCTCCAAAACAAAAAGCGGGCTCTGAAGCACAAAAAAATCAAATGCTGGAGAATATAATTTGTGATGCAGTGTAATAAGTCAGGTCCTTTTGCATGCAAAAATCAAGAAGTCCAATTTGGATCACACCTCTGTTTTAAGAGTATATTATCTACAGGATAGAAAAAAGATAAGTCACCTTGTACATTTGTTTCTATGCTGGAAGAATAGGTCCATTAGAAATACTCTCTATTTAAGCACCATCGTGAGAGAAGAGAAAGGTGATTAACAAAGACAGTTAACAGATTTATATTTTCGAAATGACGTGTGAGAAACACAAAAAGGATACCTGGCTTGTTTTCAGAACTAGAATCTGTTTTACCTTAACTCCACAAACAGCTACAAAAATTATACAGATTTTTAGCAAAAATATCTTCCACAGTTCATACAAGGCATTGCTTAGAAGGAATGAGAGAGTTAACCACAGCCAGACCACTGGGCAACAGAGTTCTATTTATTTACAAATGCTGGTATAATAGGAAGAAGAACAGGAAGGGAGCATGAAAGATTGTCTACTCCATACCCATCAATGCACTAATAAAAACAAAGAAAACTAATTGATGTACATATTGTTTGTAAACTCATATATATATTATTAATATTGTTTGTCTGGAATTTTATTGAGGCCTGGGAGACAGAGCTCAGCTGATCACACATGAAAGACAAACTGAGCACACTTTTAATTAGTGGAAATATGGGAACAGTAATTGAGCAGATTCTCTGTTTCCCTGGCAAGGACACTTGAATTCATGCAACAATCTTCAGAACAAGGCTCTGTTTGGTAATGGGCATAGTAAAACTCAAACAAATATCTTTATTTTACAAAATTAAGTATAACCATTCTTGACAGCAATATGACAGGACTAGTCAATTAGCTCTGTGGTCCTAATCCAAGCAGCTAAAAGTCTTCCAGGGTAAAACCACTGCAAGTAAAATTACTCGGGTTCCAACTATCCCTACTTCTTTAAAACAGTTATATCTTATGAGCATCTAAATAATTACACCTGTTTCTATCTCTTCCATCTATTTAGAATAGATATTGGCTTTACCTTATATGTCAGATTACAAAGTCAACATATGAACTTTATTAACTGTGTTCTTATAAACCATTTATTTTTTCTTCATTACACTATAGAAAAGAAAAAAAAAAAAAGAAACCTGGCAACAGTCACAACAACTTGTATGACAAGATACTTTTAACATAAAGGTATTCACTATTGAAATGCATTAGAACAGTAAAATCAATCAGAGATTGGTAGAAACTAATATATGACAGGAAAATGTGCACCATGACCTTACAAGAAGGAAAGTGCCCAAAAGGGGTAGTTTTCCATTAAGTTTAGAACTTAATCCCTGAATATGCTATTTATCTGCCCATGTAGTCCATAAGAAGATATTCCCACTGGGACTTGTTAAACAAGTTAAAATTATTTGTGTAAATTATAGTAGCAAAATCAAGCTCTTAGGGAGCAATATAATACTGATTGTTGTTAGTACAGCTTTTGACATGATGAAAGGGGAAAAAAAATATCCTTTCCAAATAAGGATATAAATAAAGATCTAATGAAGACTTTTTCCTGAATCCCTATTAGGGACTTTCAGCTGCTGCACATAAAGGAAGCAGCCAGGGACCACCTTAACCCAACAGAAATACATGAACAGCATGTGATTCCCACAGCTGTACCCAATTTGGGGTTGACACCAAAGGTGTACCTCACAGTACTATTTTCCCGCAGCAAACTTTGCCCATCCACTCCCTGACTTACCCATCTCAAGGTAGTTCTCACCAATCTGCCACACAAATGCTCCCTACAGGAGATGCTTCACATTATAGCTAAGATGATCAAGTACGAGGGGATTCGCCTCTCCTCTCAGCTGTCCACCACCTCTTCCCTCGCACCTACACTGACCCTGCCATGAGTTGGACAAGGATCCCAACCAAACAGGGAAGGATGTGCTTTGAGCTGGTTGTTTGGAGTGCTATTTTTCTTGCTGGTTTAACTCCCAGAATCAGTTATTTGGTCTCCATGAGTGCAAAAGTACAGACAAAACAACAAGTTCATTAGTTTAGCAGTAGGTTTAGTAATAAGCAATGTAATCCTTCATCATGGGATTCAATTTGTTGTGGGAGTTCACTGTAAACCAGACCAGTGAAAAAGGATTCAGAAGTAAAACCAGGAGAAGGTATGAACTCTAGATAACATGACTCATATTTTTCAGAGAAAAAACTGTATAAACAGTTGCATTGGCACAACAAAGGAGACAGTGATTTATGAGCGGCAGAAGAGAGGAAAGCAGCTGCAAACAGAAGGGACTAAGACCTTCCAAAACTGAGTTTGCCATCAGAGAAATCATAACGTGAAGCCTCAATTAAATGCCTTTTCAAGTGTTATCTTTCTATTGCTGATTACAAACATGTCATATATACCATTTTCAGCCTTTTTATCAGGAGATTTGCTTCACGTTTCTGCATGTCCTACACACACAAGTCAAGTCAAACACTAAGGATTTCCAGTGAAAATCTGTGTGCACATAGCAGGTCTGATTGCCTGTTATCTCTTGGTCTGTTGAAAATGCTTTTCTATATTTTTCTCTCCTTTCCCTTGTGCCCAAGGTGCTGAGAGCAAATAGCTTGCTGTCAGTGCCAGTGCTTTGCGCAAGGGCATGGTTCTGAGCTGATCAGTTAATAGCTGAAAGTGAACATCAACAAAAAAATCTCTACAGTTGCAGCACTCCTGCTCTCATCACCCTGAATGGAACTCAGAATTGCAGCTTCACTTCACCCTAAAGTTTACACTAATATCAGAAAACAGGGGATTTTAGGATTAATAGCATACCATTACAGAAACGTAAATAAGGACCCCATGTATATATGATATACTGTTTCTGAATCTGCACTGTAGCTATATCTCATTGTACTGAGACCTAGTAACAAACTATTCTCTCACTGCCCATTCTCTCTGCTCTGAATCCCTGTATTTTCTTGGAGAAGAGTCAAGCTGTACTCCAAGAGATCCCTGACACCAGACAATCTAGAAGGTAGGACAGTAGTTTACACCATTAAGTGCACCCACCTGAAGCACAGACACAGCCATCAAATATCAGTAAACCTTAAGCCTGTAAGTGGCCTGGGTGCATTTTAAAAAATATCCTTGTATGTCCACCAGTTCCTACAAAACAAGCAGAACTAAACCTAGTATGCACTTGCACTGAAAATACAAGAAAAAACATGATAGCAATCTTCCCTCTTTTCATAAGAAAATAAGCATAAACTAAGCCTATACAAGAAGACAATGTCAGACATGAAGAGGATTTTTCTTTTGTATTATATTTATATGTTTATATTAAGAACCTGACTGTTAGTGAAAATTACACCAGCAGAAGTGCCATCACCAATGCGTAACCCTGTTCCAAGTTTGATTGTTAACTGAAGAGTGTTCTAACCTACAGAGTCCTCCTATGATTTTCCAGTCATTTGAGAGTTTTCTTATGTTTCTGTATTGCTTAAAGTAATTCTACTTTACAAAGGGTGAGGGGAAAAGAATATGTGAAGCCTCTACTTCAGTGTAGATATGATTCCTATGTGAGCTTACTAAAAGCCTGTTATGTCTCTGAAACGTCACAATAATTATTTGTTAATTTCTTTGTTAAGTGTGCAAAAAATCTGAAAACAAATCAGGAGGAAAAGTTTCATAAAATAATTTGTCATAAAAAATGTATACAGATTTAAATACAATAATTTCCAGTCCTAACATTAGCTTTCCTTTACCACTTAAGCCCTTGTAAACCAGTTTTTCTTAATGCATCAGTTTCTAATACCATCAGAAGAGTGGCGTAAACATTTTGAAAGAGCTCTAGAGAGATCTCCTCCATCTCACTTGAGATGGACTGGCTTCCTCTGCAGGGAGAGTTCAGAGTAAGCAGGATCTCAATTCACCTCCTGCTGCTAAACTAAGATGTAGTAGCACTGAACCTCTTTAGCACGCATACCCTCCTCCAAATTCAGCATAGAAAATTGTCTCTTGGTATCTGAATATGCCAGCTGATTTCACATACTCTCATTCTCAGGTTGTTACAGGCTACTTCTGAATTTTTTGGGGGTGTCTGCTATTGTCCTGGGATTTCTCAGCTGCACCAGCTCGATTCTCATTTCACAAGTTGTCAAATCACGCTCAAGCAATGAATAAGGCACAAAATCGCTGCAGAATTTTACGTTTTTATTATTATCAGGTAGTTGAAAATTAATGTACCCTTAGCTGTGCGAAAAACATAATGCCTTGTTTATTGTGTAAGACTGGAAATACAGAGCTGAGCTATCGGTAATTACTAATACATAAAGTGAAAGCCCCAAAAATCATACACCCCTATGACAATCACCTCCCACATCATAAAACTGATCATATTTGCTAGTTGTCCTTCCATTTCCCACCTCAGTCTGCTAGATTCATAATCCCTGGCTTTTGGGTTACGTAATGAAGTACCACAAGACAGCCAACAGCCCCTCTCATTCCTTCACTGGCTGCAGAACTCATCCAAAGCTTCCCTGAGCCCATCCAATTCACTACACCAGCCAGCAAGTATACCAGCATATAGAAAGAAACTAAAGAGCTTTCTGATAGCTAAGTAAGCTGTAGCAGCCTCCAACGGTCAGGTGAGCATCAGAACTGACAAAAAAAAATATCGCAGTACCTAGTAAAAGCAGGGGGCAAGGAGTAAGACAATTTCTGCCCCTGGCATCAAACTGCCACATCAGTTTATCCATCTCATGGACACACCAGGGGATTGCTTCAGGTGCAGTTGACCCCATCTAATGGTGCCCTCCTGCTGCAAGGGAAGACCTCACTTCCTCCTCCCTTGCCTGCCTTTCCCACACTCATTTTCAGACAGGTTCCCCTCACTTGTTCTCATCAAGTTTCGATCAGTCAGTCACAACCACTAACACAACAGAAAAACACTTTTGTTGTTGTTTTTTTACCCACCCGAGTTCCTTTTCTGCCAGGTTGGTGAGTTGAATCTGCTCTGATGGGGCCTGAGAAGTGCTTGAACCAGCTCCGGCTGACATGCAGGTACATGCGGGCAGCCAGTGGCCGGGGGAGTTAGACCTCTCCCTCTCAGCAGAGGTGAGCTAGATCTGCCCTGTGCCCTGAAAAGGTATCATCAGTCAGGTGCCTTCTTGTTGAAATGATAACAGTGACCAGAGGACCGTAAATTTACAGACTACTAACAGCATTCATCACGTAACTGCAAATTTCTCTCTGAATATGCTCCCTAGGTCTACTACATACGTTTTTGTTTAAGCACAGATGGCCTCAGCACATAACACTTACACATGCACAAAAGAGTTCCCATGTCAATGGACGCAATGGGTCAGAGCTCTGCTTTCCAGGCCAGGATGCATAGGAAGTGAGACCACATGTGAAGGAACCTCTCTTCCTCTCTTGCTCCATGCAGGAATATGGGGTGACATATCTGCAGATAACTGAGCAGACCTAAAAGCTCATTGGTACCAGAAGAAAGCCTTCCTGCTCTTACACTTTCTAGTCTGCAGGGTCAGAAAATTGTCTGATCCTTCAGTGAGTCACTTTGGCTCACTAAACAGACAAAAACATCTTCACATTTTGCTAGGTTAATCTCCTGTAGTTTAATATTTTGTTTAAACCTCTCTCCCAGGTGCTTGGGGTTTGGTTTTTTTTTTTGCCTTTTTATGCATATATGTATTTATTTACAGTTTTAATTTCAAGAGTTAATTTAATTATAGAAATCCTGACATTGCTATTTGTAAATGTTGGGTGTGCAGCATTAATAAATTCCTTTTTTTGTATGAATATACTGTTAAAAACCATGAAAATCTGTCTCCTTTGTGGCTGATGTGTTCTACGAAGTAGTGTTTTCTAGTAAAATATTTTGTCAAACAATATCTGGTGAGTTATATTCATAATCTATTAAGTCATTAGATATTCTTCAGGGATTTGTGTATGTGTGTTGCTTTGTAAACTAAAAAAAAGTTTTTTTAAGGCAGCACTGTGAGTCTGACGCTTAAGCATAATTTTTTAAACTGTGCAGGTTATGTAAACACACAGTAACTCACATGTTATGCTTAAGTCCAATATAAAATGTCAGCTACTCAATACCCCAAAGCTTTGAAATCGATAACAGCAATTATACACACATCGAAAAGAACTGCTGCCCTTTGGTAACTGATATCTTCTACAAGCAGGTACTTCACACTTTCCAGCAAAGCCAATGCCTACCTTCACCACTGACTCTGGTTAGAGTTTGTCCATGAACACTTAACTAAACGTCATTTCATTAGCAGCACTGTGTTTTGGGAGGACTTTATTTTTATGTGCATTTAACTACTTTCTTTGAGTCCTCTAATTTACAGCTACATTCCCTCCAGATGGAAACGTTTAATCTAATCTATGCCCTATTTTCTACAGAGCTCATGACAAGGCTTTCAAAGCATTTAAATGAGAGGAGGGGAAAAATGTTCTGGGAGAGTTTGTGAATGATTAAAGTCTCTGCAACTCCAGAAGGAGCAGGGGATTGTTTGGCATGTTACTTACGCCTTTTATTACCAAGCAAATAAACTCCTTTCATTTGCACTACTTTGGGTCCAGTAGGGTTCACATGGAAGCCTTGTGAGCAGCAGCAGCAGAGATCGGCTCAACACTTGGTGCAGTATTTTTTGCAAGTCCCCACCGTTTTGCCCTGTATTCCGCCAGCAAGATCAGAGCACAAAGACTGAAACACCAGGGCTGCCTCTCTCCCATTTCTTGACTCTTGTCTTTGGACTACAGGTTTGTAGGTCAAAAAAGAGATGAAAATCATTGTCTCATCTACCAGCAACATTTTTAGGGAGACAGGAGCCTGGGACAGTCTTGGGGTGTGGGGAAGAAATTCCAAACTGCCAGTCCTTGCGTTAAGATATTGGCCTAAATCCAGATGATTTCTTCACTTTTTTTCACTTGTACCTGTTGCTGGTGAAGTGTCAGTATGCTGCCTATTGTAAATCCCATTCTGAGGCATCCACATCTTGCTAGGTACTACAGAGGTTCCATAGGCAGCTACGTCAGGTTTGCAGCCTGGGACTCAAGCTCCCAGGCAAGGGCTGGGTGTAGCAATGCTGAGTTTCCCTGTGTTAGTTTTCCAGTGCACCTTGTTGGTCAAAGAATAATGCAGCTTTTAAAAAACTACTGTTTTCAAAGCACAGATTTAAGTGACCTAATCATTAATATAACATATTACACCAGTCATACTCAAGAAAATGCATATTTTAAGCTACCAGGATTCTATACAGAAGATTAAATCAATAGTTAAGAACTGACGATTAAATCAGTTGTTAACTGCACCGTGAGCAGTTTCAGTCTCCACATCTCTGAGAGGACAGACTGTTGTAGAAATGGCACAGAGAACTATAACTAAAATGACTGAGGAGCTGGAGCAGCTGATTTGTGTGGAAAGGTTAAACAGGAGTTGGAGGGGAGATACCAGAGGGGAGACAAGGGAAAGATTTGCAAAATCCCAAAGAGGGAAGATAAAGTGGATGAAGATCTGTTCTTCCCCAAACGTTGATATGTAGGGAACTACTACAAATGTCTGCTTTGAGATGCAGAGCTGCTTCCCAAAACAGTCAAGAACTCAAACCTGAAAACTTGATGCATTCACAGAGAAAAGGTGGGATCAGAGGCATGTAGCATCTCTAAAAAAAAAAAAAAAAAAAAGTCAAAATACAGTCAGATATCCAAAATACTATTTTTGGTTTAAAATCTAGTGTAAAAAATAGGCATCTTGCTTACCAGAAGCAATGTTGTACTTGATAATGAAGACATAGTGCATGAATTATGAAGTAAGCCTCACCCAAAACAAAGATCATTTGAGGCTAATGGGAAGTTCACATCTTCTTGATGGTTGCAGAAAAGAGTAATCAAACTGAGCTAAGACACCACAAAAGGAAAATAGCCCTGCTAATTACTGATAGCTGCTCTTTTTAAGCGGTCAGTGACATTCCTGATCTTTTATTTTCTGATGGCTTTCACTTTGTTCCGAACAAACATAATCATCAGTATCCTATCCTGACAGGCAATGTGTTAAGCTGTGCATTTATTTTTCTCTTTCCTGTTGGCTAAACCCTACAGAGGCCAATTATATTGTCTGTGCCAGCATCAAACACAACATGGCCCATCATTCAGTATGCTAGTGATTATAAACACAAAATTATACTTTGGATAAGGACTGTACTGTGAAGTTGTGTTTCCACTTTACTTGAATTGTTTTTGAGTAGAAACACATTGTAACTTGCAATGTAGATACTTTCTCAGGAGTATTATTGCAAACTACAGGAAGACACCTGTGTTGTGCTTCCTTCTCTAATTACAAAAGGTCAAATAATTCACCATACATGAGTTTTTCAGTTCTTGTCATTTTTTTGACATCATGATTAAGTATGATCTATGGTTCATTCATTAAAGCCATTATATAAATAATAAATATAGCAGGTTGTCAATGTTTGATAAAGCTGCTAAAAAATTCTGTTCAGAAAAATTAAAAACAGCACACTGCTCTCAGGCAAAATATATTGACTTTCCATCCATATGTAAAAACTTTATAATCATCTGTTTTACAATTGCATTTCAGGCAATTTCAATGTTAAAAAAACCTCAGTTTTTGAGCAAAGACAGAAGCACGACAAGAACAGAGAGCAGGAAATTGAATGCTTCAGTGAAGAACAATTAAGGTTAAAGAGACATCCTTGATAGCATATTAGGGATAGTGATAGATGAACTGTCCTATATTTTTTACACATGGCATTTCTTTTCATAACAAGAGAGTTCTAGAAATTAAAGCAATGCTTTAAAATAAAGCCACTTGACTTTTATAGTACTGGTTATTGTTAGTTTTCTATATGAAATACACATGACATTTTAAAAATGAGACTGAAGGTTAAAGTCCTTCAATAAGAAAAAGAGAGTATTTCTAAGAACATTTTAAATACTAGCTGAAGAAAATTTTTTGGAAAACCCGTGTTTATCTGAACTTCCCAATTTGACTCAGTCTTGAAAAATCATATATAACAAAGTTACTTTGATGCAGCCACAAATGTTTGTGTAACAGGGGGCAGGAACTTTGGAAACCATCTCTAAGAAGGTTAATGGAAGGAGACTGGGCAGCTGGGACTTTACACAAAGCCCACATGCTCTACACTAACCTGTACAGGACAGAGACTTTGGAACATCTGGGTAAAAGATGTTTCAGGCATTTCCATGGGCTGAAGGAAGGAAGGAAGGAAGGAAGGAAGGAAGGAAGGAAGGAAGGAAGGAAGGAAGGAAGGAAGGAAGGGTTATGAGGTCCCAAACTCCACTCTGCACATGAAAGAGAAAAGGATACCCCTCCAACTGCTAAAACAAGCATAAAAGTTTATTTCATGTACAGCAGAGGGGCTGAGGGACCCAGCAGCCTGGCAGTGTCTGAAGACTTCAAAGTGGCTAGCCAAAGAATGTGCAAGTGCCCAGTTCAACAGAAAATTCATCCTTGTAGTAAGAAATGCAGATTAATTTGCTAAACTTTTGAGTCCAGCCCAAAAAAGGAGCCTTTATGCAAACAGTCTTCTTTACCCTTGTCCAAAAGCAAAATAGCTAATGTCACCCTGTACTAAAAACATACAAGAAATGGTAGAAGAGGTTGAATCACTTTAGCCAACCTGGTATGAAAAGACTTTCACAATGGAAGGATGCATTGAGTCCTTCTTTCTGCTTTTGTCTTTATTCATGTCCTTTAGCAACAAAAGATAATTAAATACTGAACACAAGGTGCAAGAGAATGAAACATCTACCAAGTGGGATGAAAGATTTATTACAAGGACTTACAGAGAGAGAGATCTTTGATTACAGGCATCCTTGAGAATCCTTGAAAAGAGTGAAAGGGCAGGATGTTAAGCAATAAATCCCAAATGACTATTATATTCTACTAAAAGAGTCACTCACTAACATAGTTTGACTAAACTAAGCTTTTGTGGCCTTCGTAAGAATAAACAGCCCAAACAAAGATTGTCTGTAAGCACACTTGCAATTTCTTTACAGAGGTTGCCAAGTCAAGAGAAAAGGAAGTTTTCAGATATATAAAGGCAGGTACTCCCGAGCACAGACAATCAGGAGCCCATTTCATCCTGCACGAGTTGCTTTGGAAGATAACAGTGTGCACTCACACCAGGTGGTTAGACTTCACAATCCCTAGGCAAGCATTTGTTCATATTTTGGGTCCCATAGAGGTACTTGTTCATTATATAAAGTGTGTAACTGTAATTGACCCGCACACGTGTAGTAGATTTACAGACAGACTAACAATCAAACACATGCAGTGCTTTCCCCAGAAGTGTCACACCCAGGTCAAATCCATTCAAACAAAGGCTCAGCCATGGAGAGGGAAGAGAGCTGTGGCAAACAGTTCTCAAGCATTTTCATCTGTGTCTCTCTGCTGTGTTGCATTGCACTTAGTTGCAGGATTGGTGGGTCCCCAATTACTTTCAGTTCCAGTTCCTTCTTTTTTTTTTCTTCAGAGATGTTGCCTTTCGTCCTTCCTCCTTTTCCTGAGCTGTTTTCCCTTTGATATGCCTTCACATCTACCCTTCTTCACCATAGGAGGCCTCCTCAGAATGAGCTGGGTCTGATTATACAGCACTTAGATCTCTCTTTGCTCCCACCAGCTCTTGAAAATATAGGTGGTTAATTGGAGACAGGTGCTTGGAGGTTTTTCCACCTATGTGGTAGTTCAGTCTGTCACAATGAGAGATGACAGTGGGAATAGGCCATAAAAATCCTTGGAAATGAAGACAAGCAGCTTACATTTGATATACAGAAGGAAAAGCATGTGAAGGGAATCAAAGAGAGGGTCTGCATGGTCAATGTGACAGACCTGAAGAGAGATCTTCACTGTAGTGCTGGGGCAAGACTGCTTTTGACAAGGGAAGAGGAGGCTGCAGCAATTGAGAGGGGAGGTGATCAGAGCCCTGTGATGTGGTTTAGCTCTGGAAATGAATAAGAAAACCCAAAGCTGAGAAACATTATTTAGGAAGGATCAGCAAAATTTAAAGAGAGTGTTGATGTAAGGGGATTAAGAGTTATGCATTTACCAGATATGACTAAAAATTTAGCAGGAATAATGAAAATACTGCAGATCCACAGACTGATGCTGTTATGAACATAAAGGCTCAATCTCTTTCTCCTCCCCTTTTTTTCCACCTATTTAACTCCTTCTCTTTATTTTAGCCTCTGTTTCTAAATTTTAAAGTCTGTGATCAAGCAGCCAGATCAAAATGAGAAATAGACTGTCATTTATTCTAAGTATAAAAATCCACTACTTAACACTCTGGCTTCAATGGTGTTTCTTTAGAGTTTCAATAATAAATATTCAGTTAAAAAATGTACACAGCCTATTTTTTTCACATTTTGCTTATATAAGAGGTGTAATTTAACATTCTAGAATAACATGAAAATGTACAGTCAAAATGTTTTACTTTCAATAACTACAGTATGAAATTATGTATGCTTCTTTTCAATCCACCATTATTAATAATAATATGGCTTTAAAATGAAAGAGAAAGAAGAGAGAAAGAGAAAATGAAAGAAAGAAAAATGGGGAAATCAAAGGAGAAAAGAGAAGAAGAAGAAGAAGGGGGAGGAGGAAAAGAAAAAGGAAAATAAAAGAGAAAACACTTCCCAGTCAGCTACAGGTGGCAGGCTTTACATGCTCAGATGCTACTGCATCTTATATACTGAAGGGTAAGCAGTACAGTCCATCCACACAGAAATTTCATGAAAATTGCAGACTGCAACATAATCAATGCTTTTGAGAGTAGGATGTAGCTTAATCTAATTATGGACTGCTGAATTCAAGTATCAGCTTTTATGCATCCTGTTTATTGTACACTTGCTAATTATGTCTGATAGAAACAGACATGTGCAGTTCAAACGAATAACTCAGTGAGTTAAAATGGGAATCACCTAAACTAGCAAAACTGTATGGTCAAATCGTGACGCCAAAGAAGTCAAAGGGAGCTTTGTTTAAAAAGCCAGTGTGTTTAAGATTGGTCAAATGAGTATTTCCTAAATAAGAGCAAAAATCACTGTGAAGTTTATTTAAATGTTTTTATTTAAGTCAAAATTATTTTTGCCTATTTTCCCCAGTAAATTCAGGTTGAAACCCATCTGGTTTTGTTCTTCCCTGAATATATCTGAAATGCATAACATATTCTTCGCATCTTGTCTGGAAGAATACACACAATGTACATGTAAATGCACTGATACATTTTCCTGAGCCACCTGGCCTAGTGTCCTCTGAGCTTTTACAGATAAAGTGAGCTAGATTTAAGTAAGGTCAACGGGGTCCTTCAGTCAGATCCCCTCAAGATCAGTGGGTTATTGCTGCAGCACTGATACCTCTCCCAGGTGAGATAGAAACCCAGAATGCTCTTGATGCTTATTAAAATTTCTGTGACACTCCTCCTAAGATTAGGATTGTTAACTTCAGCATTACTTCTTATGTCCTGGCTAAATTCCTATTGAAGTGATACGGTTTTTTAGATTCTCGTTTCACTTTATGGTGCATATTGCCAAGCAAGTTACTTTGCACCACTAAGCAGCTACTGAGATTCATCTTATGGTGGTTACATGTGAATGCCAATAGAAGTGTCTTTACATATTCCTTACCTCTGTCATGGTTTCCCTACTCAGAGACTTAATAAAAGTATGTAGATTTTTTAACTGTTCGGGAAGGAAGATAAAAAAATGTATGAAGAGCATCTGGATCCCACTGGAAGTCAACAAGGTTGAAGTTTCCACTTTAGGCTTCATTTAGATGCTTTCAAAATGTATTAACAACCTACTAGTGTAAATTTAATGCTATGTCTACATTAATAAGTAATATGGGACAATACAGGCTAAGCCGTATGTGGAAGCGAAGCAGTACGTGGAATCAAAGCAGTATGTGGTGCTGAAGATCCTACACCTTCACTTGGTTACAGTTCAGGAGTGTTATTTTCCAACAGATATAACCCAATTTCCTGGACTGAGCAGCCCAGCATGCACAGAGCATGAAGTTGTCCATGGGACCAGCTATCAGGTCAGGCGCTTATGTCCTCGTTGAGGTTCAGAGTGCATTTGGTACACAAGGGGGCCACAACTTCCAGTGTAGTCTCTCCAGAAAGGATGTTGTTAACACTCACTCAAACTTCCCTGGAAACCAAACCAAAGTATGTTAAGTGGGGACAACAAGGGCATTCAATCCAGCAGTGCATGTTTGCCCCAAACCTGAATGCTAGAGTAGCTGCAGCCTGTCAGCCAGGATCTACATTCTGCATTCAAAGCACTGTTCACTGATACAGCTTGTCCTCTTTCTCAGAAGGTAAAAAAGTGTACTACAGAGTTCGCTTTCTGTTTCTGTCTCTTTGTGGTGATGTCTTGGCAAATGCTTTTGTGTAAAATTCTTAGTTACAACAAGCCTTAAGTTAATGTAACTAATTCCTCTGTTTTCGAGTAACATATTCTGTTTTGTGCAGGATGAGAATTGGATTTTTAAAGGTAGGTTTTCTATTATTTTTCTATAGTGTTACAAACTGTTATGAGACTTAGCTAATATTATACTAGAATTATGAAGTGTAATTACAGAAACTATTTGATCCCATCACTCCATAGATATATCAGAGGCTGACAGCTCAAGCTGAAAAATATACTGATTTCTGGTAACTATTATTTCAGTCAAAACTTAAAACATAAATATTTCTCATTCTTTTTCATTATTTATGTCATAATTTAAGGTATAAAGAAAACAGAGCTATAAATAGCAGGTGAGAATATCTTTCTCTGTAAGCATTTTTCCCTTAAAAAGTCACATTTCTTTCTTACTCTTTTCATCTATGAAGACATGGAATAGAAATTCTGAACTCTATTATATTGTTAAGTCCAGAGTAATTCTGTTAAAGGAACTCCTTTTTTTTCCTAAAGGAATTTTGGTTTGACACTAATATAATCAAGACCATCACATCTTGACTGTTAATGAAATCAAAAGAATTAACTGATATAAAAAGCAGAGTGCAGCACTCTGTTTCTGTACAGACAAGAATGCATTTACACAAGCACTTGTATCTCTGTATTTAACCTTTTTAACTTCTTTAAAAATTCTAGGTATAAAAATCCTGTGCATCAAGGAGGATACAAATTTGACATTGTCTTCTTAGTCAGGAAAATGTCTGAATGAAAGCAAGAGAATTGCCTCTGTAAAGAACAAAAAGGACTCTGCAAATCACAAAACCAAGATGTTATTCCTCAGGTCAGAAAAGAATTTAACAGACCCATGTGAGAAAAGGAGAAAAGCACCTTAGTTTATGTCAGCCAGAGGGGAACTCCTTAGCAGTGAAAGGCAGAGAATGCAGCAGGGCCAGAGCACCATTTGGAAGTGTCGTTCCTCACTAATTTTATCCAAGGACTATGGGTGCTGATGACCTTGATGAGTCTCGCACTACTCACAGGTAGAAAAATAGTTATTTTCCCCTCCACACCAGGGTAAACTATTGAACAGGTTTTAGCACCCTGTAAACTAAGCAGCACCTGAACTGTTTCTTCTAAACACCATTGAGTTAAAAATAAAGAAAGTTTACTGGCAGCTTGCTGCATATACATATTATGACAGAATAAAATACATATAAAAATGCATTGATTGTAAATGCTACTACAGTCATTTCTAAAGAAGTTAAAACTAGTCAGTACTTTTCATAATTGTTAGTGACACCTGAATGGTTTTTTTACTAGCACAATACCTAGTCCTGATTTCAAACCATCTAAGCATGCCATTGGCTTCTGTCACAACCAGGTGACTCCAGTGTACTTCAAAGACACCAAATCAGGTCACTAAACCAGCTAGTATTAAAAAATATATATATAAAGTGATATAAAATAATTAAATATATATCAACTGTAATATCTCTGATAACAGATTTTTTCTTATTATTATAGGGATTATTTTAAAGCAACCCATTATACTTAACAATCCTTTACAATAAAGTATTAATACATTCATGAAAATGGAAAGCTTTTCAGTAATTTTTATAATAATTTTGTTCTAACCAAGAACTACCACACCAGTATCAAGCTTCTGTCATTTAAAGGAGAGAAATTAAAGTCTGCTATGTGCAAGACATCTTTCTTACGAACACTTCAGCATACAAGTAGCCTTTTATGTATACCTTCATGGAATAATGTGTACAGGATCATGTTTCATTTTTATAGAACCCTGTAATTTAGCTCTTATTAAATTCTACAGGCACTTTCCATTCAGGTAAGAAAAACAGCAGCTCTTGAGATTTCCAGTCCGTTAGCAGTCCAATTAAGACCACCCAAGGTCAGTCCTGATCCCCTAAACTCTTAGATCAGGGAATTTGGTGCACCCTATCAGTGTGTGCCGGTGAGTCTGGGCTTTCTCCCATTGGCAGACCTGGCACAGGGAGAGTAACAGGAGAGGGTAGATACTCAGACAGGATGGGTCTCACAGTTTGGGCAGCCCAGTACTTGCTTCACTCCACGGTTAGGCAACCATAGTGAGGGGGAGGGAGAGGACATGGCTACTCTGCCTTCTCTGCATCACGTGCAGAGCTACTTACTTTGAATAACAGAGACAAACCCACAGACTGAAGACAGCAGAGATACCTTCATTCGTGGCCCACAAAGGCAGTCCAATGTTTTTTGGACTCTTCCAGCCTTAAAAAGCCATGAAAATGATAAATATATTCTGGCTCAAAATCTCTCTTAATATGTCTTCCCTAGAAATGTGTAGGTAGAATTTATGCAATTTTCTAAAGCTTGCTTAAAATAATGGGATCCTTACTACCCAACAGTCTACAAGGACCCATGCAGGCATAAGGAGTGGCATAACAATTATATTCACATGTGAAAAGCTTCCTGAATGATCAACAAAAGCACAAAATAAGACCATGCTCAAAAAGAGAGGGATACAATCTGATCAAAAACCTGGATAGGTTTCTGTGGGTTTCCCCAGACACGTGTGTTACACTGCAGAGCATTTATTTTCTTGTTACAGCACAGCTTCTGGACATCCATGGGCATCCCTTTCTCTCTACATGAGCCTCTGATGGAATCTCATCTCTGCTCTCCTGCTCTCTTTCTGCTTCTCTTCTTAATCAAGGATCGTGTTTTTCCCCTTATTTCAAGGGAAGAATCTCACATTCATGATCTGAACATGAGTCATTATCTTCCCTACTGCTGTTTCATAAACATTGCCACTTGCACAGTGACAAAGCTGCCAGGATGAGGCTATGCCCTATTTAACAAACCTGGGATCGGGCCTTTTAAGAAACACCACAACCATTTTGTATCTCTCTCACAAACTTAAACCTCTGAACCATGACATCAGATTTTATTACTGAAAATACCAAAATATACTCTTTGAGCTAAAATGACTTTGCAGTTTCACAGACCACACAAAGATTATGCTTTTTAAGCTATTTCTGGAAATAAATAAATATAAAAATGATAAAATAAATAAAAGGTCAAACAACATGACAGATTCGGAAGCAACCAAGACCAGACATGGACCATCACAGCACTGATAATGAACACTCCCACCCGACCAACAGGTCTGCCTTGCAGGTGGTGTGTACCTTTTCTGACAGTGTTGACACATATTATCTCAAAACTGGCATAAAATCATAATGCAGCTGAGCTCTAAAAGAAATAGGGAGAAAAATCTGTAATAATAGTATTTTGCTTTTATTGCCTAGCAGTTAAAATAACCACCTTCTCTGTTCGGTACCCCACTACCAACAGAGCAGTAAAGCTTCAGTGTAACTGCATGCTGTAAAATCTAATTGACTGTTGTCCAAACACTGGATGTAAAGTGACATGCCACAAACTCGTCTCTTGTCCATTTACTACAGTGCTCAAGAAGTGCTGTAGTGATTTACTGAACAACATGCTCCTGCTTATTGTCTATGATTTACTCTACAGCCATGCAGAAAATGGCAGGACTGACAGATTTCAAGAAAAGTTTGTCAGCCATTACCCCCATGGGTTAGTCAGCAAAATCTTCCAGTTGGTGATAAGCAATTCTCAGTAGAACACTATTTTGTTTTTATTCTGGATTTTATTGTCTTATCCCCCAGTGCTTCTAAAAAATGCTCTTTTTAAGGTTTTGAATGAAATCTTTATTGTCTCACATAGTGTGTAATTCACATTCTCCATAAAAGTGCTGAATGCTAACCAGAAGTATTAGATGAGAATTTTAAAAAGCTATATTTAAAATAACCTACTGAGGCATTCAAGAACACAGCAAAAGAATAAATACTGAGAAAAGCAAAAAAAGAACAAATATATAGTGTGCTATAAAGTGTCAGCTTTTAGTGGAACTGTTCAAAGACCTGACAGCCATTTGCATAGAATTACAGAATTAGCTACTACAGGGGAACAAAGTAAAATATTATTATTTGGATTTGAGCTAAGCTGCTTTCCCAGACTGGGGCAAGGTTGGGATGACATTCCTTTATCACTCAGGTGCAAGGATTAACTCGGGGCTTTACATGAGCTTTTCTGGAGATTGCAGCCAGCAGCACCCATATTCAAGAAAAGGGTGAGAACATTTAAAGGTTGTTAGTGCTTCAAGCTCAATGGCCTAAAGGATCGACAAACCATGTCAGATCCAAAGGCTGTCTACAGACCAGTGTCATGAATCAGACAAGGAGATGCACCTGGTAGGGCAATATGTGGTCATTACCCTGATACAGCCTTCCAGCTTCTCTTAAGCATCATTTTAAGAAGACAGCATTGCCCAGGATTCTCACAGAAATGTTACTGTTCTTCCATAAGAAACAGACTTTTGAAGCCCCAGCTTGGTGCTTTGTTGGTAATAGTAATAGCAATTTGCCTTTCAAGAGTTCTCAGAAATGCCAGACCCCTTGGGCTATGCACTGCCCAGGAGAGAAAACTGTTGCCCAAAAGAGGCTCTAAATCCTATAGGAAGGTCAGACCCATATAGAATAAAACATACTAGCAGCACTCCCCAAAAGGCATGCAGATACCACAATTTTTTAAAAGTATTGTTAAGTAGATATCATAATATTCAGATTTATTATATTTTATTATATCATGTTACATTAAATGCGTCCCAGGGCAAATTAAGTTAAAAGCAAATATAAGCCTGGGAAAAAAACATTAGGAAAAACCCATCATAAGGAAAGAAAAGAAAGGCACAGAAGCTAAAGCTTGAGTAAAGCTGTAGGAAAACACCTAACAGGATGAAATGTGTTGGGGTGAAACACAAAAACAAAGGTTTTGAAAATATAATCTAATGCTAGCAGTAGTGTCACTGCACTTGTGATGATCTAAGAAAAAAAGTTTAGAGTAGCTAATCATATTTTTGGAAGAAAGGAACAAGCTGTCAAGTCACACATGCCCCTGCTCAGTGTTAAACAATTCCTGAGGCAGGAGCCTGTTCAGCTGCCAACCGAAGCCTTTCCCTGGGGGCAGTTTTCCCCTGGGATTCTTCTCCTGCCCAAGCCCATGGGAGGGCAGCCTTACCAGGATTTTGCAATGGTGTAGACTCAACCTTCTGGAGCCATGGGATTCACTGTACAGCACATGCACAGGAGGCCCAAGACTTTTCAGGAACACCATTTTGTATACAAGTGGCAGAGTTCAGGTGATGCATCTGAGATTTCGAGATATCCAGCAGCATCACAGCATCAGTCCAGAGTCAACTGGACTTTCAGGTGTGAGGTACTCAGAAAAATTACTTCATCTTCAAATTCCAACCAGATAAACTTCTAAACAGAGACAATTTTAATGTTTGGGGAAATCCAGATCTACAGTTAGGAGAACAGATTACAGAAAAACCTCTCAATCTTTTAGTGGTTCCTGCTCATACACCATTCTCATTAGAAGCCTGTGAAGCCTTAAATCTGAAAATTAATTGAAATTATCTTAAATAAGAATAGCTTCAAGTGGATTCCAGCACATCACACAATGTTACATTAGGACAGTATGTCCAGGGAGAGAAGAGCTGGACTGCTTCTTGCATTTATTAGAAACTGATGTAGCTGTGGAAATTTGAAATACAAATCCTCAGAGATATTAACATTAGAACCAAGGCAGCAGTAATGTTGAAAGGGACTCACCAGCACTAGATGGCAAAAAAAAGAGAAATGAGTCAGCTCTGTGATACAGCCAGCGATAAATCTACGGAGAATGTGAAGATATCTGCTGGTTTTAAGTTAATTGTTAATAACTTCATTTCTCTGCCTTGCTTTGTGCTGTTTATGAAGAAGTAATGAATTCAGGTCACATCTAGGGCCGAGGGTCATGGTGACTGAAGAGCTGCCTTGCGTGGCCATTCAGAAATAAAGGAGGCAATCCACACAAGTGGGGAATGAAAACCAGGGGAAGTGAAAGATATGTCTCTCAATTGTGAATTTCTAACAATGAACCTCTCCCAAATGTGCATCAGAGGCATCATGCCACCCAAACTTTGTTATGAGACACAAAACGATGAAGCAAGAAAGGAATCTCAGCTAACATCAGTCATGTAAAGGCTAAGATCGCTCAGCAGCCAGAGGGAAGTTTATTCAGGGATGGGTGTCTGATGTAGGTGGAATAACTTAAAGTCAGTAAGAGAAATCTCACATAAACTGACAAAATTCTGGAGGATGTCAAGTCTGGGCAAGACACAAACACTTTAATTTTTATTTTTAATAGTTTTATTCTTAATTGCTACAATTACTTTCTGAAAGAAAGGTAGACATGAACAGGAAAGAAAAATAATTACTTAAAAATGATCTGAACATAAGATTTCATGACTGTATTTCAACATTTTCTAATAAAAAATAATATCAGAAATAATTCTGAGGGTGACATTTCCGGGGCGGGGGGGGAGGAACCCAACAAGAAAAAAGAAAAAGAAAAAGAAAACTTCAGAACAATTTTGATAAAAACTAAAGTACAGGTGAATCCAAGTATGAAAATTTAAAATTAATCAGGAATTATTATTTTAATTTTTACTCACTCTGTTTCCAGAATGTTTTTCCAGAAATAATGCTTTTTTGAAGGACTGAATGTAAAGGAAGCTAAAAAGACCATGTCTTTTACTGGAATATTTCTTCAGAATTTTTAAGTCATGTTTACAGAAGGAACATAAAAGATGGCTGAATATGAAGAGCAGGAAAGATATTAATTTTTAAATGTGAGACTAGCAACAATGGAATAAGGAATGTTGGAGTTACTGAGAGTATTTTTGGCAGAACTGAACTCATCAGGTGTAGAGAGATGCAAGTGCCTGACACTGTGAAACACAAGCTGAACAAACCCTACAAGAAATACAATAAAGATGATTAAAAAAGAAAAAATCTTTCTTATCGAGGAAACACCAAACAATGTATCTCAGACACGATACCCAAGCAGTAAAAGGGGTTGTGGTCTATCAAATAAATCATCTGTTTAAGGCTACTCTCTCAATGGATTTGCAGGTAGCTCCAGCTGCAGCTGCTGCCGCCTTACATGACTCATTGGTAGCTACTACAGATGAAAAAAAAACCCCACAACATGTTAAGTGTCTGTTAAAATTAGACCATGACTGCTCATGTCATGTTATGTGCTAACCAAGGATGAACAGAGTGGATTCCAAGTGCCAACAAATTCAGATTCCTCCAGACCTTCTTCCTCTGCACATTTTATTGCTTCTTACTAATGGGTCAGGTTGTTTAAACTGCTTTCTGTTTATATATCTCTCACAGTGCTTTTATCTCCAGTGAGCACACCTCATTATTTTTTATTGTGCTATTTAAGGGTCACTTATTAACTTTTCCCTTTCATGCTCTTTATAGGTATAGATACTCACCTACAGATAGTAACAGTTCCAAATGACCAGAGACTCATGAATAAAATGCAGTTCATAAATAACTTCTGGAAAGTCAAGAACCAATTTACAAAATAATCTGGTTCCAGCGATTAGAAATCATATGAAGGAGAATCTGGAAGTATCCTTTCAAAACTTCCTACTTATGATGTATCCACCATACCCATTTATGAATCCTGTATGTGCAAAATCTCCCCATGCATGAGGAAAGTAAGTTAGCAGTAACACAAAGAGCAACTTTAAGTGTTCATCTTGCCTATGCAGATGTGTGGAGATGAACTGAAGGGCTGGAGGAACCATTAATTTTCTGGACCAGTCCTACTGCAGTGCAACAAGGTCCCTAGCCTGCACCATACTACATATATATTTCTATTTATAACAATTGAATAAAGCAGGAAATTTGAAAATGCATGACCAGTAAAATTTATCTTTACATATTTTGATTCCTTTATTTAATGTTAACATTTTATTTTATTTTATTTTGCTTACATTATATTAAATTAAACTCATACAGCCTAAGTGTCTTTGGATAATTCAGATCAATTATATTTTCATTTTTGTGGTTTCATAGGAAAATGATTCCCTACTTGTTATGAAAATTCCTTTTAAAAAGAAGTCCTGTAATTCAGAAGCAGAACGAGAGGTAGATTCACAGGTTCTTGAAGTCAATGTAAAATATCCTGTTAACTTTGCAGGAGAGGGGACTTCTAGTAAAAATGTTTAATTGAGGACTAATTTTTGATATCTCTGCTTGCAGTTTCAAATATTTTGCAGTACAGTATCAATCAAACTCTACAGTATCAATCAAACTTCAATGACGACCACTGTGTTTGTTGGAGCTTCTCCCTGGCCCTGCAGTTCTCTGTATCAGAAGAGTATGCTATCTCCTCTCCTTAGTCCACATGCCTGAGTGACACAGGCAATGGAGGAGAGAGAATTACATGTGCATAGCTAAATTGTGCCTCAGAACAGCATTGGGATGTTGCCAGGACAGTCACCAGGACATTGGCTTAAGAAGGTTTCCAGGACTTGTCAATGTATGTCTGTCCACTTAGAACTACATGTGGTAAAATGCTAGTCTGTAAGAACAAGGGTAATCTGACCTGACAGGACACTGACCTTGCCCAAAGTTATGCCTACCAGAATAGTGTATTTTATTCATTTGTGCCAGGATGGCAATTTTTTCAGTGCTTCTTTACCTCCTATTTGAAAAATCCTTTTTCAGTAAATCAATCAAAAGGGGCTTAAAAAGAAGACTGACCTCCAACAAATCAATTAGATCTTAAATGAAAGCTCTTTTGTAGTCTTTTTAAAAAAAAAAAAAAAAAAAAACTAAGTAAAATATAGTTTACCTTTAATAAAACTACCACAAAGTAATTGTATTGTATAACAAAGGATATATCAATGTCCATAGTTATAGATTTTCTATAATAGCTAAAGTCACAATGATCCATGTGCTTTCACCCAGGTTAGTTATTTCCTATTTTAGAAGAATAAAAAGAATAATTTAAATTTAATTATCCTTTTAAACTGTCATAAAATAGGGATTTAGCCTTCCAAGAAATCATCTTCTTTAAACTCACCTCTGAACAGGGTGATAATGTTGCTATGAGACAGAATATTATTTCAGAACATGGTACCTATTATGGGTTAGTGTGATCAGTAATCAGCCCATCAATGTGTGGAGCTTTTGGAGTTTGACCCATTCAAGAGATATACCTCGGTGTATTAAATCCTAACCTCCAGTACTGTCCCTGCCATAGCTGCTGGTTCACTCTGTGCCTAGTTCCAGAATTTCAACTCCCAGACTCTAATTACTAAACAACCTTCAGGGTGAACCACTAACAACTAGTGTGGTTGAAGAAGTTGAAATAAAATAAGATCTACTAAGAGTATTTGCTCCAAATCCAAACTAAACTTATACAACATCCCTAACGTTCAAAGCCTTTGGCTAACAGCTTTGAATTATTTTGGTGTTTCAGCTCTTTGAGCTCTGGAGATGAAAGTGTCAAAATATCACGAGTCAGCTTCTTCGTATGAGATTTTCCATGAAATTTTGCAGACACAAGAGGTTCAGAAAGTTTAGGAAAGTTCCAATTAAGAGCCTGTAGCTTGCCTGTGCTCACCCTACAGCACTTGTTAGATGTGAACAACACAAATGCACTCACACACAAGCGCGCACACACACACACAAAGAATTCTTAGGTATGTAGTGACATCCAAAATGTTCCTTGTCTCAGTTCGATGGGAAATGGAGTTTTATACTACCTGGGAGAAAAAAATCAACAGCAACACTTGCAGTGGAAATGGTCACTATCTAAAGAAAACAGTTAAATAGAATCTGGTCTAAAATGTGGTGTGATATATTCCTTTGGTATCTTTAAGCTCCAGTTTGAGAATGTAAACCGTCCTTGTACTAAAGATTTTGTCTAACCAGAATGAAAGTACAATGTAGTATGAATTTCAAGAAGCATTTTCTAAGGCAAAACACACAGACAATATGCAGAATGGTTGCCTCAGTGATAAGACAAAGAAATAATTGAATAAATACCTGAACCGAGTCCCATTAAAAACAACTCATATTGAAAAAACTTTTATAATGACAAAGAGCTCACTTGGAAGTAATGAATAATTATTTGGCTTCAGCACAGTCAATGACAAAACCTGTATCTATTTCAGTAGAGTTAGAATTTAAATTTATATATAGTGAGAATAATTAGGGCCTGTACTCCTCCTGCCTTGCTTACCTCAAAATTGGTTTATTTATTTGTAGCTCATTGGTATCTTGTTGCCTTCAATTGTTCCCTCCTCACAGCAAAAACAAGTTCCCAGTTTTTAACCCAACTATTGCAAATAATTTTCACATACTGAACTAGCACTGAATTGATTATGAAAGGGATGATATGAAGTGCCTACCTGAAGCACAGGAGGTTGCATTTGACAACCAGGGAGCTCCCTATCAATCGCTAGTAATCAGTGAAACAGGGATTCATCATCCAAAGACAACAAATGGCACATTTTCTAGATCTCTGTACTTTTCCATATTTCCAGGACAAGAAGTAGAATAAGACTGCTGAAATTATTTATTTCCCATGCTTCCAAACAGGACGTTCGAGCTTTCAGATTATGTGGGTGCATGTAGATACATTTGTGTTGATAAGCATAGTTTCTGATTTGCTGTTGCAGCTCAGTCCCAACCTTTCTATGTGAATGTACTTGTACCTTGGTTGTCCACCTGTAAAATTGAAATAGCATTTCCTTACCCAATAAAGCTACTGTAAATATAAATTAGTGTATCTGAGATGCACAATGTTATGGCAATTACAAGAGGAAATGTTGGGTTTATAGTTTTTTCAATTTAAATTGCAGGCAGAAAGACTAATGGAGAACAAAGACACTAACGTTTAGATCTGAAGTCCTCTGATCTGTTTATTGCCTTTGGCTATGATCTTAGGATCCACCAGTGTAGGGAGCAAAGCAGGAGATACCTATAGCTTGCAAGATATTAGCCCTTCTGGATATCACTCAGAACAGTCCTCATATCTGAAGTGCTGTCTTCATTGTTAAAACAATAAAAGATTTATGGAATTACATATTTCTTTTCAGAGGTTTTTCTTCCACTGAAACTGACTTCTAAAATTCTAAACATTATGCAAGAGAATTTTCTCCATATTAGCTTACTAATACACTCCTAAGTACTTTAAGTCTTGAGAGACTAAGCAAGAGAAAAAGAGCAAAACAGGGCTTTAGAGATCTAGTTGAGGGCCTTTTCTTCAGATATTCCAAATCTTTTTAAAACCTAAGATTCTTGACCTACTTGATACTGGAGTAGGGAGGTTTTTTTGCAGACATAGTTCTCCTAAGCATAAAATGTGACTTTCTCATCAGGATGCCCTAGAATGATTCTAGCAAATTATAAAACTATTTTAGGGCTTCTGCCACTGATAGAGGCCACAAAGCATTCATAAGAGCATAAATTGAAAAAATAAATTTGCTTTTAAAATGAAATAAAAACAACAACTAAAAGAAAACCACATTATGTAGTGTTTTCAGCCAATGTCCTCCAACACATGTTTACAGATCTGAGTTACACATCTGTATGTTCTGACAAAATGAAATGGACTACAGATCAGAGTACTTCCATTTCCAGTTACCTAATTGGGAACTACAATCTCATACACATATCTACTTTCAGAGGAAATATATCTTATATACAGTAATATTACATGCCTAAAAGGAAGAAATAATGGATTAGTCACCCCTAAATCCACTGTCACTCCAGAGGACTTCTGTGGCATCATGTCTGGTCTCAGTCAAAAGCCAGTAATAAGATGTATACAGTTAAGACTGTTGACTTTTCATGTATGTTTTTAATGTAAAAGCTGATAACAGAGCAAGGTCTAAGAACAATACATTCCTTATTGAAGCATTAGAAATAGTCACCAAAGGGAAGGAGACAGTTGTGAACCTCATTGAAACAAACTGCTGTTTACTAATCAGTTAAGAGCAGAGGGTGAGTTCCAGTAAGCAAAAAGATATTTACATAACTATGGAAATAATCTCGTTTTTTCCCGTTAAATTTGGTGTGGAGCCAGACTGCCTCTCCTAGAAGTATAAAACAGAAGTCACTGCAGAGGGAAAAAAATGCATGGTCTGGACTGCAGAGGGAAAAAAATGCATGGTCTGGACCGCTGGAAGATTTGATTGAAGAAAAGGAGTAAAAAGGCTAGAATAC
The DNA here is from genome assembly GCF_047716275.1 of Strix uralensis. Classification (NCBI taxonomy): domain Eukaryota; kingdom Metazoa; phylum Chordata; class Aves; order Strigiformes; family Strigidae; genus Strix; species Strix uralensis. The sequence continues at coordinate 76,104,166 of NC_133973.1, forward strand.
TCCACTACAGGCAAGAAGCAGAAAGCATAAAGCTTGAAACTTGGATACAATCTTGACAAGAGAAGAAACAATCCCATTTAGAGAAGGATGACCTTTCTGATCTAAACTTAGTCAAGTAAGCTAAACATAGCTTTTCTTTTATTTCTTCACCTATTTCTTCTATGTACATGTGTGACTGTGCTGTCTGTTTTGGATGTTATAAATAAATGATTGCCTATTTGTTTAACCTGTTTTGAATTAAGGGTGATTTTTAAAAAAGAAAACCTGAATAAAAACAATGCACTACTCAACAAGATTTGCAGGTCCATAGCAAATTTTATCCAAATGGTAACAAAGTAAATTCCCTTTTGAGCTTCAAAAGCAGAGTAGAGAGTAGGTGACAGAGATGTCAGGAGGTTCCCAGCTTTCTTCAGGTGATGGCTGGTGGGACATTCCAGGCTCTCTGCTAATCAGTAAGATACAGAGATACATGCTTGAATGTTAAAGCTCTAAGTGAAAATGTGACAAAACTTCAGTCCTAAATACCCTAACATCAAGACAACTGAGGTTTTAGATGCAGGGTGGATAACAGACACTAGACAATATCTGATGGTGAGGCAGAAATAAGGACAACTATATTTTTCAAACATATAGTGGCACTGGCAATATGTTGTACTTGTGTGTTAATTACAGAATTTAATTAGTTTCTAGCAAAAGAAGACTGAATTTTCCATTGTAACACGTGGCTTTTAAACTGAAGAATTTTAAGAGAAAAGAAAAAATTAAGATATTGTAGTCTGGAGATTTCAGGGAGAAAGACTTCATGGAGTTGTTGCAGTTCTACTACACATTTCTTCGCTCATTCACGTTCCGTTCAGTCAGGAGAGAACTGCAGAAAACCTTTTCTTACAGTACTGACAACTCCAACGATTCAAGAATCATAAATTAAGCACAGAAATTATGAGATTGACTTTAAAACCCTGAGATTTTTAAAAACATTTGGGTATCTTTATTTGCCTTTCCAATATGGAGGCATTAGGCTTCGCTTGGGCCATACAAACTCTTCAGCATGACCAGAAGGCTAGAAATGTTGTTCTGCGAGATGAAATCTGAGCATTTCAAATAAACACAGGAGCTGGCTCAACACAGAATCCACCAAGCATCACAAGACACATTGTAAAAATTACAGGCATCAGCGAACACAATTTTTAAAGCACTCTTTTTCTCAGACACTCCAAGCAACGATGAATTCCCTCCTTCCCTTGATAGTCTGTTCCAGTGGCTAATTACTCTTGTAAAAGTTGGGTTTTCTTTTCACTTTTCATCTTGATTCTTTGCCTAACTTAGCTGCCAGCCAAGGGGGATCTTGTTATGGCTTCGTCACATTAAGCCCCTAAAATATTGAGATCCACTACCCTTTATAGGTTTTAACTTCTGTTTACCACACTAGCTGTTTCTTGTAATGGACTGGGAGATGAGAGATGCTGTGTGCAGACCCTGAGGCAGCCTTGCCAGTTCTTTTGTCCTGATGAATCACACAGGTGCAGAGCACAAGTCTGACCACAGAGCACTCAAGTCATCAAACTGAGATGCCCACATGCATAATCAACATCTGCACCTCTGAACCACAAGTGGTCTGAGCAGTGAATACAGAAGGATGTTATTCAGCATGATTTGCAATATATTCCAAACATTTAATCCTCTGTTTTTTTCTTCCATGGATCATAACCCTGTATAATAAAAGCAGCTACAATAAGTTCAGTTTCATATAAGTGAGTATTTAGCCTAATCCTTCTGGAAAGCAAGCCGCACACCCCACAGAAAATCAAAATATTGCTATCGTGGTTTACATGACATTCAGATATTACCATAAAACATAAGTTAGCCAAGCACAAAATAAGTCACTATCATGCAAATTTGATTTTTGAAATAACTTACTAGTATAATCTCTTCCATACGTCCAGAGAATATGCAGGAAGAGAGTGAGAAGAGAACAACCAACAAATCCTGTATGAGTCACCCAAATGATTGCATGAAATGGTTGTTCACATTTCTCACTCTGTTCCAACACATAGGAACAGGTTCAGAGGCCTGTCTTGCCTGAAAGCATTTGGGAAGGAGGGGTGTGTTGTTATTATTATTATTATTTTTAGCCTAGACATCTGCTTAAGGATTTAGAAGGTATCACAGTGTATTTTGTGGTCAACTTTTTTCTGTGCTTGTTCCTTTATCAGGACTTCAAATATCTCAATGAAAGACAAAGTTACTTGTCAACAAGACTAAAGGAACAGCATGAACCCAACAAAAGTTTCTTACTAACACATTTTGTTTCATCCATGAATAAAGTCTGAACACTGAATATTCCAGTTTGTTTATTGGAAGGATAACAGTATTGCAGCTATGGATTCTCAAAAGGCACATGCAGTTCCTAAAATGTTCACAGCATACAAAGTAAGAAGACTGAATAATGCAGAGGGTAGTGTTCATATGAGTTTTACTTTGGGGGTTTTAAGGGGTTTTTTTTGATAATGAGTTCTTCATATAATTAAATCTTAACAGTCAAAGAACTTTTCATGCTTACATGTTGGGAATATAATGTGTGACCTAGAAGAGCAAAAAAAAATCTTTCAATGCTTTTTATACATTTTAGGACAAAGGGAAACCATGCGTCTGAGAAAAAATGAAATGTGTTTACAATATCTTTGTATTTGCTTTTCAGAGGGAGAAATATGGTGTAAAACTGAAGCAAACATCTTCCAGGGGATTAAACAGTAACTAGTAAAAAAGCAAGCTAATCATACTAAAATAATATGATGAATCCTGAAAGTAAAATTCAGCAAATAATTCAGTTAAGTAGAAATTTTTCCTAGGATACATAAATGTAACTATTGCTTTGGTCTCTTTCATCTGGCACATTTGTTATTTGGAACATTGAGATTAAAGGACAAAATTTCTAATCCAATTTGTAGAGAATAAGTTCATTGCTTCTGGTTCTATTTTAATTATGTGATAGATGTATAAAGGTTATGACCATGATACATTTTTCCTGAAAGCCACAAAAAAACCAAAGCCATAAAAAGTAAGAGTTGAATCCTTTGATCCATTAAAATCTAACACATTGATATTTGTCATCTTGTATAGTTATGTACAAGTGCATAAGTCTTATGAAATTGGCTAATTTTTATCTGTCTTGGCTACTATATTCAGATTTGTCAGGTTCCTCAGTCTATTAAACTGTCTGCTTGACAGACATCTAATATGGAATTTCAGCTCCTGAGCAGGAGTTATGTGTTCATCAGTGGGCCCCAATGGCACCAGGTATAAGTATAGCTAAATGAACAAATCATCAAGTAGCAGATGAAGAGAAAAGAAAGAAAAGAAAACTCTGAGTGGTAACATTGCAGTTAAGTATAGACAGATCATTCAGTGTCACCAGTTTCAGCTTTCTTTCCACAGGCCACCACTCATTCCTCTGTAATTATGAAAACATTACTATGGCAGGTTTAAATCCCATATGATTTGGCAGTGATGCTGTGTATTTACTATTCTGGCAGTTCATAACACTGTCATTACATGTACAAATATCTGATAATACAAGAAGGAATTCCAAAATTTGTTTTCCTTCAATGCAGTGACCCATTCAAGCCTTTCAAAAAGTTAATGTTGACTGCATTCTTTGGGAAAATGTACAATAATTGCTTCATAGATAGAAAATATGTTATTATTCTCTTCCTTCAACTGTTATTTTGGCAGTTACCTCTCCTCCAAGCACTCTTTTTTAACAAAGGCCTATATTAGAAAATAAATTCAGAAGAAAATTTACCATGATTAGAAATTAAAGGAGGAAAACACATGTTTATAATCTCTGGAGATTTTTATGTATTTTAACTCAAAAATATTTAAGAATCAAATTTTATGAAACTATTATTTAACAACCTTGCCTCAGAAAATGTAACAGCTGAAAAAAACAGAAAGGTTTACATAATGTATGTATGTACAGCTATCTGTCTTTTTTTGCTGTATCTTTTCTAGATTGTGATCAAACAGCCTAACAGACTTGTAGTTCTGGGATTTATATTAGCTTCTTGCAATCTTAATAGCTGTCAGGAATTTCTGTACTGTTGAGCTGTTTTATTATTACTAGCATCCTGTAGATTTTTGGTAACTCAGTTAATGCAATTTTGAAGGGGTTATTTTCTCTTAATATTACAGCTATCTAAGAGAGACAGATTGTCCATGAAGCATTTATGGTTTCAAAAGACTCTTTTAGTATAATTCTGCATTTGCGCCAGGGAAGGTTTAGACTGGATATTAGGAAGCATTTCTTTACAGAACGGGTTGTTAGGTGTTGGAATGGGCTGCCCAGGGCAGTGGTGGAGTCCCCATCCCTGGAGGTGTTTAAGAGTCTGGTTGACATAACGCTGAGGGATATGGTGTAGTTGAGAACGGTCAGTGTTAGATTAATGGTTGGACTAGGTGATCTCCAAGGTCTTTTCTAACCTAGATGATTCTATGATTCTGTATACCTTCATATGGATAACCTGATTGGGATATAGCAAAAGATGCAAAGACATGTTCATATTTGATCCTACAGGAGCACTGAAAAATGTATCTAACTGGGGCATACGATCAATCTCCCTGTCCTTATGTTTAAGCGGGTTATTTTGGACAAAGGCCACAATCATCTAGGCACTTGGTTATATTCCTGCCTATAAAAACAATTATAATGACTTCAAGCACAGGAAGGGGACATAAGTCTGTATGATGCAGTGCAGCACTATGTGGAGCTACCCAAACCAGCTTTGAAAATGCTGACAGGTCTACAAAAGATTGGCTTACTGCAAATTCTTCTCTGTCAGCTGAAGGCATGGACGAGTTCAAGAAACCAGATGAGGTTGTATTGCAATGTAAGAGAGGTTAGGATGAGACCACAAAAGCACTACCATAAACACTTTGCCAGTTCTGTAATGTATCATACAGAGATACTAGTTTGTGTCCCAAAGGCAGGATAGCTATGATAGCAAAGTTCTTGGAAATTAGTCCTGCCTTTCTAAAGCTTCTTAATTGCATTATAATCAGAATGCTTAATGTTGCAGCCTTTTTACAATGTCTTTTTTAGCTAGGCTCACACATTGCTGCCTAATGGCAGCCAGTTCTGTAGCTTCCTGAATTACAGGTCAGGTGTGTGATTTACAGACACCCTTTCACTCAAACTCCAAACAAACTCAGATGTTACTTAGTGCTCTCATCTCTAATGGCTATGATCTACTCTGTCTCTTTTCCTCTGGTGCATTGATCGATTTCCTTCTTTCTGTTTCAAATTTGGGGTGGTAGTGTCTCTGATGGCATTTGATGTCCAAAAAAGTTTTATCTTAGTATTCAGAATGGTCAGTACTGGCTCTACCTAACCATAAATCCTCTTGTTCAGTACAGGCAGCAGCATGTCGTTTGTAGTGAAGAAACCTCTAGAATTCAAGCAGGAAAAGAAAACACGGCATATTTTTTTGTAGACCGGTCACTGTTCTCTTTCTGGTCACTGCAATATTGATCACAATAAGGTGCATAGAAAGCCCAACACATCACTTAATCAAACTTGTTTAGTTCAGTAGTTCACTGTTTTCTTGAGGCTGAAATTTGCCTGGAAGTTAAGGTCTGTAATATAAGTCACCATTTATGCCCTCCCTTCACTAATCATGAATTAGGTCTGACTTGAGGCATAGGCGAACCTGGTAGTGGAATGAGTCAACAAAATCTTGGCACCTCAGGCATGGTGGGGGGTAGACTCACACCATTTGACAGTGGGCTTTGTGCCCACACCCACAGGCCCAACTTCAGCACTCCAACAACCCACAGTCCCTAGGGAGAGTCAGACAAAACCCACAGCCTGAAGCCTCCACCACTGCATAAGCAATCATACAGAGGAGGTAGGACTGAAGAGAGGGCCCTGGAGGAGGAGGTCTTCCTCCACTCTGTGGCTGATTGTGTTATCAGAGACTGGCACAGGTGCAGGAAGCCACAGATTGGAGTGAGGGACAGAGATGGGGTAATACCAGGGCTGAGTCACTCATTTAATATTTTCACGTGGAGTGACTTAAAGACAATATTATGTTGTCCCACTGGGCAACCACAGGCTGCACACAGAGCCAGCTGAGAAGGACAGATCTCTGCCATAAACATGAATGCTATTTGACAATCCCCAAACACAGTATTATTTTACTTCATCCTAAGAACAAGAAAATTGAATTTCATTATACCCCTGAGATATCTTAGGCTGATCCTGACTGGTCCCAGCTGGATTAACTGATCACAACCAGATTTATCCTACTTAACTTCAAGCACTTCACTGTGGCATATAATTTGAGAGTAGCCTGACCCCACTATATTTCCTCTGTAATCAATGGAAAGAGAAAAATAGGCTAAAATTGACTTCTGGAAGTAATGCTATCTTTGTTGACTGCAAAGTGAGTTTGACCCTGAATTAAGCACCTTCATCATGTGTCTGAAGCTAAGAGGGAATGAATCATTACTCTGCAACTTCACATATCAGGTTTGATCAAGACTATAGTCTTACAGTCTTAACATTTACCCAAGCTAGTTGCTGTGCCAGCGCTGTGTTGAACAAAGTCTAGGGTTTACTGCATTGTTGATCTGCTGTTGCAAACTAGGAGGGTTTCATAAAGGTCATGTAATTAATTCCCAGCACCACAGGTAGATTCACAGAGTGGGTTTAAATTCATATATGTCTCCATCTTCTGAGTGCTTGCCATCAAACCCACTTTTAGAAACTCACAGTAATTCTGAAGGAAAAGTACCTCCTGAAACCATGTTTCTGCCCTTCACCTCCTATAGTCCTCTTCCATGAGGAATTTTCTCTTTAGATATTTTATACTGTATTTGTATTCAGAGCTTTTGCTGCACACCCAGCAAAATGAATATATTCACAATTCCTTTTTGCATCAGTGGAACTCAGCAGAAAGTGCTTTTCAGTCTGGTTAGGAAAATCATCACTTCTGTTTGCTATACTACTTTAGTGTGGGACGTATAACTCCTCTTCATCCAAGAGTGGTAATACCCAGAGTAAACAGATGATAAAGAAAAATCATTGGGATGGAGTAAAACACAAGATAGAACAAATTACACCAACTGGTTCAAATCCAAGGATTGATTTTATGTATTAATGTTATTCTATTCATTTTGCTAACACTGCAATGCAAAGGAACTTAGTTATCCACAAAGTAATATTAAACAAACCTTAATTTTTTCATTCCCTCCCGGTCCCCCACTTCCCCAATACATGAACTAGGGGCTTGTAATACAAAGGTCATAATTCTTAAAGACAAACTCAAATAATGTATTTAAAATACTAGTTCTGATGTGTACATCCTTTTGGCAGGAATATAACCTTCTGAGGAAATAAAAGTCATGCTTTTTTCCTAAGCTAAAGAAATTGTAAACTTAATGCAGAAAGTGAATGAAGGTCTATAGTCTGAATAATCCAGAAGGTCAAACTAGCTGATAAGAATGGTTCTTCATTGATCTACTTAACTAGATTATCAGTTTAGTGATCGCCAGTGATCAAATCTAGTTTTGTTCTTTATCTTAGAGACAAATTTGCAACAACACAGTGCTGATTTCAGCTAAAAGCTTAAAATACCACTACAAGGAAAAGCAACTTCTGTGAATTAACTCTTCGGTGTACTTCCATTTTCTCTGGAGATTCCAATTTAAGTATCACCTTCTTCAGCTCATGTAGAATTCCTAGATCTTTTCCATCAGTGGACACATCTAATAATGCTAACTATAGAAGAACAACTTCAGTCTTTCTGCAAAACAGATAGATCACCCAGATATTGCAGTTAGAAAATGAAATGTACAAGGTATCGATTTCTATGTGACACAAAAAAAGGACATGATGTTAGTTTAATTTGCAGAGAACCAATAAATATATTCTCTCCATATGTAGCCCAGACATAAAATTTAGAAAGATGAAATTCTGTGGCAAAAAGAAATGATTTCTGAAAATGCTGTGGTTAGAGATCAGAAATAGTATGCAGCTTAAGGGAATATGATATAAATAAGAAGCAGGTTTGTATGCATTATTACTGTCCAATAATTAAAAATTCATGTGATAGCACGGCAGTGAGACTTTTAGTATACTGCAACAAGAAATTTAACAATTTCAGGTATTGATCATTAGAGTCTAAGAGACTGCTTACTATCTTATGAACTATGAAAGCAATAAGACCAGTCATGCTATCTTACCCCAAGATACAGTAAGAGGGGATCTTGTCAGATTTCAGTTGAAAAGCCTGTAACAATGGCAGGCACTTTCTTCTTCACAATGTTTTTCACAACACATTTATATCTGGAAATAGATGCATGATGTTTCTTCTGGAGTTATTCAGAATAATCTGCCAAATTCACACCAGCATAATTCCAGAAACCATATTTAAGTTTTGTCACAGACAAATTTTGTCTAATAGGAAGCATAATATATTTAGTGATGATACTTTGTGGCAACGGTAGTAGAAGTACTTATCATATCTTTCTAAATGTGTCTGTTCAGAAAAATCTACAGTTTGCTAAAAAAAAAAAAAAATCTTATTAAACAGGAGTTTCACCTTCCACGCTCAGTTCAATGCTACTCAGAAGTCACACATTAAAAACTTCCTTATTAGTACTGTAAGATTTGAGAAAAAGGATGCTGCAGTGAGCTGTATCAATTTGTGTATTAGATGTTGCATTTTATTAACCCATAGAAGGAAGAAGGCAGGCACATGACATTCTAAAACTCAGTGGTTTGTTATAACCTGTCAAATATGGGCAATCTTAACATTTTTCTTTCAAACACACTAATTGTCACTCAAGCTGTGACAATGCTCACTATGCATTCTGCCTACACAGCTTTAATGATTTACTGGTAGAATATATTTAGGTTAGCTAATTTAAATGCAGAAAGAACAAATTTCATGGCTATTTGTGGGATAATATGTCTACCATTTACATGTGGACATGTTCTTCTCTTCAATCATACAAAGGAAAGCTTAAGCTACAAGAAGAAAACATTCAAAAGAGTCTAAACAACTTTGAAGGTCTAAGTTCCAATTTTTAAATAATTCAGTCCCTAGGAATTGAAGTTCCATGGGAATACCACTGACTTTGGTCTTAGTAGCTAGATTACTTTTGAAAATACAGTATGAACATCTTTTGAAAATAGGAAGGACTTGATCAAAAAGCAACTTCAGGCAGAAGTTTAGTGCCATCATTTAGCAGCTGAACACTTCATGTGAGTACCAATCAGGAATAGGCAGAGTTGAAACCCCAAATTACCCTGTTCTAAAATTAAAACAATTACACCAAAAATATATCATACAGATTTGATATACCACACCCTACCCTATATTCTACATCTGGGTGCCCAAGTTATAAAGTGATAAAAACTAGTCTACTTTTAAAGGCGTGTATAGCACAGATATATAGAGGGAGTCAGGAAGAACTATTTTACTTGCTGATCCTTCTGCCTGTATGACTTTCTACGCAGACACAAGTTTCTGGACCTGTTTACCCAGGCTGGGAGGGCAACTGCCTGGTGCAGCATGTGGACATTGAGTCATATAAGATGGCATTGGCAGATGATGTGTTTCCACTCTCGTGAAAATCCTGCCTCCTTCTCACTGGAGTGACTCAGTGGCCCTGACCTCAGAGCTGGGCTGCTATCGCTGTGATGACCACAGAGAATTTGTTGTCATGCTCCAGACATGTTGAGAATGTAACAAATCATACTGAGTGCTGATGGGTCCATGTAACACAGTCTGTGGAAAGTGGCTTTGAAATCTTTATATATTTCCCTTATTAAACTCATTGATTCTGCTCAGAGTTCACAAAGTGAAAGGTGAATAATTTTCCCAAATATCCTATGCAGATTAACATACTATGCCATGGGAGCAGATTATGGTTTTGTTTTACCAAACTTTTTGCTGGTGTACATATTTACTAATTATAAATGCCTAGAACCCAGACTGGAATCTACATGTCACAGAATTATAGAATCAGAGAATGGTTGAGGTTGGAAGGGACCTCTGGAGGTAATCTGGTCCAACCCCTCTGCTCAAACAGGGTCACCTACAGCTGGTTGCCCAGGACCATGTCCTGGTGACTTTTGAATATCTCCAAAGATGGAGACTCCACAACCTCCCTGGGTAACCTGTGCCAGTGCTCAGTCAGCTTCACAATAAAAATAATGTTTCCTGATGGTCAGAGGAACATTCTGAATTTTCATGTGTACTTATTGCCTATTGTCCTGTCACTGGGCACCACTGAAAAGAGCCTGGCTCTGTCCTCTTTGCACCCTCTCTTCAGATATTTATATATATTGAGAAGTTCCCTCCCCCAAGCCTTATCTTCTCTAGACTAAACAGTCCTAGCTTTTTCAGTGTGTCCTCATAAGAGAGATGCTCCAGCGCCTTCATCATCTTTGTGGCCCTTTGCTGGACTCTCTCCAGTATGTTCATGTCTCTCCTGTACTGGGAAGCCCAGAAATGGGCACAGGACTAGAAGTGTGGCCTCACTATTGAAGAGTAGAGGGAAAGAATCACCTCCTTTGATCTGCTGACAATGATCTTGCTAATGTAGCCCATGATACCATCAGCTTTTCCCACTCGTTGCATGAAGGAGGAGATCCTTAAATATTAACCAGCTTTCTTGGGCCCCTCTTTCCTCCAGGTCCTTACTCCATGAGACTCTTACAAGCAGATCTTTGAAGAGGCCAAATTCTGCTCTCCTGAAATCCAGGATTATGATCTTAATTTTTACCCTCCTTCCTCCCCTCAGGATCCTGAAGTCCACCATCTTTTAGTCACTGCAGTCAAAGTCACATTTGACTTTCACATCCCTAAGAAGATTCTCCTTGTTGATGAGTATGAGGTCCAGTAGAACACCTCTCCTCATTGGCTTCTCTATCACTTGGGTCAGGAATATATATTGCTCACTGGACTAGCCTTGCTTTGCTTTCTCACACTAATAATATGTCTTCCCAATATATATGACTACTGGAGAGGAAAGAAATGTTCTGAATGAGCAAATGTTCACCATATTATTTCACAAGTTGGAGAAGAAACATATCTAGCTTTTGTGGCCCACAAGAAAGCTCTGGAACAGTAAGTGGGGAAGAAAAGGATACTGAAGACCAAATGCTACCAAAGGAAATTTACTAGCAAGTAAAATAAAAAATCATCAGAGGAGTAGCCTCACTCCTAATTGTAAATGAAGAGGAAAAGCTAAGTAGAATACTTGTTCAGCTTTCAAGGAATCAGCTCTGAAATGTTTACCATACAACTTGACAGCTATAAGACACCATTTGTTTTCCCATCTTTCTATTTTCTGAAATGTGCAAGCATTAATTGAAATAGAAAGATCCTGTAAAGGCTCATGCTGCTATATATTGTTTTACAATCAAGGTTTCAGATTTTAACTTTCTTTTTCTCAAAACACTGTTGTTCATAAAAGAGATATCTTTCTGCTTTTAGCACTTAGTTTTCATTTCCTTCTAGTTAATGCCAGCAATAACTAGTGCTTCAGCAGCTTACTATTCATTAAATACTCATTTAAAACACCTTTTCTTCTGTATATTTTGGACTCTAAATAGTGTTTTGATACCTAGAGCCTTTTACAGTATAAGCCTTTTTTTTTTTTTCCAAATACAATCTAGCTTGATTTCTCTAAAACAAGATTTTTTTTTATACACTTTATTTTATTTGTCAAATTTCCAGGCTTAGTTTTAGTTAAAAGCTTAATGGAAAATATAAAAATATTGCTCCCAAATCCAACAGAAGTAGGGAAAAAAATGATCCTATAAAACAAAGCTTATAAATATAGTATTCCAGTGCACTTTTACTAGACTCTGCATGTCTGCCAGAAACAAAACCAAAATATTTCTGATTTGAAGTTGTAACCCAGATTCTCTAAAATTTTGCAGATGTACCCAATGTACAATCACATAACCTTCAAAAATAAAATATTAATACACTTTGATAATCTATTTCATTTCAACATGGCATGAGGTTGGATTCATCAACTATCCAGCTTTAGGCACCTATCGTCATTGTTAGAGTGAAGCAAGGCTTCTGCTCAAACTTTCTTTATATGAGGGGCTCTAGAGGCTCTTCTAAAAGACAATTCAGAGCAGGAGCCTCTCTCTAGGAAGACACTGGAGAGACTGCCTGCATAATTAGCTCACAGACTTAGTCACCTAAACTTGAGATACAAGGTCCACCTTTTCCTCTCAGTATGTTTTTCTACTGTGTGCAGGAAAATAAACAGAATAGACAGAAACAAACTTTTCAGGAAAGGCCCTGCGTGTCCTGGTGGACAACAAGTTGAACATGAACCAGCCAAACAACCTTTGCAGCAACGAAGAGCAACAGCGTCCTGTGCTGCATTAGCAATTGTACATTGTTTCTTGCCATTACCTGATGGCAGTATGTGAAGAGGCAGAGACAGACTCTTTCAGGACATGCAGTGACATGAAACAGGGCAGCAGACACAAGCTGCAACCCCAGAAATTCAGATTAAGTATTAGGAAAAAAATCACCCTCTGAGAGCAATCAAGCAGTGGACCAGGTGGTCCAGAGATGCTGTGGGACCACAGTCCTTGGAAATATTTTAAAAAAGCCCTGAGCAGCCTGGTCTAACTTCAAAATCAGTCCTGCTTTCACCACAAGATTAGACTAGTTTACTGTCAGAGGTCCTTTCCAATTTAAGTTATTCTATGATTCTGTCAAAACAACAAAGAACTTAAAGCAGACATTTGTCACATTGGCTGTGTTTTCATGTGAAGCTAATGACAAAACAGAGGCTACAAACATTCACAGAAAATAATACACTAAAACATTTTTCTTTTCTAAAATTCTTTTGATCACAAAAGAATATAATTCTGCTATGTTTAGAGAACAATAACGGATCTAAGAAATTCCTCAGACACACATTGTCATAGCTGCCTAGAGACCCACTCCTGTTCCTCTCCATTTTTAGCCCAGATACATTGCCAGCCAAAACTCTGATGTGTGTATTAGCCAAATATGAAAGACTGAAAAGGCCACTAAAGGTGTCCCAGTGAATCCACTCTCATGTCCAGAGGAATGTGTCTGTGGGTGTGGCACATCATCAGTTAAGTCTGATTTCCTCACTTTTACACTGATGTTGCTTTAACTTGTTTAAAAAGTGTCTTAGTCACTAGCCCACTTCAGAATGATAGGCATAACAGATGCAAATTTGTACCCTGTAACACATGTTGCTGGTGATTAAAAAACACAGTACAGCAACTAATGTTAATGAATTCTGCATACCATAAATAGTGAATTACCCTTGCCAGTACAAACATCCACAAAGGCAAACCTTGATAGAAAAGAGCATCAAAGAGAAACAATTAGGATCTCCTTTCTAGACAGGCATTACAAAAGGTTACTCACACAAATCTGTGTTACTCTTGACTTTTAACTGCACTCCATGATACCAGTCTGTGTTTGAGATACCAACTCCTGTCCACAGTCTGAAATGTACAGCACTCACAAAGGATCACGAATATTACATGACTTATCCCTTCCACATGTCTGTTCGCTTGTGCAGGTTCATAACCTGAAGCACTTCGGCCACACATTGGATTCGCGAGATGTGAATCTGTCATTCAAATATTCTAAAAACCATGCAACTTCTTGTCAATGCAAGAATTGCATGGAACAAATCAGCCTTCAGTATTTAAGTATTCATAGTCATTTTGTTTCATGCAGGATGCAACAAAACTATCACTCTTCTTACAAACCATTTTATACTAAATCATCCCAATTTGTGTAATATTACTGACTTCACCAAGCTTTTATCCATAAATTAAGAATCCAAATTCAAACATTCAAATTTAGACATTAGTTGTTCTTGTTCTACTGGTGTTGCTGATATCCATACAAACTTTTTGCATGTTTGTATCAATGTTTGAAAAAGTAAATATTCAATTTTTTTCCATTTTAATTTAGTAATAACAAAGGCTGATGTTCTCTAAGAAAATGCAAAGGGTCTAGGTGCCCAACCTTCACTGAAGAACATTTCAGTATGACACATGTTGAAATTCTTCAGCTTTTCATAAAAATACAGTCAAAATAAGAGAAATATCTAAACAGGTTCTTAGTACCACATCTAAAATAATATGCTCAAGAGCAAGGGAGTAAGATTACATTTATATATACATCACATAGATATAATCACGGTACTAAAATCTCACTTTAAATTTAATGACAGGCTTTGCCAAAGTTCATGCATCCTGGATACTTGAACATCAGCTAAACATGATGACCTGTGATCTGTACAAACTCTGATTTTAGGTAAATTGTCAAGACACAAAGAAAGCCGTGGGAAGCAATTCTAAACAGTGCATGAAATTCTATTTAAAACATCCCAAAACATTCAAAATAATTTTAACTGCATTCAGAGGATCTTTATACTGTCACAAGACATAGCATCCTTTACAGACATCTTAGACAAGTGTTGGCATAAGAGTGTTAGGGAATAATATGCATATGTTCTCATAATGTATTTACAAAAACGTAGGGAGAACATATGGTAGTCACTATCATGAATGTTACAGGAAAAAAAGTGCTGTGTACCCCAGTCTCCATTTCTGATGAGAACTGTGAGTAAAAGTAATATGGACAGAGTAATACCCCAAGTGACAAACCAGGTATTGATGGACCAGAAAATGGCAAGACAACTACCATTCACCCAATTTCTTTTGAGAAACCTTTATCTGATTTATGCAAGAAGAATAATCACTTTTGAAAAACAGACATTTGACTGAGTTAGGGATATCTGTCCTTCATTCCACGGTATGACAAGAACCACATATTCAAGATCATTTTTGTTGCTCTTAAAGTTGAATTACATCCTCAGTTTCAATCAAGAAATTCAGTGAAATTAAATCAATTACATTATTCTAGCTTTATGCAATGTTCAGTGAGAACAGAATTTTACTGCATAGCTATCCTCTAAAAACTGGACATAAGTACTAGTGTAGTGTAAATATATTAGTATTGAAACTTTTACCATTAATTTATTTAAGAGTTTTCATTATCACTTAGGAAAATCTGAGGCATGTACATGCCAAATTTCCAATTTTTCATACAAAATATTTTTAAAAATAAGATTACATGCATTTTCTTTGTATTAAAAGTGTAATTTTGACAAGAAACATCTCATTTCAAATTAATTTGGATATTGAAGGTCAGGGAAAAAAAACCTAGAATTATGACCAAAAAGACACAATTTTGACTCTTGAACAAAGCAATCTAGACTTTAGAAAAAGAAAAACAAACACCTGGTGTTTAGAGGAGAAAGGAGGACAGGACAGCAAGAGAAGATGGGAGAAAAGTCAGTCTCTTTTTCCTGACAGAATCCTAAAAGAATTTTAAGTACAATTTAAGAAAAAGAAACTTCCTTCATCTTGCTGCGAACGTCCATAAGCATACATTTTATAAACATTTTCATTGTAAGTGCTCCAAGAACTGGATTTCACATGAGTTTTGATAAACCTCTACTTAGAACACACTTCCAGAAATTAAATTCTAGCTAAATGGCAAAAAAATAAGGAATGGTGTATAAGAGTGTTCTAGCAGAAAAATGGATGAAACAAAACATTTTTTTAGACTACTGCTGTAAGCCCAAGATAAAGAATTATGTAACAGATGCCCTGACAGAGTCAGTCCTATTAAGAGTCTCCTAGAGTGGGATTCATTTGATCAGTCGCAGAGGTCTGGAGCAGGACTCTAGGTCTGAAAGTGACAAAGGCTGCCTACAGTCAGCGGAGGGAACAGTCACTTTCAGGCACAATCTGTCTCATCCTAATTTCAACACTTAAAATACAACTGCCTCAGCTGGTAGTGGGAGGTGCTGCTGAGGATCCTCTGCCAGAGCTACCAAACAGCAGCCAATGGTTTGTGCATTTATTTTCAGGATCTTAAATGCATTGCAGTTTCCAGGATGCTCTGTTGGCCTGCAGCTCCTCCTCCTACAAGCCACCCCACCCAAACTTGTGGAAAGACCAGTGGTTGAGGTTAGAGCAAAGTTTTCACTTCTGATCATTTACTGGTGACTGATGGCAGAGTTTACTTTTCTGCTCACTACAGGTCACCGAGGCCACTACTGTCAGCCCTGCACAGTTCCAAAGTAAGAATTGTGTCCTTTATATCAGGAATATGTGAAATATCTAATTTACTGTACATCAGGGAAATATCTCTGCAACTCAATGGATTTCTGAGTGAAAAATCCCTCTTACAAGAAGTTGGTTAAAAAAAAAAACCACATGACATTAAAAAGCTGGGTTTATATATAATCCAAGCTACAACTTGGAGAAAAACCGCATAGGGAACAGACACTAGACAGTACAAGGTTAACATTTTATAGGGTACTTTTTCAGTCTATAACCCTCTTTCAAAATATTGATGTCTTTTCAGATACCAAAAATTGAACAAATCTTTAGCCATAAATTGATTATTATATGTTGCTAGGATAAACAAATCAAAAGTACTTGAGACAACACATGAAGCAAAAGAAAACTCCAAGTACAGATATTGATCTTCTTCATGTGAAATATGACTCATATTGAAGAAAAGAAAAACAGAACCATCCAGTGGTCACTATTATATAGTCTTTCATGTTGACCAGAGTTACAAAGCCACATGTACTGTTATGTCAGTTTTATTGTGAAATATGTATTTCTATCTATATAAGCAGAGTCTGCTTTTGGAAACTTAAATCAAGAAATGTAGAAACTTTTGACTTGTAGTATAGTCATAACCAACAACCACACAGAGAAGCAAAACCATTTTTATGAAAACTGACATATGGCTTCCTCCTAGATAAATACTTCATTGGTCCAAAATTATTGGCTACACTTTAAACAGATAATTATTACTAAAACAGCATATTTTATTCATATATTCCTAATTTTGGCATTCAACCAGTATTACTTTGTTTTTTTTATTATTATTATCATCACATAAAGAGGCTTTTTACACTATTAGAATGACTTCTGTTCTTCTTATGCTGTGATAACCAAGGCTTGTTTTATTCCTCAGGATTCTGCTTCCATTATCATAAGAAATAAAAATCATTTGTTCCATCAGTGACATCAAAATAAGAGTATGAGATTGCCTATTTATAAGATATATAATTTATTGCAATGAAATTAGGAAAACCTAAAGGGCAAGAACAGATAGCTCCACTTTTTGTCCAAATCAGATGCTTTTCATTCATAAGGATCCATTAACAGCAAACAACAGTATCACAAACAAATCTTGGACCTTAACAGAAGATTTGCATCAGAGACTGAGGTTTTTCTAGCTGACAGACAGGCTATACAGCATTTTTTAAAATCAGTGTAATGGTATGAAGAAAGTTGAGAAATACCTTGGTAAATACACACTGCTGCATAATAAACGAGGTCTGCAGTCTTAAATTTGGTATTCTGCAAATTCATTCCACAGAACAGTTGAAAGTTGTGGGTGTTTCCATGTGTTTGTCTTTAACACACACATGCTGCCCACAATGACACACATATGGTGATAAGCAAACCTTATTCATGTTGGATGCAAAATCCCAGATGTTTATTCCTGAGCATCAGCTCAAGTTTCTAACATTTGAGGCCAACAAGAGTTTTGTTTGCCCCTTCGAGAGGAAGCTAGTCCCACTTCACAGACTTGAACTCAACAGCCTTAATGACTGTGAAGTATAGGAGCCCTGCATCAGATAGGCAGCTGTGTGCCTCCTCGTCCCACAGCTAGTCTAAACATCATGTGAGGCTCTATATGTCAGTGCAGGCACTGGTTTGAAAAGATGTCGTGCGCAGCTTTCCCTCACACGCCCCAGAAATCAGATCACAGCTGAAGGAACTTGTGCTGACAAAGCAACACGCACCAGTTGGCAGCTCTGGTGGTCCCCTCTGCTCCTTTTCTACCTTGTCTTTCTATGGCTATCCTTGAAGAGTAAAAGGCTGTTTAAAAGCCATTTTGACCTAAAAGGGGGATGGTTATTAGCTTTCACATTCCCTCCTCAGGCTATACTATTTAACATTTCCACTGTGGCTGTCCAGGAAAATAGCACCATTTTCATCTGTTATACTTTCTTGCCCTCTGCTGGAAAAGCTATCAACTGACTGTGCAGAACTGAACCTTTTAAAATTAATTCTCAAAATGATCATGAAAATAACTGACTTTCTTCACACAGTCTTCCCCCAAAACCCTCATAAGAAATGCTAAAAAATTTTATTTCTAACCAAACCACCTGATTCTTAACAATTAATACTGACCCTACTTCAGAATCAGTCCAAGACAAAGAACCACCTTGTCTCCAAATTGTACTTGCTTCAAAACACAAGGGGAAAGTGGGGAGTGGAGACTGAACACACGAGAGAAAGTTGGGAAACTAGTAATATGCTTGCATTTTTTGAAAACACAAATGAAATGCAGGTGCTGGTGTTAAATGGCAACACAGGGCAATAGTATTGTCTGCTTTAATAAATTATATTGGGTTTGTGATCTTTTAAGTGAATAAGTGGGTAATAAGTATTCTTCCATTGTCAATAAATAGCATGCATATGTTTTCTACTTAGAACCAAAGAAAAATTCTTCATAACAGAAACTGAATTACCTCTCTGCCATTAACCATTACTATGTGAACATATCCAGGAGCATTTTGAGAACTTCTGGGAGAGAATTTTGCCTCTGGGTTTTATGCCTTCAAAACCTCAGTTTTCTGAATTTCTCCAAACACATACAGTTTCTCCTGAATAGCAGTTGGAAAAGCAGTCAGGTTCAATTGGCTGTATTGTCACCATTATCCTTTTCATCAAAGAACAGTTATGGTGGATTAAAAAAGTAATGTCACCATGTCACAAAGAAGGAAGGATAGCTCTTTGTTAAGTATGCCGCTGGGAAGGACCTCTCTGACTTTTAATGCCTCTTCAGGCCTTTCAGGCAATCAGTAGTTCCCTCCTGTGAGCCATGAACCTTTGCAGAAAGTCTTTCTGTCATAAGTAACCTTCTGCTTTCTATTTAGTGACCTTAATCTTCAAAATGACAGGGTATTTCCATGGCATGGAAAGCTTCCCTTACACACCCTTACCCAGCATGGAACAGCTCACATGAATAAGCGTATCATATTTAGGAAAATGGAAATACTTTCAAAGACCAGGTCTTAGCTTGATACTGCAAAAAGTAGTAATCTGTGTTGGAATAAAACAGATGGAAAATGGATATGAGCAGGACTCATGTTTCTCTTTTCAGCTGCAGTCAGGTTCCTTTGCAGTCAGGTTCATTTTCAGATAGTCAGTTGTTTTACAGTGACTGCTTCCATTCATCATGCTATATTGCATTAATATCCACAAGTTCCCAGATTTGTTTCATAATGCAAACCAGATTTTAAAGGATTTGTTTTGAGAACTACCACTTTTCCACTGGCAGTACAGAGAGCATCTTCACTCGTGTTGCTGACGACCTAATAACCTTACTGTAACCACAATATCTTTTTATTCACTGTAAGGTGAATAAGTTTTTAAAGCATTATAAGAGCTGGAAACAAAAAGTAGATCCAGAAAAATTCAGTCAACAAGTCCTCAGCAGACTGTTGGAGGACTCCAGACTACAGATTGAGATAAATTGATTCAAACTGCATTTATATAAATTTTTATATAAGGATGTTTTATAAATATAACTATAGAAAAGCAACATCCATGACACCATCTTCTGTCAGTGTCAGCTTCCATACCAGAGTTGCAGAAATAGTTTCCTTTTGCTTAAATTTCTTTTTAAAAACAAAACCATCAGAGATGATGTAATAGCAGAATGGTATGGTTCAGGGAATAAGTAATGGCATGCAGAGCTTTCACTTCAAGAACATAAGTTCAGGTTCTGCCCAAGCCACTAGAGCCCTGCAAGTCCTGTTGTGGCTCCTCTAACAACCTATGGAAATGAGTTCTTTTTCCAAATCAAATTACTTTGGGTTTATTTTCCAAATCCGGGGGATATGTTCACATCACAAATAACATCAGGATGGCAGAGAATCTTCTTATTTTTAGCAGAAAGGTCAATGATTAGATGAGATTAAAACTGATGTATCCTCATTCATTTTGGGTTTTCCTCCTCTGTCAGGATGCCAGTGCAGATAGGTTCTCCTGGTCAGTTCTTCCAGAGTGGTCACCCTGTTATAGGTTCCCAAGGCCAAAAGAGGGACCAACTGTCATGGTTTGAACTTGGCTGGCAGCCAAACACCATGCAGCCAGTCACTCACCTTCCCACCCTGCCCAGAGAATGGGTGAGAGAACTGGAGGGACAACAGAGACTCTGTCCCAGCCAAAATCCAGGTCCAGTGCTCTGGCTGTGCCCTCTCCCAGCTCAAGAAAAATTAACTCTATCCCAGCAGAAACCAGAACAGGCTCCACCCCTTATTCCATACCATTTACACCATGTTCAGGTTCAAAATACATTCTAAGTAATTACTATCCCTTTCCGTGGTCTCAGATGTATATACACAGATATCATTCTCTTAGTCTTTGGGCCATCCCTCCAAAATACGTAGTGAGTTCATTTAGTCCATACCTTCAGGTTCCATTTGCCATGGCAGTCTTTTAAGGCATGAGGGATCAGGTGGAGTTGGGTCAGTCAGTGGAGCAGGTGACCTTGGATGCAGCAGGGGGGTGGCATGTAGTCTCTGTTACAATTGGAGCTTGTAGCTGATATATCTGGCGCAGTCCATGCTCACACTCTGCA
The DNA here is from genome assembly GCF_047716275.1 of Strix uralensis. NCBI lineage: Eukaryota > Metazoa > Chordata > Aves > Strigiformes > Strigidae > Strix > Strix uralensis. Next base: position 76,124,949 of record NC_133973.1, read on the forward strand.
GGATGAAGATGTTGATCTCAAGGACGGTGCTGGGCACCAATTGCTGAAATCAGTCCTGACCCTATCAAAGTTCATCTTTTTAATTAATGTGATGCCATTAGTATAATATGTATCAATCATAGCAATGACAACATGCAATAACAGGGTTATTTGGCAATTAGCATCATATTGTTCAATTTATTGGCTATTTTCACCTAAAATCAAATCCCCTTGAGGCACACATCAGACTTCCCTGTCTTTCTGCAATTAGGGGGCACATCTGAAGCTCTGGACCTGGATTTCAGCTGGGATAGAGTTAACTTTCCTTGAGCTGGTAGGGGGCTCAGACAGAGTGCTGGGCCCAGATTGGCCATTGGAGTGATCCATATCATGTGACATTATGCTCAGTATATAAAGGAGACAGGTTCCCTCTCGCTTCCAGGTTTGTGAGAGCAGGTTCTTCTTTCTTTCAGGATTTCTGGCAGGGAGCACTCTGGGTATCGGTTGGCAGGTGGTGAGCAATTGCTTGTGAATTACCCGTTTGTACTTTCTATTATTATTATTATTGTTGTTTTGTTTTGTTACAAACATTAAACTGTTTTTTATCTCAACCTATAAGTCTCCTTTGTCCCTCCAGTTCTCTCACCCATTCCCCGGGCTGGTGGGGGAGAGTGAGCAACTGGCTGTGTCATGTTTGGCTGCCAACCGACTTCAAACCACAACACCAATCAAAGCACTTAGTGAGAGGTCAGGATCTGAATTTTCAGATCAGTTCAGAAAGAAGTCAGTGAGGAAAGGAGCATAACCCATTTTGAACTAGAGCTGTGTCACAACGAATATTTCTGACCTCAGAAGACAGAGCTGCCACACAGTCCAGTGTGTACACAGAATTGTGCACATTTCAGAATGTGAGTAAGGGTTCCTGTGCTGCATGTTTAATGCAGTTTATACCAGGGTGATCAAAAGTCATTTTAAGGAGGAGAAGTTACAGTGCCCAGCAATATTCACTTGATATCCCTTAACAGCAAAGAGGAGCAGAAGGTCTTGAAATCTATCTTTAAACTGAAAAGTTCACCTTCATTTCTCATCTCTATTATTTCACAAAAAATCTTAATTAGATCTACCAGTTTACATGTAAAGCAGTTTACCTGAGCACACTCCAAAATGGACTTTCTGCCCACACCAGTAATGACTATGGAGCAAAACATGACACTTCAGAACCAACCTGAAAACTGAAATTCAAGACTTTTGGTGTATGCCAATGCCATTAGTAACAACTTTGTTTTCAGTATTTTTTCCAGAAAGGGTTCAACTCCTCTGTCACCTTTTTAATTTTTGTAGCCTTTTTCACAAGTAAAAACTGGATGCTGAATGTCATACATTTTTCAGAAGTTAAAAATTTTGCACCCACTTTGCTGCAGTTCTCCCTACGTTGTGGCAGGGGAAAAGTTACAATACAGTATGGTCAGATCAGTAGTAGGTACCTACAGCTGCTCCTGGATTTGCATGGTGTGACTGATCTGCATTTTCTCTGATCCTTCTGATGTTTCTTCAACAAGTGCATGGTCTTAACATTGATACTATTTGCCCCTATACCAACCAGTAGCACATTGCAAGTTGCCTGAACATCCATGTTCTGGTTTTGGCAAATAAGTGGTATTTTCTTAGTGAGACAGGGTTTTTTCCCATCATGTATTACACTCTTACTCTATCTAGCAGAAATGGAAAACAATGATTTACAGGTGTCTTCAAAATTCCCACAGGGAGTTGTTTTATGGTTTCAGGTATGCACAAAAAAGTATGGTTGTGAACTACATTATCTAACTCAAGAGAGTAATAAAGATAAATTCACTTTTAATAGAGCTTGGTAACTCTCTTTAAAGCATTACTTCAAGAGTTAACCATCATTACTGGAGTTTAAAGTCAAGTGAAGAAGGAGCTTTGTCTTGCAATGCAAGGTACACTCACATTCTCAAAACTATCCTTCCTTAATGCATTTTTTCCCTTAAGGTCAGATGGAAGAAAAGGGGATAATCTGCCCGTTAAAAGCATCTCACCAAATACAGATGGTCTGAAAGCATCATCTGGGATTCACCTCCTTTGTGTAAGGATGCTCTGTAATAACAAGCACCTTTAAGGTATCAAAGGAGAGTGCTTTGACCCACATTATACAATCAAGAACTCTTCAGATATTGTTTCTACCTTGCAACTTTATTTTTTTCTCTAATTTTAGTTACTTCTAACGGGCAAGTCATAAAGTTTGTCAAAATATGCTCTCCAGAGAGGTCTGTTCTATAGACATTTTGTCGGCAAAGCTCCTTCAGTCAACACTCAGCAGCATTAGCCAACATACAATTTCCAGTTCTTCAGTGAAACCCTTATCTTTTGAAATTAGTTTCACCATTGCCACCAAGTAACTGCAGATCTACCTCCATTCTGTTCTGCTGGCATAGGCAGAGATGTTGCACCTACACCATCAGGGAGGAGCTGGAGGGGATCTGGGGAAACAAACCAGGATCTGAGGTGGTGGACTTCACACAACCAGGGCAGGGCCCCCCAGTAAGGTGCAGTCCCAAGCACCTGCACAGTGCCAGGACAGCGATAGTAAAGGCTCAGTTGAGCATCCTGGATGAGGCTGGTAGTTAGTCAGGTTTGGGGTCCATCCAGGGAGTCCAGTCAATAAATATAGACAATAAGACACATAACAGTAACCTGTCCCACCTAGTGGTCCATGACAGATGAGAAGAAATGCATTGAATAGATCCATGGGGGTTAGAAATACATCAAGCTTGTGCTTGCCACTGAAATAACAACATGTACATGCTGAGTTTTGTAAAGGCCTTGGAAAGCCCAGAATACAGTGAGTAAGAAAGTCAGTGCTGAGTAATGGAGAAGATGACATGGTAGTCCTACCAGAAGGCAAAAGAACACAGCTTCAAGACTGGCATCTCTCATTGCGGTCCACCTAACACAAGGGTAAACCATTATCTAGAAGAGCTATAAACACCTTTTAACCTTCAATGAAGAGAAATCCGGAACTGAAAAAGAAGGGGGATCACAGAATACGAGGACACAGACCAACTCAGACCAATCAATAAGGAGCTATGCTGTGCTATGCATTTCTAAAGATTTGAGTATCCATTTTATTTTTATAATTTTTTCTTCCATTCAAAAGCACACCAACTTCATTCTTGTTACATTCTGATTTTAATTTGTCCCTCAGCAGTGCAACCCTGACATAAGATCCTTATCTGTAAAGAAAATGCAGCAGAACTTCGCCCACACAAGTTTTCAACTGCTGTTTAATCCCAGCCTGCAGCAAATTGTCCGACTCCAACTCCACTGCCTCACCAGGGAAATTCCAGGGCAGCACTCAGACTGAGAGCAGGGGTATGGAAGGAGGCAAAGGTTGAAGGAAAACTATCCTGTAATCTGAAATAAAGGGCTGATTTGAGGAGGAAATACATTTAGTCTTTTTGCCATGTCTGCTATAAATCAAGCCAGCTGGTGTTATCACTATGGTGGCTCATGATATAAGAAAACTTTTTTGCTGAGATCTTTGTGGACATGGTTATTTTTATTGGAAACAAAAAACTTGAACACAGATTATTATGAGTTATGTTTAAAATAGAATGAATGTTATTTGAGTCACTTCCAAATTAACATGATTGTTTAAAAATATATGAAGTGCTTCACTGAATTTTAATCTCTCTACTGCAAAAACAATTTTTAAAGATTACAGCCTTGCACATTTTTAGAAGGGTGTAATCACTCTAGCTAAAACATAAATTTCATACACCACAATAATTTTTAATCATTCTGCACTGCACATATACAGCATTCAAATGTCTCTTTCAAATGTCAAAATAAAATTAATATTTATCACCATACCTCTGAACTACCACATTTACAAAACTGAAGCTCGGGACATTTTTTACTAAGTCATCTAAGCCATTTTGTACGTTCTCAGTTAAATGGATTTTCTAGAGCTATTACTCTGCCTCAGGGACTCCCAGAATTTGTGAAGCACTTTACGGCTTGTTTCTCTACATTCTTCAGGAAAAATCACTCAGGTCAAGTCAAGAAGGGGTTCCCAGTTCCAGAGGTGGCATTTCTATGTTGCTATCGTGCTATAAATAAAGCCATAAGAATAACTGACATTGCTGAACCTTACACACACAGAAAGTAGCACCTGAGCAAATACATAAAATTAAACAGAGGTGAATCATGCAAAAACCAAAATCTTTGGCTTTGACACCTTCAGGGCATGGGGGAAGTTCACGGTAGCGGGGAGGGATCTTTAACAACAGCAGTTCCCCAGCAGGCCAGAATAAAGGCCAGATCCTCAATACCTTCCAGTTTGGGGAAAAAGGTAGCTCCAGATGAGAACTTCATGAGCTCAGACCCCCCTGGAAAAGTATCAGAAAGACCTGTGGGATCTTGTCAGAGAGAGAAGGTGTTCCCAGTCCCTACTGCAAACCAAACATTACAGAGTTTCAAACTTGGGTTTCTGACTTTCCGGATGTAGATCATGGAGAGGGAGGAGGTCCCTATACACTTCTCTCTGCAACTCTTTTGGGTGATACCTTCCCTGTCAGGCAGGCTGTAACAGATCAGGTCTCTCTAGAGAGATGTGCAAGGGGTTTTGTGTATCCACCATGACCTGTGTGCTGAGTTTCTTAGACCTCACAGGATTTTTTTGACTGTGTTCACACTCTGCAGCCAAACCTCAGGCATGTAGGAGACTTCAGTGGGAGAAACCAAAAATCATGCCTAAATGTGTTTATGATATTATCCCTGTGTCATTTGGAAGGACAAAATGAACACGTCCACTAGTATCGGCACTCCTAAATCACTTCACCACCTTTGAAAAATCCCACCCTTCCACAAAAACACTAGCTGACAGAGATCATGTTGTCAAGCAGTCTGCACCAAATAAAAATCTAAACAGATATAATGTAATTGTTTGTAACTGCCCATAAACCAATTAATCTGGATTTAGATCTCTAGGATAACAAACAATGCATAAAAAGAGCAAAATTATAGGTGCTCCTGCCATGGTGCACCAGGGAGGAGGGGGAGAAAGAAGCTCCTTTTACTGTTTTGAACTCAGTCGACTGGCAGCAGCTATTTGGTTGATGTGTACAAAGCACTGCCAGCAGTTTTTACTGGCCATTGTTTTACAACAGGAGCCCCTAACACCTCACAGCACCAGTACTAGGGGGTGTTGGCTGCCTTTTTATAGATGTAGCAAGATCCTGGCATTTGTTACATCCCTGTACACTGCACTGCTGAGGCTGTTATACTTTGTTCAGTCAGGAAGGCAGACAAAGTCTGCATAAAAATGGGAATTAATAATCTTCTAACTGCACTTCTGATCATTCTGGGTTTATCTTCTGTGAACAGTTTAAACAAATGAGTGTGACTGGAGGGACTGTTCTCAGAAACCATGATGCCCATAAACACTGGCTGTCCCACTGGAAGCAGAGTTACTGCTCATGCAGTGTGGCAGCACAAACAAATAACATTGCTCGATATGTCAGGCTAGGCTGGAAAAACCTCCACTGTCCCTCCATAAATGTTCCTTCCAGGAGAAGAATACTCCTCTGAAATTATTCTGGCAATGATTCGTTATAGCCAAGACTCTCAAGGAAGTCCGTCTCTATCTGCAGACAAGGTGCATAGTGAGCCCTGCTTGTTGTGACATGACCTTGCTCATGCAGCTCCTGGCAAACAAGCAGCACTGTCACACTATAATTATACAAGCACACAAAACTGCCATACCAAATGTCCCAGAAAGCTCTGCTGCTTTGCTGATGTCAGCACAAGGAGCCAAAAGCCATAATTAACTTTTGACTGAACCTTGGTCAGACTGAATGGATATAGTCCATGGGCAGTGCCTGCGCTGGGAACTCTGCCAAACCTGCAAGTTCCTACAGGGAAGAGAAGCATCACTTCATGGTTATCCCTGCCCTCATGCCCTCTCCCCGCGTATTTGCTGCCCTCTCTTGTCCAGGGCAGGAGGCTGAGCTAGTCTTTGTCTTTCCTCAGTGTGGTTTCTCTTTCTTTCTAGGCATTTTAATAAGAATTTCTAAAAAATCCCAGCAACATCTAAGCAAGGTAGCTCAAAGCATTAACAAGTCACAGGAGAGAAGGGGAAATTCCTCCCCTCAAAGCTGATCACTACCCAAAATTGTTCTGTTCTTCTGGGTAAACTCCAGTGGAGTTTGGGGTCCTATGAGATGGACACGAGCTGCCTCGAGAGGGACAGAGACTAGAAATGACTGCTCACGGTCTATCACACTGACCCGGTAACCCAAGCAAAAATTAGACTAGAAACTTGGCAGGGAAAAACTGCATCTTGTGTTTCTTCTGTTAAACACGGTATATTATTAGCATTATGTTAATTTGGGTCACCTAAATGGGCTCGACATAATTTAATGAATTACTTAATAAAAGATTGAACTTGGCTGGGTGTCAGTCAGCCAGTAAAACAGTAATTGACTGATATCCAGGGAAACAAGACTCTCTAGAGTGGGGGAACCCATCACGGGGTTATGATGCCGAACTAGCTTTGTTAGACAAAGATGAAGCTTTTGGCAGCAGGCATTCATGGTTTCAGATTCAAGGTCCCAAGTTCAGTCTCTGCCGTCAGTGATCTTCCCAGGGGTGTTCTGTTGCATGCAGACAAAGAAACGCATGAGCTGAATAAATTATTAATTAAAAAACATTTGTTCAGCTCTGTGCAGACACAATGCCTCTCTCCCCTAGAGCAAATGTCTTACTCTCAAATCAATCCAAAGTGCCAGGAGAAATGGATGATAGTTTCACTTACCTCTGGTCTACTTCAAGAAGAGTGAATGGGGCTGATTAAATGTGCACTGTCGCCAGAAAAGACTAGTATTTACTTTCACAGAATCACAGAATCATCTAGGTTAGAAAAGACCTTGAAGATCATCTAGTCCAACCATTAATCTAACACTGACCATTCTCAACTACACCATATCCCTCAGCGCTATGTCAACTTGACTCTTAAACACCTCCAGGGATGGGGACTCCACCACTGCCCTGGGCAGCCCATTCTAATGCCTAACAACCCGTTCTGTAAAGAAATGCTTCCTAATATCCAGTCTAAACCTTCCTTGGTGCAAATTGAGGCCATTCCCTCTTGTCCTATCGTTTGTTACTTGGTTAAAGAGACTCATCCCCAGCTCTCTGCAACCTCCTTTCAGGTAGCTGTAGAGGGCGATGAGGTCTCCCCTCAGCCTCCTCTTCTCCAGACTAAACAACTCCAGTTCCCTCAGCCGCTCCTCGTACGACATGTGCTCCTGACCCTTCACCAGCTTCGTTGCCCTTCTCTGGACACGCTCGAGTAATTCAATGTCCTTTTTGTAGTGAGGGGCCCAAAACTGAACACAGTCATCAAGGTGCAGCCTCACCAGTGCCGAGTACAGGGGTAAGATCACTTCCCTGTCCCTGCTGGCCACACTATTTCTGATACAAGCCAGGATGCCATTGGCCTTCTTGGCCACCTGGGCACACTGCTGGCTCATGTTAGGCTGGCTGTCAATCAACACCCCCAGGTCCCTCTCTGACTGGCAGCTCTCCAGCCACTCCTCCCCAAGCCTGTAGCTCTGCTGGGGGTTGTTGTGGCCCAAGTGCAGCACCCGGCATTTGGCCTTATTGAAGCTCATACAGTTGGCCTTAGCCCATCGCTCCAGCCTGTCCAGGTCTCTCTGCAGAGCCTCCCTACCCTCGAGCAGATCAACACTCCCACCCATCTTAGTGTCATCTGCAAACTTACTGAGGGTGCACTCGATACCCTCGTCTGGATCATTGATAAAGATGTTAAACAGGAGTGGTCCCAAAACCGAGCCCTGGGGGACACCACTCGTGACCGGCCGCCAACTGGATTTAACTCCATTCACCACAACTCTTTGGGCCCGGCCATCTGGCCAGTTTTTTACCCAGCAAAGCGTGTGCCCATCCAAGCCTCGAGCAGACAGTTTTGCCAGGAGAATGCTGTGGGAAACGGTGTCAAAAGCCTTTTTTGTTTCTAAAGATTTCTTTAGAAATTTCTAAAGATTTGAGTATCCATTTTATTTTTATAATTTTTTCTTCCATTCAAAAGCACACCAACTTCATTCTTGTTACATTCTGATTTTAATTTGTCCCTCAGCAGTGCAACCCTGACATAAGATCCTTATCTGTAAAGAAAATGCAGCAGAACTTCGCCCACACAAGTTTTCAACTGCTGTTTAATCCCAGCCTGCAGCAAATTGTCCGACTCCAACTCCACTGCCTCACGTGCAACCTAAAGTCAAGGTAGACAAAATCCAAAGCCTTTCCCTCATCCAATAAACAGGTCACCCTGTCGTAGAAGGAGATCAGGTTTGTCAAGCAGGACCTGTCTTTCATAAACTCATGCTGACTGGGCCTGATCATCTGGTTGTCCCACATGTGTTGTGTGATGGTACTCTGGATGAGCTGCTCCATAAGTTTCCCGGGCACCAACGTCAAGCTGACAGGCCTGTAATTTCCCGGATCATCTTTCCAACCCTTCTTATATATGGGCATCACATTAGCCCATTTCCAATCTGTCGGGAGAACAAAACTTTAAAAACAAACAAACTTTAAAAACAAACAATACTTTAAAAACAAACAAACAAAAACAGAACAAACCCAAAACCCAATAAAACAATGAGGCAGGAAGACTCTTTTTATTTTAAACCTTCAGAGATACAATTTTTCTACAACTTTTTTTTTTTCATTTGTCTGTATAGACACCTTGTCCTTGAGGAACAGTTATGACAAATGCATACCACAGTACAGGTTTTTTTTTGTTCATTAATTTAGTTGCAAAACCACGTGGAAAAAAAAGAATAGTTATTTCACTTACTGTAACCTCCCTCTTCAAGACATCTTGTAGATTCTTCTCTTTGTATAGACGGGCTTTTATATACAAAAGATCAGGTTTTGTGGCCAAAGGCTGTTGGCAATAAAATATCAGCAGTCAATGTACACCAAATGTTGCCATTACTGTAAACTAATAACAAGTTTTTACCCCTTAGCTGGTTGTCAATACTGCTTCACTTCTGGGATGGGTTTCCTTCAACCAGATGTAGACATTTTTATCTGAGCTGGTCATCCCAGGCTCCCTTTAAACTTACAAAAAAGGAAAAAGCACTTTTGGCATACAGCTCCTTTCAGATCCATTTTACTAAGCATGTAGGCCTTTACTGCTGAGCCATCATGACTACTTCTAAAGTCAGTGGAGAGGTGTACCTCCATAAGGGGAATATTGCCACCTACTGCCAGGAAAATGCCTTAGAATTAACTGAAAATAAAATAATTTTATTTACAATAGAAAATTTTAAAATATATTTGTCTTTTTATTTTGATTTGAAATAAAAATAAATTTTGAGATTGCTGCAAAATATATTCTCTGATTTGTTTGGTTTTAAAAATTATGTGTGTCAGTTTCTGAAATTCCTTCTGAATTTTGTTTTAATTTCTATGTTTTCACTGTTCTACATGAGGTCGTGCCATGTTAACAGAAGGTCATGTCAGCAACATTGAGGCTAAAGCTCCAGATGTCCCTTCCAACACAAGTTTTTTTGCGATCAGTATGCAGTAGTCACTACTATATTTTAATATCTCAAATCCTAAAAGGTGTATCAATCTGAATTGATCAACATTAAGTTTATTTAATATGACAATTTTTAAACAGTATTTCATGAATGTCTAGAGAGACAGCAGTGTCACACATGAAAAAATTTAAAATTCAGAGCCCTCTGCTTTCTCTTGTCATTCTATCATACCCAAGAGGGAGGTGAGCAATTAAATATTAGACAAAGTGAAAAGTTTTATTTGCTTTTCTTTGTTCATGCTTGACTTCCTTCTTTGCTATTCCTGCTTTCTGCTCATGTTTCTGCTTGCTGTATTTGAAATTAATTGAGGATCCTCATGGACAATCACTTAAAAAGGAATGCCTCCTTGCTGAACAATAATTTCTGAAGTCCACATTGCCGTTGGACAGGTCACCTTAACTTCTTTTTCCTGGATAAAATCATAAAATTCAAAGGAATCTTTCATATACATCAACTGTATGGTGTTAGTTTGTTTTACTATGAGCTAAGACTTTTAAATCTGTAAAATCATTTGAGGGTATATTGAAGAGAAGTTTGATTGCCCTTTATCTTTGTCACACCACTTGCATATGTTTCTAGAAAATACTCAGGGATATTCCTAAAATAGTAAATTATAAGCAATAGCTGTACAACGGTTGTGGGATGAAAATTTCTAGTTCAATTAACTGTGTTTTTGTTATACACATCTAACTGTTACACATATCCTGCCAGGACTGCAAGACACATGAAACCCTAACAAAATTAACAGCATATTGAACCTGAATGTTCCTAGCAAACTTTTCACATATATTGAAATAAGACTGAAAGCGCTGAAGTGAAAGAAAAGCTATGTTGCTGTTTAAAGTAAATATGAAAAGCAAATCACCAGTAAAATATACAGAAAAAAAATATTGAAATCTAGCTGGAAGACAGACATATGCCTCTTTTCTAAACTGATAATTTTGCCATCTCTCATTTTGGTACTGGATTCCTGTCTAGACCTCAGACAAGAGGCTTGCTGATTACCCAGTTTGGGACAAATTAGGAGATGAGGTCCATTGTGCTACACAAAAGATTTTATTTATGGCTCTGCAGATGGCTAAGAGCAAAATAGTCAGAGGCAGTATACAGGCCATCCCACCTTCCCAAAATTTCTGTCCATAATAAGCGCTAATTTCCCAGGAAGTTTTCTAGTCTTCAGTTTACTCCACAAAAATAATAAAGCATAAATCAAGTTTTCTGTTGTCTGAAGGTTTTTTTCCTGTCATCTGAAGGACTTTTTCCTTCATGGAACACTATGCAACAATATTGTAAAACCACAGATGTTTAGGAACTAAAATATCATTGCAACAACAAACCATTTCTTGAAAGACTAAAAGCTTGCTCACTGTCTAAATGAGAGACTATTGCAAGATTTATCTGGTGACATTTGGTGGCCAATTCTACCAGTTTTCCCTGGATCATTTTTCACCTGCCAGTAATAAGAATATGACAATATCTCCATGTATTTCTCCTTAATTATTGGACAAAAGCCTGAAATAAACAGGAAGAGTCACTGGAATACAACATATAATCATTCTGACATGCATCCTATACCACGAGAGCCAGGATAATGTATTTTGAATGCATTAATCATAAATATTTAAGATAATTAAGAATGCTCGCTGGTGATCCTCCTAAATACAATTGTTTCTTGCATAAGCTCCTCAGCAAATTCAATAGATTGTTTAAGCAACATCTGAACCATGTAAGTGGATGACATATTTTTGTATGCATCCTTAGCACCAATAATATACAGCTAATGCATCATATTCAGTAAAATGGCTTTAAGTGATAACAGGTGTTTAGCATAATGGAAACTGCTGCTAGTTGGTCAACACATAAATTAATTTTGTTATTTACAGAACCAGATGGTCAATTCTAGAGCACCAGCATGGATAAAATTAATAAGCCTCCTCACTGCAGAACATGACATCTCGTCTGTAGTTTTACCAGTTTCTAATTCCAGCTACCATGTGAATTGCAAGAGTACCCCTCTGACAGAAAGATTAACTGACTTACTCTCTGCCCAAGAATACTATATCATATATCATCAACTAAAAGCAGCTAAAGGTCATACAAATGAACTTCATGAGACATTAAGAGAAGTGGTAAGAAACAATAATGTTGTGCTTTTCCATTCTTGTACTCTGTGCTGCTTACAGCATCAGTATGATTTGCTATTATTTTCTTCCTGCTTTCTTTCTTGTAGCAATGGCTTGATATTGCAGAAAATGCAATTTAGCTACAGAGCTCAACTGTTAAGCATTCTAAGAGATTGTTTTGTTGTGATATAATGTTAAGTTTTTCTTCAAAAGCCCTATTTGAGAATCTCATGATGTAATTTAATCTGTGATTCAGAAGAACCTTTTTTTTTCTATCCATGGTCAAAGCTCATTCAGATGAAATCAGGCAGTTACACATGCACACAGGACTAAGAAATCCCACTTATCTGGATTTTCTGAACCAAAAGGAGTGGCAAAGACCTCTGGCACTACAGCGACACTCCTCGGGGTAACACGCTGTGCCCAGGCTCCCACTTGCTGCATGCATAGGACGTGCACAGCAAACATGGTGCAGCTGGTGCACGTCAGACCCAGCGCACTCCAGCTGTAAAACTCATGCATGTGCACACTACAAACACCCAACAGCAACTCATGCCACATTGCCAGGCAGTTGGAAATCCTGAGCTGCCACCCCCTTATCCTTAGATTGCACTTGGACAAAGTCCAAAGGCAGCAAACGAAGCCACTTCTGGGAAGCCCAGGCACAGAGTAGCCCTGCACACACTTGCAGCAAGACATATCTTACTGCAGAAAGAACTGTATCTGCCTCCTTTGGACATGTCTCTCCTTGTCTGGGACTCTCTTCCAGTGTTCTGCACAGCACTGGTTGGTCTGCCCAGCGATGGAGTGACAAGGTGGCAAAGAGGAAGGCTGAGCATGCTCACAGCCCTTGCAAACTGCAGAGAGGCTCCTCAACCCATGCCTATTTCTGCAGGACCTCTCCTCCCATGTGCCCTATGCATTCCTGTTACATACATTAAGGTTATATTAATTTATGCATGCTAGAAAGAAATAATAGTTGATAACAGTTTAGTACCTCAGGTTTTCACCAGAGCAGGTCCCTTTGATGAATGCAGACAAAAGTCCAATCACTGCACACTGTGCATCTTTGACACTCTTCTTATCCAGTTCAGCTGGCTTAAATTGAAGGAAAAGATAACAAATATAAGTATAGATTCAATTGTAATCTATAAACATTCAGACCTTATCCAGAACTTGAATTTCGTGTTTCCTTTTCCGTGTGCATCAAGAATGCTTTTTTTTTTCCCCCCTTCACTACTAGGAGGTTATGTTTTAAAAATGCAAAACCTTCAGTGACTTACTGAGAACTGTTGTGCACATATGAACTAGTTTTGGAATTCAAGTTGCATATCTGGAAGCTACATGTCACACTGAATTATTCAGGTAAAGAGTACCATATTAAATGGGTAAAATCCAATGAATCCTGCCTGTTGTTTTAAGAAATCCTGTCTACTTTAGAAATATTTTGGTGTGTTAAGAAAATAAAAGCACACAGCAAGGTGAACAGACATTCCTGTGGACTGCTTAGATCAGTCATATCACATACCTCAGTCCTCTAATCATGGCTACAGTGCCTCTAAATACATCAAACCATTCATTATCTGTTGTTATACAAAACATTCTTCTTGTTAGCATGCTGTGCAATGTGTGAGACAACAAGCAAAATAAGTCATAGAGGAGTATTAGATTCTTTTTAAATATGTATGTATCTCCAGACACTTGTCAAGCACTGCATACTCACCAGCTACTTTGTCTTCACAATAGCGAGTCCATGGGGCATTAGTTGGCCAACTTAGAAAAAAAGAGGAAATCATGGTAAATAAACAGGTAATGCAAATACATCTAGGTCACTAGCATTCAAGTGGCATAGTCATCAAATTCAAATTAATAACACTAGCAGAAACTATCAAGGTTCTTAACACACAAAGCAGTAACACGCATCTGCAGGCAAGTAAATGTTTTCCTCATTCTGGCTTGAGTGCTTTGACTGAGGCCACACAAATCAAGGACAAGGACAGAATTAGGGATCTGGGCTGGTGTTTATGGAGGTGGCATTTTTCAGTAGTCGGTTACAACAAGTTTGTGTTGCCCTGTTAAATCAGTTGCATACTGTACGACCATAGGATCCTACATAGATCTTGGGAAAAAAAAGAGGGAAGCAAAACAAAGACTGAAGATATATATCTTCCAGCAAACACTGGAGGGAAGGGGAGAGAACTTTTGATTTGGAAGAGTCCCTGCATGTCCCACAGAGCTCCATAAATGGGTTATTAGAAGAACTGAGAAACCTGCGAATCAACTGCATGAAGAGTTGTGGGTTGCAGTCAGCCAGGTAAGCTGTTGACAACTGATTGGAGTGTCAAAAACTCCAAAATGTCTATTTACAGCCTGTGCCTCTTCAGTGATGCTGTTTGAAGCACAGGTCCACAGACTATCCTATTGGTTGGTTTTGCTTTCTTCCTGCTATTAAAATTAAACTGTGCTTACAAACAAGTGCATAGTGATTTATTAAACCATTCTGACCATAGACAACCAGATGTACAGCCACTGAACTCAGTCATATCTGATGGAGATCCAGCTTTGTGGCAGTGAATACACATGTCCAATGATGCAGGAGCACCATCTCACAGCTGCAGTTACCCACTGATGGAAACCTGTGTCCCCTCAAAACATGCCCAGCAAATCCCTGGGTGTTACACAGCAAAGGCAATTGATTTACAAAGTTCAATCTAAGAATGAAGATCATTTCTTCCCAGGAGAGCGAGAGGCACCTTGCCTGACACCTGCAGGGTGGTATTCCAACATTCCACTGAAGAAACAAAAATGCAACAAGTGCTACGCAAAACATCTTTTTCCACTGGGCATCTTCATCCCACAACTGCACCATCTACACTGGAGAAAATTCTTCCTCCCACTGTCAAACACTGTTGTATATTTGCAGCAAATCGTACAAATTTGCATCAGTAACGCTTCAAAACATGTCCCTGACTTTTGTCCTGCAGCTGGCAATTTGCTTCTATTATTTAATACCAACAGTGATATGCTTGAATAAGACTGTAAAGTAGTTTAATTAAAGTATTAGATAAACAAAAAAAATGCCTCTCTCTTGGAATCCAAACAGAACAGTCAGAGAATAAAAATTAAGAAAGGAGAAAAAAATAACCAAACTAAAACAACAACAAGAAACAATTAACAGACACCAAACCTCCAATAAACCATTCAAGCAAAACAAGTTTCTCCCAAATCATAATGACGGCTCATTATAGAAAAATCTAACACTGCACAAACCACAGGGCTTTCAGTAATTGTGATCATCTTACCTGCAACACGACGACAAGAGAACAAAAGGAAGGTGAAACTGTATAAAAAATTGGGTAAAGCATGTGCTGTTCTCCATCATTTATAAGAAATGTGCAGATGAATTTTCCCCAGCTGAAATGCCCAGCTAAAGTGAACAGGCCATGCTCAAGGTTCAAGATTGATAGAGGGGCTTTGCCAGCAGTCGGTGCAGGCAGAGCTCCCAGGCAGCTCTCGGGCGCCTGGGCTTGTGGTGCAAAGCTGAGCTCAGGATCCTGAGCAGACTGCACACACAGGCCTCAACAGCAAAGCTTACAAAAGGAAGGTTATGGGCAGTGTAATAATGTCAGGAGACAGAGCAGCATCTGGGTACAGGAATATCTTAACATAACGATGACTTCTAAGCACTCACTAGGGGTTAGAATAAGTACCTGTGTGCAGCACTGTAGCACAGAAAAGCAAGCTCCCAAAATGCTTTAAATATTTCTAATGAAAATTAAGCACTTTTCCCATCACTGCTTCAGGAATGAATGAGGTTTAGTATAAAGAACAGGAAGGAAAATGGATTGCATTTAGTTCACTTAGGAGCACATAAAGGCAATCGTTGCTTTAAAATTAAGCTGTGTAAATATTGTAAATTGTGTTTAGGTAATCAGAATACAACATTACTACCATCCCAGTATCTCAGCCATTGCAAGGTGTTAAATCCTCTCAGCTTCTAGAAGCAGAAAATTCAGGATCTTTCTTTCCTATCTCAGAAACCAGCAATCCAAGAAAAACCAGGCATACCCATAAGTTTGTAGAACATGCAAGAAAATGTGCCAGAAGGTCAAAGTCAATTACAACGAGGCTGACTAATGCTCCCATGAAGACCTAAGTTTTTAAATATTTCCACAGAACTAAAGATATGAAAAAAAATCAGTGATATATGAGAACATTTAATGCTTGGTAACTGTATGGACAGACTGTTGTTCAAGAGTGCAAAGCAGTTTTGCCAACAGGCAATTGCATTAGAAAGACCTGAGGGTGGAAGGCAAACAGGAAATTAGGTGATAGTCACGGACAATGCAAGAAGAAATTTGAGGGGGAAAGTCTCTGTATGTTTCATAACAACAACATGCAGTTTTACCGCATTTTTCCCTAAAAGCTCAAAGCACTCTACAAGCAAGGTTTCATGCAGTTGCACCCTGGCAGGACACCAAGACCTTCCTGTTCATTCCATAGATTTGGTTTTTTCTTAAAAAAAAGGCTTTCTGTCCTTTAAGACTGTCATGTAAATTGGTGAAATAATATCTAGTTGAAAGAGACAGTCAAGCACCAAAGTTAATTATCTCTTCTTGGTCTCTGTGGATCCCTCGCTATCAAATTATGGCAATATTTCTGAGATAAATCTGATATCTGTACACTGTGTGCACTGAAAATTTCAACTCCTTGAGGACCTTTCACTAACAGAGACCTCCAAGAGGAAGAGCACCAGAAATTAAGGAAACCACACCTTCTACCCGAGGGTCTATTAATGAGCTAAAATGGGAGACTTGTGTTCCAAATTAATTCTCAGCTGAAAGATCTTGAACCTCTATGCCAAGAGGATGTCCTGGCTTTGGGGCTATAAAGGTATCTGGACCATAACATCCCCACTCCATGTTGCACCTAGAAGGCACAATTCTCAGGTCCAGAAAGGACCTTTTCTGAAAACTCTTTCTTAACTTTGAACAGAGCATATTTGCAAGGGAGTGTTTAGGAACAATAATGCACCCTTCCAAAGGTGCCTACATGACTTCAGAGTTTAAGTCTCACTTCACAAGTCATTTAGGAACTAAGGGCAAATCCTCTGCATGGGTTTCTGTTGATATAGTTAAGCTAATGCAGGGTACTAAGAGTTATTATGTCTGACTGACATGCTACGTCAGCAGAGTTCCTAGCGTTAATGTTGCTTGACCAGTATATCTGGAATTTTACCAATTTAGCTTGTTCCACTCAGAGGGTCATTTAATGTACTGGTGCTGACTTAATATGCATCACTTTACAGTTCCTACTGAATTTCCTCTTGGAGCACTTATCTGCATTAGAAAATTGATATTTCCATACCAGGAAAGCACTACCTGTGCACATATAGCCTGCGTATCATTTAAATTTAATAGGACTTGATTTCTCAGAACTACATTTTAGAGATATTTAGGCACCTAAAGTTGAAGCTAGGGGCTGAGGTACTTTTGAAAAATTCGATATTAGCTACGTACATCCTGAGACATCCAATTTCTTTCCAAATAAAGACTTACACGAGTTACTTACAGGTATGGTTATCAAATTAATTCAGGGCTTCTCTAGATGCTATGGGAAATTGGTAGCATGACCAGAACTGGAATCCAGGAAGAGTAATTCAGAAGTCTGTACAGTAATCACAGAACAACCTTTCTTCCCTTTAGCTACTTACTTCACTCTTCAAATAAATACATACTGATCAAGAACTACCATACTTTAAAAATAAAATTTTCTTAAAGTGGAAAAGCCATCTGTAAAGTCTGATCAGAAGGGAAACACCAGCCTTATATTTTTATAATGTTTATAACTTTAATATTTTACCAAAGTCTTTTCTGGTCTATATCCTAGCCAAATGTTGGTAGTAATTGTTGACTGGATGTGTATGCAATTGTAACTTTTTGTAATGTAAGACTCTTCCATTTAACATTTCATAATGGTAATGTCTTTTTTTAATGGATAAGAAATTTGAAGAACTTCATAATATACACTCCTAAGGGACAAGCAGCATTTTCCTAAGATACCAAGGGAGATAGATAGAATAATTCTTTACACAAGATATATTTTGCCCACCAATCTATACTTTGTTCAATATTTTAAATTGGTAGCTTTATTTAGTGCCTCTTCTAAATATAATTACACTACTCAGAATTCATTATACCGAAAAAAAACCCCTATAAAGATACAGCAAATTAAATTTCAGGAGCACTTTTGTTTCTTAATTGATCAAAAGAATTATGGAGCACTGTACGCTGTAACAGCCATAGGTCTAATGGACATGTCAGCCTGTCTGGCTGCAAATGGTGGGAAAGTCACTGCATCGAACAAGCGACTGGTCTCAATTCTGCAATCACTACACTGAAATAGATGGGATTGGGCAGCTGTGTTTAAGACCATTTTGACCCATTGATGTTAGTGGAAATTGTGCTAGTGTGTGTAAAAGAAGAAATGCATCCTTTTAGCTTAAAAATAATAGATCAAGAGCCGGGATTATTTTCTCATTTACACTGGTAGGGGACATTTGAAGTAATGCTATTGTTTTAATGCAAACTGACATTCTTTTTGTCTTCCCAGTAATCTATCAGTCTACTGCTATGTATATCGTATATAATGTGTATTGCTTTAGTGAGTAAAAATGTTCATTTTAAATACCTAATGTCGTGCATCTGTCTTTATTACAGCCAAAACAATGAAAGTCCACCATCTCACCCTACAATCAAACCTCTATTTTTTATTAAAGACAATTCCATTATTCTGCAATAAGGGACCTATTAGATGCCCTCATTTTGGTGAAATTACTAATGCAGATTGAGTTTCCTCAAAGAATTACTGAACTTCTGTACTTTTTGAGATTCTAACTTAATTTATGCACTTATCATGATAATGCACTTTATTATTTGTTACATTAAGCTGATGAATTCTCCCTAGGCAATGTGTAATTATTAGACAGTACCTATTACAAGAACACTGAAAATTGCTATTATACTGTGACTCCATGTAGTTTACACCATTCTTTCTCTATTGAATCTCTTGGCTCAGAGCCGTCATTGTGATCTGTCTGTATTAATTCAAGGACAAAAGTTCTATTAAATTTTCAAATTATCTAATTATAGTGCCAATTTCATGTTAAGATATAGGAAATAAAATAAGAAGACTTGGCATTATCTTATCAGTGTAACATTCCTTAGGTATGGGAGGGTACTATCCCAAATCCAATCCACTAAATGCAGCTTAGCCAATAACAAAAGTTTTAGGAAGCTTTCAGTGAAATGGGGTTAAGATATCTCTACAGAAGAATAAGCAAAGAGGCAACTGTGGGTATCACTTTTCTGTTCAGATCAACTTATAGGTGTCCCACATTCTTCATCAAAACAAAAGCAAGTAGATGCATAAATTAGAGGATCACAGAATTTTATTGGCTAACTATTTCACCATTGTTCATTTTAACTTTTCTTGCTGTTTTATTTGAGCTTTTATATCCAGAGTTTTAGAATACCAGAATATTTCAGCTACAATTAAAAAGTTAGGGTCTTATCTCACAAAAATACAGAGAAAAGCTTAACAATCATAAAGAACACAAAGAGGACAGCAGAAAAGAAACATCCACTTTCCCACACATATTTAATTTTCAGTACTTAATATTTTCTTATGCTAAATTTGTAAACCTCATTTTAGGTGTTCTATGCCACCAACAAGTAAACAACCTCCTTTGACACATGCTGAGCCAGTTAGACACCAGCACCTGAGGGACAACAGATGTAATCTAGCCCAGTCCTGGACCACCTTCCACATTCTAGCTAGCTCAACTTGTCACAGAAATGATAGTCTTTCAACAGCACAAAACCATCTTCAGGTGCCTGGTGCACTTACACAATGCTGATTTACAGCACAGCTGGTTTCAAAGTTGCCATTTTCCAAGCACTGGAAGGTTTCTTCTAGGCATTTTTAATCAAAACCAAAACACTTAACAGTAATCAAAGTGTTTACTGAACTAACAGAAATCTTCCACTTAGAGTCAGCTCCATATCAAACTGCACTTTGTGCATTTTGCGCTTCATAAATCTGGTAGGTTTAGAGTGCCTGGAGCCCAGAAAAGAGAAGCTGCTTGGACCTCTACTCTGCAGCATGGAGGAAAGAGCACAGAAACTCTCCACAAATAAAGCACGCTGCCTGGTCATGAGAGAAGCTGTATTTGATCTTTAGGAAAAACAGACTTAATGTGTTCATTACACTAAATTTCCCCTGTTAAGAATTATTCTACCCAGCTTGTGGAAGCTGTAACAATGAATTAGCCAAAGCAAAAATATGGGTGCTGTATTTACTGTGTTACTAAGCTTAGAAAAGAACTTCTACGACCTCTCAGGTCACCATGAATATTTTACATCCCATAGATGCTATGGTAATGTGGTTCTGGTTTTGTTTTTCACCAATAGAGGAAGATATTTCTTCAGTGTACACTTCTTGTGCCAGTGTGGAGGAATTTCAGTTTACATTTCAGTGATGAGGCACATAAGCAGCAGCAGATGGTATTTGGAGCACAGTGAAGATACAAAGATATCAGGGGAGCTGGAAGAGAGGATCAGAGCATAACAAACTGCTTTATAAGCCCTCCCTGAAGAAAGCATGCAGTTTTAAACACGTTTACTTGTTAACATTGTTTTCAGTTACTCTCTATAAAAGGATAACAATAAAATACAGTAAATATTCCTTCAGAATGCTTCAATACAGCCCAAAAAGAAACCCCAAACTATGCTGATGTTTCCCATCCTTCATAATTTCCTCCCTTATGCATACTGTATTCCCTTAACAAAAAATAGTATTACATGGGTTTGGCAAATGTGGAACTGAGTTGCAGAGGGACAGGGGCAGCCCCACTGGAAGTCTCTAGTACTGCTAAAAATTCAGCAGAAGTCTCCAAGCTCAAGCTATAACACATTAACCATGATGCTGCCTGTAGCAGAAAACAATAAAAGGTGAGTATTTGAATGTGTAGAAAACCAGGAAACAAGCAATAAGCAAGTTCTGGTGGGAGTTTAGCTGATTATCTTTGGAATGCGGTACAAGATCATTAGGAACTTGGGTTTCACAAGGCACTAAAAAGACCTCAAGAGCTGTCCAAAGTGACCCATACAGGGTAATTGTCACCTAGGATAGGTGACTGGAGTTCTGAATAGCTCCTGAAAGCTCTTGGGACTTAATGTTGGTGATGCTGCTTTCATGATACATGTCACCCAAGTGTAGAGTTAAGGAGCATGCAAGGGTAGAGAAAAAAATAGCTCAAATTGTGAATGCAAACAGGTGGCAGATAGTTGGGTCATGTGTGGGGGTGGCTGTCCCAAGCTGAACTTCTGAGCTCTCATGCAGAAATTTGCTACATCCTGGCTGCAAACCAGTACTGGTGGCCTGTAACTTTTGATAATACCTGGACTAAACAAAAGTGGCACATCCCTAATCCTCCAGTTAATATGAACCAAAACCAACAATTAGGAGACTGACCATGCACTGTGCTTCCCCACATAGACTGTTTAGGTTGGGAAAACAGAGGGCTTTGGGGGCTGAAAACAAGAAGGTGAAGATCTTCACCGAAGGAAGTGTCCTAGCAGCAGGGAAAGTTCATGGAGACCAGAGCTGCATGGAGAGGAATGCAGGGGGATGCCCAGTGACCTTGCCCCTAACACTCAAGCTGGGTCACAGTAGGAACCAACCCAACTTTCTGACCAACTGTCCCAGGCCATCAGTGACCTCTCTGCCAGGAAGGGATGGCAGGATCCAGTGACCATAGCACTGGGGGCAGTGGGTGCTTCAGGTAATCAAACAGCATAAAACTTTCATCTCACTAGTCCTTAAACAAACCTTAGAATTCAGATCCACTGTGGGTTGTCATACACTCTGTCTCACCTGTGGCACCAGTCTTAGAAGTACTCTCAGATTCCACCTAGATATGACCATGGTGACTTAGGCAAAGTGTTAGATGTTGGAAGTGTGGGAAAAGCAAAACAATGAAAAATCTGCAAAACACACATTTCCTTGACACATGGTGCCCAGAACAAACACAGGACACGATGAAGATCCAGTGATCTGTGTTTGCTGTGACACCAAGGAATGCAAAGCAAGGTGGAGGCCATACAGTCCCATTCCTTCACTTAGCTTCTCTCAAGGACTGTTGTGCAGTAGTCTGCCACCTTGTCTCTCACCCTTCCTCTTCTCCCACAAAAAACAGTGCATCCCTCGCACCAAGGAATGTGCTGTGTCATTATTCAAGAGATAATGGCTTGACCACAGTCCCACCCACTCACACATACATACTATGATAAATACTACCCCAAGTTTGTACCTAACTTGGGAGGACGATAATCTGACATCAAATCGGAGGGACAGATCGATGGGTTTGTGCTCTCACCCCCTCCCAGAAGGGACACCTTTTGGTAAGATTTGAGCCCTCGGCTATGCCGAGTGATTACCCAGGAATTAAGTGTGTGTGATTGCAGTCATTTTCCTTTTTGTGTGTAGTGTTATATAACCAACATGCAGTTTGTGCATTTATCGCAGGCAATCTTAAAGAATCTGTAAATGTTGCATAAAAAATAAACCATACTATTTGTGAACCTGACTGCTTCTCTTGAATGCAGCTGGACCTACAACATACAGGCTGTTCGTGCATCTGGTGTCAGACCTATAGTCACAGCCCCAATTGGCATGGCTATTAAGAGATAAATCCAGCCGCCCCTAGCTCCTCTAATCTCTGAGGATCAGCTAGAACGCAAGGGGATTCATCTCTTACCAAATTTAGCCTCACCTTAAATGCAACACAAAGGAAGTAAATTTTTTAAATTTTCTTCAGGCTCACACTAAAGAGAGGTGATGAGGTTCTCAGACGAGAGAAGTTTAGGTATGCAGGTACATAAGAGACTACAGCAAAGGCTTTGAATAACATCTTTTTGCTTTACACACTTCAGTTCTAGGTCTAGGTCCTAAATTCTTTACAGTCTTGCTGTATGAGGAAGATTCTTGAAGAGATCCTAGAGTTTGTGAGACACTCCACTGCAAAAACCATCCAAAAAGCATAATTCTACTTGACCTCCCACCTACCATTACAGGTTTCAAGAGGAAGTAATTTCTCTCTGCCTGGGATGAAAGAGACTGACTGTTTTAGCTTTGTTATTCTTACTCTGGAGCAGGAATTATGAGACAGCTTATTTTAAACTGCTAGCTTGTCATTAAGTAAATAAGCAACACTAATTGCTATTAGTGATAGACATGGATTGCCTGGGGGAAAGCTTGGAGCTGATGAGAAAGGTTTTAAGTTTTTGTAAATCTCACAATGAAACCAAAACAAGGAAGAACCATTTTAACTGAGTAATGTGCTGCATATTTGGAAAAATCCTTTATTCAAATAGATGAGGCAAATGAGATTTTGTTTTAATCCACATGGAGTGATCCCAGTACTTCACTTTCCTACAACACTGTAGCTAAAATGTTACAAAATAAAGACTCTAACTGACAGAAGGAAATTATCATTATCATCTCTTTTGCATGCCATAACTAGAGGAGGTTCCCACATCCAGGAGGTTCACGCTACCACTGCAAAGATTACTGAGCTGCTAGAGAAACAGTTAAACACATATTGCTGATAGACAGTTTACATTTAAAGATAGAAACTTATACCAGTAACAGGTTAAACCCAGTGAACAGTTCAGTGTGGAATGACTGAGTGATTACTTTAAACATCTCAGGATGGGTGGGAACCACTGTGGTAGGAATAGGACAAATGTTTGGGGGAACTGGAGCCAATAATAACCTCCCTATTTGTCAGCAGCAGCCTGAAGATAATGGAAATTTCAAGAACATATGTAGTGAACAAAGATTAATTTTTAAGGTACAGAATTTTACTAGCAGGGTTTTTTTTTTCTTTGTATAATTTGTTTTTATTATTTTAGCACCCAGGAAACATAACCAAGATGAGGATCCCAGTGCCTACACATGAACATTTGGGGAAACAGATGGAGCAGATGAACATTTATCACTTGTTTAACAGTTAATACACTGCAGTACTCCAATCATTGGGGTTACTCTGTAATTCCTCAACAACCATCATGTGGTTAACTCCTGATAAGATCTGACTTCTTAATGGCACCCTGTGAGGTCCCTCAACCTCTGGAGGAATAAACATATACAAAAATTACACCATTGTGCTTCAATTCATAATTTCCAGCATGACTGTATCAAATACTGAAAATCTGATTATACTATTGCTTTAACTGTATGCTGCAGCATAGGTTGTTATTAAGAGATGAACCTGCAGTTTATATAGTGTATAAAACTTTCTAGTTTTATTAGATCAGAATGGTATTAAAAACATGCTGCCTGCAAATACGAGGTTGCAAAATAACAGGTGCTGTTTCCATAATTTTGTGTTTTTAGGCATGTATTAAATTCTTATTTTGACTTTTTATATTATTAATCGGGAAAATCAAAGCATTTATACCACAGATTTTCTAATGTCCTGCTATTACTTTATATGTTCCAGGTGATATGTGGATATATTAAAACTGTTTAGTTTACAATATAGATGTAAACAATATTCAGAAAAATTAATGCATGGTCTAATGCTAATTAAATCAAGAGAGATAGAACAGGAATAAATTAAGCCTTTGTGAGTTCTCTTCATCTTTGCATTGTACATACAAAATTAAGGTGACTTTTTTTTATTACAGTCTACATCATAGGTCTAGAAAATTCAAGATTAGATTTATATTTTTATAATTATTTTTATCAAAGAGAGCATGAGAAAATACCTGCTATTCCAGTGTAGTCTAAAGTTGTTCAGGAAATACTTCTTTCTCTTCATTGTCACAGGCAAGGAAGACAAGTTTCCACATGGTGTATGTGCAGCCACCCACATTTCCTTTCTGTCCTCCAAACAAGGTTTTGGATTCTATCTAAGGATAGAGAAATAAGAAGGGCAAATCTGGAGGGCGTCCAAATTCTGCAGTAGACAGAAGAAAGGAAAGGTATCTTTATGAAGTTCAACTCAAGACAAATCTCTGCATCTATGTTTCTAACCTTCCTCTCAAACCTCTTCAAATTAAAGCCTGGAATTTCTCAAAGTCATGCTAATATGTATGTTGTGCTTTATTCTTCTGAAAGCTTAATCAGTCAGGAAAAATGCCATTATCTAAAAAATAAATGCAGTACACAATATAGGCATATATACATATGTCCACATACCTGGGCCAAAACTGTAAACTATAGAGTAGATGTGGTTTTCTAGTGTAGGTCTCAAAGCATAGCCTCCCCAAGAGTTTCGAAAATTGCTGATCTTGCAGCTCTCTAAACTTTATAAGAATAAAAACCTATCAAACTTTGAGATTAATGTCTTAAACATAAAATTGTAATCTTAAATGTTGGAATAACCAAAGAAACACACTCCCTCTTATATATCAAGAGTCAGTGAATTTTATCTGCTGGTTGGGCCTGACAGCAATTTCCTGATAGGAAGTAGAGTAGATTTATTTCTGTCCAACCAAGCAAACTGATTTTACATTAAAAACAAATATATTCCTTTTATTAATGTTAACGCTCTGGGACTTGATTTGTGCAGTATTCATCTGTAATAATATTTTTCTCAATACTAAGAGACACAATAGAACAAGACCTAATAAGGGTCAGATCCTACCACCTCATATCACTGTAAATGTCTAATTCTGTGCATAATGACTTGTGGTAGCACTTGTCAAAGGGAAGGTTATGGAAGTGAGAGGTCAGTCATCCCAACCCACGGTCACTTCAAATGGGAGCTGAGGCAGGTCTCATTCATGTCTGAAGGCATAGATTTTATGTACCTGTTTGTACAGTTATTAACACATTGACAAATAGCAGTAGTCATATATTTATGTGAAACATAAGGAACAATTTATGCTAATGTTTCATACAGAAATGGTACATTACCTTCCCAGACATGGAAAAAAACCCTGGAGAAACAATGGTTCTTCATTTTGCAAACATGGGATTTGCCTGCAGCTCTCCTGCCTTGATCCTAGCAACTCAAAAGCAAATCAGAAGTAACAAGGGACAGTTAGTACTCCAGAAAGAGAAGGATAAATACCCCTGAACAAATAAAGATCCTAACAGGTTGAATTTAGACTTGAAAGAATGGTCAAAATCTCAAACAATATGAGGCTTCCAGAGTCAGCTCCTCATCTGTGAATGCACCCGAGGCAGATCACAGGACTGAGCTCTCAGCCCCTTGTTCACAACTGTTATACAGCCAACAAGCTGTAGACACTGAGGCAAAGAGAAAATTTGCAGCTTGCATCTTGGAATCCATAGATTAAGCCGATCTTTTTCCCCTACATCTTTATCAACAGTCATCATCCTCTCATGTCTGTTGGATATTTAACTCCTGTTCTCTTCCAACTGACCTTGTCTTGTATAAAATATAATTTCAGTGTCATTAGCTAACATCAGATTATTCCATCCCTACTCTATGGTAATCTTTAAATAAAACAGGCTACTGGAATAAATTCATGGTAACAAACATACTAATACATACACTCCAAATAAATGGTCTGCACTTTCATTTAATCATTTAGGATGCTCTGGGAGGTGGTAATGCAAGGATGAGAAAGAAGTGTCTTCCAGGGACCTGCATTAGTCAGAAAACCACTCTGACATATGGCAGTAGAGATCATGCTTGGGAACCAAGGGAATTTTTAACATTTCTTCTTTGATGATTCAGAGAGGCTTGGTTAGCATATAATTGGATCCCATCAGCACATAATCTACCAGTGAGAATAACTACATCCCTGTGTTCAAATCATCAGTGTTCCAACTTCTTTGCCAGATAATCTCCTCAGTGTGGCTGAACTAAGTAGTAAATT
Organism: Strix uralensis; assembly: GCF_047716275.1. NCBI lineage: Eukaryota > Metazoa > Chordata > Aves > Strigiformes > Strigidae > Strix > Strix uralensis. Next base: position 76,151,619 of record NC_133973.1, read on the forward strand.
TTCAAGCACCAAAGTTTAATTAAGCTTTCCACAAGTCCATGTGTTGTTGTTTTGATAGCAACCTTTGGAAATATTACCACATAATCTTATGCATTTTCATATCAGTGTGTTTTATAGTAGGATCAGCATTTGATTTTAATATTTATTGAAGCAAAATATGGATTTTATTACATTGTAAGATTTCAGAAGGTTAAAAAAAATTCAGAAGAATATTTTTTTTATTAAATGTACTTTGCTTGGTTCAGCTCTGTATGCTGAAGTTTTCTCTCTACTGTACTTTGTACTCAAGGTCTGACTAGAAATGTTCAAGTCAAGAATGTGCATGTGTCTCAACTCTGTGCTAATCTGGGTGGAAAATGTTGGAGTGGGGATTGTTCAAATGGTGTTCTCAGTATCCTTCAGAGCAAAGGCTAGAGGCCTCCTTTCTGGACAGAAGCTGTTTTCACTGTCACCAGGAAGGGTGGTGGAACAAAGTGACAACACTTCTCCATCAAACAGACATTCATCTTCATCAGCTCTGGCTGAAGAATCACTTTGCAAAGCCAGTATAAAGTGGTTTTGTTCTGTGCATTTTGTTTAACCATACACTTCATAGCTGAAGTGCTATCCAAGTTTGGTGTACATATTTACAGATTTTCATGGAATTTTCTGATTTCATGTTCTTCTTTGATAGTAGGAAAGCAAACTCTAATTCACAGAAAACCCACTTCAAAGTAAGATGTTTAAAAAAGATACATTTCTAATTACAATTCCTATTTTGTAGTGTAATTAAATTAACAATATTTAAGCATTGGACCAGGAGACCTTTTGAGGTCCTGTCGAACCCAGGCTATTCTATGATTGAATGATTCCTGTAGAAATGCAGACACCCCACATCTTAAATGTTATCAAAAATTTGCTTAGCTTCTTTTTTCTTTTTTTTTTTCTTTTTTTTTTTTTGTAAAATGATTGCATCAGATACACTTTATTCACATAATTTACAACAAGTAATAAATGCAAAGCATGTTTGCATATAAGTAGAAGACTTATTTAATGAAAAAAATTCTGATGAAGTAAACAATTAGGAAGGAATTTTCCAACTATCAAAACTGACTAGTAGCAAGTCTGTCATTAAGCATAACTCTTCAGGAGCACAGGTTTACTTTCTTCTTTCATGATTTTAACACATCCAAATTCAGATATTACAATTGTGAGAAATCTCATGAGAAAAAATATGTACTGGCAAATGCGCTGCTAGTAAAGACATAAAGATCCTGAGCAAAAAGTTATTACAAACTTCTTTAATGAACTACTGGAACAAAAATAATTATTAGAAAATGTTTTCATAATGCTTAATATGATTCATTTTAGCTATTGTTTATTTAATCAGGACTATGTCAATAAAAGTACTATTTCATACAAGCAAAGGCAATAAAATTCAAGACTTAAAAATAGATTTACATTCCAATCTGCATTTCAATTAACTGTTTATTCCTCACATAGACCTTGAATCTGCAAGCAGTTATAAAAGTACCCTTCTTCCTGTATGCAAAAACAGTTTTGTAAATACGTAAATCCTTGCTGAATTGCAATCTTGATGTACTTGGAAGGTTTTGTTCTTCTGGACATTTTTTCGCCCCTTAAATTATACAGTTATAGACTGTTTGAGGCATTTGTATATTAATGTTGAGCTCAGAAAAATAAGTCAACAAAACCAGGCTTTACATTGATATATTTTTAGAAAGTAATAAAACCCTGAAAATGAAAATGGATTTTTTTTATTCAGCCCCCTGCAAAGAATTTAGATTTCTGTTAAGTCTAGAAAACCAGAGATGTATGTCAGTCTCTCCATTCCTTTACTGTTTGAACTATCTTCTTCTTGGTTTTAGTTAATCCAGCAAACTCAAAATGTTCTCTATACAAGGTGGAAACTTCCGTTAGGTTTGCAAATAATATCTAGGTCTGAATACAGGAGAGTTATTGATATTGTATGTACAGCTAGTGAATTACAGTACTGGACTGAATTCCAGCAGATTTATCTCTGTTGTGTGACACAGGCTAAAACCATTTAACATCCAAGTACCTCATATTCTCTTCATCCCCCATTTCTGTAAAAGCAAGGAGGAGAAGGAAGCGTATCACAGCTAATACTTAGTTCAAAGAAACGTTGCAAGGGTTGTTTATCACAGGCTCTAAAAATATATTTTTATTATAAGTATATGTTAAAAGCTTCAAAGGATTCTGTAATGATTAGAGTGTTTGTATTATTGCAGTATGTAGTAGTCTTGTATATCCGGTATGTGTTTGTTGTAACAAGAAAAATCAACCACAGCACCATGTCTTTCCTTTGTTCCATCTGTTACTCCTACAGGTGTGAACAGCAAAAAATATTAAAAGCAATCTCTCTCAGTTTTCTAGTGCTTTATTCTCTTACTTTTCATAAGTCATGAACCAACCACATCTTCTATTAGATGATTCAGGCTTTGCTGTTCTGACCCTTATGTTGCAATAGAGATAAATTAAAATTTTTAAAAATTCCCCAAATCTGCAGTTTTAACTCTCAGTTTCCATTTCAATTGGTTTGACATAATATTCTATATTTCAGTGACTGACCTTGGAATGTTTACAGACATTGTATGCAACTTACTGTTATGGTAACGGTGAGTTAGTCACCTTTGCTAAGCATCCATAGCCATTCTGCTCCATCATGTTTTTCACCCATCATAAGAAACAAGAAAAAACTTATGCTCCCAGCTGAGAAAATTCATTTGTCACTGCAGGGGAGAGGGATGTTAGTCTATAATATTCAAATGCTTCCACAGACCTTGAAAAGTGTTTTTCATAAAAGTGTTAACAATTCTGAATTAGACCTAGAGAATTAGGGCCTCAATGTACTCCTAATTTTTTTCAAATCAGAAAGAAAAAGCCTCAGCTGATTTACTTGCACTCTGAACATCGGTTTTAACAACTGCCTTTAGGCAAAATATAGCTAAAAATTTAAGAGTAAAGTGCTTAAGGCACATTTTTTGCCCAAGAGTTATATGCTGCTTTAATGATTCTGTTCCTCCAGTGAGAACTGAAAAATCCGATTAGGTCATTGAAGAAGTAGAATGACCACTTGTATAAAAACCAAGACCTTTTTTCACATAATAAAAGCTCAGACTGTTTGTTACTCTGCAAGAACATTTCAAGTTAATTAATCCTTCCATTTTCTTGCTAATCATTCATTAAACCTGTCCTGATAATAATAATTTATGAGTTTTGTTATATAACTCACCTTGAATGATTCCAAGAAGTGAAACTCACATGAGATTTCATGCTGCAGTGACCACTGATAGAAATTTGTAACATCTGGACTGTCTTGGATCCTCACTACTTAATTCTTTGAACAGGCTGCTAACATAAGACCCATATGCCTGCGAGCATGCTTCACATCTGTAATGGATGTCCTGCTGTCTACTAGAACACTCTTCTGTATCCATAAGATATTAAGATGAATGCTGCAATCAGCTCTAGGGAAAAAAATAAAAATCAGAACTCTGTAATTTCTTCAGCACCAAACAAGCAGTTAATAATGTTATGCACTAGCACAGTCTGGCAAACTGCTGGTTTAGTTCAAACATTATTTTTATATTTAGGTAGGAAAGAGAGCCATTGAAAACATATCAGAAATTATGATGAAAGCCTTAAGGAACATAAAGGTTAGGTAAAAGATAATTAAGAAATTTTCCCAAATCTCTGGTTTTCTGTATATAGAAAATTGTGTGTTTTCCATGCAAGCCTCTGCCAGTCCCAATACTCTGTATTTTCCAATAGCAAACTGTAACCTAAATTGGCTTCAAATGCTCCAAACTCTTGGCCTTTAGCCAAGGTCAAAAACTGATCCTATGGTGACAGGACAGATTTGCACGTGAAGTTTTCTCAGGTTATGGATACAGAAAACTGTGTCATAAAAAGAACCCGTCTTTACAGGTGTGGTTTGGAACTCAAGTTTATCTTCATTGTCTTTATTTCCTAGAAAATAGTTGTCAAAATTAATTAAAATTTGGTGTTCATTTTCATACAAATATACTATTATATGAGTCATGTGAAATAAAAAAGGGTCTTTTGAAACTTTTGTGGAAACCACTTAATGTGTAGTATATATCCCATTCTTCCCCTGCAGGTACATCAAGAAACATTTACAGGTCTCCTGCTATGCATGACTAAGTAGTAAAATACAGAGAGCAAAAGTAAGCAGAGCATACAGTCAAACTTATGAAGAGCATATGTGAATGTCACTGAACTTCATTTAAGACAAGGGCTGAAGGGGAGACCAGTTGCTTTATTTTATAAATCATCTTATAAAATTAATCTTAGAAAGCAATTAAATTTGATTTCTGAACCCATATCTATGAGAACCAAAGAACATCAGGAGGAATCTGTACTGTAACAGCCATCTGATTTCACGGACAGTGTATACAAGCACTTCCATCCACTACAGTTCATACTGAATAACAAAACAAATCATTGCCTTTCTGCATGTGCATCCTCCTGTTTTCCCCGGCACTGCTAATGGAAGCCTAATGGAAGCTATTAAACCTCTTTAAAACCATAAAGGACATTACGCCCCAAATGTTACAGATAGGTTACTCTAACAGACTCATCTAAAATTTAATGTGTTAAAATAAATATGTTTTAATCAAATGATGTCAAGGTCTATCCATCTAATTTTACATATCCAACTTCAGAGCCTGTTTTAGTAGCCAGTAGACTCAGGCTTTCAAACAGCCCTCTTAAAATTTCAGCAGCCTGTGCCTTGGAGTCACTCCATCCAACTCCAAGCTCCTAAGTGATGCACCAAAGTTGGAAACGCAGCTATTTTATGTTCCCTCTCGCATCCATGGTGAAAGTTGGGCCCTCTCAGATGACTATTCAGATCTTCCATGCCCTGGATATTTTGCCTCTATCCCTACTGACAAGAAAATTTTACTAATTTTAAAAAGTCTTTATGATTGCAGCAGCACAGGAAACCCATCTATGTTCAAAGAGTTGACATTCTGAAAATTTTTGTATCACTGAGTACCTTTTAAAGATGAACTATCTCCTGACGTGGAGATGAGATAGGATCACTAAACCTGGATGATCCTCAGCTATAAGAAAACATCCTAATACGATCCACTAATAGAAGAGTAAGTAGAATAAGAATAAGAGAATAATAAGTCCAGATAACTGCCCATAGGTAGGGCACTTGGAGCAGCAGCATTTTGCCCAGGAGCGGGAGAAAGAATTCAGGCATTACAGCTGGGTCTTTGAAACCACAGAGGTTATGGACACATCGACACAGAGGTAAAGCTTGAGGCAAAAAAGCCTGAAGCAAATCACATTGTGACAGCTGGATCCAAACTGCACCTTGTGCTTCTGAGAGCACAAGAGAGCATGCTGCGCATCAAGAGGAAGGGTACTCTCAGGCATGACAAATGTAGCTGCCATTTGTTCAGGAGTCAGTTGGCTGCTGCTGCAGCAAGATTAAATTACAGCAGGAGGTGTCCACATCTCTTTAAAACCAGAACAGCTAGACTTGCTGTGGATTAACTCATGATGTGTGTATATCTATTCAAAAGCTTGAGGGGTAGGTCAAGAAGCTCAAAAGTAGGTAGTTCAAGCACAGAAGAAGGAGGGAGACGTGCTTTACTGGCAGAGGAATCCCGCTTTGTTTCTGCAGGTAGAGGCTGGAGCAAACAGCACAAACTCTGAGACTCAGGTCACATATAAGAGAGAAAATTGAAACCACTGAAAAAGCAAAATAAAAAAAAAAAAAATAAGGGGTTTTTTGAGCCCTTAAAAGCATGGGAGAAGAGCACTCAATAAGAACCACTACTGCAAAGTGCTCATGAAGCTGAGGCTCCAGAAAATGAGACACTTATCTTACCAGGGTTTCTGAGAAGGCAGAATTGGACCTGAAGGCAAAGGCTTTTAGACAACAGGTGCCATTTCTGCAGCAGATAATGCTCAAATCCTCCATGCTCAAGAGGTCAGGGCTTCTGGAGCAGCTGGTGAAAGGCAAAGTCAATGCAGCCACCTGACTGGCTTTGAAATGAGAATGTCCTCCAGGCTGCATATGAAAACTAACAAAATCTAAATATATTTGATCTAATTATGAGGATACAGAAAATGAGCAGAGAAGCAAATAAACCCAACAGATAACAGGTGATCCAAAACTAAAAATGAATTACTTCTCTTACTTAAAAGACACAAAATCTGAGCATGAGAATAGTTTTATGAGCACAAACTCTCCCTGCGATTTAAAAGTTTTTATAGCCTTCCAGGCTCCTACAACCTTAGAATTTTTCCAAAAGTGAAGCCACAGAGAAGCATTAAGTATACATATATTCACACATTTTTTGAAAGGCTTTAATTGCTTTATCAAGTTCACCCCTGAAAGTGCCTGAAGGAATTTGATCAAACTTAATAAACAGCTTTCAGACAACACAGAATATAAAGGAAAAAAAATAAGTTCACATAACTATCATTTGAGACAATTAGTAGTAACTGCAAAACCTCTTTAAAAAGAGAGGACTTAGGTAGCTGTACTATGTACGTTGCTCCACACTCCACAGACATAATTGCCCTAAAATACTTGAGCTAAGATTAACAACCTATAAAAACTTTCAAGGTAGGCCAGCTTTTAGGACAAATAGTCTCAATGTTGCCTCTTAAAGACGGTTTGTTCAGTGATGCTTCTGCGTCAATAAAAGGGAAAATATCTGCAAGATATCACTCAAAAAGCTTGTTATAGAAGGCTTGCCTCTGGTCCAAATCAAATACTGGAGTCAAGTGAAATCAGCAAGACAACAACAACAAATAAATATTAATACTGTGATATAATGAGCTCATCATTTATTCTTCTATACTTAGTCTTAAGGATGCAGATTATTATTAATTAATCTGCCTTAATCTAACAGTCACAACAATTCATAGAACGTCCAGTAGACAAATCATGTTTCATACAAATCCATGGCAATTATATGAAATTACATAGTTTACTAATTTAATTCAATAAAAGCCCTAAGCTAGGAAGAATGATGTAACTGCCTTCAAGAAGTGAATAAAAAAAAAACATATATGAGCTATGAATGAGTGAGCTACAATCAAACATGAAACATCTTTCAGAATCAATATTCAAGTACTCTCTTCCTCTGTAAACAAAACTTGCCAGACTTAAATCTGTAAAACTTATGAAGTCACTGATTACAGCAACAGCAATCCTAGAAATTCCCTTTGAGCAGGAACAGGCGGAGTTACATGTTCCTTTCTTTCTTTTTTTGTTTTCTTTCCCTTAAACAGTATTTACAGTGCCATTATACTCACGATTTAGTTTAAAATATATTAACCTCATTAGCTACAGTTAGAATGCTTCTCTACATTTATGTGAGGCATGTACATTTAGAGGGTTTTCCCTCTACCTATTATCCTCTCAAAAAAAAAAAAACCCCACACCCAAAAAAATAAAACAACAAAAAATTTTTTCAAGTTAGAAAAGAAGCAAAAGCAAAAAAACCACTTGATGGATATGGTCAAAATCTCAGCACAGGGTAGAAGGACCAGAGCAAGATCAGGTGTCCTCCAGGAGACATTTTCTGCATAGCATGCACAAGTCAGCAGCTCATCTTCCACCAGATAAAGCAATTCATTAAGTCCCGGCAATGTAGCAATGTTCTTGGGGGAACTGCAGGGTGTAGGGCACCCCAGTGAGACTTGCCATTTTTGTTATACCTGGGGATTTTTCAACGTTATGCTAAGGACATCAGCACTCTCCAAAATAACATCAGTTTGAGGAACATGAGCTCTTCAGTGCCTTCAAAATTATGCAGAAATACTTTCCCCTTAAAAGTAAAGTAACATAGTAAAATAACTTGAATTTAACATGTGCTGACTTGCAAAGGCAACTACCACATATTGTCTGGTTTGCTATTGAACTCAGAAATTATTCTCTCTGTATCTGGAATATCTGGTGATCTGCATTTAGTTCTTCCACCTCAATCTCTCAAACATTAATGTATTGTTTTCATTACTAGAGGTAGGGTGCCCCATGACAAAGAAAAATGTCAACAAGACACTGGATGAGATCTGCTTGACACAAAGAAGATCAAAAATAGCATTCCTGCCTTTACAAAGTCTATTGTAAAAGCAGGGATAATTGGTCATCCTTCCTGGGTGCCCCCTGAGCCAAAAGATAAAACAGTTAGATATTAAAAACAGACTACATAAATCAGAATTTAATAAATCGTCATTTTGGGATGCAGTTGCTGACAGACTCCTACAGATGTAGAGCTCCTGTCTGGGGTAACCACCTGCCCCAGCCCCTCAAAAACAGAGCAGCAATGCGTCACTTCTCCCCCCATTTGCCATCCCAGCAGCTCTGCCTCTCCCGGTCTGGAACTAGGTTTTTGGCAAGGAACCATGGATGATAAATTTACAGTAAAGTACTGGACTCTTGCGTTTGTCACAGTTAGCTTAATCTACAAACCATATATGACAGAGAGAACAAAAACAGTCATAGTAGTTAATGTGATTAATTACTATTTAAATCAGCAGGCCACCGGTAGTGGTCCTCCCAGTAGTGTACTAGTAATGGGTCAGAATCTTGTCACTAGAATGTGGCTAATGAACGTGATTAATGGCAGAAGGGAGTGACATACTAGGCATTCATTTTTCCTTTACTTCATAGTGTTAAGCAGTTTTACCCACATCCTCAAAATGATAGATACACTTAATCAGTAGTAGTGGAAGTCCCATTAAGTTCTCATTAAACTTCTATATCCTGTTGTATAACCTTGAACAATACATTAGACACTAATGAGCATATTCTCCTTTCACTGTGCACACAACTGTTATTAAAGCACTCCACTACCACGGCGATGAGTGTGGTGTAAATACCCAGACAGAGATTATTGGAGCAGGTTTTCTCTGCAAGCCTTGGAATAATTTCTTTTGACTAGTGGAAGAGAGACAATCTTAACACTGGCTGCACAGACAGTCTGTGTGTATCTATTTGCATTGCACTTGAGTCCTAAAGGCCGCCCAGGACCTCGCTGTATTACATGCTGTACAAACACACACAGAGGACACTGGAGCTAGGCATGATCTAAAAATAGCAATGTTGCAATACTCAGACTCCATGTCTATTCTTCCTTGATTAATAGGTTAGGTGCAAAGATAAAAGATGGCATGCAGGTGTCTTTTACACTATTCTTCTTAAAATTAGTTGGTAACACTGTTAAGGCTCTAATTAGATATACAGTGCAATTTTAAGCAACAACACTCCAGCAGGCAAATAAAAATAAGTATTTCACAAGCTGTTTCTCATACAAAAATGTTACTGTTAATGTTATAAAGCATCAAGAATGACTGAGAAATCTCAGTGCTTTCCAAAATAATGAGGTCAAGCTGATACCATAGGGATTTCAGCTGTGATCAGATGAGTTATGTGCTCAAAAGCTCACATAAAGCCTTACTGGTTTCATTAAGCCACTGAGTTGGATTTCACTGAGCCACTGAGTGCTTGGGAAAACAGTAACATAGCTTTCTTATTTTATTCAATGCAGAATTTTATTTTCATGTAGGTAGGAAGAGACTGATTTTCTTTTCTTTTTCTTTGAAAATTTATCCCACAGTTTAAAAAATGTCAACAAGGAGGGAGTAACTTGTGTTAACACCTATCAGTTAACTCAGTTCAACAAAGCGTTAAGTGCATTCTTAGATCAAAATTTATCCTCTTTGGAGAAACATTTTGAAATCTAATCAAAGACTAACAATCTGCACTCTCTTCAGTCAATCCAGAGAGTCATGTGGTGATTCATATCATGTACTGGGTAACCTTTTTCTTTCTAGGGGATAAAAGGGGGCTTAGACCAATAGGTAAGTTAAGAAAATTGAAAAACTACTTCAACATAGATCTGGCAAGATCTGGAAAGCAGCTGAGGAAGGATCACAAAATCTCAAGTGCTTAAATTAAAAGTGCTAATTTAGATTAGGAAGGTGCTACTCTTTCAGCTATATTTAGAGTGCCTTCAAATGGGATATGAGTACTGGTCATATTCATCTTCTAGCACTAAAAGTCAGAGCTTTAGAAAGTGAGGGTGACTTCTACAATTAGTTGTCACTTGAAATATTTTGAGTACTTTCAGTAAGATATTTATCATTGCAGGACAAGAACTATATATAGTATATAGAACAGCACAAGAAATTACTGAAGAAGCAAGAAGCACCACTGCAGTATTAAACAAGTGGACAAAAGAACAGCATCATATGGGAGTATATAATTATCTGCATTTCTTTTTCTGAAATACCTTTATTCCAATTTGTCTTGAAACCTTATCTTCTAAAAGATTCCTTCAAAAGATGTCCTAAAAAAACCTCTCTTCTGTGACTTTTCAGCCACATTTACGTCTCTTGAAGATGATCCTTGTACATCAGAGATAAAAGCAGCGTATTACTTTTTCAAACCTAACGAGATAATGTATTGTTTAATACATTTTAATGTAACTTATCTGATTTTCACAGTGGATCATATGTACATTTTGACAACAAAAATTTATGATGATTTTGAATTTAATATAGCTATTCCATAAGATGACCTTCATTGAGTTAATAGAGAGTTAGGGGTAATTTCAGTTTGTATAATTCAATTTGCAATGCAGATTAAGAACTGAGAGTTTGCATGTTTTATATTTTTCTAATGATGCTGGGTTTCTACCAGCATCTGTAATGTATTTCTATTTCCACCACAGAATCAATATAATACTTGGTATTATGCACAGTCCTGAAGTGTCATTATTAAGCAGCACATCTAGAAGGTACTAATATTTTCAGGCTGATTGTTAAATATTTTCAGCATTTTCAGTACTCCTATAGTATTTCTTGGGTACCTTCTCATGTTTTTTCAACATTGTTAGAGAAATATTTGTTTGCACTCTTCCACAGTTTATTGGAGAAATAACATAATTGTGCTTCTGTGAAAAACATTGTCCTATTCACCTTTGAATAAACTTTGTTCTGTGCAGATATCTTCTGTTGCCTTAAACAGTCCGAATGCATCATAGAGATGTATACATTTCACATGAATTAATTCAGTTTAGAGCTATCCCTCTAACCAAGACCACAAGCTGAGGTTATCGAAGTGAGTCATATCAGTTCTTTTGCTTAAGCTTTGACATTCCTCAGGTGCCAGGCCATGGTATGTACTAGCCTTCAAAACTAGAGCGCAGCTGCAGACAAAAGTGATGCTGGTTCCTTTCTCCTCAAAAAAATTATAACTCAGAGACTTCTCGATTTAAAAAAATTAATTCATGTTTAAGATCCTAATAACTTTTACACAAGCTAAATTAAAGTTATGAACTCTATATACCAAATGACTTCTATCACAAAGATGTTTGCTGCGTGCAAGTTATCCCCAAAGTCATTCCAGACCTCACTTTCGTACAGTGTAGCCGATGCAGTTGCAGATAAAACAGCAGAACCTGAGCCACAAATCTCTAGTCTAAATGATATAGAAGGAGACCTTGCTTTCCTGAGGTGCTTCCCACCTAAACCCAGTTTCCTCCTCCTGCTGGCCAGGATGAGCAGTCTGATATGACACATGTGGTAACTGCAGAAAGAAATGGTTAGATCCTCTCCGTGAACAGTCTCCTAAAATTGTTACCTGACTTTGCTTTCAATAACTCTGAGTTCCTTCTCTTATATTATTATTGCCCACAGTGAAGGACAGATGAAAAACATGAATAACGACAGTCTGTTTCCATGTCTTAGACAGTCAATACAAAGCATCTGTTCTACTTTAATATAATATAGCCAGAGGAATGAAAAGGTGTGAATAATACATATTAATTGTGATTTGAAGTGGAAAATTAAAATAAGATGGGATTCATTTAACAAGGATGATTTCTCTCATTTGCACTTTTCTTTTACATCACATAATACTTTGCAATAAAGTCATAAAACACAAAGTATTGTGTTAATGGACTGCTTAGACACCTATAGGACAGACAGCTCATCTGTGCAATGTTAATCTCCCTTGTTTTGATTGCAGTGTTAGTTATGTTAATATTCAAGCATAAGAACCATTGCAGACATTAGTTTAAAGCTGTTTTAAATAGCTATTAGAAGAGTGCTACAGACATATTCAGGAGCATCTGAGTTGAGATCTAATCCTGCTTCAGGACATTCAGGTAGGAGAGTCAATTAAATAGCAGCTGTGGCCTTCTAAGAACATGCTCAGTCTTAATCCTGTTACAGAGGGATCTTGGGAACAAATAAACCCTTTTCCAGGCAAAAGCATTGTCTGGTACTTATTTCATCCTGAAGTAAAGATCTAAAGAGATGAAATTAATCTTATTCTGAAATGACTTAATTTCTCTCTGTGTTTATGAATTAAGCTAATGATGGCTCATCACTCACAACTATGTAAAGGTCCTTATTGCACTGGCATCTGAATTCAGGCTAAATTAATCCTACACACGTTCAGGAAAAAGTGTATCAATAACAAACAGATAGAATGAAAAACAAATATCAGGGAACTCTGGCAGCAGGCCATGAGGTAACCTGGAGTCAAATGGAAATGTACTTTACTTTTAAAATACAGGAAAACAGTCTGTAAACCTGTAGGGGGAAAGAGAACAAAAGTTTAGCTGAGAAGCCATGAGCACAAACTTTAAACAGACAACCACAGCAAGAGGTGCCTTGTATATATGAGCAGATTTGGGACAAATTAAGATCGTTTATAAGTATCTTCATCTCCAGTGAAATGCCATTGGTTTGGCTGCTTACCTGCTTATGGTGTTGCATAAATCATCTGAGATTAAAATCAATAGAGGTACATAAATGAAGATGCACTAGCAATTAAGTGGATGGTTGAATAGGTCTGCCTGGGATGGAGTCCAAAACAGATTGCTTAGAGTTTCAGTTCACTCAGAAATTTAGCTGATTCATCCAGCAGCTAAGAAAAAGTTACCTAAAATCAAACCTAAATCCATCCTTATTAATTTTAAAAGCATATGCTCCATCAGAACCCCTCCCTTTTATTAGCTGGGAGGCATCCTGAAAGCCTGTGTGTTACTGGACTGTGTCAGGGAAGAAGGAAAAGTAGAGGTTGGGACATGGAGTTGTTTCTTGATCCTTTTGGTCGCCAGTTATCGAACTCCTCCACAGAGAGAGAACTTCAAAAGTTTTAGTAGCACATAGTGATTGTGCAAAATCCTGACAGGGTACCTAGAAAGAAGGCTGTTAATTTGAGGTATTTCTATATTACAATAAATCACAACAACAACAAAGGATTTCCCAGCATGTGAATGTATCAAAAAAAGCAGAGAGTTGTGAACAAATTTTCATAAAGATTCAGGTTACTTCCATGCCAAATCTAAACCATCTTTAGCAAACCCTCCCCAAGAATGTGGCCCCAGATTGTAGATGGGTGATGTAGATATAACATTTGAAATAGTGCCAGACATGCCTCATGGTTGAGGGGAAGGAAGGTTAGTAACTAGTTCAATATAATTCATAGGCATTACAATATATTTCACAGGCATTATAAAACTTTCTAGGCAGAAGTATATGTATTTTAACTCATACCAAAAGCTGTTGGAACAATGTCTGCACACATTTGAAGAAAAAAAAAATCTGAGCATCTAAGTTTCTAGCATTAGAAACCCATGTTAGAAAAATTTTAAAAACTTAAGCTGTACAAAATAGACACATTATTCAACATTAGTATTTTTCACCATTTCAAAGTCCTACAGTAAATCTCCATGCTGATTAATAAATAAAAGCTGAGCCTTTCTGGGAATATGGTGACCACTGGCCTATCACTTCCATGTATGACAATGTTACACATCTCTTTCAAAGCAACTGGTATCCAGTTCACTGTATACATTTGTGTGATAAAGCAATTTCCCCCAAAGTACTTTTAAAAAAGGTCATAAACCAGCATGCCTTTCAGGTAGTAACTGCACAGAGAACTGCATCAAAATCCAATCTTCCTCTTTGTGAAATTTAGTATTAGAAGGAGCATCAGTATATTTCTTCTCAGCAAGCAGGTCTTAAAAGCCAATCATGTTGTCAAAGCCATTCCCAAGGTTTTTTGTTATGGGAGCTGGGTGTCACAAATGATTTGCAGATGGAAATCAGACAACATAATTTCTAAGTCGTCAAAAAAGAAATATAGCAGAAAAAAAAAGTGACCAAATAATCCCATATCCAGGGCAAATTTAAAAACAAAGAAGAAACTTTTTGCATTCCATCCTCTAATTTGTAACACAACATAGAGAAATTACAGTAGTGTTCCTGCATTTAGCAAATGAGAAATGTCAAAACAAGGAAGGCACTAAATCTATATAGGATCATGACAAATTGATTTTGAATTCCTGTTTTCTGCAATCAGATGCTGTTTCCATGATTGATTGTTTCAAAATTTTACGCAGATACAAAGACTTAGGCTTATGTTTTTGAGAGGAGAAAAGCAATTCAGCAATTCCAGAGAGCACTTGACATAAACTTGCATTAGTTTATCTTTTTGTCATCATTACCAAAAATATGATACTTCATGGAGCCCAACAGAATCATTAGTAAACCTAAATTTTTATATGCCAGGTTGCTTTATACTGTTGATTTCACTTGCAAATAAATTTATTTATTTATTTATTTGTTTATTCCTACTGGCTATCTATTCCATAATAGATACCTTCGAGAGCAATACTGGTTTCTTCTTTTGTAATGACTAACAATTGTTTAACAATCTTTAAAAATTGTTGGATAATAGAATAGAAAGCAAAAAAGTAACACTTCTACATTCCATAAAACTAAGTTGCCTTGCATGTGTCCTCTAACTCTTAAATTAAATTTAGCCATTTTATATAAGGACAAGATTCAAGATAAATGTGTAGGACTATCGTGTTAATTCTTCATTAATAAGAACTGTGAAAATATCCATAGAATATTTTTTAGCATCAGGCATTCCTCATCTAACATATAGAAAAATAAAAAATCTGTAACATAAATCACAGTATAACAAAATTCAGGATCAAGTGTCTACTCTCTATACAGGTTTGGCACAATTAAATTTTTACAAAATTAGCATACTATGGCAAAAATTATGGAGTTCATAAATTGAACAACAGACTGAATAATTTTCCTGAAACTTTTTCATAACATTAGGAATCAAAACTATTATATGTAGAAACTATTGCCAGAAATTATATTGAAACACATTCTCCAGAAATCCCTATTTCATCTCAGTGTCCATAGAATAAGCATTTTTCTCTAACACTTTGGACTTCACCAGAAACTAAGACAAAAGGACAGGATTGCCGAGAGGAGTAATATACTGCAGATAAAGTGGAAAGGTAGTGATGCCATTTTTTACTTGCATTTAGGACAGTCTTACAGTTTTACCCTTCATAATGAAATGCCAGTTTGGTACTAGAAGTGACACAAACAACAAGCAGTTTCTGTAAAGATATATAACCCAGGTGATGAGGGGATTCTTGTTCCTGCTCATGGGAGGTGTCATTTTCCTCTGTTGCTGAAACCCTCTGGAGGGTTATCAAGGTGGGGCAGTCCAAAAGGTCTATCTCACTAATTTTCCATAAAACCATCATTTCTGGCAAGAAGGGTTTTTTATAACCAAAAAGCATGACCAATGCTGTTCATTCACTTTTACTCATTTCTTCCTTTCCTGAGCTAAAATTTTGATGCAACAGCTTAGAAGTCCCTGGTGAATAGGTAGAATCTTTGTGCTGTACCAAATGGGAGGGGAAAGGATCTAGACCAGAAGCTAGACAAAAAACAGTACTCCACATGAATTAAAAAATGTGTTAGGTGCTTAACTAACTAACTGTTAGGTTTATAACTAACATTAACATCACAAAATTTAAAAAAAAAAAAAAAAAAAGAGTGAACACCCACTGGGACAGGCCACAATAACCAACAGAGCTACAGGCTGAGCTATGTCAGTAGGCAAAATGCTCTATCAGGCTCAAGATAAAGTCCTTTTAGTCTGTTCTTTCTCCTTCTCCTCCTCCACTGCTCAGTGACATCAGTAGCCCAATGCTTTCGTACTGCATGGGGTGACAACAGTTCCCAAGATGAAAAAGGCTCCAGCCAAGCTTCCTAGTACTTTCCCTCTAGAAATTCCACTTCATAAAATACTTACCTTGAATTACCATGTTCTGTTTCCAGATTTCTCATGGCTACATACATCTTCATAGTTTGTCACATAAGGTTTTTTCTATCAAATCAGGGTCTGTGATGACAGGGAGCCTCTGACTCACAGGTGGACAAAAGCATTGCTGTAGAAGGAATAATTTCAAAATTCAAAATTTATAGTATGGAAAATAATGTAAGATATGTACTCACTGTGTAATAAGATACACTAAAATATACATTCAATGACATCTATATACACATTTGCTCCTACTGCCTCACATTTCCTATTAGTTTTCAGTGAAACTATCAAAAATATTGAAGATGTTCTGTTTAGCATCTTCCAAGTTTATCTACTGAGTGCCTCCTAGAAAAGCTCTCCCTGTCCTCACAAGCAGGAGAGGATTTGTACAGTTTATTGCATCTCAGTGGAGTGAGCCCTTGCAAAAGCTTTTTTGCACTCCTTCACACCTGAGGAGTGGGGAGGGGAACTTCATCATCCACAGTTGCAAAAATGTGAATTTGTGTTTCTCTCAGAAGGTAAAGTGCTTTGAGACCCAGATGACTTTGCTACAGATCAGCAGTTTTCAGCCTGCCGTTCTCAGACCCCAAAGAGTCCTTGAACTGCTTCAAAGGGCTTCAGAGAAGCTACTTTGAACCAAATGAACTAAGAGATAATGTCACCATTGCCTTTTTATGACAAGTGAGTGTGAAAGGTGGCTGGTCAAGTATTTGATGGTGATGTAGTCATTCTGCTTGATGTCTCCCTCCCTACTGCTGATAACTGTCTAAATTTTATTATAAACAAAACTGGTGGGCTACTTTTACTGTCAGTCACATCTCTTTTACCACAAGTTATGCACATGATATGTTCAAGTAGTCCCGACTTCCAGCCTAATTATCCCAGTCACAGAGGATGGAGAACCACCATACAGATGTAACAAAATATTATTTTAAGTACATGCACACTACCTTGAAGACTGTAACACAATCTACAGGTTATACCTATGGATGTTTCCCCCACACTTATTACCAATGAACTTGGTGTTACTAAACTAAAACCTGGAATTTCTTCATGCTAGAAGTATCTGGATGGATGGACACAGAGTCCAGCCCCATGCCCCATGGGGTGTAAGCCTTCTGGGACAGTCAGAAGGTTTTGGGAATGAACAGTGTCTCTCATCACCACACTATTTGATCACTATTTGTGTTTCCAACATTTCTTGCTGTCCAGTGTTGTTCAGTGTGAAAACCAAATGTCAAACTATTGCTGGTAATTGCCTGCACCCTCAGGTTTGATGGGCTGTTGCAGGCATGTCATAGAGCCTAATTCAAACATCATTTAGTCAAGACATTTGTGTCATTTACAGTGATTACAGAGGCCAATAATAATAATAAATATATATGAAAAAGCCAAAGAAGTGAGTTTGCCTTGCCTTAGAAATAATCAAGTACTATATTGCCCAGTTTTGAAATAGGTGATGGATAATTACCTATGGAAATGCTGTTTATTTATCTTTACCTACAATTTAGGAGATTAAGTTTGATTCTCCTAAACTTGACTGTGCTGATATATTAACAGATTTTTGTTTTCTTTCCCTCGGTTATGAATGTTTCCACTCTTCGTATCACTTCCTTACACAGCTTTGGGCTAAATAGTTTCCCACACCAGGAAAGTCTGAGCATGCCCATGGTTTGAGCTGAACAGAGTAGTGGATCATTAACAGCTCTCCACAGTTACTGCTCATCCATGCACTCGATGTAACTTTCTGAGGAATTTAAAGTCTATTTCTTTAATTTCTTGTATGCTAATCAGGCTAGGTTGAAGGCACAAGGCCATCATGGTTCTGAAAGTGTATCAACAGTTTTCAAAAAGTAATATAGCTGCAGGTCTGAACTTTGTTAAAAGGACTAATGTTACTCCAGAAATCAGAAAAACACATACATTTCATTGGTCTGAATAAAGCATGTAAGTAAACAATAAGCATCACAAGTTATGGATGATGACAGGTTAATAGATGGCTTTTCAGTATACTCCATTCTTTCACGTGAGGTAAAAATGACTCTCCATGGTGACATATTGCTGAAAAATGACAGCATGAAGAGACATTCCCATTTCAATTTAACTGCCAGTCAATGAACGTCGTATGAACTGGCTGTTCACACTTAAGTGTCTGGGGTGGAAAAGGCAGTCTCAAAACAAGGAATAGCTAACTGAACCAGATTTTTGATTAAAAAAAAAAATCTGCTGTTACTTACACTTATGTAGGGTAAAAAGCATATTAAAAAGAAAATCCTTAGCATTATCAATTTATTTATGTGCTCACTGTTTATGCTCCTCCTCAAGCTCAAGAAAGAAAGCTTCCATGTCTCCCCAGAAAACCCTCCCACAATTACCCTCCCCTGATCAGTTTAATTTCACCAACATGTTTTCACTCCTAGCCCTCAGCCCTAGCTGAAGCTTACCCACTACACTCACAGCACATTGTTGCCAATGCCAGAGGTCCTCTTTTTATGCGAAAAAAAGAGTAAAAATAAAGGACAAAATGACTTGTCAGCTTTCTCATCAAACTGGCAAAACCAAAGGGTTAAATTCTCCTCCTTATGTAGTCTCCAGTAATGAACTGGAAAGGCTGTAGAGAAGAGGCAACCTCTAGTTCAGAGAGGTCCCTGTTCCTGCAGCGGAGTCCAGTTAACCCTTTGTGGAGTTGCAGCTACTCAGAGGGGTTTCATTTCTAGGGATCAGAAAGGGAAAATGTCTCATTCAGATGTGAAGTCATCTCTTCCTATCTCATCCCTCCTCTCACCACTGTGCAAAAATATCCTGGGCCAAAGACAACAGGTGACTTCACAGAGAGAAAGGGCTCAGAGGATGAGGCATTAATTATCATCTCTCTGTCTTTGTCACTATTGTTCCACAAAGGACGAACACAGAGGGCAACAGTAGGACCATTGGATTCCTGGAAAGTTCTGTCTATCAAACATCTCACCAAGACCCATTTACTCAGGTGTGTTCAGTGCTGATAACACAAGTGCAAGCAGCTCTGAAAACAAAAGACCTTCAGACTCATTCATTCATTCACTCATTCACAGAATCAGGAGAAAATTAATACTGCCTAAGAACCACTGATGACCTGTAGGAACTGAAGAAAGGACGTTTCCTTATTAGAAAGAGAGTATTTTGTCTTTCAGTTGAATAAATATTTCCCGATTTCCACATAATGCTATTGCTATCAAGTCTGTGCTAGCAAGTCTGTTATTTGGCATGTTATGGTCTCTCTCTTACCTAGGCTTAGCTGAATATAGGTGATAACATTCATACAGAAACATTTTTCCCCTGAAGTTCTCAGCTCCTGTTGTTTACATTATCAGGATACACAAGATTTGGCAAGCACAGGTGTATCTAAAGCTTAGTTGCATTCACATCTTAGCACTGAAAATTCCAGATCATAAGGGTCCTTTTTTCCATGGTTCTATTTGTACTATATGTATAAACATGAATTTATCTATCTCCTACTTCAGACACTGCTTTTAAAATCTTGGTTCTAGGAATCTACAAAGTTAATAATGGGTTTTCTTCATTTTTGCCAGTGATCAGAGAAGGAGGAGTTCAATACCAAAGGAAACACATAAGATAAGGCAGGTTAAAGACATAAAGGTCTATCTCCCACACACACTCAGTGTATATCAAATCTCAAGCTCAGTACATAGCCAACAAAAAGTACATGCAGAAAGTCAGCCTACACCAAAGAAAAGCTTTGAGCTGCAAGACCTTGGTGATCTTCTCATTACTGTCCCTCTCAGTGCAGTCTGGTTCCCGTCATCGCTGCAGCCTGCAATACCCTCAAAATGTGTCACCCGCACCTAGCCTTGAGCATCTGTCCCTGCAGGGGTACCAGGGCAGGACATGTCCTCCAGGGAACACACACAGACGACATTAACAAACTGGTCACCTGACAGGACTGCTTATCCACATAAAAGCTACAGAAATAGCAGCTTTTTTGCAGAGAGAAAAAGTAAGAAGAGTTAGTTCAGATGCTGGCACTAAACCTGAGTTGTTCCTTTTTTTTTTTTAACCATATTCTTGGGTGATCTAAAAAATTTAGACTTTTTGCTTTCATTTACAGTGGGGTTTTTTTTCCTATTTAAAAAAATATGTACTTCTGACAAATATTTTATAATGTAAATGGACTTCACCAGGCTGCGTGTCTAAGATGGAGCTGCTTTTTTATTTCAGCTTGTCCACTAATGGTATTACTTTAGTCTCCAAGGATCTACCTTGTACTCTTAAGTCTTCCTTTTTCAATATTTTTATTTCTACTGTAAGATACCTCCAGGTCACATTGGTTTAAAAAAAGAGGGGAAAGTTAAACCCACACATTTAGAGATGTAGATTAAAAATTTTTAGATCATAACTTTGTTATTTGACATAAAGTACACGAACTGCTTTAAAAGACGGTTAATAAAATTTTAAAATTTTAATACATTGGTTAGTATGGTGCCGTCCCATTTTTTCCTAATGAGTTCTACTCATCAATTTTATATTCCTGACTGTTGCAAAAGCCACATCTACATTAGTATTTTGTGCCCATGCACTTTTATTTAAAACTCATTTGAAAGGTTTTTACAGATAATACTGCAAACAGATAACTGGGTTTTGTCACCAACTTATGAATTTCATTGAAGTCCCACAGTAAAGTTTTTTTCCATGCACGAGCATGCTAATTCTCATTTTAAGATAATTTCCAGACTTCATGAAGGAGAGTTCAAAACAGCACTAAAGCGTAGTATAAGTGTCCAGGAATCAGAAGACAAAGAAAGCAAGTTCCTCCAGTTAATACCTGAAGCTTTTAAAAGCTTTCAAACATGTTTCAAACATTTTGAACTCGAATACTGCGTATGTAAATACATTTAGATTTGCAATCTGAGGCTTGGAGGACAAAGGGATAGTTAAACTACACTGAATCACACAAGAATCATTAGGAGCATCAAAACCACAGTTTCGAGATTGCATGTCCCTATTTCTGATAAATGTATTCAAAATTACATGGGGGTTTTTTCCTAATTAATGCCACTTGACAGTAGGTCACCAGGTTTTTGACTGATCACAAAAATCCTCATGAAGAGAAAATAGATGTTACTGAAATATCTACAGAAGATCTCAATGTACAGAAATCTAAAACTGCCTATATGTATTTCAGCAACAGGAAAAAAAATTAATTTCTTAAGCATGTTGTTTACTGAAGGAGGCTAGGAAAGTTTTTAGAAGAATCATATCAGTAACATGGAAATTCTCAGAAAGCACAGGTGTTCTCTCCAAAAAAAATCAACACCTCCTTGCCTATATTTAATCATTATTCATGCTGCATATAATTTATATAGAAATGTATATATGTAGTGGTTTATATATGTTTATTTTTACATATTCATATAGAAATTCCTTTTGTTATAAGGATGGAATGAATCCACCTTTTTGATTCATCACACTCCAAATAGGAGACATTCAGCTGTGTTAGCAATAAAAACAGTGACACAATTTATACTTTCATGGAAATAATTTCAAGACAGAACTGATGGAAATAATTTTGCTAAGCATTTTCAAAACAGATATCCACACTAGCAAGCATGCATGTTTCAAGAAAAGCTGTGGGTACTGTACTAACAGGCTGTCACTGCAGGACCCTGACTTCAGGTGAGATCCTCGGGCTTTCACTGACCTGTCATTTATGCCTGACTGTGCCCCAGCTCCACTGACATTACCAACAGGCGTAAAGCACAGGCACGATGCACTACCATGAAGAAAACGTGTCTGGCATCTCTGCTCTTTTTTCTACCACAAGAATCACTGGTTAAAAGACTCACATGAGCTGAACAGGGAGCAGAATTAAAATTCCTGTCTGCCCAGAGGGACCTGAGCTTGCATCAGCCCGATCCCAGGCGAACCATCTGCAGAGTGCTCTGGGCACAGCCAGCGGGCTGCTCCGGGCCAGAGCTCCTTCAGCCCGCCTCAGTAACGATGCGGTATGATCAAATATTCACTAGGACAGAGAGGGGGCTTGAGCAAACAGGGCTCATGGGAAAAAGGATCTAGGCTCCAAGTCCTATTCCAGCTCTTGTATTTTAGGAGGCAGTGCAAAAGGGGAGTGGGTACAGGTCACAGACCTATCCCCTGGCGTTTTCAACTGACTGCTGTGCACAACTCCCACCCTGCTGTACTGCTTTTGTGGGATCGCCCATTTTGATGGATCTTGCACGAAGACACCAAGCCTCTAAGCATAGATTTTCCGACAGGTTCAATAGTGTTAAGATTTTGCATCTTCAGCATTGTGCACCCAAATAGGAACTCAAATGGCTAACTGAAGGCCCAAAACATTATTCAGGTCTGATTAAATAATGAAACATCACCTCTGCCATCTATTCTATTTGTATAGATCCGAGGATCAATCAAGAATTACACCCATATTTCCACAAGCCCACGACACAGATACTCACGCAGAGACTGTACCATCATCATGTACCATCAACTGTGTCAGCATTACGGTACACCAGATCAAGGGCACCACATTCTCCGTACTTTCACAACCAAAGAGCCGCCTGTCTGAATTTCCAAAAGTGCATTGTTAAAGTAAATATCCAATATCCAGGTGGGTGGCTTAAATTTCACAAGTGCTGAGAGTCCAGCAGCTCCCAGATAAAGTTGCATCTACATAGCATTCTTGAAGATTTTGTGACCATATTTGACCTTGTAGATACTGTTGAATCTTAAAGAACTCTTAAACAGTGCCTCCTGGTAATAAAAGGTATTCTGAAAACAAACGGCCAAGCAAGTCACTGAAATCAGTCTTATCAAGAGCAGAAAGTTTTAAAGGCCTAGAAACCTTATGCAGTCCAAGACAGTATTACCCACTATAATGAAGATGGGCATTCTAAGCAAATTAAAGTTCAGTTAAGAAGATGGGCACGGAGATAAAATTTTTCCCTGAGGAGAAGAGGGTAAAGGTTTTAGACTAGGTTTTCAGAACAGCTGTCCTGTTATATGTTATCTATATATGCAATGGATACCCTTTTACATTTTGATTTTTCTTCATTTCTGCGCCTGTAGTGTTGGTGTTTTCCATATGTTGAAGGAAGATGAGAAATATTAGAAGAAAAACCAGAAGTGGTGGGATGTGGCACAGCATCTAGCACAAGTGAGATCTTAAGCTTGTAACAACTACCATTATCTTATTTCCCTCCCTCACACCTCATCATATGCAATCAAAAAGCTCTAGAATCAGCATTAGTTAAATCTTACCACCTTTTACCTCAGATGGATCCAATACAGTTTTAGTGAAGAAACTATTCTTTTATATTCATCAGAAAAATTTATTTCTACCCGACCCAGAACTTTCTATAAACCTGCAGGATGTGAGAATGGTCCCTGGTAATTAGGGTACCGACATAAGAGATGGCATATATGGGTCTCAGGTCTGCCCACCGAGCTGTACAGCTAAAGCTGCTTCCCTGAAGACAGCCTGAGGCCAGCACCTCCCAGCATGCTATGTGAAAGTCCTGAGTTCAAATATCTGCTATAAATCAGAAAAAGAAATGCTAAGGACCTGCTTCTCCCATATTCACAGAGACCAGCACAGTTTTGAGAAGGGGGCATAGCCTCCTCAGTTAATGAATCTGTTGTGTTCATTAATAAAGCCTTAATTCAAAGCAAAACATCTGTTTAATAGGAAGAAAAATGAAACAAAACAAATGAACAAAAACCAACCAAACATAAAATTCCCCACAGCTTTACTTTTGCATTTCCTCTCCTCCACTTCTTTTTCCTATTCCCAGCAACACTGCTCAGTGTTTACATGAAGCAATTCCAGCTGCATGGCTTTCTGCTCCTATTCAACTCCCTGGGCAAACTAAAAGTAGGAACTTAGCAACCTTTCTTCTTTTCAAATTTCTTGTTTCTTTGTTCATTAAAAGATATGTTCTATAAAACCTGTCTCTCAGAATCCCCAGTGTAGCTGTCTGCTTCAGAGATGTTCACACGAGACTTACCTTATTCTCAGCAGAGAGTCTCAGGCACATCAGGGCACAATTCACCTTCCTGAATTCAAATCTTTGCTGTAAATCAGAAAAAGAAATGCTAAGGAACTGCCTCTCCCATATTCACAGAGACCAGCCCAGTTTTGTAAAAGGAACATAGCCTCCTCAGTTAATGAACCTGTTTGCTTTCATTAAATTAAATATGTTACATTAATTAAATTTCATTAAAGCTACCCAGACTAGGATTCAGCTGTCTAAATGTAGATGTCTAATGGTATTTTTGATGCCCTAGGAAATTCCACCTGGCCAGCACCTCTGCAGGACACAAAACTCCCATGGCCCATGACACATCAGCCAGCCAAGTGCAGATGACTGGGATACCCTAAAGCTCCACCCCCTTTGTTGTTTTGGCCTGAAGCACTATAGACCAGCGTTGAAGTAAATTCCCAAAGTGTTCCCATTTACTAAGTGTCAGATTGTTTTGTAGAGCAGTTTTGGTTATAACTAAGTCAAAAACTCACTTCACATTTGCAGATGCACTCCAATATTTAATAGGGACTTATGGATCCAAACCCATGACTGATCCTTCAGACAGTTTCAAGGGACACATGATAGGGACACCTAGATTGGGGACCAGACTGAACCTATTCTGAAGTAAAATACCCAGATTACAAGTAGGAAAATTTTAAAGTCCTCAGCACCAGATGCTTTCATCTACAGATCTGCTTCTCTCATGATGACTTAGTTTTTTGACAGGCTGTGTCCCGTCCACTGACAAATAAATGAATGCAGGGCATTGTTCACTTACTATCAGTTTTATTCTACTTTAATTCTGTGCCTTCTGTGCTCTACCTTTACCTCTCAAAATAACAGATAGAAGAATTAAAATATTTTATTATTATCATTATTTCAAAGACAAATTATCAAATTCATTTATCAATTATCTAAATAAAAGCTTTAAAAGGTGTAGCTGAGTACCAGGCTTAGATGATGGTGGAAAAGGACATCAAAACTACAGGCAAAGACACCAATTTCCTGGTATGTGCCAGAAGATAAATGACATAAACCAACACAACAGCAAATGAGAAACAGTATAAGTCATTTCCCCTTCTGATGGAAATCAGAAGAGTCAGTTTTGGTCCCAAGAGAATAAAAATTCCTATAACAACTTCATTTTTCTTTAACCTTTCAGACTTTAAAATCAATCAGACCTTTGATTTAGAATTTAAACATCTAATTTTTTTGGCCACTTACCCCAAATTAAGCCTTACTACTAATTAAAATTACAACTTTGAAAGGACAGGTAATGGCACTGACATATTTGTGTAGTATATTAGCCCTTGAAGTCTGAAGTCAATCCTTGCTGAGGAACATGAAAAACAAGCTTTCACTAAGAGATTCCACACAATAGAATCATTCAAAAACTTACACTTTCATAGGTGGTAGCATGAGTCTTTTATTTGATTTAGTATTAAATTATCTACCTTTCAGATTTTTAATCGATGTCGGAGGTCACCCTGACAGTTTGGCAGCTAAAAGGCTGGCTTACACTGCTGGCAGACTTTTGTTATTTGTCTCATAGCAGACAGTCCTTGCTAAACAGCATGGAAGTGCAGATTTTTCCTCATAGACGCATCAAAGAAGAGTAAAGTTCTTTAAAGTCTAAGGCTTTTACTTGCTCTTACCTGCAGTTGCATAGTAACTATGTGTTTTTGGGATGAGACATTCTGTTCTATCAAAAATGTTTGCATTTGGCTACTGAAGATGGGTACACTGAAAGATTACAGTTTCTGTCATGATTTAGATAAGCAGGGGTGAAATCTATCAGCAAATACATTGCACACACAATATTTAGAAATCTGACAAATCATAGCAGAACCATATCCCTCAAACCTAAAACAACTAGTGTGTGCAGGAGTTCAGCCATGGGTGTAAAGTGCGTCTCTCAGGGATAGTATACCAGCAAGCTAAATTTGCCTGTAATCCAAGTACGTAACACATCAGGTTTTTTTCCTAGCTGAGTTCATCAACAGCCAAATGCAAGAGCACCAGTGCCCTTATTGTTTCATTTGAGACTCAGCTCAAGAGTCTAACAGACAGAATGCAGACATATGCACCAGACAGTGAAATGTAAAAATGTAAATGTAAACACTCAGTAAGTCAGCTTTACAGCTGACTTTTCAGTATTCTTTAGGAAGCTATCCTGAGCTACATGTATTTTAATGTTATAAGTTTCTCCCCTGCTATTCCATGGAGATTTTCTTTTCTTAATGCCCTCTATAAACTTCCAATCGTGTAGTACAACTTTTTCCAAACAAACAACAACAACAAAAAATCTTCCATCTATAGTTATACTAAACTTTAAAGTTATAAACAAGGTCACCAATACTAGGTATAACCGCTGTCTCTCTTTTAAAGAGGGTGGTAAAAAGCAGGCAATTGCCTTTAGGAAATCAATTATCTGAAAGAAAAGATTCTTCTAACCAAGACATAAATATACTGAGAAACATCTCAGAGTCTGAATTAAGTAGACAAGGAAGATTCATAAGTCTCATTAAGAGAAATATCACAGAAATAAGCACCAGACAGCCATAAAAGACAAACTGTTAAATTGTCTCTCCCAGTGTAGGGCTCTGTATGCACTTACTGCTATTCATGTTTTATAACTGCTCGAGTTAATGGATAAATTAATTATCTAATTGTCGGCACAGGGACAGATCCTTACAGGTTTCATCTGCCTGGATTTGTTTGCTGAAGTGATGCTAAACTCACTTGCATAAGCTTGCAACCTCATCACCACCAAAATTCAAGAAGACAATTCAGAATATGGTAATTTGGTAGTTTGGGGACTTAAACATACAGTTAGGCTGGTATTTCTCTATTTAAGTATTGATTGTTCTCATTTTTGAAGTATGCTGACAGTGTCTAGAATCAGATTGGAGATGTTAATCATTACCAAAACACCACCAGGCTCACTGCCTCTTTCTTCTCTGAGTGTCAGTGACAAATGCTTAAAATCACACTGAATAACACGCACATAGGCAAAAGATGCCAGCTGGGTTCACAGAGCAGTACATAGTCCATCTTGCCAGTCAAGCACCACAACCTGTGTGGAAAACAGGCAATAAAACAGAATCCATACAGTTCAGTGCCTCTGACTACCATCTCTGAACTGCTCCTTTCCTTGAGGATGTCAGGGAAACTTACAGAGAGCAGCCAAATTTGAAGTTGTTGATCTATTTTCTCCCACTAGTCTGCATGTGGATTAAATCCCAGCAGCACACTGTAAAAAACAAAACAGAAATCAGGACTCCTGAAAGAGCTGCCTCCTTACTTGATAATACTGTACCTCCTGCAACATGACAAGTTCTTAACTGTGCCTGTTAATATTTCAATGTCTTAGATGTGGTTTTAGTTCCCTAACAACACATGAGGATTTCTTGACATAGATATTAGCATCTGTGATAACTTGTGGCATTGTCAGCTTAATAATAATTTGAATTTGGAAGGGCTCAGTTCTGTTTCCAGAGAGGATTTTTTGGGACCTAAGGTTTTATTCAGTTAGGTGATGAACTAATGACTTGGAACCATCCCTTTTACAATAGAGGAGAAAAAACAAAGGCAAACCGAGCAATAAGTACAGATTAAGTTTAAACAACCTGCTGACCCATAAGGCTATGCACTTACATAGATCATGTCCCATTTGTCCTCAGTTGAGCCCAAAGCCTGAGCAGGAAGGTCTTTCCCTCCAGTCCATTTCCAGGAGTCGAACTCCAAAAAGAAAGCTGGACACTCTTATCTCTCAGCAGAGGCTGGAGACCAACATCAGGGACACTTCCTCTGTGCAGTTTCTGGAGGACAGTATCGAGCACCCCTTCACAGCTCAGACACGTGCTTAGCAGGGGGAGGGAGGAGGTGAAAGCCAGCCCCCCCATGAGGCTCTGCCTGAGAAACTGCTGATGTGAGTTGGAGATCCCTCACCTCCCCTCCCAAACCACTCACCCTGGGTTCCCACAGCATCAGACATTTACAGGCCTCAGAAAGTCATCTCTGGCACAAGGCTTGTTGGAGATCTCAAGATGCTCTAGTCAAAAATTTTAGTTTCAACAAGAAGCAAGTTCATGTGTAAATCCAGACTCTGATACAGGTTTTACAGAAAATGTTAATACAGGCATGTTTTTAAAACCTAACTAGCCCTTTAAAAGACTTGGATTGAAAAATAAAAGCTCCTAAAACATTCTGTTTGAAAGGAAGCGTAATAAGGAAAATAAGTTTTCTGACAGACTGAGATCTTGTAGCCTTCTCTTTCATCTACTCCTTATTACCTTGCTTGTTGTTCTATTAGACATATCACACTCACACAGATGTGGCACTAATTACAGGGTAGGAGTTGCCAGCTGCCTGGGAGGATAAAGCTACTCTGACATTATCCCATCAGGCACCCAACAGTGACTTAGGAGATATAACCATTTAGCTGACCCCTTTGTAAAGAAGCAGGTGCCATCTGAGCATGCTGGGAAATCCTTTCTAATGCAGTCAGCTCCCCCTCAGTAGTTCACGGTTTAAAGTAAAAATAAAATAGCAACGCCTATCATTTTGCACACTGAAGTTAGGCACAAATTGCTGAGGTTTTCAGTGGGAGTATCACTTGCTGAAGATAATTACAGCTTAGTATGTTACTCTACTAAAAAATATTTCGGTATTGAAAATGAAAGATGTTTGGGGGGCATCAATTGCACTTTATATTTTGGACTTGATTTTAGTCTAAGATCTACACTTGAAGCTACTTCTGTCCCAAAGCTTGGGTACAGGTAAAGAAGCACCAAAATTCTTCCCTTGAAATCATTTCCAATTTTGGCAGAAGCCTGAGGGGAAACTTTTGACCAATCAAAAAACCCAATGACTTTGGTAGGTTTTTGAAAACTTGAGGCTGAGATTCAAGCACGCTTTATAGTCAAAATTATTCCAACTTTCTAGTGTTTTGTTGGTGTTGCTGTGGCTGCTGTTGTTTTGGCTTGAAGAACTCATCTGGCTGCTCTCGTACCTTCTTCTGCTCTTACAGAATAGCAGTGGCACAAAGTTATTTTGATATCAAATGCATGAATATTGGCACTGCATCCACCTAGTAGGGCAATAACCACAGTAAAGTTATCTAAGCACTGAATGACATATGATGTTTTTCCACAGGAAAGCACGCGTGAGAGGAGGACGTGAATGAAGACAGGGAAGGGAGGACAGGGACATGCAGCAGGAGAGAAATACACTGAGGATGCTATGAAGTTCTTCTGGTCTGGTGCAAAAAAGGTGTTAGCCACATCATACAGCATGTCCAGTGCTCATCCTAGAGCTGTAAGAAGACATCCCAGGGAAGCTGCTCTGCCTCAGTCTCTAATCCCTTTTCAGCCATTGGGATGACAGATAACAATGAGCCACACCAAATCCAGGCACAAGGAACCTGTCTCCTAACTTTCATGCCACACCAGGTAAAAAAAGGTGACCTGCACCCATGCCACCAATGTGGATGCTGAACATGTTGCCGTGCTGAATGGGATGTGGTCAGCTTTGACTGGGTACCATGGGTACACAGCAGCATGCCAACCCTTGCTCCCCGCTCCCCATGCTTGGCTCAGAAAAAGCACCTCCTTCCTCCTCCACCCTCGTCACTCCACACTCCTCCTCTCACTGCCTGCCATTTCCAGACTAAGCTGGAGCAAAGCATGACTGCACCAGCTGCACCTGGCAGAGGTGCCAGGATGACCGTAAATCTGCACGCCACCCAAATATGCACAGCCCATGCCTACTTGCCCCTCTCTTTCCCTTCCCCTCCTCTCTCTTCCCCGGCTGATGACCTCAGTGTGGAAGTGGACATGGCCAGGAGCAATGCCACACGAGCAGGGAAGAGCAGTCACCAGGTGGTCACCCAGTCCCCAGGCTGGAGAGATGTGAAGATGTCAGGGCAGCAGCGGTTGTCCTTGGGGCAAAGGCAAAAACACAGGAGATGTTTTAGCAGATGACATCATGGGAAACTTTGCAGCCAGGGATCTTCACCATCTTCAGGATTATGTGAAAGCTGAGAAAGAATCAGAAAGATTACCTAAAAGTTGCACTTAGAAGCCAGAACTGACACAAATGTGCATGCAGTCCCGTGGTACAATTTTCACTGTACACCAGTTATAACTCCTATTATACTAGAAATACACCCAAATGAGGATCTCACCACATTCAGATGAGCCTGTGTGTTCACTTAGCAAGAGTTGCAGCTTCAAATCCTATCTCAAGACCTCTACTCGTGGTTTCTTGCGTCTCAGTCGCTCACCCCACAGACCCCTGTAATGCCAGTGATAATGCATGCATGAGCAGCTCTCCCGAAGACATACAAGAAATCCAAAGAATGAAGTCCAAACTTTCTCTTCTCATTTCATGTGCTCAGCTACACCACAAGCTTCCTTTACACCCTTAAATATTAACACAGCTATTCTCTTGATGTGACTTCTCATTATCATATGAATAAATGATTAATTGTCACTGTACCGAGCGAGTGCAACTTTTATAACTATATGAATCAGCACTGTGCCAAACCCTTCAAGAATAGTAAGAGTGTTCAAGTATTTATTGCACTTTATTGCTTCCTGGATCATTTAAAAGGAGTCACTGACAAACAGCCATTTACACAGGCTTGAAAGTTTGCCTCGGATGTACTGAGCGGTTCTGTATTTCAAAATGCAGACATACCTTCTTTCCCAGCAATTTAACACTAGGTCTTTGGCAGAAAACTCCACAGCTTGTCCAGCAAATGCTACTATTTGCAATGGCACATCTTGTGTGTTACCAGAAGATAATTTTAATGAAACTTTGAGCATAATTTTAAGTACTGTTCTAACAGTCATGCTGGCTTTGGTGATGTTTTCCATGGGCTGCAATGTGGAACTTAAGAAATTCTGGGGCCATGTGAAGAGACCCTGGGGTATATTTGTGGGTTTCCTTTGCCAGTTTGGAATTATGCCTCTCACAGCCTTCTTGCTGTCCTTGGCCTTTAATGTGCTTCCTATTCAAGCTGTTGTGGTGCTTATCATGGGATGCTGTCCAGGGGGAACAGCCTCTAATGTCATCGCTTACTGGGTGGATGGAGACATGGACCTAAGGTAAGAGCAGCCATTCTCTAAGTAGTTCATGTGGCTTTTTACGTTGTAAACTTTATATTGAAAAGGACTGTCTGATTTTTTTCTTAGCTTCCTGGCCTATGCATGGTGGAGCTTTTTTCTTGTAAAGATGTTTGGTTACTGTAATAGTAGTAAATATAACCAGAATATCAAATATCCTTGGTTCACTGAGAATTCATGTAGAAGATAGCACAACAGAATTGTGCATATGAGAAAATGTCTTTACTATAAATCTTCAGATCCTGAAAAAAATATAATTTATGAAGACCGCTAAGATACTAAGGATTATGAAATCTTTGTCCAAGTTAGAACTATTTTTGTGATTTTGTTTCTCCCAAGATCTTGGGCAGTAAAAAAAAAAAGACTAACAAAGGATTTTAGGATCTGAATCCTCTGTACAAAATAGTGGCTATGCAATAGTTCTTGAAATAATGTTTCTTGAAAAAGACCACCTGTGGAAAAATTTTTTCCTTCCTTTTGTGTTCTATACAATGAATAGACAGGCATAGATTTTCTCTTTGGGAACTAATACGAATGAAAATCATTTGTGGTAATTCTATCTGCTCCTGGAACCTTCTGCAAAGTCTTCAAACTGAGGGAAAATTTTACAGGCTAGAAGCCACTGACTAAGGCAGCCCTGCATATTGGGGGCAATGAAAAAATTCCTTTGTGGCGTAGTGTGATGGTCTCGGTGACAGGGTGCTCTGAACTCAGAAACAGATAGTAAGGCACCTGGCATGGTCTAGGACATCAAACATGCAGGACAAGTGAACCCTACTCTTGATGCAAATTCCATGGGAGTTTCATTAACTCTAACAGCCTTTAAAAATAAGCCATCTTTTTATTTTTAAATCCTGATTACTTTAAAATAAACAGGATCATTTCTGTTTCCCAGAGACTAACAAATTGGAGCATTCATCCAATTTATAATATGCTAGTCTGAACTAGAAATGGAAAAAATAATAGAAGAAAGAAAGATGTAGAGCTAGGATGAATAGACTAAGAGTGTTAATATTTGTAGCTTTAATAAGATATTTTTTCTACCCTTTGAAAATAGTGAACTTTTCTGTCAGAGACAGGTGTTAAAGTAATACCAGCTTTCGAATTATGCATGAGGTCAGCTCTGCTAATCACCAATTTCCTCACTGTGGAGGAAAGACCTATGATATTAGGAACTGTAAGACACTTAATTTCAATAAATACAGGTCTAAGAAACCTCAGATGGAAAGATATCTAGCACAAGTCTGAAATTCTGTCCTAATCTTTCCTTGGAAGAGTGCACTGAGCTAAACTCTGCTTTCTCAGCTCCTTAGGTTCAGAGTTGAGCCACTGAATTCAATAGTAAAAATCAAAATGATGATGCTATAAATATGAGTAGGGTTTATATCCCATGATGCTGGCAGAGGGTGAATTGAAAATACCTATAAAAGGTTATAAAGACCTTTACCTTAAGAAGCCAAAGGCTTTTGATGAGTACCTTTGTGACAATAATGCAGGGACCAGAGGATATGGGATGTACAGCAGAGACTGCAATACAAGCATCTTCAGTTCTTGATAGAAGAATAACAGTATAAGTAGGTTGGCTGGAGCCAGCACAGTATTGTAGAAAACCTGCCCATCATATCAGACAAGGTTTTGGTTTTAACTCATAATATTTTATATTTATACATAACAACCTATCACCATTGTCTACAGTCCTGCTTCAAAATGTTGCAGTGCAAATAGACCACAAGTTAGAGCAAGAATTAATTTTCTACTGTTCATATAATCACAGAGATTAAGTATGAGGTTTTATACCTTTCTTAGTAACTCAGACCCAGATGATATCCTCTAAAGCTTCCCATAGGGACATTTGTTTTTGACATCTCTTGATGTTTCACAAGAACAACTGCTTCTGAAACACCATCTCCTCTTCTCCACAGCTCCCCGAGGAGCTTCTGTGAGCAGAGGGACTGGGGTTAGAGAGAGTGCAGACTTTGGAGCAGGATGCAGATACAGGGACAGTACAAAGATGTAGAAAATATAGAGGTAGGAAAAATAAGCTCTTTCATCCATTTGGGTTTAACTTGACCTTAGTTGTAGCCCATGGCTCTTTTTAGTCTGTGTTTAGGAACTCTCTTGCCAGAGGGTCCTACAAAGTTTCATCCAAAGAGTGTGAAGAAGAGAGTGACAGGAACCAAAATTAATGCAGATATTCCTGTGATTTCTGTATTAATTGTTCCAGATTTCTCTGGATTTGCCCAGTTTTTGGGATGGGGTCAGTAGCCCCTTTTCTGAGGGAAAGAGACACAAAAGAGAAATCAGAAGTGAAGCTCATAAGGAATTTTCCAAAGAACACTGTCTCATTTTTATGTCAGAAGAGTGTGATTTGTAGGTGTAATTTTATCTATTCTAATCAGATTCTGAGAATTTTCTCCTTATTTTAGCTGTATTGTCTTTTCCTCCTTCTTCATTCCTCTAGCAGAATGCATCTTTTAGTATAAGGTGTATCAGGCCTGATGGTTTTAAGACTTTATATTTTAAAACAGAAATGTCTTTGCACAAATCAAGGAATAAACCAAACTTATGCTCAGCTTCACTGAGTAATTCTCAGCACCTACTCTTTGGCCTAGAGCAAAACAAGCAAGAAAAGGGAATTTTATTACTTCACACATCCTAGACAATGAATTTTTTTGGTCTGTGCTGTGGACTTTGGAGTGAAATTTTAACACTCTAGAACTGCTGGTATAATGGAAGGTTCCACTTGATGTCCATCTGACCCTGTCCAGCTTGTCACCCTTTCAGAAGGCAGACAGACAGACAGCATGCAGACAGACTTGCCAACAGACCTTCCTGATGGCCACCTGTCTGACTGCCTCGTTTGCACCGGAAGTTATTGTTCTGCAGCTGCAGAACACATTGATATTTATGTTCCTTTCTTTTCAGCAGAAGCCATTCCTTCCATTTCATTTTTTCTAACCTGATATACAGGAAAAATTGACCATAGCCAGCAGCATTTCTTGACCAACTTTTCATAAGCTCTGAAGTTG
Organism: Strix uralensis; assembly: GCF_047716275.1. Lineage (NCBI taxonomy): Eukaryota > Metazoa > Chordata > Aves > Strigiformes > Strigidae > Strix > Strix uralensis. Next base: position 76,185,991 of record NC_133973.1, read on the forward strand.
TATTAAGAAGATGAGAAAGACTATACGTTAGCATGAGATGAACTGTCACTCTAACCAATTTCTCTGCAGCATCAGCATGACAACTTGCTCCACGCTGCTTGCAATGGGAATGATGCCACTTTGCCTCTTTGTCTATACCAAGATGTGGACTGACTCTAATGCAATTGTACTCCCCTATGACAGCATTGGTGAGTCCAGTGAACCAGCACTTTCCCTTCTGACTGTCTCCTTTATCCTCCCTCTAGTAACAACCACCTTTATACCATCATCCTGCAGAGTCAGGATGTCATGAAGAGTTATGAAGAAATGACCCCAGATTTTTAAAAATATTCATCCTTCTACTTTCCAATAACTTCCATGGGAAATAGGTACCTAGATCACTTCATGTCATCCACAGCTCTGCAGAACAGACTTGAAGTCACTATAAATAATGTGCAGATACTTATGACAAGATTGTGCATGTTTTTCTTTCCAAATGATTTGGAGACCTGTGTGGTACTGGGATAAGAATATAGAATAATTCACAGAGGAATAGCTGTTTCCCCTGGATGAAAGTGTTTGTAACAGCTTTAAGGCACAATCCTGCAAAGTGCTAAGTGCGGAGGCCATAATCTGGCAAAGTACTTAAGCACACGTGGATAATTATGCAAGTGATTAAAACTGCTGAGTCTCTTTGAAAAGCCACAATCTGCACCACCAGGAGTGGCTTCATTTGACTTCCTGTCAAAAATCTCATCCAGCTACAAAGAGAAAATAGTCAAAGTATTTGGAAATACATGCTCCAGTGCTTTGCAGAGCTGTAGCCCTAGTGCTTATCAAGTGCGGTTCCATGTTGTGCTAATCTTGAAAGCCAGCAGAGTCACTTTCATATTCTTCAATTTAATTTCCCATTGTCCTGAGGAAAAAAAATCACGTACATCGCTTGTGCTTTCAAAATAAATACTGGAGGGGGGAGGCCAAAACAAAAGAAGCTCTAAACCGGTTTTTGATATGGTACAGTAGCAAAACACCTGCAGACAAAATGAACATTTAATATAGCTACTCACATCACAGGATAGTGATGATTAGCACACTCAAATTTTTGTCTGCCTTTCTGATGCAGGTGAATGAGCATGTAGCTCAGCAGAATGGCAATTACTTCAACAGGCTGCCAAAGATAACAGACTTTATAGAAAAGCAAATGGGCAGGTGTGTGTAGAGCACGCATGCGTACTCTGGAGTGTGCATATCAGAAACATCCTCTGAAGGTTTGCTCTGTACCCCCAGCCACTTTACTCCGTGTCTGTCCTCCTGTCGTGAACTTCTGCACAATACATGGGTTTAATTTCTCTTCTCCTTTTTTACAGGAATTTCACTGGTGGCTCTTATAATTCCTGTTTCATTTGGAATGTATGTTAACCACAGATGGCCTAGTAAAGCAAAAATCATACTTAAGGTAGGATATATAAGGCTGAAGCATTAGTAATTATGGATAAATTATAGAAACAGCGGCATCACTGAAGCAGTACATTGCTATTCATAGTATTAATATCTGACTTCATAAGAGCTGGGAAGTTTTCAGCAGAAAACAAATAAGACACTGTGGAAATGTACTGCTTTTCCCCTGCACAAAAGTGCATGAGTTGCATACATTATTAGAAACCATCATTATCCAAAGAGCCTACTTTTGTCTTTCACTACAACTATGTTAGTAATTGAGTTCAGTTTATAATGTAAGCTGAAATTGGAAGGAAAATCATTCAGGTCAGCTGGAAGCAGTTTTTCTCTGCAAAATAATAAAAAATGAAAACATTCCGGATCAAGAAAAACCTTTCTGCAATTTTGAGTGTAGAGTCAATTTTTATTAAAAAAAATTTTGAAAATGTTCTAACTTAAAAAAATCTAACAAAAATATTTTCAAAATTCAACTATCTTTACAAGATAGTTTCAGATGTATCAAAAATACTGGTTTTTTTGGCAAAAACTATTCTCACCAAAATAATAATAATAATAACAACAACAACAACATCAATTTAGCTGCATTTAGTGTTAACAGCAAATTGATCATTCTGAACATTAGGTTTAGGTTCAAAGTGATTGTCAGACGTGCTGAGTAGCCTTGGCCTTTGTTAACCATTCTTAGTTAACACATATATTTTCTAAATTTTCTTTAAAAAACACTAATCTGGCAACTTGTTCTTCTACCTATACTTTGTTATCATTTCAGCTCAGGAAGCATAGAATACAAATAAGGTCCTTTTATGTCAATTCATTTTCTTAAACTGTTAGCTTAGTGTGTTGTATTTTTAAAGGCACTCACAGATTACTTATGAACTTGGATACTATTGAGTGCTGGTTTCAAAATCATATTATTCCTGTTTAATCAGTTAAGGGAAAAACATGGACTTGAACTCACATGAAAAGAAACTCTACTTGCTCTTTCAACAAAACACTGTTTCATCTTCTTTCTTACCGAGTGGGTGAGCAACCCACAGTAGAGTCCATTGACAGCTTGCTTTATGTAGGACGACGAAGCAACAAGTGAAGATTGAGCCGTAGCTGTCAGATTAAGGTCTATATAGAGAGAAATGGAGAAAAGAGCACAAAGACAGTGTGTCAGGTGAAATAGAAGATCTTGTCATGGCCAGACCATGTTTCTTCTTCCTAGGTGCATGTGGTTAATAGTTCAGTCAAACAAAAGTACTTGTTCACTCAGTGCTCTTAAAAAGGCTTCAGTCAAAGACCGATGAAGCCAGTTCAATGGGAATACACATTTTAGCTGAGAAATGGATTGTCCTAAGCTTAGCCCTAGAAGACTGCTGGTGAGATCCCTGGCAATATATGCCATAAGGGCAGACATGTCACTTGGATATTGAGAAGAGAGTGAGTTATCACTTTTTTTGGCAAGCAGTAGTGAAGATCTCAATACATTCAGCCACAGGGAATAAAATCAACTCAGTGACTTTATCTATGTAGAAATGCTATAGGAGCTAATTTTCAAACACAAATTTTCAGCCACATTAAAGATTTACTCCTCCACTTGGCAAATAATTTCCTATCACTAACAATCTATCATCTAGTTAACATATGTTATACTAAGCTCCAGAGTATGACTGTTCAAGTGGGGAGGAAAAGTGCATTATACTACCTATTAGGCTGTCAGTTTCCCAGCAACTCTGGGGATATTTTTCTAATGTGTGCACCATTACTCGTTCACATCACACCTGTGAAATTATTTTTAATCTCCAGTTCTAAGTACAATTATAGCCAAGACTTCAAGAGACTAGTTTTACAGGTATCTGCTACTGATACCTATTATAGCTGTGCCTTGATCTATATCTGTAGTCACACATTAAAGTACATCATACATCTCCTGTTTGGGAAAAATGGCAGCTATCTAATCTGTCTGCCTGCTGTGAATTACATTGCCGTCAATTTTAGGTTTTATGTTTAAGATGTTTCGGTGACTCAGAGACGCTCACAGGCATGTTTGACATTACGTTTGATGCCATTACATTTTATTGGGGTCTCTTATTCACACAGTTCTTCTTCTTTCCCTTCACAGATCGGTTCCATTGTGGGAGCGATCCTCATTGTGCTCATTGCTGTGGTTGGGGGAATACTCTACAAAGGCTCCTGGATTATCTCACCCAAATTATGGTACATTGGCACCATATTTCCAGCAGCTGGCTATTCTCTGGGATTCTTTCTGGCCCGCGTAGCTGGTCTGTCTTGGAACAGGTATGGAATTCTCTGTGACAAAGACCTGTAGCCTTTTTTCAGCTGTAAAAAAAGTTTTTATTTAATGATTAATCAATGTTGAGAATGCTCTCTAAACATTAGATATGCTACAGAGTCACTCATTCCCCAACACAGGTTTTGGGATACTATGTGTGGATAAAAATTTTCTTGTGCACATTCTTACTTACAGATTATGACTATATTATACTGACTATACTGATTATACTCCAATCTTTCATATGTCTTCCCCTTGTGTGCCCATGTCCTACACTTCAAATGAGTGAAACAGACCTGACTCATAAGTGGGTTAGTACTGCAGTAGAATTTCTCATGAAGATGCAGCATCCTACAATTTAGAACATCGTTACAAGAGACAGAGATAGTGAGTGCCACATACATGGCTTGAAGGTGGATCACAGTCCTTTACAATTGTTGAACTGCCATAAATTTTGTGTGTTCTGGTGGTAACCGCCATATGACTTGTGGAGTGTTTTGGTGACTATGTGATCTGAAGGATACCATTTTCTTAGTTATTCATTACTGTATGTTTCTTACTTATCCAGATTACTAAAAAGCATAAGGACCCAGGGCTGCTATTTCACAATATTCTTTGTATTTTTCCCTTTAGATGTCGTACAGTGTCTCTGGAAACAGGCATGCAAAACACTCAGCTGTGTTCAACTATAGTACAGCTCTCATTCACTCCTGAACAACTTGAAGTGATGTTTACTTTCCCACTCATCTACAGCATTTTCCAGCTGTTGTTTGCACTACTAATTTTAGGAGGTAAAGTATATATATATTTTCTATCACAGCATTATAATTATCATTTTATTATTATAAGTCTCATTTTCATGGATATGGAAAAAACAAGAAGGGATAAAAATAATCAAATGAAAAATAGTTAAGTAATGACCCAAATAATTACTAAGCATAGCTACTGTGCTGTGCCCTGTACATGACTCAGAATATACATGGCTCAGTTCAAGATTTGGAAGAGCCCTTTTTTTCAACACAAGGGAGGGGATCTCCACCACCTACAACTAGGCACGTGAGAATACATTGAGCACAGGATTGTTATTACCCTTGGGTGAGGAAGGGCAAATACATCTTCCTGCACCACTCTGGGGTGCCTGGGCTTACAGCTGCCCCGCAGGGCCAGTCCCACAAACATGAACAAACTCCCTCTCCTACCAGCTGTTGAGAGAACAGGCATTAGCTTCATGGCTGATGTGAGAAAATATCATCCATTAGAGGTAAATGTCCCTTTTTCCTCCCTCATACACCTCTCATGAGTTACACTGCTGCTACTACAACTAACCTACCGAGGGTCAGAACCTTATACCTGTTGCTCACACCTAAAATCAGCTGTGACTGTTGAGCTCCCACTCCCAAACCAGCTGTCTTACCCGACACCAGAGCACTGCCCTAGGGACACAGCCTGCAAGGTGCAGCCCCAACTCCGACCTCTCTGTCAGGCAATGGTGTGGGGACAGACAAGCCACTTTATCCCAGCTCCTGCCAAACAGAACACAAGTAGAAGTAAGGGTCAGAACCACAGACCCAGCCAAGAGCCCAAAGGCTTCCTCAGGGAAACAGGCAATACTTTTAAAAGTCTCTGCACACCATAGGAACACAAAGCAGTCAAACACCAAATGCAGAATTTAAAATGTTTTCCTTGTTATTTTCTAAATGTACTTTTCCAGTGACGAGTGTTGTTGACATAAAATAATTAAACATAGCTTTAAAGAAACTGTCTGGAGGTGTTGAAATGTTTTAGCAATATAAGGAAGGAAAATGTTGCATGGTTACATATGATTACAGTGTCTTTTTTGGTTAATTGTTATAAGTTCTTTATATAATACTAAATATATATTGATTTCCAGGCTACCGTGTTTACAGAAGACACCGGGTCAAACAAAAGACAGATGTCGAGAAAACAGAGGAAAAAGAGGATTCAAAATCAACGTCATCACATGCTAAAACAAATGGAGGATTTATATCAAATGACACCAAATAGACAGTTACCTCTGTTCCCACCAGCTGGAAAGATATAAGATATACAGTTTTCTTAAAACTTTTTTTTCACATGCCATTGCTTTATGGAAATATTTAACAAAAGGAGAAGTTCTGCTGATATTGTACAGTAAGACTTTAAAATTATTAACTTATGAAAGATTTCTACTTTGATTTTGAACACAGTTTCTGCCACAATTGTAGAATCTGCTTTTGAAACGAATTCCCTAAAAATATTTAATGGTTTTTTATGGCTTATTTAAAGAAAGGCAGAATAAAGGTGGGCTATTGCTAAAAAAACAAGCCCATGATCCTGCAAATCTGTCTGCTGGTGTCAGCCCACACACCAAACAAAGAGAAATCTTGTAAAAGCACTTAAACAACAACAAACGTTGATGTGGAAGCTCTGACAAGGCTGGAGGACTTTCACTGAACATGAATCAGCCATCAAATTGGAACAAGCTAATAATGAAACCAAGTTGAATTTAGGTCAGTCTGAGCAGACTGAAGCCATTGCACTGTACTAGTTGCTTGAAACATTAATTTATTCTAAAGCTATAATTCTAACAAGTGCAAGGTACCTTATAACTCTCTTTTTTTTTTTTTGTCCAGAGTAATAGAAAGTAACAGCTTTGCATCTTCAGTCTGGGTCTTTTAGGTGCTAGAAACATGAACAGAGAGACAAAGCTGAGGGCATAAGCCTAGAGCAATTTTAGTGTGACAGCTGCATACAAAGGAGCAGGCAAAGATTTTGGAAGTGTAAGAAATTATCAACTTCTGCACTGAAAGGGAGGCATTTGAAAGTGGAACAAAATTGTCCCTGATTCATCCAGGACTACTTTCACCACTGTTAACATGAGACAATAATGCTTGTAGAGAGTTATATATTTTTGTTATTTTATGAACTTAATACAGGTGTCTGTGACATGTAGACACTGATGTAGTTGATAACTTTAAGACAGAAATAATTGAATGTACATATACATTATTTATCTCCAAAAATTCAGGAGTACATATGGAAAGCAGTCCTAAGTGTATGGAGAAAATGAGTATAATTCTAAGAGAAACAGTGCAGTAAATTTTTTGCAGCTGTAATTTTTTATGGACACATTCAGTAACATTAGTCCTGTAGCTCTTATGTAAAGAAAACATCCAGAGAACTTCAGATGAAATGAGTGAGATTTGCTGACCAAAAAATTCAAGAATGAGCCAACTATCAACGCATGGAAACTATACACCTCTTTGTCATATTCAAGTGGACCTTCCAAGGTGTTGTGAGTTAATGTGGCAGGTTTTTTACAAACACAACTGAAATTGTGGAATTTAAGTTCCCGACATGTAGCTTTCCACTGCTGCAGAAATGTGCCCAGTGTTAAAGAATAAATTATTTCTATCTACCATATGTGGGGGAAAGGGTCTCAAAATGTTCCTGGGTTCTGGGAGGCTTGAAGCTGCTTCAACTTCTGGGGGGAGTTCAGAGTGGTCATAACCTCCAGGGAGGAGTTTAACACTTAGCAGGAGTTAGAACATAACGAGGCATGCTATGTTTTATAGAACAAAGATTAAAAAGAAAAATGTAGTGAAGTCTGTTATGGAGGAATCATAAATGTGAAACAACACATGCATCAAGAAAAGGATAAGCTGCTATTTATAACAGCTGTAGTAAAAAGGCTATTTTCTCTCTCATGCGCTCATCAAAAAATGGGCAGCAGAATTTAGTTAGAATCATGCCTTTCTTACACACCAAGCTGCTACTATTTCCCCATGCTAAACTTCAATGCTTCCGTGCATATTTTAAGAAGATTTTGAAAATGTATTGAAGAATAATAGTTTGTCTTGCTTATACTATGTGTGTGTGTGTATTTAAAACAACTGTATAAACACTGAACTGAATAAAGTCTGAAACTATTTATAATTTTGCCCACTGGAGTCATTTAAGGTGGAATTGAGACTGAAGCCTAACATGCAGATGAAGTTTATGGCTTTGAGAGGTAACAAAAACACCTCAGACTATGTGTAAAATGAATATGTTTAATAATCATAGAATCATAGAATAGTTTGAGTTGGAAGGGACCTTTAAAGGTCATCCAGTCCAAACTCCCTGCAATGAGCAGGGAAGTCAACTAGATAGGGTTGTTCAGAGCCCCATTCAACCTGACCTTGAATGTTTCCAGGGATGAGGCATCTACCACCTCTCTGGGTAACCTGATGAAGATTAAATGTAAATGGGATGTCTGATGCCATATCTGATATACATTTTTTAATGTATATGTGCACTTAAGGTACCAGATGAAGGATGAAGGCTGCAACACCTGCAGCCATTACAATTACATCTAGCAAGGGTCATATGTCCCAAGCTTTATGTGAAGCAAAGCCAGCTCAAAGGTCTTAACCAACATATGCTTCTAGAGCACACCAAACCTAAAATAAGACCCCAGGGCTTCTTAATGTTGCTAGAAGCAGGCTTATGCTTACATGACAGCTTCTACATCTCCCGCTGGAGAAGTTTGGGCAACATCAATGTCCATCCATCACTGCTGAAGCTGGGGTGGGCTACCTCGCAGCAGCGTAAGGGACTTTTGGGGAAGCTGTGTCCTCTCCCCAAAGGTCTCCTGAAAGATGTTACATGTCTTTGGCTGTCAGACATATAAATGCCGAGACACAGGACTCTCAGTTGAAGGAGGTTTGTGGCCTTCAGCCTTGCAGTTATAGTTGTCTTGGTATTGTCAAAAGAAAAACCCCAGCCTGCCGAGATCAGCTGGTTTAACCTGCTCAGCGACATCTCCTCACATGTTCTTCAGTATGAAAATCCTTTCAAAGAAAGGTAGTATCATTTAGCCACAAATGCTTTTTAAGCAGTCTTCTATCCATTGAAACAACCTGTGTACGAGACATTGCAGGATGTGTAATTTAAAAGCATCATGCAGTGATGTTCAGGCTAAGAGATACCCAATCTAATTAACTTACACGTACTTGTAATCATGGATGTACCAGTTCAGGCTAAGAAGCCATAGAGATGCCTTAGAAGGTTCTAGATTAACACAGCTAGTCTACTTTTAGATAGTCATTCATGTCCAGAGAGCCTGGATAGTCCCTGAGTCTTAATGCTGCTGCACTCCTGGTTCTCAAGCTGTTGCAGGCAAAAGTATGTCTAAGGCTAGATATACCCTAAAAGTTGAAATGACAGCTGAATTTATGTCTACTTCACCCCAAGGTCTGTAGTATAAGGGCTGCAAGGATGTGACAATCACACTTGCCTATCCAAAGTCTGCAGCCATAAATCTGAGTATAAAGATGTGGTCCCCAGTCAGCAAAGAGAAAGAGACACACAGAGTTAGTTGTCCACTGGAATTTTCTGTCTCTATAAAGTAGATTTAGATGGCCTGACTTAGACAAAATACCTAATTTTTTTACTCTCAGACAGAAAAAAACCCCAAACCACCTAGTTGAAATTAAATACCTTTTTGTCTTCATTTCTTTTTCTGCATAAAGTGTCTGAGCACCCAGTATGTTTCCTTTAACCAGGAAGATAAGTCTTTATAATTGAGAAAAAAGACCTAGGGAAAAAAGGTCTGTATGGTGATTCTAATCTTTTATGAATTTATAAGTAATTTCTCATCTGACCAAAAGACAGGTAGAAGAACTGGTTCTGTTGTATAGTGTGCTGTGTTAGTCAGAAGAGAGTGCAATTTGAATGGAATTAACAAGTAAATTGATTTGCAGTTTATGTTAAATGAGTTTCTTGTTTCAGACTAATCAGGTTATGATGTTCAAAAACCACTGTTATAATCTCTGCCAGTCAGTATTATTTTTGTCAGCCTCAGAAAGGAGAAATGAACTTTTTTTTGTGGTCTAACCAATTAACATACTGTACACTTGATGCAAATCTAAAACAATAATCAGTATTCTCTATCTCCCAAGGCACAGACCTTCACTGGTTGGCATTTGAGAATAATGGTCCTGCTCTCGCCAGATTAACTGTGTCGCTTGCTCACATCCAGAATTAAAGCAAATATAGTATTGTAGTGCTAGGGCCTGAATAATAGGCTCTGAAACAAAGTTGACCTCTAGATGAAACTCACAACCAAATGTTATCCATTATTAGTATCTGCTAATTAGTAAAATCTGTATTACCATTACCATAAATTATTAGTATCTGATCATTAATGAAATATGTATGCTCACTAGTGAAAGATGTAGTTTAGGCAGAATATAAACAGTACTGAGGATGAAATGCTGTGAGAATGTATCCAACTTCAGCCTTGTTCAAGGCTGAGAACCCAAGTGTTTGGCCTTGTTAGAAACTCCCTTGGTTCTCCCCCTCGAGCTCTGGCCAGGCTTTGGGTGAAATCCAACAGGAGGATGAAACCAAATGTTTCTGCTCAAAACAAAGGTGCCAGTTATTCTGGCTTGCTGATTTTTGGTATATAAGGCTGGACCCGCTTGTCACAACTTTGGAAGCCTCACCTACGGATGGACACACCGCGTAGGATTTCCCACTTGCCGGGACAGGCTCTCCAAATCCTCGCTGTAACCGGGGCTCCCCAGCATCTGAGGATCTGGATGATGGTAACATATGCAAATGGTGATGTATCTTTCTTAACCACTATTCTCCCTGTCATGTAGTAATGATTAAGTGCATTGCCTTGCTTAACTGTATGTAGTAATAACCAAGTGTACTATTCTGTATTCTTCTTACTGCTTATTTTCTGTAGTACTTAGTTATATCCTTTGATTATTAACAGTAAAATCAGCCTACTCTTTTCACTCTGGTGTCTGAGTTTAATTGGCATCCTTGATCAGCAGAACAAGCGTAAAAGTACCACAACCAAATCACAACCAAGCAAGCCTGACTGGATTTTCTAAGCCACGACTGATGGGCAGTAGAAGTAAATATTTACTTCTGTTTCCTAAGGAATATTCATTCTGCTCAGAAGCACTAACACCTCAGTTAAACTGAACACTAAATTAACTTAAAATGTCAAATGTAAAAATAACTGTTTCTTTCCAGGATATTTGCCAGTCTTCAAGGTGGAATTGCAGGTGATGGATAATTGAAAGCCTTGAAGGAGTCCTTCTATGTTTTCATTAAAATATATGTGCTGTGGAATGATAACACTGTCTCATTTAATTTCCCTTAAATTTAACCATCTACAAGTAAGTTTCCAGCATCGACCTTCATCCTTCCCTAAAAACAAGCAGTCAATACTGTCAGTAGGAAAAGGTAGATATCTCTGGAGAACAACCCATCACACCCCTCAGACACCTGGTCTAGGTCAGGAGGATTTCTGGAAGGAGACAAAGAGATTATGCAGAATCAGATGTGAAATTCAGTTGCCCGAACATAAGCACCTAGTGTAATGTGACACACCCTGGGGCATCCTGCCAGTCCAGAAAGTCCCAGGTATTCTGTACATCCTGAGCCCTGCCTATGCCTACCTTGGCTCTGCAGCATCTAAAATGACACCAGACACATACTTAGGCAGTTGAATCCTCCTTGTGACTTCTGTGCAAGTCATCTGTATTTGCAGGGTTTCCCCTGATCTATACGAATCCCTCCACAGTCAGATGAAGGGTCAGCACTTTGCATGAATAATTGCAAACCCATAAGAAAAGCCTTACAATATATCACAGAATATTTCAGAATTTAGAAAAATGAACAAACAAAAAAGTGTTACTTCCAGCTGCCTCTTGGAACTGACCAAAAGCATGCCTCCTTAATAAATTTCTTCCAGTCATGCATCTCTCCACAGAATTACATGGGACTTTGAAAGGACTAGGAATAAAATTCAGTGAGGACATTCCAAACTATGTCTATGTAAACAAAGAGCATATAAAAAGTATTAGTGATATGTCTACTTGCTCATAATGGACTTAATGTTAAATTAATCAATCAATTGCCAGTAACGCTTGAAAGATCATAAATCAGCCTCCTCCCTCAGATAAGGATTGATTTAAGAAAGCATGAGACTTTAAAAATAATAAGTTGAAATAAAGATTATTGTCTTTTGGACTTCAATTATTTGGGGATTCAGCCACGAGGACTAGACTTTTGACTTTCTAATAACCCACCAGTTGAGAAATCTTTTGCAACCACAGCAAATACTTTAAAACTCTAAAGAGAGCGAAAAGAAACCTCAACACTGAAGAAACTCTTATTGACCACTACAGGGAGTTGATCAGTTCCTTTAAGTGGTATATCCCCTGGTTACTACATATCTTCAGTATTGTTATGAAAAGGAATAATTTCTCTTCCAGGCAAACAGAATCTAATTGGTTTCCTTAGAGCACACAAAGCTCATACACAGTTTCTCATTTACTGCAATTGTTCCTCACCATGAAAAATATTAGCAATTACACATCCAGTGTTTCCATCTCACACAAATTTAACATTGCTTCATATTTTATAGATGTAACTTAATTGCTTCAGATATGCTGATTAGATATGCTGATCAGATATCATTAAGGTAATCTGATACATTCTTTTAAATATCACTGCAGACCTTCTGTCTCCTTCTTCTACAATGAGTTTATGTATTACTCATTTGGGAGATTTCATCAGTTTTTAAAAGCCACTTTCCCCCATCTGAATTCAAAATAGATGTAAGGAGGTCATATTGAGACGGTAAGGCCCTGTTTAAATAATTTGGTGGTACAATTAATTCCCCACAAGTGGAATTAACTGCAAGGGATTAATGAAAATGTCAGGGTTACAGGTTGTGCTGGTGATGTGTTTCTAATGTCAGTAGTAAATCTGCTGTAGGTAGAACACAAATTCTTTCCATGTAAGTCTCTTTCTTTAAAAATATACCCTGAACTCATAAAATAACCCACAGCTGATAAGTAGCAATTTTCCATAAAAGTACACCTACTGAGGAAACATAACAAAACATACAGCTTACATAGATGAACACATACTTCAGGTTTAAGATATCCAATGAACGGATAAAAAAAAAAAAAAAAAAAAAGGATAAAATTAATGCACATAAGTATAAAAGTGGGTTTAACAAAGAGGTGAAACAAACCTAATTCATAAATTTATTGCTGGCAATTTAATATGATGCTCAAGGTACAAGTTTTGGCTCAGAAAGTCCTTTAATAGTTGTTCGCTGGAAGCTGCAGAGATATGTGCCCAGGCCTCTTACACCCTTTCCTTAAGCACCTGTTTCTGTCATTGCTAAGTTAAATGGAGCTCTGAGGTTCTGTGTCTGGGCAGCCATTTCCAGTAATCATTAAATCTACAGAAAAACACATGCTACTCTCAAATATTTTGCCTGTTGAAAGGGAAATAACAGCTGAGTGGAAGGACAGAACCGAAGTGAACAATGTGGAGATAGGGGGGACAGGAGAAAATTCAGAGAAAATTATTTTATGAACACATACTTAGCTGTTCATAGAGGGACCAGTCATCACATTGATTACTTTTTTTCTATTCTATACCGTTTCACCCATTCTGTTGTGTTTTTCAGAATTTTTCCACAGAAACCATTTGGTACACAAAATAAAACCTCCCACTATCAGAAAACATAAAACAGATGGGCTGTTTACAACACCAAAATTACTTATGGTATTTGGAGCATCACTGGAATATGGTCAGGCTAGTCATTGCAACTCATTCACCCAGAGATAGCAAATCCTTCTCGAGGTCTTTGCAGACACCTACCCAGAAACACTGCAGTGCTACTAAATGTGTAGGGGGTTCAACTGCATGAGTTGGGTGGTGAGGAGTCAGAGATGGCTAGGAGAGGAAGCTGAGGTCATAAAGTGGTGAGCAGAGAGCACCATTTTACCCTTGTTCTCCACCCAGCTGGACTGCACCAGTGGTGCTCGTACCATCCACTATGGCAGAGCAGGAGGTTAAGCCAGTCTCACTCTCTGTGCTTAGTTTTCCCCACTTGGCCCCCTCCAGACCACAGCCAGACCAAAAGCACCACTTAGACTTGTGTGGACAACAGAATAGGCTAGGCTCAAGCACAAGTCCAAGCTAACATGGCAGCAGAGATGCAAGTTTAGGCTACATCTTTGTTAATAAATAAAATACAACAGGGAGCAGTCTGACCCCAAAGCCAAGTGGCATTGTCTATCTCATATGCAGAAAGCTCAGCTCTCTTTCCTCTCAAGCAGGAGGGAAACATTTCAGGCTCCCTTCTGGAAATAGTTCCCCTCATCAACCCTAGCCTGGTGCCACTCAAGAGTGCCAGGTCATAAGAGCTGAAGCTGTGCCAGGAAGGGTGCAAATGGTCATGAGACAGTCCTCAAGCCCATGCACTCTTCTTGGCTTATTTACCGGTATAGATGTAATGGTACATACCAAACCCGTTTTTTCTTTAAACACTCAAAACTGTCTGGCTTTGGTAGGACCAGAGAATTCAGGGTAAAGACCATGTATTTTCCCCTATTGTTTCCTTGTAGACCTAAGGCAGCTCTGACTCATACTGTTAATGATAAATTAAGCTTTAACAAAGCAGATACTTCAGTTAGAGCAATATCAAATTCTGTGAAACAGAGCTTCCTTTTATACAAAAAATGAGCATGTTCATCCCAAAAGAATACTATATCTTTGTAATGTACTTTTTTTTTTGCAATTTGATCTTGGCATCATTTATACTGCACTTTGAACATTATACATTTTTATTATTAAATAAGTTAATGGCTATAAGACAGAATTAAAGTGATCCCTGGGATTAAGTTTTTAAATCAGAATTTCTACTTTTTACTATGTTATGAAGGCTAATTGTATTGCATGAGTTATTTGTGTTTAACTGCAGAGAACCACAGGGCCAGGTTCATAGGTGATGTGCTGCCTTTAGGCACACTTGTCAAAAATCTGTGACTCAAATGTATATGGTGAGTCACTTCTCATTTTCTACATGATAAGAAAGGACATCTTGACAGGGTAGCAGGAGGAGGTTTAGTGCTGAGAGGATACTCCGATCCATAAACACCTTTGCAAATGCGCAAAACTGTTGTTTATACTTAGTGCTAAACTGTTCAGCAAAGGTGTCTGAAGTCCAGAGACATCTTACAGTTTTATCTAGGAGTTCCTCCGATGGTCTAAGTAATACATGCATGCAGTCTCTGAAAGTGCCTTATAATACCATTCAGGTCAGAAACAATTTTACCCCAAAGCTCAGCCAGGCCCTAGAAATAAGGAGTTTCCACACCAGGTTCTCCTCAGGGGCTCAGTCTAACAGTCATGTTCTGAGCAACCCTTCTCAAGTCCTAGAGCAACAGGGGGTTTCGGCTGCTTTTTTTACATGCAGCTGGTTTTGATGACCCCTTTTCTATTCCTTTGTCCTCTCCCTCTCAGTGTACATTAGCCAAATCACCTTTGTTGTGGGGAGCGGGCCAGAGTTCAATTTCCTCTTCTATCTAAGGAGATTTAAATCACATTTCCCAATTCCCTGAAGAAAGCTTAACCACTTAATTCTTTTTATTACACCTTGTGCTGAGCATCCTTAGCACACAACCTGTGCACCAAGCTGTCCTTGTATTTGGCTTCCACCATGTCCCATCTTTGAGGGACTGGCCATTCTCAAAAGCAAAAGTCCTGTCCTCCAAGCAACATGACTACTTTCCCTGGAGGCAATACAACTGCTTACATTCTTGCTTTTTGGTTGAAGATTGAAATAAAAGTGATCCAAGAGCACAGAGAATAGTGTGTCGACATCAGGGGGACCGTACAAAGCACCATACAGTAGAGTACTGTTTCCAAATTCCCCACCAAAATAACTGAATTAAGCCAGCAGAATATGTGGATTTTGACTTTAATCAAAAATTTAATATGAAGGCATGTGTTTTATCCCCTTAGAAGAGCACTTTGACATCAACTGTGCAGTAACAGGACCACAAGATGCCTAAGAGACAGAACAGACACCATCACCTGCCCCTGGGGCTGTCCACAGGAGATCTTTAGCCAGAGAGAAGGTGATCATGAACACAGTTCAACTGGTGGATTGGAGGTGAGGGTCACACAGGCAACGAGCTACTGACACAGCTGCATCGCAGAGAAATGTGCGTCAGCAACAACCAGTGTCAGCCCTGACGCTTCAACTTGTTACATGCTCCTGTTTGTCAGTGGAAGTTAGTTACCCTGTGCACAAGGGTATGTTGCTAAATGACAAGGTGACCAGAAAGCAGTTCTGACCACGGGATTGCAGTTCATCCATGTTGCTATTTGTTTCTGTGGTACCCATCGGTAATGGCAGAGGCCAGCTGTCAACTGTATGGGCATGAATAAGGCCCTGGCCCTCTTTCCTTTAGCAGTATTTCTATAATGAAGCAATCTTCCTTCTGGCTGTGTAGAGGCACCTCTGCCTCAGGCTGAGATGTGCCTGAGCATGTGCTAGTCCCATCACGGAGAGCACTTGCTCTGGTTTCTGCAGGAGGTAAGCCCTACATCCAGAAAGGCACCATCATACACAACAGCCTTTTGTTGGTGTTTGAGAGATACACCAGGTATTGCGTGACACTTAACAACAGATGATAAATCTAGACACAGCCAGAGAGGTGCAGTCTTCTCCCAGGAGAGCTCCTCTGTCCTACTAGATACAGATTGGCTAGATCACTAGCAGAGAGATGAAAAAAAAAGGTTTTATTTATTCCAGGAATACACATATGAATGCATGAGTAGGCATATGCATAGAGGACATTATAAGGAAAGAAAAGAAATTAAGAAAACAGGTAATGGAAGAAGGGTGGGTAAAAGCTGAGCAACTACATTAGCTATTGACTGGAGCAAGAGCCTGAGCAGATAGAAGCAGAAGTGAGTATAACACAAGAAAAACCAGAAATGTCGATTGCAGCACTGCAATCCAACAGAGAAGAGCTCTGAAATAAAACTAAGAAGGATCATAATTAGTAGGAACAGTTTTTGGAGAAAAAGAGTTTGTGGTGCCTTTCTGACTGCCAAAGAACATTTTTCAATATTCCTCCTCTTCTTTCTGAAAATGTACCTTCAAAATTTAGAGATCAAAACAGTTGACTAAGTAACAGCTCCAAGATTTCCCATCAGAACACAAAGTTTTATGTTCCTTCTGTCTTTAACTACATGATGAATCAAAGAGGGTGTGCCACACACTGTTACCAGTGAGTCTCATCTTTACAACTTCAAAGATAGAAATGGCTTTTCTTATCAGATAAATTTCAGGAGATATGAGACAGGAGTTCAACTAAAAGATATGCACTTTGGATTAGCAAGTGGGCAATGGACAACTGCTGAACTGCAAAGAATCAAACAAAAATAATTTATTTTCCCTTTCAACCTGTAGCCTGGTAAACACACAAAGATTTGCCTAATTTTGTTCTTTTAAACATACATTTCAGTCAGGTTTGCTCTCTAATGTTCAAGTAGACTTTAGTTTTACTGTCTGCAGTACAGGCCCTGTCTTCTCAGTCTGCATTAATTTGATTGGTTGGTTTGAGTCAGAAAAAGAGAGATATCATTAAACAGTTTCATGTAATACACTCTACTGAATTTATGCCACAGAGTGAGCTTCCACAGAAATCAACTTGTCAAAATAGCTAAACAGTATTGTTCTCCACCATCATTGTGTCATTAGGTAGTGTAGTGGTGTACTATAATTGATGAAAATATAATCTATGTATTCTTAGGGCAAATCTTGGAAAGCAACCTAAACAAATATAAAATATTTTAACATCATTTTACTGTGCTCTCATTAAGTAGTAGCCTGCACAAATTGATTCTCTCTTTCATCCCTAACTATGATATTGCCCATGCAGGTAGACCCTACTTTTGTGTGGAGAAAGACTCTGCATAGATTATTGGTATAATACTTTTAAAAAACCCAGGGAAATGTGGACTTAAACTCACAGATCATCTCAGATCTGTCACTTACTATTTCAACAGAAAAAGAATTACCATCCTACTGCATTTGTTCTTCCTCCTCCCAACTAGCCTAAATTATTTTGTCTCGTCTCTTATTTTTCGCTCTATGTCCTGAAGCTAAGCTTCTGAAGTCATGTGAAATATTTACACAGAAATGTGAAAATATCAGCATTTAATGTGACATATGATGGGAGCAGGAGAGCTGAGCTCCAGAGTTTCATTTTGCATAATCAGTCCCTGAGATCAGACAGTTTCCCTGCACCGCAGCACATGCCATCACAACGTGTTCAAATAAAAAGAACAGAAGACCATAAGCATTATCTACTTCAAAATGTGTGAAGAAGTTATTGCTTCTTTGCATATCTTGTTCTTGAAAACTGACACCAGAGATATGAGATACCAAGGTGGAGTATAAAACCAGATCTTAATTGGTTTAATTTTTAGCTCTGAACAACATAGATATAGGGTACAGTGGTTGCATACCTTCGAGCTGCATGTGCTTCTATTAAAGGTTCTTTATTTATCCAACTTATTGAAAACACCAACCCAGAGACCAAGAGAAAACAAATATTCCGTGTGTTACTAGCCTCCTGAATATGTCCTTGGCCAGTCTGCTTTGGCCCATTGGTTGATTTGGACAAAAATGTCCTCAATCCCTGCCTTTGAACACGCTGCAAGATGTCACCCTGCTCGTTCACAGAGCCCAGGGATGCTCACCCCACATGGCCAAGAGTCCTGCAGAGCAGCTATGTCCTGGGCACTGGGAAAGGTCTTCCTCATTTTTTTGTGGGAGATACCACTTCCTTGGGCATAGCTGGAAACAGGACCATAGCCTGACTGTATAGTATTAAATAAAATGGTACAGGGCCAATTTTCAGACCCTTATATGTAGCACGTCACAACTCACACTCACACTGCTAACATTTTTGTCCTCTGAAACATAGAGGGCAGGTCCTAAATACTTGTCTGTGCACTTAAACACTTCTATTTCAAACCTGAAGCCCAGGTTTCAGGCTTACACCCCGTCATTAAAATGGCAGATCAGTAGCTGGCACACATATAGCAGGGTGGAGAGAAAACCCCTCTGCTAGCATTGCCCAGTGGGACCAGCTCCCCCCATCCCACCACACAGCCACAGATGCTGAGTTCTCTCTCGCTCAGTTCGCAGGTGGGAGCCACCCTCTCTGATGTGCTGCAACCTCAGAGTCAAAACTATTATAAAGGCAGGTCCTGTCCAGACAAGGGATACCTCAGCTGTCCTCTACACTCTACGTCCTTGCAGCATGTGGCCATCCAACCTTCTCATCATTCTCTTCTCACTTCTCAGAGAGCTGTGCAAGCCACCTTCACAGGCTGAAGCTCTTCAAAGACAGAACCGTACCTTGTTAATTCCTGATGGTATTGATCTCATTTACCTGTTTGGTACATTTGCAGAGCTAAAGATTTGGTGACAGCAGAAATATTTCTTTCTCCTCCCCAAGTAAGATTGGAAGGAGCTGCTGGACTTTTTGCCTGCTACCTCGCAGTCCAGCATTAAGACCAGCCGCTAGGTAGATCTGACAGTTTGCTTAAATAAACTTCCTCTATTACAGGGACTTATGCCATTAGTAGTATTCTCATCTTTTCTGCTCACTGCCAGTGATGTATGATATGTGTAATAAAGCATAGTGACATTTCAGGTTGTTGTTTTATAAGAGCTTCACAAAGCACCTCTTTTTAGAATGCAAGGCAGGCGTTAATCAAATCATAGTTGCTTCCAGTCCTATGCTCTTATAACTTGTCAGCCAACAAATTCTTTCTTAGGGAAGAAAACAGAAGAGGATAAGAGGAGATAGAGGCGAATTAGTACAAGAGTATTATTAAGTGGTTTTTCCTATTATAATGCTCATTAATTTTAATAATGTTTTGAACTATAACTAGTCATTATAAAGCTTTTAGGTGGAAAAAAGGAATAAAATTTTGCCACAAATTCCACACATGTTTAAGAAGCATTAATAGCCCTTGAGACCTTAGGCCCATGGCTCATTTCACAGCAGGACAAGCCACATGTAATCAAGGCCTAAATTAGTATGAGAGGCTTGGAGAAGGCACGAATATGAAGCATCACTTCAGTTCATTCTAAATTGCATCTCCTGGGTAGCAAATCTTACTGTACATTCCTTTTTCCACTCATCCATGTGCAAAGTGGTCTCTCATGAGACCCCCACCTGGAGTACTGTGTCCAGCTCTGGGGCCCCCAACATAAAAAGGACACTGATCTGCTCAAGTGGGTCCAGAGGAGGCCACAAAGATCAGGGGGACTCGAGCACCTTCCTTATGAGGACAAACTGTGAGAGTTGAGGTGGTTCATCCTGGAGAAGAGAAGGCTCTGGGGAGACCTTATAGAAGCCTTCCAGAACTTAAAGGGGGCTGACAGGAAAGATGGGGAGGGACTCTTTTATCAGGGACTGTAATGATAGGACAAGGGGTAACAGTTTTAAACTAAAAGAGGGTAGATTTAGATTAGATATAAGGAAGAAATTCTTTACTGCGAGAGTGGTGAGACACTGGAACAGGTTGCCCAGAAAAGCTGTGGCTGCCCCCTCCCTGGAAGTGTTCAAGGCCAGGTTGGACGGGGCTTTGAGCAACCTGATCTAGTGGAAGGTGTCCCTGCCCATGGCAGGGGGGTTGGAACTAGAAGATCTTTAAGGTCCCTTCCAACCCAAACCATTCCATGATTTTACGTTTCTATGAAATTGTGTTATTGAGGGCTAGGTGCTGGCAGAACAGCATAAAGGGTGCTGGGTTGCACTGTCACTACCACCAAGAAGATGGGTGACACACTCATTTCCTTCTCCTCCCACCAATAAACCCACCTTTGTGCATCCCAGCATTCTTAAGGGCCATATTTGATCTCTTTTCCTTTGCTCTTCCTGCAGCTCCATCCACACATCACCTTGAATGGAGAAGTTATATAGCATAGATAGAATTTCATGCTAGATCAGAAGATGGTATGATACCATGTATGCGACGACGTATGCACCTCAGGGAAGTCATTTTGTGTTCTTTCTATCTAATCTTTCTAAGCCTTTATACTGCTGTCATTACTATGACTCCTAAGCGTTTCATTATCATAGGTAATAATCCACAAACATTGCAACACAATATTTCTGTCAGATTCCATTGTCATTGATTCTGATTTTGCTGACTCAAACGATAGAAGTTTACCTGGAAGTGTCTTTAAATATGCATGATCTGAGATCTGAAGAAGTTCAGTTTCCCATGCCCTATATGGCAACATTTTGATGCTAAATTTCTTTATTTATTTAATTCTTCTTTCTTCATTGTGCTAGTCACAACTGACACTTTTCACAGGATACCCATATTCTAATTTAGTCTCTTTCAGGCGTGTATTTACCAGAAGAAGCAAGACCTGAAACTCTTTGCCCTTTTAACAATACCATCTGGCTCTGCTACATGCATGCCCTGACATATGACAGCAAAAGTCTTCAGTAACACACCGGCTTCCCTCTCCCTCTCTCTTTCTCTTTATAATTGTGTCCAACACATTTCCTCTCCCAAAGCAGGGAAAAGATGCTTCTTTTAGTGTGGTGTATGAGCCCTGCACAAGAGCATAGAAGGTTCAGCTATCAGGCTTTGGGGAAAGCTCCTTGTAGGGTGGCACAGACAGCAGGCAAAAACAGGCGACTAACACTTAACACTCGCACACTGAGCTAAGGCAAAAAGAATGTGAACAGGTTCATTTCCATCCAATTATATTTTATGTTTGCAGACCTGTCCATTAGAGATTTTGTTTTTGTCTTTCACACTAATTGGCCAAAATAACATAAATCAGATCTGATCAAAAACATTCAGTGTGTACTAAATGAGGGAAAGTTGAGAGGAGAAGGTCAATCATGTAAAGGTGTGATATGGTCAGTGTGAGCCAAGTTGCTAACGGGTTAGCCCTTTAAATGTCCAAGTTAAATAAGATACAATTGGTGTTAAGTTAGCTTCCAAGAGCTCCCAAGTGTAGGCTTATGAATGCCTGGAGGGACATGTTTGCTTCAATTGTGCCGTATTTAACTTGGCAATTTAAATGGCAAAAGTCCTTTCTAACTTGGCTCTTGATATATATATCACACCTTTATATGGTTTAACATCTTTTCTAAAGAGGATTTTTTTCTTCATGTTAATTAGATATTGCCATATGTGTGTACATAATATTCAGATATATAGACACACACATACATAAAATATATGCATCTATTAGATGTCACTGAAAATTCACATGGGGTAGGTAAAACTTTCCTACTTCTGGCATGTAACCTATACTCATATTTTTAGTCCTTAGGGAACAGGTTTTCTTAAAGCAAGATCCTAATGCCCCAGGTAGTCCAGGGAAAGAGGGAAGTGCAATGAAGGCTTCTAGAAAGACATCCTGTTTGACTTGCTACTTTTGTTATCTGGTAATTCTTTTGGGTTTTGCCACTTAAGGATTGAATGAATCAACAAATAAAGAGAACCAGTGATACTCCTTTTCCTGATATCTCAATTACAGGTTGATGGGAGTGTGCTAAAGACTGGTTGAGGTCAGACTGTAGGGCTGAGGTGGGTATTGTACTGTTCTCCACCATAAGAACTAAACCCAAATGATTGAGAGCTAAAAAAAGAGTGGTGGGATTAAATCCTTCTTAGTAAATCCATCTCTAGCACTGGCATGACTGAGACCAGAAGTTCTCTCTTTCTTAGTTTATCTCTTAATTTTTGCTGTGATATGCAATGAAACTCCACTACTATTTGCTATTTTGTAACCCAGATGTTCTTCTCTAGGATAGCAGTAAGAAAATAATTGGACCTGAGCTGATCTGTATTGAGTATTTCTAGAATGTCAGCCTCATTTACCCTCAAATTTTAAACTGTACATCCTTAATCATGAGAGCTGAAATTAAAACACTTCAACCCTCTGATTTCTAAAGAACCACTTTTCTCTCCTAACAGGCATCCTTTTTAGATAATACAAAGAAAAATAAATATTTTTTTTGTTTGTTTGCATTGATTTAAATGAAGGAGATACAGGAAAGCAGAAATGGATTAAAGGGCTGAGAAGATATGTGTTTTCTGGGAGAAACAAGAAATTGTTTGGGCACCTCTAGTCTGGAAAGTATTCATTCCCAGGATGGACTATTCCTTTCTTGTAAATCAGATTAGAAAGTTAAATTTCACTTCCCCACCTTCTCCTAACAAAAACATTGAAGTTAGAAGGCAAATTACACATTGATGACACTGCTGCTGTCTGTAAAAGAAACTGCTTTGAAATGAGCTGCCTCCCAACTTTCTCCCTCTTTAATCACTTTTATTTAAACATTGCATTCTTCAAAATAAGCTATGAAATCATCATCTCAAAATGGGTTTTCTCCACTTCACAATATCAGTGACATGTTTTAGGGTTGGGGTAGTATTCTTCTGCCTGTTTGACAGGCATGTCATGTTTGGGTGATATCAGTACCTACAAACAGTAGACTGGGCAGTCTGAGCTTCTAGTACTGTTGAAGACATCAAAAGAAAGTAAGAGAGTGAATCTACTAAGACAAAGTGCAGGATTTCATTACCTTTCATCATGTTTTATTGCATTGTCCATATCATCACTTTAATCCTTACTATCAGTAGCATGTCCAATTACAGGAAGCTTCAGATATCAATTATTTGTTTAGGTGGGCCGTTGTCTAATGCACAGTATTTCAAGTAGAAATGTATATTTCAAAGAAGAACACATATCTCTAGTTGATGCATGTACAGTCACCACCATCTCAAAGCCATTACTTCTTTGCAAAAAGGCTGATGTGGCAAAGTGGTCTGCCTGGATATTTTATGCAAAGACAAATAACCATCAGGAAAATGGTTTGAAGGACAGTTTAGGAGCTGGGTTCAATTTAGTGCTTACTCAACGTTTCTTAGAACAACATGGCAAATCATTTAGGACTACACCCACAAATGATGCCTGGCTCAGGAAGATGAACATGCCAAGGTCACTGCCTGAACTCGAGAGGAAGGCAGCAGAGAAAGGGATTCACAGCAACAGCTTCTGGAGGAGGAAGTGGCAGATTAACATAAGCTGACAAGCTGCAAAGCAGTGGAGAAAGGAGTACACCCGAAATTGTTGGAATGTGGAAATAAGACTCCCAGACAAAAATACCAGCCTACATTTACAGTTCAAAGTATGTAATTGGCTCTTAATGTACTCTACTTTTAAAATATAGCTGAAAGAGAAGGACACAGTAATAGTACTGCCATTCATTTTTTGCAGAATAGCTGAAATAGTTGTTTCCTTTAGTATTTCCTTCAGTTGTCCATGAAGTCAGTGAAGGAAGAAAGGTCACTGGAGGAAAAGAAATAATAAGCATTACAAATAGGCTTAGTCCTTTTTTTTTTGTGCAACTCAAAACCATAATGATGACTTATAAAGATTCTGCCTTTGTTTTCTAAGGTTTTATATGTAACAGTATGTGGCTGGTGAGGATCTCTATGTGTTGTATTTACGAATCACTTTCATACTAATTCTTTTTCTGACTTAAGATACTGAATGTTACCATTTAAGATACTATTAAGGCTCTAATTGACTTCAGTGTGGAAAGTCAGTAGCATAAGCTTCCTTGAAAACAGTTGGGGAAATTTTACTATATCATATTAACTTAAAACTGAGGAAATTTTTCTATGCATCCTTCATTTTTTAAAATCTTACTCTATAATCTTTAGAAAACCAGAATTCACCGCTGAAAATAATTAGGTATAGAAAGTATTATTTACACTGCTCAAGATCTTTTAATGAATGTCCCTCATTCATTAAGAAGCTCCAAAATTAGTAATCCACAGTTTGGAACACAAGTAAGTAGTAAAGAAATGACAGATCCAAAAGTAAAAAAAAAACTCCATGAAGTTTCTTAGGCTCATGAGTCCAACATTGATTGTTTGAAACTCTCTGAAAGTTTTTCTTTCAGACTAAATTGTGCTCTTACACAATTCATCAAAAATAGATAAATGGAAACTTTATACAGGCAAGCTAAGTTATCTGGAGCTATCCAGAGAAAAATCAGGTTCTCCTACATGATTTTGCTCTGGCTAGCAGAAGGGGTCATGAACCTGGATGGTGCTCTGATCTGTTCAATTGTGTAAGAGAGGTGAAATAGAGATGGTTCTTCCTTTTTGACAGTCAGTTTTCATGAATGGGTAGCCAGGCAATACAGATGTGTAACTCGCCTGAGGCACAGTATTCTCCATAATAGTGATTGGACATTTTTTCTCTTACAGCAACTACACTATAGTGTTAGCCTAACGAACTGCTCAGAACTGGTGTCTCGTAACATCCCTATATATCTTCAAGATATGGAAGATGTGTTAAAGCAGAGAGCAGTGCCCTTGCATGTGTCAAATTCAAACACTGAAGATACTTCACATCAAGTGGTAACAGTCATGAAGCATGGAGAGAGCCATCTGTTTCCCATATTTGAAAGAGGTATTGAAAAGGAAGTATTTTTTTCATTTAGCTAAGAACATGATTTTCATTAAACCAGAGTGTATGCCCAAAACAAATGAAAACAAGACCCACTGTCCTGAGGATGATGGTCATTTGAACTCAAATATTCCTCTAATATGACTGGAGGCAAAACAATATAAGTAGGTGAAACAAAACATCTGAGTGCTATAGTTTTATATCAGAAAATTAGGTGTGGGCCCTCTCATTAATCCTTAGATCCCCACCATCCGGTGTTTGTGGGAAACGCGCAGCTTGGAGCACTGCCATGGTCCTGTGGTGACAGTGAGAGACTGCTGATGCTAGGCCGCAAAGGAGTGCTAGAAATAACACCTGCTCTCCTTCAGATGGAGATAACTCTGTGAGAAAACTGTGACAGCTGTTAGAGATATGGGACATGGCTCTGATGGATAAGAGCATTCAGAGGGCAAATTTTGCTCTAGCAGCTCTGAGAACACTTGATAACTTCCATAGCACAGTATGGCAGGAGATCAAAGGCAAGTATATTCTGGAAATCCCTTTCTGTCAACAACACACTTGGTTTCAGCTTTCTGTGAAGAAATTAAAAATAAAACAGAACCTAAATTATCTGTTCCCATTGCTTGGCAAGATCTTCATGGGAGATTCCCACAGATCTGAAGTGAATGTTTGCTATACACCATTCTGCCTTCCTAACAGAAAGGCACCGAGTCAGCACTGGTGGGTTTCTTGTTACTGTAGAAATACTTTATTTTAAAGTATATTACAATAAAATACTCACAAAGGAAGTTAAAGGAAAAAACATAAGCAGATCTTTCGGGGCACTAATTCCACAATCAGAGATACTTGTATATACTTAAAAAACAGGTCTTACACAGCTTCCAGATGGAAAGTAGGTACTGTTTTCATGAGCTTTGCAGCCTTCTCACTTATCCAGGACAAAGTCAACATGCTATTAGTATCTGTATGTTTTTGTACAGTTACTTTTCCCAAAGTGTTATACAGAGAGAAAAGTTTGTTGTCTTTAGCAAACCCTGAAGACCTTTCTGTCTTTAAACTACGCAGTGGATGAGGCAGTACTTCTATGCAACATTGTCTCAATTTCTGAGAGAAACAATATTTTTCAAAGTTTCATACTCTAGTAATGATGTAAAAGTAACAGCTAATAGTACCTTTGCAATTTCCTAAGTAATGACAGATCATGCCTTAATGCGAATCTCTGTAGGCTAATCTTAGAGTATACTCCTAACATCAGCCAGGCAAATTTTCCTTTTCTTTTCCCCCCTTGTAGGGAACAAATATCTAATCTGATAACCTCTAAGATAAAGGACATCAGAAAGCATGTTAAACATTAAGCAGCTGACGGCATTTGAAAATCATCGTCACTAGTAAGAGCTGTAAAAAGATTCCATAAAACTACATTTAAAATTAAACTAGAGCTGGAGTCAGGTGAAAAATAGAAGGATCCTGTAATTATTGCTAATTAAAACAAGATCTGATTTCAAAAGAAAAATGTATTTAACATTAAGGCCCTACATTTCCACACTAATTTCATACCTAATAGTCCAATGTCATGCAGCTTGGAGAACTGTTTTTACCTGTAACTTCCCATGTGCTTGTGAAACATAGATATCCCACTGCATGCTATAACATCACTACCCTAATGAGCTGCAACACAACCACTTGCATTATTTCAGACATGCTGAACTGAAAAATCATATAAAGATGATGATGTTAATGTCTTAAGACCACACAGAGCCCATCCGATACCCAGGACTAAGCTCAAGCAGCAGTGAATGCAAGAAGCAAAGCCTGGGTAGGACCAGCCTTGAGGCATAGGGACATGAGTCACTCATTGTACACCACATGGCATGGAACCTGGATCACCCTACAGGGCTGGTGCAGATGTAACTACAAAGCACAATGCTGGCCCTCTATGTATCTCTGTAAATACAATGCTTGGAATTTATTACCCAATAAACTCTGACCAAAAGGTTGCTATTTGAAGGACAGCTTTGCAGAAAGAATACTTGCATCTGATACAGAAGTTGAAACTTTTATTTACAAGAGTTTAATCTTGTTGATATTACAGGATTTTATGAAGTAATGTTTTCATTTAATGTTCTCAGCATTGCTTCTAGCATAAAAATAACCAGCTTTACAGAATTCCTCCACAGCTTGTATGAACTTCCACCCCTGTTTTGTTTGAAACTGTACTAGTTAGTTCATTGCACTGATGGTCATTGCTCCCAGTTTATGCCTCTTATGTTGAAGACAGAATTAAGGCAAGCAGGCTGCAGAGACCCTGCTGTGGTAGTTGTTCACCACCTAAAGAGTTTTCTGTGCTGAGAGAATCCCAGATATCTTTAGGTGTGATTCACTATATCCTATAGCAAATCAGCTATGTGGTTGGGTTTTGTCTTGGTGTTTCTTCTCTGTGAATAGTGCATGGGACAAAAAAGATTCAGGGTCTGGTCATCATGTAGAAAATCTGGATAGAAGATCTTCAGGGAAAAAAAGAAAAAAATAAAAGGCATCAAGAAAGGTTTCTGTAAACAGAGAAGTAACAAGAGGAAGGCTAAGGAGACTGTGACAGGTAAGAGAGAAAAGCCTGAGGTCCTCAATCCCTTTACTGCTTCAGTTTTCACTGATAAGGATCCAGGAACTACAGTCCACTCAGCCTCACCTCAGCCCCTGGGAAGATGATGGGCCAAATCCTCTTAGAAACCTTTTCCAGTCATATGAAGGATAGGTGATTGCAAACAGCTAACATGAATTTACCAAGGGCAAATTACGCCTGGTCAACCTGATTGATTGTTTTCTGTGATGGTGCTGTGGATAAGGGAGAGGGCAAGTGATGTCACATACCTTGACTTTAGCAAGGCCTTTGACACAGTCTTCACACTCTCTGTATCACCAAATTGGTAAGATATGGGCCGGGTGAGTGAACAATAATGCAGGTGGGAAATTGTCTGGACTGCTGGGCTCAAAGAGTTGCAATCAGTGGTGCAAAGTCCAGCTGGCAGCCAGTTAATAGTAACATCCCTCAGGAATGAAAACCAGGACCAACACTGTTTAGTGCCTTCTTTAACAATGTGGATAACGGTGTATTCTCTCTAAGTTCGCAGATGACAACAAATTGGAGGAGCAGTCAATATATTGCTATACAGAGGGACCTAAACAAGCTGGAGAAACAGGCTGACAGGAATCTTATGAAGTTTAGCAAAACTTTTAATGTTTTTATAAATGATCTGGATGCAACTCAAATGTACATTAAGTTTGCTGATGATACTAAATAAGGAGGAGCTGTGGACTCCCACAAGGGTAGAGAAGCCTTACAGAGATATCTGGATAGGCTAGAGAGCTGGGGAATGGCAGGTTGAATATGAGTCAACAGTGTGCCCTGGCAGCCAAAAGGGTCGACCATGTCCTGGGGTGCATCAAGCACAGCTTCTCTGGCCAGTCAAGGGAGGTGATTGTCCCACTGGTGCGGCCCCACCTTGAGTACTGTGTGCAGTTTTGGGTGCCCCAATACAAGAATGACATCAAAATATTAGAGTGTGTCCAGAGGAGGGCGACTAAGAGGGTGAAAGGCCTTGAGGGCAGGACTTAGGAGGAGCGGCTGAGGCCACTTGGTTAGTTCAGCTTGGCGAAGAGAAGGCTGAGGGATGACCTCATTGCAGTCCACAATTCCCTCAAGGTGGGCAGCAGAAGGGGAGGTGCTGATCTCCTCTCTGTGGTGACCAGCAACAGGACACGAGGAAATGGCATGAAGCTGCGTCAGAGGAAGTTCAGACTGGACATGAGGAAAACGCTCTTCACTGAGAGGGTGGTCAGTCACTGGAACAGGGTCCACAGGGAAGTGGTCACAGCACCAAGCCTGTCAGATTTCAGGAAGCATCTGGATGACACTCTTAGTCATATGGTTTAATGTTAGATAGCTCTGTTAAGAGCAGGGAGTTGGACTCGATGATCCTTATGGGTCCCATTCAACTTGAGATATTCTATGATTCCAAGAAAAGCAAATGTAAAGTCCTGCATCTCAGATGGGAACAATCCCATGAGACAGTGCAGATTAGGGGGCACCCATTTAGGAAGCAGCTCTGCAGAAAGGACCTTGGGGTCCTGGTAGACAACAAGTGGAACCGCCATCGGCAGCTGCAGCAAAGGCCATAGGTATCTTGACTATAAAAGTGCAGACAACAGATCCAGGGAAGGACTTTTTGGTACTTGTGAAATCACAGTTGGATACTATATCCAGTCTGGGGAGTGCCCATTACAAGAAAGAGAAGGACATACTGGAGCAAGTCCAGCAGACTTATTGATTAGAGACAGATTACTATCTCAGCCTGAACAACTAAGCTGTTAGAGAGGAAGTCACATGAATTCATCTACTGCAGGTACCTGAGTTGAGACTACTGTACTTAATTTGTCAGTGGAAAAGAATGGAGAGACAGCCTGAAGCATGATTCCAGTCAGAAATATTTTTTCAGAATCTGAAATGCTTTTTGGGGTCTCATTCTCCCACTGCCTATACAAGACAACTGAGGGATTTCAGCACATAACATAGTGAAACTCTCCCTGAGCCTTAATTATTTTTTCTTAAGTTTCAAGAAAAAGTTCACAATTAAGTTGTATCACAACTTAGCAGATTTTGGGTTATTCAGGATTCTGTGCTTCTATTGTGACACCTGGATGAGATTTAGGAAATTTCACACTCCATCTTACTTGTCTGTGACAAGACAGTTTTTGGTAGGCAGCCTTCTGCTGCAGTACTGGTGTCAGATTTCTGATGGAATTACCTGAGTGACTGAAGGTCTTATACAATTGAACTAGTGGTATTTGATATAAATAGAGAAGCCATGGCTTTGATTTACCCTCTGCTGTGAGGCTGAGCCACAGAAACCATGCAAGAGAGAGCTGATGATGCTGTCAGGACAAGGAAGTCGTAACAGGAGACATTGTCATAGTGTAAATGTTTTATTTCATGTTACTACTTTATTTTGTATTAATATTTTAATGCATGGCATTCACTACAGAGTCCTTATTATGATCTTTTTTTGCGTACAATGGGATGTGGGGACATACCCAAAATCCAATAAACTCATATGTTTGGTTCTGTGTTGGATAAATCAGAAATGGGGACTTTGAGAGACATGCAGCTAGAAGCTACTCTGTCACGTCTTTCTTATCGTGACATGTAGTCAGGCTTTGTTCACCCTGCACATTCAGTGAGCCCCTATTCCCTCAGTCTCCCAGTCTCTAAAACAGACACATAATGACAGTCAAGGTATTTTCTATCTGGTTAACTCGATAGCATGACAAACGTCAGGACTCAATGCAGAACTCCCAGCGCATACCGGTTGTCTCATATAGAGACTTGCAAGGGAATTTTGTCTCTCCATTCCTCACCTGTCAGAAATACTGGTCTCATTCTCCTCTGTGTTCAGTCAAATCCCAAGTTCAGCTACAACTGCGTGCAGTTGCGACTGCTGCAGTGTTATTGGTACAAAGCCTGGGGAATGGGAGGTGGAGAGCTTACATATCAATAATGACTCCAAAATGTCCATTTAAGTGTGGAGCTGGGAACATCTTAAAGAATACCTTTCAAGAAGCTGGACCTCTATCAGGTTCAAAACAGATATTCAAAGCTACGGCTGTTTAAATAACAAGTCACTTTTTAAGTTATATACATCTAATTTAACCTTTTTTTTATTTGAAGACCCATGATCTATAGTTTAACCTAAACAATATATGAAAAATAATATGATAAGCTAAAGTAGGTCTGTGTCCAAAGGCCTCTCAGCAGAGAAACCAAGAGCTCTGAGCTTTTTCAAAATCACCTGCAACTTATCAATTATACGAAAGACATCTTTTGCTCTTAATCTTCCAAGAGGAAAATTTTTCACAATGAGATCAGCCATTGGAATAATCTTTCCAGGAAAGTGGTGGATTCCCCCACACAGCACAACACAGCTGGACAGGGTGCTGGACCATCTTGTCTAGACCGTGCTTTTGCAGAGAAAGGTTGGACCAGATGATTCTTGAGGTCCCTTCCAATGTGTTATTCTATGATTCTATGAATCTCCCTAAAAAGTATTTGTTAGACAGATAAAGGGACACATTGTCATCTTAACTGCATCCTTACAACATCACTGTACTTAGCAAGCTTGCATATGTGCAATTAACAGAAGAATTTGGTCCATTGCCTTCTGCCAATTTTAATGATGATCCTTGCCCTGCAATAATCCTAATAAAACTATCTCATGAATTGTGTAAGGATATTCCTGAGAACAGAACATTGTCAGACATATTTTATTGTATGTTATAAAATGAGTGAGAAAGTATTTACTAAACTACTGCAGCTCATCATAATCTTATCTGCTTAGAGAGACAGCTGGCACTGCTTTTCCTCAGCAACAGCCATGAAAAGCAGTGAGGAGCACAGAGATAAATTCTTCACTGGCTGATTTACTTTTTAAATCTGTATTAAACTCAAAATTTTGAAACTGGATATCTGAAATCAAGGGCCCACATCAATATGTAAGCCTCCTTGAAGAAGTGACCTGGTTTTTAATTGATACTGAGCATC
The DNA here is from genome assembly GCF_047716275.1 of Strix uralensis. Taxonomy (NCBI): domain Eukaryota; kingdom Metazoa; phylum Chordata; class Aves; order Strigiformes; family Strigidae; genus Strix; species Strix uralensis. The sequence continues at coordinate 76,217,656 of NC_133973.1, forward strand.
CACAACTTCCACTGGTTTCTCTGAGCAGAAGTTAGGCATTTACTACTCATTTTGGTGCACAGTGCACATGTTAAACACATCTGAAAATTAGACCACTTATACTTAGAAGCATAAACTTTTGCCCCAAGATAACAAAACCATCATTCACAGGTACATAGTGTAATTTCTATCACATTGCTAATAGCCTGCAGAGCATGAATAGTGATGTTACAAGTCCCCCAGTACACAAAGGTTCCTCCTACTTTCTTTCTGCTAACTTTCCTATAATCATTCCATAAAGCAAAGCCTCTTTTTTTTCCTGAACATAATTCTAAGTCACATATGAAAGACATCCTCATCCTTTTGTACGATAGCTATTGTATTTTGAGGGTTTGGTTATGGTTTTTTAAATGGAACTTAAATTGGTCAGTGACCACAACAAAGAAGATGTAAAAACTAACACAGCTTTTTTAAAAAGTTGGAATAAATGTATGATATCCAGGTAAAGAACTTCAACAGTTCTTGTTTTCGGTAAGAATTTTCTGTTTCATTGGTTGTTAAGAAATTTAGCATCACTTACGACCACTGAAACACTATGGCTTTCTTACATCCTCACTTTCTTTTTCTCTACCAAATTCCTCCTGCAGCTGACTGTATATTTCCCACACAGAGCTGTGCTGGTGCTTCATGGATCTTATATTCCCAAGAACCAGAGGGACAGTTTGTTACCTTTGCTAAACCACTCTCTCTGATCTCGAGAAAAAGAGAGAGAATGTCATTGCTGGTTATGTTCAGCTGTTTCCACTTCCTTCTACAACACTGTCTCCTCTTTCCACTGTAGCAAGGCTACAGCATGTAACCTTAAGGTAGAGAAAATGGTATTTTTTTCTTAGGAGGCACCAGCACATTCATTTTCAAAGCTCCCATTTTCTCTCTCTTCAAAAGAAGATGACTGGGCAGCATTCTTGTCAAAGCATTTTCCTGACCCACGCTTCTTTTTATAACTTCTATAGAGCTAATTGTCTCTGTCTCAGAAGGCTTTCAAGGTGTCAGTACTAAAGTTTTTATCTTTCTGCCCATAAGCCTTAGAACTGGTGATCCTAATAAATCATCCTGAATTGCGCTGCAGTACTCTCACAATGCTATATATAGTTCTTTTGAAACTTCCAGGACAATTTTTAAGTCAAGTTCATTGTACTGAATTGTTTAATAACCACTTTAGCTTTTCGTACTGCATCCTTGAAATGAGTCCAAATGATATTTTAAAATAATCTCCCAAGTTAGTTACCTAGCTATTACAAATTCACCAGGGATTTCCTACCAAGCACAATGCAATGTATAGTGTGCAAATACATAGTCTTCAATGTATTGGGAAACATTTAATTCTATAAAACTTTGCAGATATTCTGCATTAGTCTTGAACTAAGAGCAAACAGAATTCCTAAATTATTTAATTCATTGCTATATTTTTTGTTATTTTATTTATTAAATAACCACTTTCAGCTTGATTAGAATCATTTATGTATTGCAAGAGTAAAACACCTTTGTCCTTTTCTTCAGATGAAAATAGGAGTTGTGTTGGATTTTCTGACCACATACTTAACATCTTCCACAGAATCCTCTCCTAATTCTACTCATGTAGTCCAAAAAAGTTGTTAAGCTTGGAAAACGGAAAAAACTTTTCTGCTGATCATTCATCTGGAGTAGTGCTCTTAAGCCTTTACACAATGAGCTCATTTTTCATTTCCAGTTTAAGACTTTCAAAATCATTTATAGGAATTACTATTACTTGTATCTTACTTTCTTCAAATTCTTTTCCCACAGCTCTGGAATTTTACTATTAATAGGTATCTTTAAAATTCTGTGTCCACTGCAAGAAACATCATGTCTAGTCTGCATTTCTTATTTAATGAAGTAACCATTTTTTGAAGCCTAGAAGGCTTGGAGATATTTTTTAATAGTTAGTACAATATGAATTGTGAGGGCTTACGGTCTTTTTCTGCTCTAGCATTTCTTTTATGTCTCTTTTTTCCTATGAATAGTTTAAAAAAGAACACTTGAAAAAACCTACAGAAAAAAACAAGCACTGAAATAATTTCCATAAATTATTCAAGTCTAATTGCACTGTTCTTCTGTCACTAAAAACCTTTACCCCTCAACTACTGGCACTAAGATGGTACATTGTCACCATTAAAATCACTAGTAATTTTTAAAAATATGCCAATCATGTATAAATAGGCATTTACACATGTAAATGTAAGTTGCATGTTCAAACAGCAACAAATAGATGCATCAATTTGTACAATTTAGATAACAGATTTGAAATTTCTAGCTGTAAATCTAAAAAAAAGTTACCAGAATAAGACAGGCAGAGGAAGGATCTAAAAGTTTGAAAAAAGAAAAAAAAAAAGAAAAAAAACACAAAACTTTAAAAGGGAGAACTCCAGCACTTGCTATTCTCAGAGTGAAAGCTTTTATCTGAAAGAAAGGCCATCACTACCTCCCTGCAAGGATGGGCTCAAGGCCATGTAGTAGCTCTGGGCAGAGACAGGGCAGACTGATGGATGGAGGATCTGTGGCTCCTGGGGACTCCGTGCCCTCCTCGATCCCATTCGAAGGTATCAGATCACACCAGGCATTCATGTCAGACCTCTGCATGATTGCATTGCTCAGCAACATGTGAAAGGACAGACAGGAAAGCCCCAGGGGACTTTAGCGTGAAGAGGTAGCCCCAACCTCACAGCACGATGGGCAGGGGATACCTCCAGAGCCTTCTGTCACACAAGAACCCATCAGGCATTTCTGAATGAACCTCTGAATTGTAAGTAGCACCTGTAATGGTTCTTAACTGTCAGGAAAGTAAAGAATTGGTTTTTTGTGGTGCAGTGACATTTTGAAAGAAGTAAATGCATCAATTGCCACATTCCCACATCCCAGCCAAGAGGATGAACTGCATGTGTGTGAATTAGGACACTCCTGGCTAAAATATGAGCATTTAACTTCTTTTGATTCCCAGTCTTACATAATTTTTTCCATTCTCTCTAGTGTGTTCTGGCACTCAACCACTTCTGTGTTTTCTCCCATGCTTTGAAATTTGCTGATGCCATATCAGGTGTAATTAGAAGATGTTTGCATATGACACAGTGCAACAGATTGACTTTCCCGTAAACCTTCCTCCTTCATGCTCTGAATTCTCAAACTGAATACATAGGACCTCCTTAATAATAGTGAGGCTGACAGTCATGTAGGTAATGAATCCTAGTACTTAGAAGAAGTACTAAATCGTTTTTAACTTGATAATACCTTTGTGAAAGGATATTCACTTTCTGATAAAATATAAAAAAGTTGAAGACTAACATTTAATGTATTATTTGTATATTTTGTGTGTCAAAAAAAGGAATATTAGATAGCAGTATTTATGCAGAGAAAACATGTCAGATTTAATCTTGATCTCCTACTGGTATGAAAGAGAAGACTATGTAACTACATTAAAACTGAAACCTTCACCTGCTATACCTCTATCTCACAGTAACTGTAACAGTTTACATCATCCCCCAAAATATCTCACTTGACAAAGATGACTCGTTTGATGTAACAATCTAGTTTTCTACAAAAAGAGGGCAAAATAATTACAAAAGGCTGCATTTACAAAAGTTCCATTTGTCAGGTATTGTTGCTCCTTTTAAAACTTGTACAGGGATGCACAAAGCATCAGATATTAGCAAAACAGGTATGGTACAAACACTTGCCTTGTCATTCTGGAAAATTACTAATCCACCATGAACATGGTGGAAGGTTTTCCCACAACCTGCTTTTAGGCACTCACTTAGCATTTCCAACCAAGTCTACTTTTCCTAAGCTCCCTATATGAACAATGGGGTGATAAAGTTATTGCCATGTTGAAGCTCACCCAGTTTCACTCCAGAGCCCTAGTTAGTGGGAGAAATACCTTCATTTCTGACTGCCACAGGCTTTGCTTCTGTACATGCCATGTAGCTCCGTCACTGAGGAAACAAGTCTTGTCAAGATACCATGAGACAGTTGTATTCCTGTATGCAACCTCAGAGCACTCTATATTTCTGCTTTATATCACACCCTAAAGTAGCCTCTCTCTCTAAAGGAAGTTTATACTTAGACTGAGAGGGAGACTGCTTCCTAAGCTAGGCTGAGTACCTAAAGTTTTAGTACCCAAAGTTAGAAAGTGTGAACTATCCCTGAGTTTCAAGAGAGATTTTCAGAGTCCATTCAGAAATTATATAGAGAAAGCATAGAATTAATTTGAAGCTTCATTCTACAAAATTATTCTTTACGTATTATTACTTCTTCCTCTCATGGATGCATGAAAAAAGAATACATTTTGGAGCAAATTTCTGACGTTCACTTTAAGGATATATTGTCAAGCTAATCATTACATGAGTTCCAGCAATACTGCCTGTGCTGTACTATTCTGATTTCATCAACTGTTAACTCTATAAAATCAAAAAGGGATAAAGTTCAAGATAATCACTGATAAATGAGTACTGCATTGTGAAATAAAATAGTACTATAGCTACTGTTCATTGGAATTTAGAGAATTTAGAGGTCAGAACTGCCCAAGGTTTACCTTCTCAGATACATTACAAGCATTGCCTTTGATCCAAGTAAAGTGCTTAGGGACTGTATCAGTTTGTACTATTCACAGTGGTAAGTAGATAAAAAGCATGAGAATCTTAATTTAGCCTCACTGCACATCAGGTAGTTACAAATACAACACCCCAGTGCCCTAACCTCATCAAAAAGTGCTTTAAATGAGCTAATTAAAAAAGAACAGTCCTACCTCATTTGTTGGCTTTCATACCCATGAGAAATGGAACTTGATGCATCAGCCCCTGGGATGAAAACTAACATTTTGTTGTGTGGATTCAATGAGACACAGCTGATGCCTGGGTCAGCTTGAAGCAGAACAAGGGAAGAGGAGGCAGCGTCTGGGTTCCCGGGCAACCATGGTGCCAGGTATTCATCTGGTTGCAGGTACATTGGTATATACTAAGAGGAACTAACAAGGAGTCTGTAATTCCAAATTAGTAAGAATAGGAGAAGGTAACCATTGCATGAGGTTTAAATGAGATGATCTGGAGTTTCTAGGGAAATCATTTTTCTGCCTATTGACCATGGTCCTTAACTGAGAAGTTCCTAGGTCTAGAAGCAAGCTTCAAAGTTCCTTCAAAATAAAAACTCAGAGTTTGGATTAAATCTGAGGTTTTAGAGGAAGTTATACAGAGTGTCTAAGGCATCTCTGATTTGCTGAGGAGTCAAGACCTCAGAGTTTTCATTTGGACAGGGGTAAGCAACAACCTTAGCGCATGTCAGAAATGTCTCTCTTCCTATAAGGCCTTAATATTCCTTCTTGTGACTTTCTTGACTTTTACTTTGAACCCAGATGCTTAAACAGTAGTTTGAGGTTATAAGACAGACATCTCTATGCTTGAGCTCTGACTCTACTTTCATCCCTGTAGTTTTTTATTATCACGGTAAAAATATCTAACAGTAACTGATGCCTATCAGGCACTCATTAGTAGCCAGTACAGAGGTCTGTGGCCCCTACAAATTATAAATGTACTAATCTGGGTATAGCGAATATTAACTTGCCTTTATCATGAATATAAGCACTAAAATAGTTTAACTGGCAACAATATTTAAGTGTTTTGTAACATGGTGATGGCATGGTCAGACACAATGTGGAACCATTTTACCTCAAGTATGCAAGCAAGATCACCACAGGGGCAAAGAAAGATAGAAGTTATTGAATGTAGGATGAATATGTGACAAAAAGCTCCTAGACAAAGAACAAGATAAGCACAAAGGACAGCAAGTAGGCAGGACATCCTCCCAAATACACAAGAAGGATAACTGGTAAAACCAAAAACGAGATAAACGGCATCAGGAGCAGAGAAGACCGCTTTCTGGGGGAAGAGAAGGGGCAATAGCAGAAAAACACGAGGCATAAGCAAAGCAAATTGTAGAAGACAAGCCCACCTTAACCCTGACATGTCTCATGGGTGAGATCTCAAGCCTGATTGATCACTTCAACCTTGGTGACAAAGGACCATCAGCGACCATAGCCATCCATATTAACTACATCGTATCAGCTTCCTGGTATTGCATAGTCACAGCTAATTCAGGATGGGTGTTAAAGACTAACAGGCTTGTATACAAAAAGATGATGATTTTTATTGTGTAAGATTTAGACATTATAGAGAAGTATGATGTTAATTAATTAATTTAGTAAATTTCAATGTTTAAAGCTGGCCTGATTTTTCAGTCTTCTAAACACTGCTACCACAGTGATCTTTAATTCCCTAATGGATATATGTTCATTTGCAATGCTGTCTTTGCCTTTGGCTTTATCCTATTCCATGAAGTAGGCAGGAATGTTACCATTAAACTAAATGGAAGCAGATCCAGACTGACATTGTTCTCCAGTATGTTAGGTAATGCTCACTTTTCCTTTACTTTAGCCATCTTCTCTCTCACACACATACTGATTCTCAGGCCTCTTTTTTTCTCACTTCTAAAAAGGATGTTCTTTTCTCTCACTCAAGTAAAAATTTCTCCATTTCTCTTTATTTTTTGAGTACATATATTTTTCATGAAAGACTTCAGAGAAGCCACCTATACACATGAGTACATTGATGTCTTTTATTTAGCCACAGATCCCATAGAAACAGGTGGGTGGAGTACAAACCCCAGCCAAGATGTATAAACCAGCAGAGATGAATCACACTGTGAAGGTGAAGATTTCTCCTCATTAACTGGAAAGGAAGTCCAGGCACTTAACTTTGAGGTGACTCAAGCTGGCGAAACAAGTGCTGCCCAGAGCAAAGAGCTGATGAACATTGCTTCATAATGCTGTCAGAAGTTCAAGGCTCCTGTTTAAGTGCAGGATAATGCAGGAACTGGAGTGAGCTGAGTAGGTTTATGATGGATCTCTTAATTTTCTCCCCAAGTTTCTTGCTTCCAGGAAACACTGGAGAACTGAACTTAATTGGTAATTGTAAATGGTAACTGAGTAATTGGTGCTGGAAAATATGAGACACTGAGACCGATAGATTGCATGACACTGATGATAAACAGCATGAAGCAAAATAATTTCCTGTTGGGTAGAAATGCCCTGATATCTTATATGTGACAAAAATCAACCGGGCCATATAATCTTGCTATCATTGCCACAGAAATGCATCTGAATTGCTTTGATACTACTCTGCTTTCATCACAAAGAGATTTGTCTGTTGTAAAAAACATGCATGTCTTTGTAGCAGAACTTCCTACTAGGGTTGTAAATTGCCTCTTCTAATTATATTTTTGTAGCTTGCCACAAACCCACATTTCACTTGACTTGAGAAACTAAGAAGTTTCAGTAAAATGCAATCCTTTTTTTCCTCTAAAGATGTAGAAACATATATCTAGCTCAGAAAAGCAGTAAACAGTACAGCATTTGTGTACCTGATAAAGGGTAAATAGGTGAACTAATTTCTCTTATTCTCCTTCAGCAGCATAATGACATAGCAAACGTGGTATTCAATTTCACTGAAATGCTAAACCATCTCATATTTCATGACCCTCAACTCTGCTTAAAGTATGCTCTATAAAACAAGCTTTTGCTGATACACACATCTAGAAGTGTAATGAAATGAAATTCTACACTGTATGCTCAGTTCTCTCCTCAAGGAAAATGACAAATTTTAATGCAGCAAGGGACAACTCTGGAATGGTGCAACATTTATCTGCTTAAAGTAGACTAAAAACAGAAAAGCTACTGTTATGCTTACCTCAGCAGAAAAGACAGGGCCAGAAGCAAATAACTTTTGGGTCTGATCAAAAGCACCCAAAGCAATAAGTATTGCCGTAATATACACACTCTGAAAAGCAAGAAGTCAGACATAGTGGGATTCATCCTAACCTGATTTTTCCAATGTCTACAATGTACATCTAAGCTAGTTATCCCAAGTGCCTAGTTAGCAGATATATTTTCAGACATGATTTGTCCAATCTCTGCTTGATGTCTTATTTAGGATAGGAGATGCTTGTTCCTCCCTTGTTTAGCCTGGATATGCTTGTTCCTCCCTGTTGCCTATAAAAGAAGTTGACCTGAGGAACTGTCATAGTTTAACCTCAGTCAGCACCTAAGCACCATGCAGATGCTTGCTCTCTCCTCCCCCCTCCCAGTGGGATGGGGAGGAGAATCAGAAAAAAAGTAAAACTCATGGGTTGAGATAAGAAATGTTTAATAACTAAAATAAAATAAATACAATAATAACAGTAACAATAAAAAATAAAATTATAATAATGATTGTAATGAAAAGGAATATAATAAAAAGAAGAGAGAAATAAAACCCGAGACAAGTGATTCACAATGTAATTTCTCACCACCCACTGGCCAATGCCCAAGCAGCGATCCGCCCCTCCTGGCCAACTCCTCCCAGTTTATATACTGAACATGATGTTCTATGGTATGGAATATCCCTTTGACTAGTTCAGGTCAGCTGTCCTGGCCATGCCCCCTCTCAGTTTCTTGTGCACCTGCTCGCTGGCAGAACGTGGGAAACTGAAAAATCCTTAACTTAGGATAAGCACTACTTAGCAACAACTAAAACATCAGTGTGTTATCAACATTGTTCTCCCACTGAATCCAAAACACAGCACTGCACCAGCTACTAGGAAGAAAATTAACTCTAGCCCAGATGAAGCTAGGACAGGAACCCAGCCATAGATGTCTCCACAGTACACATGTATACCTGATCCCCTCATGACACTGAAGTTACTCTGTATATTTTAATTTGTCATTCTTGCCTTCTCACAGGCAGTATTCTTGAAACAATGCAAAGTCCAGAGAGAATGGCAATTTGGGAAGGCATTTCATCTTGGATCATTGGTGACAATTAACCAGTGACACAGTCTGTCAGTGCAAAGTGGTTTACAGGATCACAAATCTCTTTACATACACTGCTCTCCAAGGACAGTGGAGGATCTGGAGCTCAGTGATGCTTACCATATGTTCATTCAAAATAAAGTTCAGAGTGACCATAAAACTAGCATGCCCTCTTTGGTGTTACCAGAGCGCTAAAATTAGTGCTGAGTTTCATCTTCTTAACAAATGTATAAATATTTATACACACCTCATCAGCATTTTTATCCCATCTGAGATTTTCTCTAAATGGCTTTTAGGTCACTTTTAAATACAATGTTGTATTTCAAGGGCTGTCTCATAATAGAAACACATTAACAAACAATCTGAGTGCTGTCTCTGTTCCACTGATACTAGGTGAGAATTGATCTATTAATACACAATACATGAAGCCAAATTTAAGTTTTAATTTGCTTTGTTCCTTAACAGGTAGAAGAGCACTCTGGAAGAGCCCACTAATCAATGCATTTTATGTTTACCAACAAAAACAAGAATGCATGAGTAGAGGGTCTTCAATTTCTAGAATTAGTGCCAACATCTCAGAGCTTCCAAGCTCTGAGAGTTGGTCTGTAGACTTGAAGCTCATGATTTACTTCCTTCTTAGGAACTAGGTACTACTAGCGACCTAGTAGTACTTCCTAGGCAGTACTAGGTACTACTTACTAGTACTACTACTAACACTAGTGCTACCTGGGTACTACTTACTGCAGGTAAGAAGTGCAGAAAACCAGGGGAGGCAACAACTGCATTATGTTGGGTCAGAGAGCTGGACGATATGTAGCACCTTTCAAGGGCATAAATTTCTCTGAGAGGACTCTGGGCAGGGTCTGATGATCATAAGAAGTTGTTAAGTCTGAAGAACAGCAGTGGAGGAGATTTTGCCTGGGAGTGGTGACCTCTTTTTGCAGAAGGTTCTCTATCAGGTTATTGTCCATAGAGCTTGTCTTCTGGGGGGTTGGTATCAAAGTAAATCCTGTGACAAGAAAGTATGCCTTGCTGGGATGAAATTTCCAACACACAAGAGAGAAGCAAGACAGAGGAAAGAATTCCTCAGCAGTCGTTATCTCTTCCCTTTCACACACTCCAGGTGGCCTTTTTCTCTGTTCAACTTTTTATTTTTTTCTTTTTAAACAATGAGACTATGTACTGAAGTTTCTGTCAGCTTTGTGCTACCATTACAGTGTCTAAAGTCCCAAGAGGGAATGGAGTGCCAAAAGTTAATTTATGCGAGTTCATTGGCCCAAGGTTTCTTCCCCTCTTGTATGCACAGGACTGACCTTTCCCAGAAGCTGGCTTGACTTACGCCTGGCCTGTTGTCACTACCTCCTTGATTTTCTGGTTCTCCATGCTGCAGCTGTATTTTTCACCACGTTTCTGGTTCCAGCAGCAGCCTCACCCCATGCACTAAATTCACAAGCAGTATCTTAGCATTCAGAAGGGTAAAGCATAAACGTCAGGTTGTCACATAAACTCAATAAATGCTTGTGGTTCAGCAGCAAAGGCCAGACGTGTAGACAGAACCTCAGTGGACAATGACTACTGTAACACCCTTCATGTTGGGATCATGTCAGGCCAGGGCAAGGTACAGCCCCCACAACATTGCAGTCATGAGGGTGCTGCTTGCTAGAGCATAGGAAGGGGTTTCTTTTCCCAGGACACGGTGGTAAAGGAGCATTAGTTTGCATGTGTCTCTCCATCATTGTGCAGTCAGGATATAACCATGACACACATTCAAATTGGCAAATAACACCAAAGCCACAGATATTTATGTCTTAAAGACAACAGCATGATCAAAATGCTTAAATAAAAACGTGTTTGCATCACGAGTCACCATGAAACAGCTTCCAAGCAGAGTGCACTAACTCTGTATAACTCCAGCAAAAAGATAGTTTCAGGGCCCAAGTTAGCAATCTGGCACCAGCTCAAGGTTGCCTTGAAAGTTATCTTTTCAGTGTTAATTTATCCCAAGCACATCCTTGAAGACAAGAGGGTTAAAATGTCAAAAGCCAGGGAACTCAAAAGGTGGCATTCTAGACCTCCTGCAAGTAAAGGATGTTTTATACAGATTTGCAAAGGGATATTCTGGGATTCCACTCTGAAAATTTCCACAGTTAAATGGAGAGGAAAAAAAGATGCAGAAAAACTTCCTTGACAAAAAGAAAGTATTTTGAAAAATGAGGACGTTGTGTGGTAGGAATATTCTTCTCTTCACACTCCTTTCTTTCTTTCACACCAACTTCTTACACATGCTTGTCAATTTATGTCTAAAATTATATAGTAAATATTGTATATCATGATTTTCTCTCCTTTATTCTTAAGTATCTGTCCCTCCTGTAGTTGCTGAATACATGTGTTGATAGTTACAAATAATTTTGTAAATGTCATTGTAATATAGACATTTAAATATCTGACTATTCTTTAGCTATAATAACCATCAAATAGCTATTTCAACTTTCCACCAAACTGAGTTTTAGTGTCCATACTTTTGTATATAAACGTCTGTACATCTGTTTTACATTTCAGGTTATTTATATGTATTAATAATAAATCCATTATAAAAATAATTCAAAACACAAGGCAATTTCACAAATAGTGGTTAGGTGTTTCTTAGTGATAAAATATCAATTACATCAAAATTAATAATAAGGAAATTGTTAATATACAGTAATAAACAGATGTGTACCTCAAAGTTAGAAGCTGATAGACTAGAAATTATTGAATATCTAAAATTAAAATGCCAAAGCTGGATCAACTAAATAATGAGAAATTGATTGACTCAATTACCTCAGAGGAAATGAGTTCAGCAGTATAGAAATAAGCAACTGGGTCGATAGGTATCAAATAGAATATTTTATAGATTTTTTGAGAGAGCGAGCAGTCGTTCAGATGAGGAGTACATCATGGAGTAATGCATGGCTGATGACATGAACACCTACAGTTGTGATTCATAAGATGAGTAAGCTAGAACCTTATTCAGAGTGACATTTGTCCTGCTTAATTAATTAATTATGCATCAAAATCCTATCAGGTAGCTTAAAACAGGTCACAGATAAACTAATTCATAGAGATCGGGTTGATTTCCTCCATGGCCAATTTATGGCTGATAATTGTGTAAATTTTCTAATTTAATACAGCAAGTAAATAAATTAAACATCCCCTCTACAGCAATCCCTGTTGATACACAGAACGCCTTTAAAAGGCAATTTACTCAAGTTCCCAAATGAATTGAATTCCCAAGGTCTCTTACTAATACTTTATTACTACAGTTTAATGTCACTGCATCTGTTTTTTCTAGTGTTTGCCAATTCATACAGCAAAGATGTGGGGAGACCATTTGTCCCTCCCTCTGTAGACATTCGTCTCGCAGCTAGATAGGATCAGCACTGAGGGAAGCAGTCCTTCCCCCCTAGACTCCTTGTTTATTCCCTGTGTAGCTAATGGAGAGAAATAGGTGATTCTTAAAGCCTCAGCAGTCCTGGCTGCTTAGGCTATCTTAGGTTACCCCTGCCTTTTGTCTGTGGAGCTGGGAAGCTCTACAATGACGGCTGCTCATTATTTCACACACAGACACATTCCTGAGGATGGAGCTGTGCTATGCGCCAATCCTTGTCAAAACAAGCCAGCAAAACAATACCTCTGAAAAATGTGCTGTCGTCCTGACATTTGCTCTCCAGAGGAAAAAAAAGGGAAAGGGAATAAAAACAAACAGCCAGACTTGCAAGCCTGCTGAAGGAGGTGGCGCATCTTGTGGCCAGCAGCCCGACAGTTACAGCCTCCACTTTAGGGGTGTGCAGATCCCACATAAGGGATCACCCTGCTTCGGGAGAGCTTCCTAATGACCAAGCCGTGGGCTGTTCTTGATGGTGTTGTAATCCCTCTTGTTGATGCCTCTCTGCTTTGTGTAATATTCTGAAATACTCAAAGCATAATGAGAATGACTCAGTAAAAAGGAAACTTAAGCCCAAATCCCCTCTCTAAACCAGTTTTTTCTTGGATTATATTTACAAAGGTAGTAGCATCAGCAGAAAAGGCTGAGGTAGCATTGTCAGAGGACTCTTGTGTTCACCCCACATCCCTGGGAAGGACAAGATCTTTAAGCAGGGGAAGAAGGTGAACCCTTGTCTGCAGCATCCTGAGCAAGGCAGAGGTGCAGCCCCAGCGCAGGGAGGCCAGCCCTGCCTCCAGCAAGCTGACATCTGCTCCAAGGCACTGAGTGAATAAAAAAAAAAAAAAAAAGCAGCAAAGAGAAGAAGTGTTAAGTGACATGGGATACGACAGCTTCAGTCTACCAGCCAACCCATCATCATCAGGGACAAACAGGCTTCTAATCAGGATTTGAAGAATAAAAAGAATAAGACTTTGAATGACTATCAACAGGCAAACCGCAGGGGTATGAGGAAGATGAGGCAGCACATTTCTCCTCTGGCAATGTGGTGTCTGTCCCCTTTTGCTCCTGTCATATGAAAACATCACCCAGCAGACAAATGTGGGAGCAACCATTTAAAAAAGATCAAAGTAAACTCCTCTGACTTTTCCTTAGAACTTCCTGTCATTTTTATGTAACCCAGTCTTTTGGCAAACTGAGACAAATATCCTGAATTATTTTCAGTCACCTTGAAACAGTAGGGGGTTTTTTGTAAATACGTTATTCAGAGAAAAACACTTTGCCTGGGTCTAATCAGAAACTAATTAGAATCAGCATATGCTTTTCTGCACAGTTACCGTGTCATCTGGAACAGTTAGATGTACAAACCCAGATCTAATCAAACTGAGATGCTTAACGTTGGGAGCATTATTATCTGAAGAGTCTTCCGCAGTCAACAGAAAAAGAAATAGCAACATGATTCAACTTACCTAGTATCCTGAACTATCCTCTAAAAATGGTTATTGGTCCCCCTTGATTATAGAGGGTGTGATTGAGAGAATGGTTATTGAGAGTGTGATTTAGTTGCCTGAGCACTGGTAGCCAGCACTATTTTGGATGCCCCAGAGTAGCCACCTGGCCTGCACCAGCCCCTTTGGAAGAGCACAGATCTCTCCTAAGTCCCGTGGCATATCTGCCAGGCCCAAGCAGGTGTCTCAGGTACCATGAAGTATCCCAAATGGCACTTATGAGTTGCACCTTAACCACTTCTGGGTGCTTCAGATAAGGCCTGAAGTCATAAAAGGTGAGCCTGGGTGGCTGGGACACTGCTGTATCTGCAAGTGAAAAGTAACAGGAGTGGCAAAAGCTGAAGCCATGGCTGGGCTGAGAGCCAAGGAGTGAGGAAGCTGCTACAGAGCAAGCCATGAGTGCAGAACTCCATTTGTTCTTGAGTGAGGGACTATGTGTTATGAGGAGATTGCTCAGACACTATCATTATAAAGCTTATGTGTGAAACTCTTTGCCTGAACCCACTCCTAATATACATGTCATGAAGCCATCACACACATATACACACAAATCCCACTTTTCTGCATCATTTTTTTATTCTACACCTATTTACATTATCACAGTTCTATAAATTACACTTAGAGAGACAAGGAACCAAAGCAAAAGCCAGAATTTGCAAAACTGAAAACTTTGGTCACCACAAAATTCTCTCTTAAATTTTCTTGCCCGTTTGATAAACTTCCCACTTGTCCTTTTGATGTTTTCTTCTGGATAGAGCTAAACATTTTCCTGTATCATAAAAAAAATTCTTCAGCTTTATCATTAATCATAGAACTAAGACATTCATATGAAACAATTCATTTTATGACAACACACTAGGCTTTTAAAAGGAGATATGAGAGGTTTTCCATCTTATGAGGATCAATGTTGTTGTACAACCAAGAGAAATTTCAGTCCATTTTTCAAACCATCTGAAGTCCCATGTATTGAAGAAAAATCATTCAGCAAATATAGTTTCAATTCAAGTGGTAATTTATGATTCTATATGACTGCAATGAAATTTGTAACACTGGCCACCAAAGTTTATCACCAAGACTTTTTCAAGCAAAATACAAGTCTCCCACCCTAACTGCAGGTTTTAATTTAAACAAATGTGCAAGATAGGACAGATTATTTTCACAACTGAAAACCGTTCACCTGATTTACACTCAGTAGATAATGATGCATAGCTGAACATGTTCAACCACTGAATAATTTCAAAGTGTACTGTGAACAGCCCCATCCTCCTGCAATACAATCCAGTTTAAGGAGTCTAAGGCAGGTTCCTGAGCTGGAAACCAAGGCTGTCTGCACAGAGAAGCAGCATCTCTTTCAATGGACTGTCCATGCTGATTCCTAATTTGAGCACCTATAGTAGATATCTAAAGTCAGATCCTGGAATAACCCCTACTTTGTGTAATTCTGAGGCCAAGCAAGAGTTGGATAAAGTGTTAATACTGAAATACCTGTAGGAAATAGCTGGAGGGCTGGAAACAAGCAAGAATAACAATAATTTTAAAGTATATAGCATGTCACTTACGGAGGTCAGATTATAAAAACCCAAGATGCAGAGATCTGTGCCAATATACTTCAAACCCTTTATCAAGACCTACCAAGACTGACAAGGAATTAAGAAGACAGACTGTGAAGACATTAGTTCATTTATATAATGTAAATATACTACTGTTTTGGTCTTCCATGTTCAGGAATACCAAAACACCACCCAGGTATAATGTTTAAAACAACTTCATTATTCAACAAATGCTCCAGCACGTTCTACTTGTTTGGACCACTATGTGGCTGATGAAGGTGAGTGCATTTTGATCACAAGGTGTATGGAAGATTGTTTGTGCATGATATTGGACAAGCAGAAGGAAAATCATTTGTGCATGATACTGACCAGGTGTAATCCGTGGAGCTGGCCAAAGAACAATGGGTTTGTAGAGGTCTGGTCATTTCAACCTTCAGTGAGTGATTAAAAAAAAAAGCTGCAGTGAACAATTGGTCTTAACAGAGAGACTGCTGGTAGGACTAGGAATAAATTTCACTCTTGATAAAGATGAGGGAGAAAGACACTGTTGAGAAATCTCAGAAAGAGCAACACTGTTGGAGTTCAAAAAAGAAGATATGATGTAAATCCTTGAAGATGTCAGACTGTATAATCTGAAAAAAGAAGGGTTTTGCAGATATTCTTTGCATGTGCACCCAAAAATCATCTAAACACATTGGACAGAAGCCCAGCTCCACACCCCAGGGCCTTGTCTAACCACCAAGCACATAGGCAACTGGATCAGGTTAACTGCAGAGGCTAAGAGAAAGCAAGTGAATGTATAAGTATCTGCTTGCATGAAGTTTCAGCCAATGAGAACACCAATGCTCTTCCCCTTGCAACAGCCACACCTAAATAAGACAAACCAAAAATTAAATATTAACCTGCTGAAAACATCTATATAAATGTATATATATACTTACAATATAACTGTATAACAGACCTTAATTTTCAGTTGGAGTATTTGTGCACCATGACATGAGATGGTCTAAGTAGATTTAGCTTTGTCTTTGTCAATGTTTATAAAATTACTCTAAAACTTGTCCCTCAAACAAACAAAAACTTAAAGGGAAGAAAGCAAGGTCAGTCGAAAGCTAACAACAGCACAGCAAAAAATCCTTTGAACAGACCTTGAAGCTGAATGATATGTTAGAGCTACTTACTAGTGAGATATGGAGTGCATGTGCTTGATGGCAATAATAATGCTGTTATCAACATGGAAATGCTAGGTTTAAACTTAATCTTTTCCCTGATAAACTCTCCCTTTATCCAGCCCAAGGATTTATAGCCTAGACTGCTAAAAGTATTTCAGACTCAGACTCAGGACCAAACTGTGTATCTGTTTGTCCCATTTCTGTAAGGATTGGAAGACAGTGCATTTTAAATGCAAATACTTGAAGTCCCAACACTAGAAGCTGAGTAGCAGAGCTGGCAGGTCTGAGGAGGTCCCTGGGGAGCCACGCAGTAAGTATAAACCACGTGCAGTCAGCTGTGCTGAGAGCTGGCCCAGGGCTCAGCAGCGCTCCACGCTAACAGAACAGTAGCTCAGGCAGCAAAAGTGGAGATGGCAGTACCCACCAGACTGCAGCAAAATAGGGGAAATAAAAGTAGTAAACAGATAGTTAGTGGTCACAAAATGTCTATAAGCTTGTAACGAAAATAAAAGTCTTGCAGTAAAATGACCAAAATGGACCTTTAACTTTTTTTTTCAGCAGTATGTGAAAAACCTTTTTGCTCTTCCTTGAGATGCGCATTTATTTTGAAAATCATGGATAATAAATATATTTATGTTTCAAACCTTTACAACATTGCAAAATTTTGGGTTAAATTAAAAATAATTATTGTAAGCAGTCATAGAAATGTCATTTTATATTTGCTGATAGAGAACACATTCAAAACAGCTGAAATCAGAAGTGTCGTTTCTGTACACATCCTTTTCAGTAGCTTTTCCATCATTTCAGAGTTTTTTCTGGACTTACTGAAGTGAAAGACTCCTGTGACCAACACTGGTGATTGCCATGGGGTGACAAAAGTCTAAGAGGTGAGCCAGAGCTATGGCAGGAGAAATGGAGGAACCAAGACAACTCTGCTTTCCACAAACTGAGAGAATCAGTCGTCAAGGGATCAGTCATCCTCGTGTAATGGCCGTTAATGCCTGAATATATGGTTTGCACAGAAGTACATAGGTACATGAGTTCTCTCTAATGTCCAGGAAAAGAAATGGCAGTGTCTTTCTGATCTGCTACTTTTGTCTAGCCTGTGATAAGAAGGAAAATTAATCCGTAACACTTAAAGAGCAGAATTCATTTTCTGATGGTAAGAACAGAATGTACAAATCATCACTTAGGTTTTGTTGATTTGCCAGTAGTAACATTTGGGTTGCAACATCCAGCTTTATAATACAATAAACTTTATTTCGTATAGTATCTTTTATTAAAAACTGCCTCCCAAGTTGCTTTGTTAAATAATGGACTAGTCTCAGTTGAACAATAAACACAGCTGCAGGAGAGGAGAGAGGTTCAGAGCAGTAAACAAGGAAAACATTGTTTCAGTGTGGTTTGAGCACCAAGGATGGCTTTCCTCCTTCAGATGTTATAAGCGGGGTCTCCTTTCAGTCCACTAGCAAGCAATTAGGATGAGTTCATTGGAATAAAAAGAGTTTTCTAAAGAGAATTTTGATTTCTGTGGCATTTAATTTGCTTTGCTTCAAAACAGCAGCTGTCATGTGTCACCGTCCATGTAACTTGGTTCAGGGCAGTCCTAAGGCACTAAGGAGGAATTTGGACCCTGCAACTGAGGACAGCAAACCCTAAACTTCACATGTCAGCTGCCAAGAGTCCATCAGTAACAGGGCAAAGGGGGAAGGATTAGTGCCCTCATTTTGTATCACTGCCTGGCAATCTGAGCACTTGCCCAAGATGTGGCATATTTGTCACCAGGCTGAACCCTTTGAGTTGTATCTTCCCTGTTCTTCTAGTAAGTATATCCCACATTAATGCTTGTGAAGAGAACTTCCCCTGAAGTAGAGATAGCAGGAGTAATGTCATGTTACTCCTGGGTGTATTTCAACTGGACACAAGAGAAAAATTTTTCACAATAAGAACAATCAGTCATTGGAATAATCTCCCCAGGGAAGTGGTGGATTCCCCAACATTGGACACTTTTAAGATTTAGCTGGACAGGATGCTGGGCCAGCTTGTCTAGACTGTGCTTTTGTCAAGAAAGTTTAGACCAGGTGATCCTTGAGATCCCTTCCAACCTGGTATTCTATGGCTTTATAAATATACAGTATAAATCTATGCAAATATAAATATAAAAAATCTCATGGAGCAGTTATGGACGGGTCAACAGATGTAACAAGTCTTGTAGAAACCAAAGAAACTTTCACTGTTACTCTCAAATTTGTCATTATACAGTACCTGCATATATATATGTAAAATTTTCAAATTAAAGCAGAATCCCTGTTGCATCCAGTGCCAGTCATCTCAGTATTAATTACTGTTATGTTAAGACAGAAAGCATCACATCCCCCTCTGTTTATGCACATGAAAAACCCACACCTACACAAGAAGACAGCCATTGCCACTAAGAGCTCACCATCAAGGTAGCAAAAGTCAAATAAAGGCAGCAAACAAGTGGGACCAAGAAGCACAACAAAAGAAAGAGGTCCTCAAAACCCCATCTTTCCAGATGCTTTTTTGCCCCTCTTCCTCCCTGGGGGAAGGGAAACCTTCTTCCCCATCTGCTCGTGCTTCCTTTTGACCACATTTTGCCACCGTCCTAGCCATGCACATGCTTACAGTGAGTTTTCAAAAGCATTTTGGCATGGAGGATAACCTTTTAAAAGGTAATCTTTACAAGCAAAATAGGTGGAATGGGAGAAAAAACTTGTTTAATGTCATGTCTTTCACAAAATACTGTGTTTTCAGTTAGATTAGAAAAATACCAGCAACATCTCCATTCAAGCCCATTCTTTTGGGGGGGTTATAACCCTTCAAGGTTTTTTGTTCTTTTTTTTTCCAGGGGGCAGGGCCAAGACAAAATTTAATAGAGCATCGTTTAGTTTAGTTTCAAGTGTGTAGTCCTAACAGGAGCCCATAATAAGCACATCTCATTCCAATTCCCCTTATAAGAATACCCTTGAGTAACACATTAAAAACAAACTAGGCAAAGTACTATATGTGATCAAAAGTGCTGTTTCTACATTGTAAAGCATCAAGGGATTCTTTACAACAAGGCTTAACATTTGAAACTGTTTATAAGGGTTCCTCATTTTTCCCTTTTTATTAAAAAATAATATAATTTAATGCATGTTTTGAGACTGCTAAGGAGAGTAAAATTAAGCATTTGAGCAAACAGTCACAAAAACAGGACCTCAGACTGTGAAGTCCTTGGACACACACTCCTGATGCCCCTGCTAAGGCCAGCCTGCATTTTCTGATGCCAACCACAGCAAAACAAGAACTTACAGTAGGAATAAATGGCAATCACTGGAGGATAGATTAATAGCTCTGTGGCACTTTGAAGTCTAGATCTAGGAGTGAAGATGAAGTGCAGTTAAATGCTGAGTATCATGGAAGTCACCAGACGTAATTTTTTCCCAGTTCTCTTCAAATGTGAGTTTAAAAGTTGAAGTGGGGAATTAACTTCAGACTGGAGGTCTGTATTTAGACCAAGCAAGAAATCATTGAAAAGAAAGAATGGCAAGCCTGAGACACAAATGAAATGAGCTGCCAAGCAGATTTTTCACAGTCATGATAATTATTTTTGAAATCTCACAGCTTGCTTTTCTCCAAGTAGAAAGTAATTCCCCTCACTATTCTCTTTCATGACAACTTGGGCATCAGCTCTCTCAAAACTGATTTTCACTTGCAGTGGTTTTGTTAATTATTACAATGAGATACGCAAGAATCTAAGGCTTTAAGAAAAAAAAAACAAATATGGTGCCTTATTGTCTATTTAATTAGAACACAATAAAGTGTAGAATTTATCCTTTTTAATGTTTTGCAGGCAATTTTCACACATGTGGTAAGTTTGTTAGAAATTTCATGCATAGTTAGGTTTAAAGCTTCCCTGATGTTTGTCAGATACAGCTGAAGCAGTGATTTTGTGTTGTAGATATAATTAGGTGGCACATTGCCATAAGTTTCCCTTTTTCCCCCTTCTTTTTACAACTCAGATGTCAAAGCAAATTATTGATCATCTGTAAGATGTGAGAGGGCTGGTTATAGGGAAAAAAATTAAGGCTACATTTTCATTAGTTTTTCACTGAAATTTGCAAGTTTGTGAAGCATATTCTCATCTGGATGGATTGTGTCTCCCACTCTGTTCGTGTTGCTCTCTTATCCTAAAGCAGCTTGTCATTGAAATGTTCTCACCTGGGAAATAATTGCTTGTTTCAGTCAGGATCTTGGTGACTGTGTGTCCTCCTCACAAGAACTATCACCCCTGTTGGGCTTTTTTGATTCTGCTGACAACAGAAAATCAACGAATTGAAAGAAGGAGAAATATGTCTGTGCAGTGTTTGAGAGCTGGCCTGCTGCCATGCTAAACCAAGAGCCAAAGCCTGCACAGGCAGGAGCTGCCAGCACTGCCTGGGTACAAGCAAAGGGCACCCCATGAGGAGAGAAGACTGTGAGATCACCACCACCCTGACAAGCTGCCTGCAGGCTCCATGCCCAAAAGTAGGCAAAGCTTTTGGGCACCAACAGGCACCTTGTGCTGGCAAATGCTCTCACAGCTGCTTGTCAGAGATCATGTAGACCTGGTTAGAGAAATTAAATCTCCCTTTCACCTCTTCTGCAAAGCTTTTCTAAATCAAGGGCAGGAGGAAGTGGTAGGGTACTTAGGAAATGTTCTGCTGCCATTTCCAACAGTGTCTGCTCTCTGGAGACTCAGATGAAAGATGAGCCGGGCTTGTCTGAACCTGCTGTGTCAGTTCCCTTCACTGCCAACAGCAAGGAACACGACTCACCTCATCCTTAGGTAGACAATTAAAGCAGGACAGGTGAACTGCATTTTCAAACATCTATTTTAAGGCTCTCAGGAAGTCTGCTATCTAGCAGAAAATGTAGAAGATGACAAAGTGTCTGAAACTGTGCAAGATAAATCCCAGTCCACAGTCCAGATAGTGATCTAACCCTTTCCTGCACACACTGTGCAAATGTTTTGGGAAATATATATTCATCAGCACCTCCCATAATGGCAGACATAAAATGGAAGTGAAAAATAATATATCTTTGATTTCATTTTAAACCCCTTTAATGTACTGGTTAAAGCTTTGGTTCTTTCATGCAGAAGCTGAATTCCCTTGGTGGTATAACCATCTTAATTCTTTAAACTGCCCATCCAACAGGGGAATTTTGCATTTCTTTTAATATCTAAATATTAAAATGTAAATGCTTCTTAATAACAAAATTATATTGTATTATTTCTTTATTAAGGTAATTACATCTATAATGTTCAATAGTAACAATTCCCTTAGTAATCTATACATTTCTGATTCCCAGCTCAGAGTACAATTTCTTCAGCAATTCTGGTCACATCTCAATTGCTGAGATAGTTACAGTATTGATAATTTGAAGATTTCAGCAGTACTAAATCAAGCCCTCACAACCTTGAGACTTGTCTAAAAAACCAGAAGTGGTCGTTCTTCTTCTTTTCTGCTTTTGATCATATTGACTCAGACTTGAACTCTTTCAAGTTGTATTGGGCCAAATTAAAGCCTACCTTCCTCTTTTCTTTGCAGTACCCATTCCTCTGGCGTGACTGCACCGACCAAATATCATGACCATTTTGCAAGGTGAAGGGCAGTAGGAAATAAATCCTAAGAAGAAAATCTTATCACAAAGTTATGTGATGTTTAAGCAGTTACAGTATGACAACACCATCTCCTTGAGCCACACAGCTGTTATTTCCTGCTCCAAACATGAACAGACTAATGATTTTCCTCCTTACCTATTTTTTCATAACTCTGTGTAACATTTCTAACATTACAGCCTTCTTGCTTTCAGTCTCCTGCCGAACAACATGTCAGTAGATTGCAACCCATGGCTCATTAAGGCAGTTCTGTGGTGCTAAATTCATAGCAAAATCTGGATTTACAGCTTTTTTCAGTGGACAATTTATTATTTTAATGACTTTTTCCACTGTCTGTTATACTGGGAATGATGGCGACTAGCAGTAATGTGTCTAAATCTAAATTTTACTGCAAATTGCCCAACTTTATGTTCTCTAAACTGTGGCCCACAGTCAAACATTATTATTCAACATGTACAATGTGTAGTGAAAGATGGGCTGGATATGTATGATCATGTGTTATTGTAGTATCTACCACAGGGAAGTGAAAATAGCAGTCCAGGATATGTCCCTCAGCAATTTTTTAGCAAAACAGGGAAAGATGTCTTTTGTTTGTTTGTTTTTGAGAAGGAATACAAATAAAAGATTGAATTCTTTTGTGATCTTTTAATTCCAAGAGAGGACCTTTCAGAAGCATGTCCAAAATTGTGCATGTTGCAACCAAAATCCCAACAGCTAAAAACAAACCCTGCTAATTGCCCACCCTCAGTGGCTTAAGAACACACATTGCCACGAGAAATCATAAAATGCCTGCATTGGCCATGCAAGATAAGTAAAGCAGGTAAGTGAGCTTCTATAAAAGCAATGGTACACATGACATAAGCACATGAATGATTGCATGTACGTGTCCATCTGCACCCTCTTTCTAGGTCTTTGTCACATGTACTGCTGCATGGCTGAATCTTGTCAAGCTGGGGGCAGGGAATGATGTGTCTTCACTGGTGGATAGCTCAGACCTGACAAACTGTTCATTTGGGAGTGATTTGGTTTTTTTAATTTACAATATTAAAAATAGTAATGTGCAATTTGCCACAGAGGATGGCCACATCTCTGAGCTCCCAACAGAAACAAGTTTCAGCAGAGCAAGGTCCAAATGTAAGAGCATTTACTGCTTGGGGAAAAGCCTGGACCCTCAGGACAGCTCCAGAAGGCAGAGAGAAGGGGGAGAACAGAGAGGTTGGCAGTCTGTCCTGGTATGTCTGTCCTGGCAGAAAGGGAGCTGGACTTGGAGATGAGAGACAGTTTCCCCTTCCCTTGTCTTGTACAGAGCTGCTCTGATAGACAGTGAGGGCAATCCTTTCACCTTTGCATGAGCATACAGCACAGAAACAGGTTCACTCTTACCACAGAGTTGTCCTGGTAAAGACCATTAGTGTTCCTGGCTTTGTTGGCAATGCTTTGAGAGTCTGCAGCAGCCAGCAGATAAGGCTCACCTGTTTTGATAAGAAGAGGACTTCATGCAGCCTGTGTGACTGTTGTGCCTGAGCCCTAAAGCTGAGTGGGGCTCTGACCATGACTTCTCCTGGACAACAGCGACACTCCCACAACCTGCCTGCACTTCAGAATCATTCTGGTGGAGACAACGTACTCTCAGAAAGCTCAGAGGAATAAAGGAAACAACAAAAGAGGTTAGACAGGACTGAGCCTACTAAAGGGGAAGAGAAAGTGAGAGACTGAATTGTTTCTCCAAAGGCAACCTGCCACAAAGGAGACAAGAAAGGACTTGGTGAAACTGTTGGCATGGATTGACAGATCCAGTTATCACTACCACCCCCCTCTCTTATGTTTCATGACCCATAATAGCATAAGCTTTGCACTGAACCAGGCTCACAAGTGTACACAAAGATGACTTGCTTAATCTGTTCATTCCCACCAGCTAGAGGTTGGGTAGAAGTTATAGATACCATTTCTTCAGTACTGGTATTGATAAAAAGAGCAGGGAGACCATGAGCAGGTTAAAACCACGAGCAGGTTAAAACCACAGACCCAGTAGGTTTTGGTTATTGTTCTCAGATGTGCTACTGTGGTGGACACGGGTCCATGGGAAACGGGAGGTGCCATACAACCTTACAGAGAGTGAGATGCATTATAGGTTCTATATGGAGATCTAGCAGGGGAAAGCAGCTTATGCCACGGCTGTTAGATATCTCTGTCAAACATATAGTAACAGGTCAAGAAGCAGTCCTGCAAAAACAGAGGGAGGAACTGGTAAACAGACTGGAAATACTGGAGTGCCTGAGAGAAGGTAGACATCATAACACTCAGCAGGAAAACCATATTTGACTGGTACGAAAACAGAGGCAGGAGCACAGAGGTTTGCCCAGAATCACTCAGGCAGTTACAGATAATTAGTGAAGTTGAGCTTCAGGTACATCACCCTGTGTTTGGTCTTGCTTCTCCCGGAGATGCTGATGTGGCGTTAAGGACAGACTGACGGATAATGTCTTTCAGATGCCAAGTCTCCTCTTTAGAGCATGGTTGGTTTTCATAGAGTTGTCAGCCACACTTTCTAATCAGGAGCTAGAGAGCTGATTTTCCAAATTACACTGGAGTTCAGGATCAAATGTCAAATTTTTTTAAAAAAGTTCCCTTTGAGAAGTTTTTCTATGGTGAAATCATTGCTCCATATCCCTTGGAAACTACCTTCTCTTCCTCTGAAATCCTTCTCTCTCTCTGATATTCAAATTGAATGGTAGAAAAAGGATGTAAACACAAAACATTTTGAAAACAACCAAGTTGGCTGATGGGTTGTTAAGTGCATGATTTCCTTCTTTCTGAAAAGGAGTGAAGGAGGTTTCTCAATAGTGAGTAGAGGCACCAGCGCCTGTGTCCCCTTGGGACTCTCCTTTCTGCACATGCCCCCCAGACCCATGCACGCACGTGCTCCCCGCTCCAGGGGTCATCACCACAACTGGTGGCTTCCTTGTCCCTTCTTCTCCAGGTCTGTCTGGAAAACCCAGGAAGAGCATCCAGACTCAGCCTGCATCCGCATCCGGCCCAGACCCCTTTTTCTGGCAGCCTTCGCCAGCCGCCTCGAGGCAAACCTGCTGCCACTGCTCTCTGCTTGTCTCTGGTATGACTCAAATGTAGGCTTGCACAGTGGAAGGAAAATTACAGCCCCAAATAAGGTTTCTTCCCACACTTGACTTTCAATGAAACAAGCCCAGAAGGCTAGTAAAGCAGATCAAACTTCAAAGTCAGCATTTTAAACTTCTCCAGTTTATGCCAGCTGGAAGTAGAACACACACCTTGACCCTCACATGGTGTCCTTTGTACCAGCCTCTCCCTTCTATAATCCCATCAAGACAAGCCTTGTGACAGGCAAGAATTTAGTAACCCCTTTGTGCCAGAGGGTCCATGCATCTTATGGTACCATTGCCCAACAATGACACCGGCCATAATCCCATTCCCCTGTTTTCCCATTTTCCCCAGATGTCTTCCTAGGTATTTTGACACTAGCAATCTTTTGTTCCTGGAAGACATGTAATGAACTGTCCTGGAGTAGCATTTCTCAATTCTCCTTCAAACTCCAGCTCAGGACTCAATTCTAATGACGTATTAATCACATTTATGCATATAGTGTAGTCACATATGTCAATATTAATGTCCTAACAGCTCCTTAGACAAGTAAGGGATGCTGTGTGAGTCCATGAAGACACCGAACAACTCTAACAGATAACATCAGCCTTAAAAATATGTGGCCTAAATGGCAATACTCCTAAGGGAGGGGTTGATGGGACACTCTTGAAGGCCCCGTTCATAATCATTTTGAACACCTCTAACAGGAAACAAATAGGGTCTTTTTGGACATTCTCTCACCAAGGAAAATGAGGTAACACACGATTTGAAATGGAAACATCAAAATCTTAAGCCCTTTCCAAATTTGTTGCCTCTTTATTGAGATATGCTGTGTCAAAGACATAAAACCAGCAGCTGCAGTACAGTAACAGGCATGTTACATACATACCCCACATAGCTTGCAGGGCTGTTCTTCTCTGCATGAGCCCATTACAAGAGTGACACGTTGACTGCATGCAGGCTAAGTATATGTACAGACAGATGAATCTATAAGCTTGAACTCCATGATTTTATCTTAAGCTACAACGTTCTTGTCTTCCAAACCTATTAGCCACACTTTGCATTATCAGTGTCCAGACACATGCATGAGGGTTATTTGCATAAACTATCAGACGTCAATACACATAATAAACAACCAACACTTAAGCATGCATGAATTATCTATTAAACTGGCTTGTTACCACCTCAGAGAAAGAGATGCAAGCAACCCTGGCTTCTCTCTGAAATGCACCACATTTGGGACCTTTTCTGACATTTGGTTTGCCAGCTTGCCTTTATTACAACAAGCCTCTTCCTGGTGAAACAGGCGCATTGCTCCAAGCCAAGTCTCTGGTGCTGCTGATAGTACAGCTGGTCTTACCACAGGGCATGACCATCACCTAAAGTGGGTACTTCTCTTCTGGGGAGGTGTCAACCCTCACTCACTCATATGCTGCTTTCTGCACAGTTCGAAGAAGGCAGAGGGGGAATCCCTTCAGAGCTAAATTATTAAAGGAAACTGAGGCTTGTACCTTGGGTAGGATGAACCTTGACACTGCTTTTAGCAGATCTGGATCAACTGGACCAGAATCTCATTTTCCCTCACTTGTACTTTTCATATGATGTTTTTTCTTTAGCTGAAGACTGTTCTGAGGCAAGATCTATGTCTTCCTATGAGAGATCTCCAAGGAGCAGCTGTTAGAGTACAAGAGACAGGAAGCTTCATAAGCACTCTAGTACAAGAACTTAACCAATTCTGTGTCTTTTAAAAAGTTTTTACATTCTCCAACCCTATTCTTATGCACCATTTGAAGTCAGGGACATAGCTATGCCTCAGCATGAGCATATGTTAAAGTGCTTTGCTGTAGGAAAGAACTTTGTGTATTACTGCCAAAATTTCATTCTCCCAAACTGGCTTTAAACTGGCTGGCTCAACAGCTGATGGCAGTATCACTGCAGCAGCAAGGAGCTCAGGGCCAGAAAGTCTAACCAACTTTTCAGATGGGTTTTGCAGCCTTCCTTGGTATCACTGCTATACATGCAGCAGGTAGCAAGTTTATGTCAAGGTAGTTCAGTGACAGAGCAGCTGCAGCCAGTTACCATGCTTGCTTACCAGGAGTAACAGGAGCTGCTTTTTTGGGTCCCACCCCAAGAGCCTGGATGCACCGGGACTTGCTGTGGCTGAGCACGTCATGGGCCTGCTGGAAGACAGATGTTGCACTTTATTGTCTGGAGAGGACAGAGAAGGACAAAGGTGAAATTCCAAGAAATCACAAAAACCAGTAATCTGTGTTTCCTGTATCCTCATCATTTAGGTCTCCCAAAGAGGTGACCAGCTAAGGGAAGCAGAGGCTTCAGATAACAGTCCACATAAGGCTGGAAAAACTTCTTGATAGGAAAATCCCTTCCCTATGTAAAGATAAGAGGATGGGCACTAGCCTGCTGCCTCTTCTCTCACACTGAGCACTTGAAATCTTCACAGCATGTAGAGAAGGAACATGTCAGAAGTGGACTCCTACACTATTTGCTCAAAATAAATCCTAAACATGCACAATTTTAAAAAATATATGTCAAAATATGTCACATTTTGCAATAGGATTTTATTGTTTTTATCCCACAGTTTTCACACCGTAAACACAGAAAGTCCCAGAACACTCAGTCTTTAAACCTTTCCCTAGTCTGTTGTTAATCAACGGGTCTCTTCTTTTTGTAGAGCTACAGTGACCTCGAGTGGCCAACATGAGCCTTTCATGTTTCTAAACTTATTTTAGGAAAGGTAAAACTATCTCTGATTATTATCTCTGTGTGACAGGTGAGTCTGGAAATGGAGACAGAAATTGAATCCGTGTACTTTTGGATCAAAGCTGAAGACTATGTTATCTCGAATTAAGTAACGAGAGAATTTTAAAGAATTCATTATCTAGCCATTTCTTTAGCTGGTATGCCTTTCATTAATCAAGGCTGGTTTATCTATCTATAAATCCTTCTAGTAGCATCTCTGCATTTAGAGTTTAGTGGGACAAATTTCATATCTCCTTAACAAACATGAAAAACATCACAAGTTGTTAAAAAATCAAGTACTGTAAAATAAGGAAAAGTATAATTCAAGTTAGAACAATGAACAGCTAATGTGCAACAGAAGAAGAATGCAGAAATGTGTACACTGAGCAACTAAATACTTTCTGATACTACAGTTCAACTACTTTATGTATCTCAGCTTCTGATGAGTGCAACAGCTCTGTTCAGGTGATAAACCTTACCCATGCTGGACTGATGAACATCCATGGGAGAAGGGATGTAACAGTATAGTTCCTTAAATAGCCCACAATATGGCAAATCCTAGTCTGTTAACAACCCCTGCCATGTACGTACACACACATTGCCAAGCCAGCAAGCTCAACCTCTTCAGATTTGGCTTGAGATAAGAGCTACCATCTTACCCAGCGCTAATTTTTGTAGATGGCACTCTTCGTTATGGTTTTCAAGCTACTAAAGTACTATCAGGCTAATGGTTTTCAAGGACATATACTGATATAGTCAGTAGTCTGATTGTTGATAGGCATAAATGCAAAAAGTGTGGTTTTAAGATGAGATCAAGTTGTGGAAAAGCAACCCTAACTGGTCTTTTTCAATGTGGTGCTATTGAGTTCACATACGTAGTCACAAGCAGTGATAGCACAAATTTTTTTCTTTTCTGCAATATCTGTGGGGGCAGACACAGGCTTCTACTCCCCTCCACAAAAGTACCTGCAACTCTTTCATGTCCCTCCATCTTAATGCCAGATTTCCAGGAAATCCTTCTAGGCCTTGGTAGGACAAGTATCAAAGTGCCTACAGAGATTATGTCTTTGAAAGGGTTAGATATTACTTCTTTCTGCTTCAAGAACTGGCCTATAGGTTTATTCACCATGTACGTGACTCACAGCAGCGCACACCCCTGAGAGATGAGGGGGTTCTTGGTTGAATAAAAGACTAAAGGACAAATGTAACAGACACAGCATCAAACTGAGACTTTCCAGTAATATCATAATGTTCCAAGTAGCAGCCCATAAATGCCCAAAAGGGAGGCAGTAAACTGCTGAAACAGTGACAGAATCTACTTCTAATTCTCACAGGATCTGGTCCCAGCTTTGCATCAAAATGTCAAGTCCTCTAGATCTTTCAGCTGTAGACAGGTACAATCAGAGACTTCCTGAACAGTCTGGCTCTCCCATTATTAAAAGCCAACTTTACATTTAATGCTTGTAAGATATTACCACAGTCTTTCCGTTCATCATTCAGCCCAGTCACTAACGTGGTCTTGGCTTTGGGAAAATACACTGGCGACAGACATACACACTGTTCGATGCTTTGGTCCCCCATGTGGACAGATCCCCGACCACTGGGAGGGAAGGCTCCAACCATGGTTGTGCTGTGCATCTCTACTGACACAAAGTGGCCCTGAACATGCGAAAACATTGTGCAATTCCTGCTACTTCACAGAGCTTCAGCACATTTATATAGGGATCGCATTTCACAGGAGAGAACAGGCTGTTAGCCAGTTGGAAATAACTTTCTGGCTGAAGGAAGAGACACCTGCCACTGTCAGCCTGGATGGCAAGGAACAGCAGAAGGGTGACATGAACTCCAAATACTGAGGCAAGGTCAAGTGAGATTTCTTGCACACCAAGTGAGGTATTGCCCTCCTGCTGCACTAAGCCCTCATAAGAAGAATCTCTGTAAAAAGAGGCTGGAGAATAGGGTTTGAGTTTCAGCAGAGACACAAATGACATTGTGCAACCTTGGGATACCACTCCAAGTGTAGCGTTTCTCTGTGATAATTCTCAGGCCTGCGAAAATCAAGATGCTTGTGCTCTGAAAAATTGTATCAGAGAAGGTTATGGGAGAGGAGAGGAGAGGAGAGGAGAGGAGAGGAGAGGAGAGGAGAGGAGAGGAGAGGAGAGGAGAGGAGAGGAGAGGAGAGGAGAGGAGAGGAGAGGAGAGGAGAGGAGAGGAGAGGAGAGGAGAGGAGAGGAGAGGAGAGGAGAGGAGAGGAGAGGAGAGGAGAGGAGAGGAGAGGAGAGGAGAGGAGAGGAGAGGAGAGGAGAGGAGAGGAGAGGAGAGGAGAGGAGAGGAGAGGAGAGGAGAGGAGAGGAGAGG
Source organism: Strix uralensis (assembly GCF_047716275.1). Taxonomy (NCBI): domain Eukaryota; kingdom Metazoa; phylum Chordata; class Aves; order Strigiformes; family Strigidae; genus Strix; species Strix uralensis. Next base: position 76,248,094 of record NC_133973.1, read on the forward strand.
AGAGGAGAGGAGAGGAGAGGAGAGGAGAGGGGAGGAGAGGGGAGGAGAGGAGAGGAGAGGGGAGGAGAGGGGAGGAGAGGGGAGGAGAGGGGAGGGGAGGGGAGGGGAGGGGAGGGGAGGGGAGGGGAGGGGAGGGGAGGGGAGGGGAGGGGAGGGGAGGGGAGGGGAGGGGAGGGGAGGGGAGGGGGAAGATTCACAATTCTTGATATATTAAAGTGCTTGTTTTAACTCAGATTACTGGTTGCTCAGGCAACACACCAATTTGAGTCTCTGTAGGAACTTCATGGCTTTCAGAAGACAAAGGAAGCATAAAAGACCTGATATGGTCTAGGGATCAGGTTAGCTGAAGTGAAATAAGGATGTCTGGAGATGAAAATATTGAATGGATGTTTTCTGTGGTGCACAAGCCTCCTCTGTGTGAAAATTAAATGGGTTTCTTCCTGAAAAATGAGTGATTAGCTTCACACTTTTTGGAAGATCAGAAGGATCCAGCCTAGAAAATTTAAGTATCACAGTAGGAACAAATTTGTAGACTGAAGGTGTTGGCTGCATCCAACAGGGCTTGCAACACTGCATGGAGTAGTAGTTAATCAGGGGTCAATGATCTATTTCATATGAATAAGGAATGTGCATCTCCTGTGGTCATCTGGTACTTGGCCCATTGATCACAGCAGACTGAACTCTAATAGCATGGGCTTATCTCTGAAGTGCTGTGTTACCTGGAGAGAAGATCCTCCTGGCAGAAAATACTAGTTATCAAATGAACCAGTGGAGTAAATTCTTCTAATGACTAAGAGAAATGTAACATAGATAGATAGATAGATAGATAGATAGATAGATAGATAGATAGATAGATCCTAATATACATACCTATCTTGCATTAGCTCAGTGAAATATTAGGTGTTTGCCTGAAGGTGCAAGGATAAATTCAGTCCCTTCAGTACTATCAAGACTCCCTAGACAATTAGCAGAGAGGCAATGCCTCCAGAGATCTGCTGAATCTTCAAATGATCAGTGCCTCCATCTCTCCATTTATATTAGATAAAATGTAAACACCTTGGCAATGAACTAGTCTGCTCAAATTAAGTATCTCCTTCTCCCACTAAAAGAAATGGTAGGTGTCTCTTGATCCAGACTGGGAAGTCATGGTGCATAATTTTATGTATTGTCTAGTGGTTACAGCACTTATTCAAAGAAATGAAGATTGAAGTTCAAAGTCTCTTCTCATCCTGGAGCTAGGTGGGAACAATCTCTGCTTTGTTTTTGAGTCTGGACTTCTCTGCATCCAGGAATGTAGGAGTTATGGGACCAGACCCCAAAGACCCCAAGGGTAAGGTTAACCCTGCATGAATGACAAAGCGTTTTCAGCTGGGAAGATGCAGCAAGGAGGCTTCAGGCCACTCTCTAAAATGCATATGCATTTTATATCAAACTTTTATGAGAAAGAAAAAAATGGATGATGCCCCATGCATGAAAAAGAAACTTAGATATATTCTTTCCTCCTCTTTCTATACTCTGACATCCCTTTTTTGCCCAACCATTACAACCTGTAAGGAAGAGATAAAAAAAATATGGGGCACCAACTACATTGATGGAGAAAGGGTAGAAACAGAATTTCTGTGTTTGGTGTTGATGTGAGACCAACAGTGAGAGACTCACAAAAAAAGATCTTTTTTCTCCCTGACTAGACCTTACTAAATTGCAGCTACACCACAGATAGTCTCTAAACATTCCATATACATAGTGGTGAGATTACCAGTGGGCATCCTTATATACTTACTAAAAGGCAAATTCCTCTTCACAGGCTGTGTCAGCAACATTTGTTATATAAACTTTTTCCTACCTCTATTATTCAGATACTTATGGCTACTATAAGGACTATCTGCTAGGAGTTTACTGAAAAATGGACACTAGACTGAAAAAGAGTATTGAATAAAGCTGGGTTATTTTACATAGCTCAGCAATAATTTATTTATGATTTCTTATCTCTGCAACCTTCTGCACAGCTTGTTCAACAGATTTTTTTTCCCACTGCATTTTCCTAATTAGAATTTGCTGGGACTCTTATGACAAAGTTAACTTACAGTATGAAACACTGGTTTTGCAGAACATATCAGCTTCAACAAACACACTTTGAAATTATTTATTTGCCTACGGTGCTGCTAGGACAACCAGATTTCAAGAGCTGAAGAGTCTATATCCGCCATGGAGTCAGATACTAAGCCTTTCAAGCACCTGTGCTAGAGCATGGGTACCACCCATCTTGGGAGACAGGGTACAGGGCTTCTCAGACATTCAGTCACCACTCAAATCCCAGAGGACTCTCTGAAACTGTGAGGTTTTTCATCTGAATTCAGACCAAAACACACCCCAAAAGCCTCCTTTCTTTGATGAAGGACTCCAGTCTGGAAAGAGGCAGACTGTGCTTTTGGAGCGCACTTTAAAGTATTTTAACAGTCATCCATATCAGGCAGAAATAGGCAAGAAAGTATTCTTTCTGCTCATGGTCTCTGATCCTCTAAATCAGACTTACCATCTATCTCCATCTATGTCTTCCCATTGTAAATCAAAGCGACACTGTCCAAGATTCAATAAACAGGAATGGAGCCACGTGTCTTTCTTACCTTTCACAGCAGCATGACAGCAGAGCCTTCCAGGGTTGCATTGTCAGGTCAGCAGGACCATGTTTTTTGATTGTTCGGGCCTCTTGGGGCACATTGCTAACAATTTTCTTTTGAGAAATCATGAGAAATCATGTGTTCCAAACAAAGATAGTCTCCACCATCAAGAAATCTGTTCAGCTACCCAGAGTGCCCATACACTTCTACCAATTAATACAGGAATGCTAATGCTACTATAAGCTGATTGACTCCTGTCAGAAACACAGCCAATATCTAACGCCAAGGCTGAGCATCTAGGAGTGCAACAGTCATTGCTGCACACATGGGTGTAATAATCATGGGCATCATGAGAGCAACAGTATTTTCTGTTTTCATGAACTACTTTCAAGCCTGAAAGGAATATGAGTAGAGTCAATAACACAGAGGACAGATGGCCTATAGCTAATTTGTAATAATAGTAATAATAATAATAATAATTTAATACGATATAATCTGGGTAATCCAATAATGCAATAATCTGATACTAGAGATTAATCATCTCTAACAGTCAATTAATAATGTACTGTAGAAAACTCATCTAATTATGGACCTCCTAGAACATGAACATTCAGGATTTCAGTGCATTTGGACTTTATGTCTAGATAGCTTCTAAGAGTCTGCAGCACCTCTTAAGTAATCCTGATTTACCAGTCTCTTGATTTCCAATTACCATTCTTCCTCAGAGATAGTAGTAGAGTCACACTGGTATATTTCAGAGCCTTGTCTTTCAGATAAATAGCACAACTGCAGTGCTGTGATCCACAGGTCTTTAAGAATGACCGAAAGAGAGGACAAAGATGGGGGGATTTGCACTCTATGTGAGGAAGAGGTTCAAATGCTTGGCACCTTGCTGTTGATGAGTCAGTGGACTACCCAAGAGTTTATGGGGAAGATCAGAGGGGAGACCAGCAGGGACATCTCCTACAGACAATCTGGTAGATCAGCAACCCTGAGATGGTGGTTGAAAAATCTGAGAAGAGTGAAGAAGGCAAGTAGCAGAATAAAGACATTAGATTTCAAGAGAGGTAACTTCAGTCTGCTCAAGGAACCAGTAGATGGGATGCCCTGAAGAGCAAGGGGGACAAGAGGCTGACTGATTTTCAGGAACAATATCTTCAAAGGAGATTGGTCTATCCCATCATGTAGAAAGTCCAGCAAGCTCTGAAGAAAGCATGTATGAAAAGAGATATACCCTGACTGAGCTAAAATGGAAAGAAAAAAAGGAAGTGTCCAGAAAGTGGAAGCAGGGATGGGTTACTCAGGGCAAATACAGAGCCGTTGATCAAACATGAAGTCATGGAGTTAGAAAAGCCAAGGCTCAGCTGGATTAGAAGATATGGGTCTGAAAGGTTTTATAGTTATGGCAACAGCAAAAGGAAGACACATCCTGCTGAATGTGGCAGGAAATTTAATGACAAAGGACATGAAAAATGCTGAGCTAATCCCTTCCTCCTTTGCCTTGGTCTTTACTGGCAATGTCAGCTCTCACGATTTCCATCTGTCTCTGTTCAGTGACACTTCGGTGACAGATTGAGGTAATAGTAGGGAAGGACAATGAAGCTGGGGGCCACTTAAGTAAACTGAGCATACAGAAGTCCATGGGACAGGGCAGAATTCGTCTGAGGATGTCAAGGGAGCTGCCTGATGCCACTGTAAGATTGCTGTCTATCAACTCTGACAGGTGGCAGTCAGAGACAGATCCCAATGACTGAGAAAAGGAAAATATTAGCCCATATTCAAAAAGAACTAGAGAGAGATTCAAGAGGACTATAGTCCAGTCTGCTTCATCCCAGTCTCCAGGAAGACCATGCAACAAACCCTCCTGGAAGACATTTCCAAGCATATATGTTTGCAAACAACCAATACAAATTTGCTAAGGACCTGAACACACTAATTGTAATCTATGACTGTTCCTGTGGATAAACAGAGCACAATGGCTATAATTTGTTTTTTCTTTGATAACGTTTATCACAGTTTTTCCTATAGAGGCTTTGTAGCTCAATTATAGAGATGCAGACTAGATGAATGGATTATGAAGTGGTTAAAACACTAAGTGGATCATTAGACTCAAAAGGTAGTGAGCAGAAGTTCAAAGTCCAGGTAGCAGCCTGTAGGAGTGATGCAGGGTGAGGTCAGGGTAGGGACTGATGTCATTTAGTGTTTCCATCTGTGACCTGAACAATGGATTAAATACATTGAAATGAAATGCTGTTAAGACACCAAACTGGGGTAAGGGCAGAGCAGTTGCTCAGAGGGACTTTGACAGGCTGAAGGACTAGGCTGACAAAAACCACATAAAGTCCAACAGAATAACACCATGCAACAGCACAGGTCATGAGTTGACTGGCTAGAGAACACCTCTGCAGAAAAGGACTTGGAGGTCCTGATGGAATGTGAACAAAGACAGTGCTGTAACCTTGCAGTTGGTGCAAGCTAGCTGCATTGGCAAGATGTAGCCAGCAGATCATTCAAAGTGATTTATCCCTCTACATGGCATCATGACGTCCCATCTGCAGTACCGTGTCTGGTTGTGGAGCCACTAATAGAAAAGATCTTAACAAACTACAGTGAATCCAGAGAATGAAGATTAAAATGGTTAAGGGGCTGGAGAAGGTAGAGGCTGAGAGTACTCAGTTCAGCCTGACGGGAAAATTAGGGGTGGATCTAATGGCTGTCTTCTACTACCTAACAAGAGGGTTATAGAGAAGATTAAGCCAGAGGTGCACTGCAAAATTCCAAAAGACAGATGGCCAGTTGCAGAAAGAGAAATTCCAGTTGGATGGCTGGGGGGGATGGGGAACTGAAACTGATGGGCTGCTCAGATATGCTGTGGAACCTCCTTTCTTGGAGATTTTCATATACCAACTGGAGAACCTGAGCAAGCTGTTCAGACTTTGAATGTAGCCCAGACTGAGCAGAAGGTAGGACTAGGTAACCTTCAGAGGTGCCTTCCAAACTGAATGATGCTGAAATTCCACAGTAGCCAATACAGTCTGTGTATTGTATGGTTGGTTGGCATAACCCTGTGAAAGGGAAATTTGAGATTTTATTCTTGCCTATTTCTGAGTGCTTATACGCTTAGGGGTTTTAAAATTTATTTACAGAGTGGCATGGATTTTTTTTTTTTATGAAATAAAATTAATTTAAATTTTTCCTTAATGTGTGCAAATTTGAACAAGATAGAGAACAGGAAATGTTATTTTTACTGTGAAAGAACCTTCATACTGGACTCTCCCCTGTGACTGAGGTTGAATCACTTGACATTTAGCTCAGCTCCCTCTTTGCTTTATACCTGTGTAACAATATTTCCCTGATGTCACAGAGCTATTATAAGAATGAACATATCAATTTCTGAAGTAAACCCATGGAGCAATGACATCTTGACATCATCTATCTTTCTTTCTCACTTATTCGACATCACCTCACAGTTACCAGTGCAGTATCAGTGGCTATGAGTGGGCAAAAATCTCGTACCTTTCCAGTCTCCAGATTTCAAAGGGTGTTTGCTGAATCTAGGTCTTCTAAACCCAGTCAGGTTTCAGGATCATCTGTGGTTTGGTAAATGTAGTATTTCTTCAGATGATTGTGCCACCTATGTTGGGATACTCAACAGATCTTTAATGCCAATCACCATTAAGGAGGACACATGGGGCACCTAGTCTTCTTTGCTCATCTAACACTGAATAGTGCTTGTGTAACAGCTAATATAAGTTGTTTAGCATTCAACTGCCATTTGTACCATGGGTAGTTATTTGAGTAATTTTTGGCAGTCGCATTTCTTAGGCTGGGCCTCCATTACTGCTTCTAAATGAAAACGAGGTTTGCACAGTAGATCTGTACTGTTATTTTAAGGCTTTTTCTTACAGCTGTTATAAAAGGCAAAAACCCAGGTCAGCAGGTTTAAGTAGTGCAAATGAAACCAGATCAGTAGGAGCTGCAACATCACAATTCAACAAGACAGAGCCAAAAACTCAATATGACCATATGGAAACCGTACAACGTTGAAAGTGTTTGTTACTTTGATGCTGAGAAGGAAAAGGCAATGATTTGTAAAAGACCTTGATGGAGATGTTACATAATAAGCAGCAAAGTAAATCACTATAATGATTTTTTATATACTTTATACAAAAAGAACCCTTCCTGAAAACATTAGCATTTGAAAAGCATATTGTTTGTGGAAAATCTAAAAAATACCATCAAGTTACTTAAATATATTGTTGCTCAATAAGTTATTCTTAGGTTGGAATACAGAAAATCCAAGGAATTGACTGAACCCATACCATACATCCCAATTTATCTCTTCAATTAATATGATTACCATGTCCTGGTTTTGACCAGGATGGAGTTAATTTTCATTGGAGTATTTCATACCATGTGATGTCATGCGGGGATTCAGGTGGGCGGGCTCTCGCTCTCTCTCTCTCTCTCTTTTTATTCAACCTACGAATTCTTTTCTTTTTGTCCCTCCCTTATTTCACCAGAGGGGGGAGAGGGGGAGATGAACGGCCGGCCTGTGGCGTCTGGCTGCCGGCTCAGTTCAAACCTCCAGAACCATAACCCTCTATAAGACATGGTAAAAACCTGCCAGTTTAGGCAGCCTCTCTGGCATTCCTCATAGGTGGAGCTCTTTCATCCACAAATTTAACTGACCTTTTTTTCGCTCTGCCTTTCACAAACTACAGATACAAATGCAGTGTGTATCAGCAACATAATGCACTTCATGAATGACAACTTGATTCTTTATTTGAAATATTGGAACAAAGTACAAGTGATTATTAAAATTATGACTGACTTTAGGAGTCAGTAATACTTGACATTCCTGTGAGACTTGTTCTCAAAGAGCAGAAATAAACTCCATAGGCAAATGCCACATAAAACTTCACCCTCCATTGGTCATGGCTAATAACCTGCCCATCATACCAGAGGACAAAAGGTGGCTGTACAATAGAGCAGCCAGTCACTAGAGTTTTCCCAGGAAGCTTCACACAGCGGTACTAGACAGACTTGTGAGAAAGAGGACTAATGTTACATTACAGTAAACATTAACAAGCTGTTGGGCCTAAAGGGCCCAACCCTGAATCTATTCTACAAACACATCTCCTGTTGACTTCAGCAGGAACTCGGGGGGGACAGCCTGTGGCCCAAATAGGAGGGATAATTGGCAGAACAACTATTTAAAAGTGATCACACTTAACTACTTTACTGTAGTCTTCCTTTTCCTCTTTAGCCTTCATCACTTTGTGGTTCACAAGATATTTTTGCTGTTACCCATTAATTACAGTGCCAATCCATTTATCCATGAAACATTTGTAAACAGAGATGTCCCTTGGGATGCAAGGATTAGAGTTTCAAGTACAGTGGATTTGATGGTTGTGAGTTACGAAGAAGGAAGCAGGAAGAGGAAATCTGGAAGTGGCAGAGATCCATGTTTGTTTCTTTATTTAAACTGAACTACTTCAGTTAAACAGTGTGGAAAAAAAATCTGTAGTTGTGCTTTTCTATAGGTGGATTGATCTAAGGACAAAAACATAATGACATCCATAAGTAGAGGTAATACTCCATACCAGCTGACAGAGTCTCATTTTCTTGCTATACTGGTTGATCCAATAAAAGATGCTACCTCTACCTACAAATCTTGTCACAGGAAACTAACAGATGAGGATTAGAAGATTTTCATTAATAACCTCCAAGCCAAAAGCTCACATGTGATCTCCCAGCAGGATTGCCAGAAAGTAGAGTCAATGTACTTGGCTTCCTTTCTTCTCATCTTGCTGTCCTGGGCTAAGACATACTGATTGCTCTGGTATTATTACAGAGTCATCCTCAGTGGCTCACCAAGGATGCCTCCCTTACAGTCAGTAGCAAGAAAGATGGTCTACCCTCGTGCTATGGTTCCTAACCCTTTTTGAAGTCAGTCTCACTGTTGCCACCTCTTCTCTTTCTCTTCCACCATCTCACCTTCTCCCTACAGCTACATTTTCTCTGCAATTCTCCCTCAAACTCCAGAACCCTCCTGTCACATCCTCCCCCCAAAATTCTCTTTACCACCTCATTTCACACATGGGAACCCCAGCTCCCACTGGAAAAGCTTGGCAGCTTAGACTCTCCTCTCTGTAACTCTTCATCTCTAATGCTGGGCACCTTTGTCCCAAACGTTTGGCTGGGAGTAAGAGTACATTCCAGTTATACCAGTCATTTTTATCATAGTTCAGTCCCATACTGTGCCAGGCAGCAAAGTAAGTAACCTGCATCTGTCACAGGAAGAGATACAAACACTAGTATGTTCTGGAAGTCATCATAAAAAATGCTCAAATCTGACAATATATAAAAAACTTCTGGAGAGACTACAAATAGGAGCTAAAAAATAAAGACTGACAGCCTTTAGAGCTCTCATATTCCTCGAGAAATTGTCTGATACAGCAGAGGTAGTAAAACTCTGCCTGGACATTAGCACATTTCTTCTCTAACCTGCAAGGGACTTGAAGGTCTCTCACACTCAATTACAAACAGAAATCAGAAAATATGGGGTGTGCAAAGCATCATCTTTTTAACCTTTCCAAAACAAAGTTTTCTGATAGGCTTTCAAGGACATTGAGCTGACCACTGAAAACAGGAACACGCAGTACTGAGCGGCTAGGAGAAAAGTATTTTGTTTGCCCTTACTACAAAAACAAAAAGAAAATTTAAGCCTGCCCATGCCTCAGCCACACTGTGTCAGGCTGGTTTAGTTTTCTACCTCCAGTCACCACCAGCTGGCAGGACAAAACTCCTCTCTTGATGGCCACTATCATTTTTCCATTGTTGTTCCCTGAGGTCCAGATAACCGTCTATTTTTGGAGGAGCAAACCTCCAAGAATGTAAGGTCTTTGCAAAGGGCAGCTGGTGATATGCTGTACTCTTCTTATCCAAGACCTCTGTTCAAGCAACAAAACATTTAGCTTCCTCTTGCCTCATGTATGCAGCTGTCTGTTGAAGAATCCCTGAATCTAAATAAAAAATGGAAGGGGAAGAAAGCATAATCATTAAATCAAAGGGTAACTAATATTTTCTGTCCCTTTATTATGACAGTATATTTCCCAGGTGTGTGTGGGGGGGTGGGTCAGCTCATTTAGTGTCCTATCAAGGCTATTCAAAGGAAGGATTTACACAATAGTGAGAATAGGGAAAGATCAGATTTAACACCACAACTTTTAAATACAAATATTTATCATAGTCTTAAGTTTTAAACGATTAGTTGATCTTTTAAGACACCACTCAAAGCTGCAGTTGAAAGCTATTGGAAATATTAATTACATGACCCATAACAATAATGGATGGTAAGAATTCTGAAAGCTATTAGTGTTGTCAGCTTAGCACATAAAATTCAAGAAAACATCAAAGATACATTTCTTCTGTGTATAAAACTATTGACAAATTGAATTTTGGAATTTGTTAGGGATGCACTAAGAATCTGATGTTTTGTTTTAGCTATCTCTAAAAATGTCATTCATGCAGGTGGTAGCAGCTACTAACATGGAAATTATTAAAAAGAGAACAAGCTGCAAAACAGCTGAAATTGTCACCTCCTTGTATCTCTCTTTCAGACTGTCAGTTTAGAAGGTCTGGCTTTCATCCTGCCTTTCCTCATTGCTTTATACAATGTTATGTTCAAACTGGGGAAATTAGAAATCACCTCTAAGTCAAACAGTGTCTGAAATCTACCCACAAATTGGTTCTCTTTGTCCAACCTAAATCTCATAGCCCACAGAATAACAGTGTCATTCTTGCACAAGTGATCAAAAGTTAGGAGGAGTTCATCCAGGAAGGGGTGGTGGTAAACTACATCAGCAGCCATAATGTAGTCAAAGTGACAGGAAGACCTAGGAAAGTTCTTTTCCAGATCAATTCCCCAAGACAATTCCTTAACATGAGGCTGGTTCTTGCATTTCAGCTTTGTATTTTGAAGAACATTGTGCTGAAGGTTTCCCAGCAGTTCTGGCAAATCAGTGGCAGTCACAAGTGCACCTGTGGCAGAGAGAAAACCAACATAATCTTTGAATATACTTCAAGACATGAGTAAAATCCCATTCAAAAAATCCATTGCACAAGGAACTGATTTTACCAGGTAGCCCTCACTGAAGGGAACAGAACAATGTAAACACTTCCAATAGCTCTTAGCCATTGTGCTTAAAATAAATATTTTTGGTTCCAAATAGTTCTACTTTACAGATTGCTATCTAAATGCAGCTGGGGATGGGTGAGGAGAAATCAGCTACCTACTCCATCTTGATATCATATAGGTTAAAGTACAGTGAGCAACTAGATATTGAAGAATACCCGTTACTGACTCCAAGAAGTCAGCTTGAGATTTAAGCATGGCTTCAGGTTCTTTCCTTTTCACATAGGAAAAAGCTTTCTCAGACTACAGAAAGCTAAAATTCTGATACAATGCAGAAGTCACTGATCTGGATTACTCTTGAGGAAGAATAGGCTACCATGACAGAAAACACAACAGTGTCTGTAGCAGAAATATCAAGTTGTTGGCCAGTTGCTGAAAGAAACTGCTGAACACAAATGGAAAGAAAGTGACCTGGCATCCAAGAGCTGTTTGGTCAATGGAAGGTGATGCATTGGTCATACCTACATCTGGCTTCATCTGGTTGCCACTCACACCCTGTGAGGCCATTAGTTTTTTATTTTGGTCCCCTGTTTAACACTGTTAATGACAACATCATTTACTGGGACCTCCTTTATTGCATCAATACACTCACAGCTTTACAGAAAAAAAAATAACAGACCTCGTTTCCAAACAAGCCTTTTGGAATTTACTTTTTTTTGCTCTTGGAAGCTTTCAAACAATAGTCTTTTAGTAGACTTCCTTTAGAAGAGCTACTTCCTTTGTCATCCAGTATTTATCTGAGAGATGTTTCCAAGAGCATAAGAGCAACGGCATGTACTCACCCAGTAAACTGGCTACTATGGAGACCAACCCAGTTCCAGCTCCAATTTCAATCACATTTTTGTCAACCAAATTGTATTGTTTAGAATTAGTTTCCAAAAAATAACACAGAACAAGAGCCTGTAGGGGAGGGAATCCATGAACATACTGAACAAATAAATGAAATAAATCCCTTCACTAAATATGCATTGTCATTTAAAAGCATGCAAAAAAATTCTTGTCTGTTCAAAAATTCATGTTTGTTAAAATGAGCAATACTCACTCATTCAAGCACTCTCCCTAAAGGATCACAGCTCACTATGATCTTTGAGCTCCATAGGCTGACAAAATAAATGCCACAACATGGCTCAGTATAGGCTTGCAAAGCATTACAGCCAGAAGGAACAACTGCAATTATCTAATCTGTCATGCTGCATAACATGAGCTATAAAATTCCAGTCAGCAATTCCTGCTTATAACTGCATCTACTTCTGGTTGAGTTAAAACGAGTCCTTCACAAAGACATCTTGATATAAGGACTGTTTGAGAGAGAAAATTCACAACAACCCTTGTTAAGCCCTTCCAATAGTTAATTATTCCTAACAATAATTAATTACCATCAAGATTCAAAAAGTACCAATAGATTTACCCCTTCTCTTAATTTTCAGTTTCTGTGTGCTTACCTTGTTAAGTTTAGCAAACTTTTATAGCAAACAAAGCCACAAAGAGCCCTCAACAACTGTATATATGCATTTATAAACTGTGATTAAGAAGCTTCTTCATCTTTTCTGCCCTGTCTCATCCTGACCAGTGAGTTTTAGTTCACTGTTGAAATAGAAATTGCTAATTTTATTTCTCTGGCAAAGATAGTTTCCAGCTTGTCTCCCGCATTTTTTCCCAGACTTCGATAATTATATAGTCTCCATTGACAAATACAGATGATGGTTGTCACATCTTCCTGCAATACAGATGACCACTTGGAAAGGCAATTATTAGTGGCTTAGTCTGGCACAGCAAAATTATGCTCTTATTTTTGCTTTTAACCAATTAAGAAGTAGAAGGAAAGGAAGAGAAAGACTGTTGACCCAATGTTGACATACCAGAAATCTAAACAAAGTTTTTTTCTTTCTACTTCTTATTTCAGAGCAAAAAGGGCAGGGTTTTTTCATGCAAACTTACATATATCTCATAATCAACAAAGCTTTGATGTACAATTAAGTCTGTGAGCACCAGGACTAATTAAAGCCAGGTTCCTAAAGATTGTGTCTGATGTTTGACTGACACTTAAAAACACATTACAGTAAGATTTTCTTAGTTCCATATATTCCTATAATTTCTTCCCTCAGAGTTTTGACATACTCTGTTGTATAAACTGGCTGGCAGTATCAAAATTTCTGTGGATTACATTAGGGAAACTTTGAAATCTGGTTTCCTTTCCACAAAACGTGCAGAAACTTTATTTTCCTTAAAGTTTCTGCCCTCTCAACAAATTTGGCTGACGTTTTTCAGAAGAGTTCAAATACTGCTGGATGGAATAGGAAGGGAGAGCATGAAGAGACACAGACAGAAGGGTTGCCTTCATTCCACCGCAAAACTGGCTAAAATCCTTCCAGAATAAAGATATACTTTTCAGTACAGTCCATGATTTTGTGAGAATAATTGGCAGCCAGCCAAATTTTCCTTGAAGACATGCACTGAGGCTACAAAGAGATACAGTATAAATAACTTGTCCAGGTCTGCTAAGACAAGGAAAATTTTTTGGAGTTCAAAAGAGTAGAGTACACTAACTCTCCTCCGCTGAACTATGGCTGTACTTCTTAAAAATAGTATGATACTAGGAGGTTGATACCGTTGGGACAGAAATGGAGTCTCCTGGGTTTTAGTCCTCTCCCTCCTGGAGATGGTTCTGTTTCAGGGATGTTCTCTGAATGCTACAAGTGTCAATGGTGCATCATGGCACCTCCCTGACCACAGTGGTTCCCTTCACTCTTAATTATTTCAGAACAGTCGGCTGCACTGCACAGATTCAAAACCTTGAAGAAGGCTTTTTGTATGATGGGCATGTTGATGGTTCTTATACCAAGAGCCAAGGACAGTGGTTCTCTCTGACTAGATTTCTGGCTGTTTAAGAAACTGAAAGCTCCAGGTGAACCTTTTCCCATGTCTGTATATTTACAAGGTAAATTTATTTCAACCTACATGAGTAGCTTCTATGAGTGCTAATACCTCGGTGAGCTCATACCACGGCTACTTCTGCAACCTGGATCTGCCTGCTATACAGCTGTCTGTATTTATAAACTGTACAGAAATGTAATCATTATGACTGCCATATTTCCTTCAAAATATGCTTGTAATGGGTCAATAGGATCAAAAGTTACTGGTAGGTGAGGAAGGGACACAAGATCATACATCTTGTGTCATGAGGCACAAGCAAGAAGTACCATTTAAGCTTTGAGAACTGGGAATCTATATGAAATTAGACTACATCCAGGTTTGGGATTTGCGGAACAGAGACAGAAGAGCACAGAATGTTTTCCTTGGCTTTACAGGATGCAACAAAATGTATTTATCATGCAAAACAAATTAAAAGTTCTAGAAGACTCCAAAACTAAAAAAAATAACAATACTGCATAAATATTGTACCGATGGCCAGACGACTGCCCCATAACAATCAGTGGCTTCTGTAATTCTTATCTCATGGCCAGCAAAGTGAAAGCCTTCCCAGGCCTTATGAGTTATAAGAGCAGGGAAAAAACGCCTTCTCATGATTTCTGCAACTATCTGTTCATCTTCTTTTTCCCCTGGAAGCAAAAGTAGAAAAGGTCAAACAGGCTGAGTGAACTCATAATGAAACTACCACTTTATATTGAAAAGCTGATTTAGAAGCAAGAATGTGAATTACATCTGTGAGTAAAAATACATTTCATCATTAATGGTTAGCATGATACACAGGAAGTCTCCTGAATTTTAACTGAAGTTTTCAGTTTATGACCAAGTAATTTCTTTCCTGTTTTGCTGAAGAAGCCAAGTTCATAAAAAGTAAAGAAGAGGAATGTTACCGTATATTGCTTTCCATTTCAGCAATCCAAAAAAATTTTTAACTTCTTTTTCTTTCAAAAACAGCTGTTCTAGTATAGACACTCACTGTCTTATGCACCTGGATTTTTTATTATTTTCCATATCCTTTCACTGTTCATTTTCCCCACATTATGGGTTTTTTTGACAGTAAACAAAAGGAGTCACAGTATCACTTATAAGTCTGTCACAAAACTTGTGAAACAGATCCTAGCAACACAAATTGTGACAGAGAGAGCAAAAGCACTGGTGTTGTCAGGAAAGCTTATCCACCCACCCCCACAGAGCCCTGTCAGAGGGATTCTTTCCAGTTGGCTTGATATCCTGAATGCCATCCCTGTTGCTAAGCAAAGGATATTTATGATAGCTAACCTAATCCCAGATAACTCTTCTAACAGGAGAGGATTCACTCTTTTTTAGCTGAATACCAAGCCAGTTTCAGTTTTGTCATCATCACACAAAGATGCACCACAATGTTACAAAAAAAATATGTAAGTGAAGTTGTCCAGACCATTTTCTTAGCAAAGTCTAAAATCATTCCAACTTTTCATAGGAAATTTGCTTTCACAGCCAACTATGATCTCTTGGCAAATTAGCTAAAGCAAAACATGTTTACAAGGTACACCTCCTAGAAAGCAAACCAGAGATTTAGATAACTGGGTTACCATCTTGTCCAAAGCAGAGTTTCTATATCAAGCCTACAGTTACCATCAAAATCACAGATATCAATATCAGGATCTGAACAGAAGCTGCAGGCCCAATGGCTATTAAAAATGAAAACATTTATGTTTTAATCAGCATAAAACACATTGGTCTACTGAAGATTCTTCACAGTTTCTTCCCCCTCAAATCACTGCAGTCACAGGACATGATGGCCTCAAGTGTTGTGATTTGCTCTGCCATGTGCCTCAGTATTTTTATTGCCATAACCTATTGACAAAATCTCTGTCCCTTCCTTGCCATAGAAGGACCAAGGAACAAAATCAGGGGTGAACAAAGAGAGAGAAAATATCAAACAAAAATACATCAGAAAGATGCTCAGGTTCATTAGTCAGTGCTTTAAGCTTGTAACTCAACTTACTCTGAGCATCAGAGGAAATTAGAGAATAGCAACAAACAAGGAAGAAAAAGCTAAAACATTCATGTTCAATCTTAGTATGTTGACACTAAGACATAGTCTGAAAGTTAAACAAATAAACAAAACCCAGCAACAAAAAACAGCTAACCAACCCATGGTACTCCAAGAATTTACTGGGGGGGGGAACCCTAATCATGGTATACAGCAAAATTAAAAATAATGTAGCACATACACTACTGGAAAAAATATAAACAGTATAATTCTATAAAGGTAACTTAAATAAAATAGTCAACATTGAAACTATGATATTTTAAGATGTTAGGAAATGAGTGGTATGTGGCAGTCCATTAAATCTTCTGCAAGCCTCTAATGTTAAGTGGAGATAAAACACATGCGTCATTGTGCCTGCAAGCAGGGAACTGTGCACAAACATGAATTAAGTGCCAGAGAAATGCTGCTCCAGGGCAAAATTAATCTTTTCTTATGAAAGAATTAATATGAAGCTGTCTTATTATACATATTGTAAGTGCATTTAAGATATCCTGTTTCCAGACATACCAGATATAGCCTGCTTTTAATCTTCTCTGATTGCTTAGAGCAGTCTGATCTTGTTCTGTGATCAGTGCTAGCTGTGGAAGTAAAAAGCTGTTCCTTCTATTACCTCCCAATTACAACCATTTTTCTTGATTCTTCCTTCCTTGACATTTGTTTTGGATTTAATTTTGTCAAAAAGCTGTAACTTATTAAGTTTTACCTTATAAAGCTTCTGTCAGAAGATCTGTAAAACTTTAGCAGTATTAAAGCTACCCCTCTAGTGCTCAATAAACATTTCTCACCTATTCCCTACATTATCAGCAATCTTTCTACTTAAGGCTTGCATAGCACCTATGCTAACAGAGTTTGTAGGCCACTGTTCCCTACCTGAGCTAAATTGTCCACACACTGGAAAGAAGAATCCCAAATCTGCTGATTAATAACAGCACTTAGATCTTTGGCCATTTTATCCCTTCGGTAATTCCACAGGTGGATTATCTGGAGAAGTTTACATAATTTTTATATTTTTGTCTTCCCCTTAAGATCTTACTATTGTGGAGAATCAAAAAGAGTGTATGTTTCATCAGAGGCATCACGTGGTAGACAGACTTGAAAACCCTAATGAGAAATTTTATCAGGACCAGGATGCTAATGATTTTGACGAAGAGTACTGACAAAACAAGGAGTGCAGACTTTTAGTCAGATTTTCTTACTTACACAGGTTCCCCTTCATACTGCAAAAGTCACTCTTCTATTTTCTGCTTTATCTCTTTCAGAATAACTAAACTTCTTGGGGGACAAAGGAAAGAAGTTAAATTTTCTGTAACTGCCTTCAGAGCAGTTAGAACAGAAAAATAACAAAGTAGGGGTAAATCTTTCAAGCAACAAGAAAATTGTTAGCAGAGTAAGCAAAAACCAAGCAAGAGCAAGTCTTTTAAATACTTGCAAACACTGAGAAAGTTCTGCTGGTACTTTGATCAAAGTAGTTTCTTGATAACAGCTGCAAAAAGCTGATTAGGAAGTTATTCACCTGGAACTGTTTATCTCTGTGTTAGTCCATATTCTCTTGTTCAAGAAGAAAAAATCTTGGAATTATAACTCAATTAATCACTGCTTCTTGTGAACAGGGAAGAGCTTGTGGGGGAAGTAAAGGTTGGAGGCCGTCTAGGGTGCAGTGATCATGAGATGATTGAGTTTTCGATCCTTGGAGAAACAAAGAGAGGGGTTAGTAAAACTGCCACCTTAGACTTCCGGAGGGCAAACTTTGACCTGTTCAAAAGACTGATTAACAAAATCCCTTGGGAGGCTGCCCTGAAGGAAATGGGAGTCCAGGAAGGCTGGACATACTTCAAGAGAGAAGTCTTAAAGGCACAGGAGCAGGTTGTTCCCATCTGCCAAAAAACAAGCAGGCAGGGAAGGAGACTGGCCTGGCTAAACAGGGACCTTTGGCTGGATCTCAAGAACAAAAGGAGAATCTATGACCTTTGGAAGAGGGGCCAGGTCTCTCATGAAGACTATGAAGACGTAGTGAATCTATGCAGGGTGAACATTAGGAGAGCCAAAGCGCAGCTAGAGCTCAACTTGGCTACAGCTGTTAAGGATAACAAAAAATGTTTCTATAAATTCGTTAACAGCAAAAGGAGGATTAGGGAAAATCTCCCTCCTTTATTGGATCCAGAGGGAAACATGGTAACTAAGGATGAGGAAAAGGCTGAGGTGCTCAACGCCTACTTTGCCTCAGTCTTTAGCAGTGGAACTGGCTGTTCCCTGGACACCCAGCCTCATGAGCTGGGAGATGGGGAGGGGAAGCAGAATGAGGTCAGCACAATTAAAGAGGAAGTGGTCAGAAACCTGCTACACCACTTGGATGCACACAAGTCTGTGGGACCGGATGGGTTACACCCAAGGGTGCTGAGGGAGTTGGCAGATGTGCTCACCAAGCCGCTGTCCATGATTTACCTGAAGTCATGGCTAACTGGGGAGGTCCCATTGGACTGGAGGGTAGCAAATGTGACACCCATCTACAAGAGAGGCAGGAAGGAGGATCCAGGAAATTATAGACCTGTCAGTCTGACCTCGGTGCCAGGGAAGGTCATGGAGCAGGTCATCTCGAGTGCCATTAAAAGTCATATAATGGACAACCAGGGGATCAGGCCTAGTCAGCATGGGTTTATGAAAGGCAGGTCCTGCCTGACAAACCTGATCTCCTTCTATGACAGGATGACCCAACTATTGGATGAGGGAAACGCTGTGGATGTTATCTACCTGGATTTTTTAAAAGCATTCAACACAGTTCCCCATGGGATTCTCATAGAAAAACTGGCTGCCCATGGCCTGGATGAGCAAACGGTCTGCTGGGTCAAGCACTGGCTGGATGGATGGTCCCAGAGAGTGGTGGTCAATGGAGCTAAATCCAGCTGGAGGCCGGTCACAAGTGGTGTTCCTCAGGGCTTGGTGTTGGGACCATTTCCGTTTAACATCTTTATTGATGATCTTGACAAGGACATAGAGTGTATCATCAGTAAATTCGCAGATGACACCAAGTTAAGCATGAGTGTCAATCTGCATGAGGATAGGGAGGGTCTACAGAGAGACTTGTATAGATTGGATCGGTGGGCCAACGTTAACGGGATGAGCTTCAACAAGGCCAAGTGCCAGGTCATGCACTTGGGCCACAACAACCCCATGCATGGCTACAGGCTTGGGGAGGTGTGGCTGGAGAGCTGTCTGGAAGAGGAGGATCTGGGGGTTCTAATTGACAAGCAGCTGAACATGAGCCCAAGTGGCCAAGAAAGCCAACGGCATCCTGGCTTGTATTAGAAATAGTGCGACCAGCAGAAGTAGGGAGGTGATAGTCCCCCTGTACTCTGCACTGGTGAGGCCACACCTGGAGTATTGTGTTCAGTTTCAGGCACCTCAATACGAGAGAGATATCGAGGTGCTGGAACGAGTGCAGAGGAGGGCAACGAAGATGGTGAAGGTCCTGGAGAACAGATCCTATGAGGAGAGATTAAAGGAGCTGGGACTGTTCAGTTTGAGGAGGAGAAGGCTAAGGGGAGACCTCATCACTCTCTACAACTACCTCAAAGGACATGGTAGAGAGGTTAGTGCTGGTCTCTTCTCACAGGTGATTAGTGACAGAACAAGAGGGAATGGCCTTAAACTCCAACAGGGGAGGTTTAGACTGGACATTAGGAAAAAAATTTTTCACAGAAAGAGGGGTTAGACAGGGAACAGGCTGCCCAGGGAGGTGGTGGAGTCACCATCCCTGGATGTGTTTAAGGGTCATTTGGATGAGATGTTGCAGGATATGGTGTAGGGGACAACTTTGTAGAATAGGGCTGATGGTTGGACTCGATGATCCCAAGGGTCTTTTCCAACCTGAATGATCCTGTGATTCTATGAATGGATTTTAATGACATTTAAAGACAACCGATCTGACTCATCAGTAGAATTGGGTCAGACAATAGAAGAGGAGACCTGACAGACCTGGCTCTCAATTCTTGTAAGAATGGAAGTGCATAATAGGCATTTCCAGCAATACTACTTGAGTACTTGACTAAACTGTCAGAACTTAAAGGTCTACTAAGACTGCTTCGTCCCTTCTTCATTTGTCTGGATATGACCAGGTAGGTTTGCCCTCACCCCTCTTCTGTGATTTGGAGAGGCATGGAAGTGGTATATACATAGAATGGCTTTCTTCAGCCTATTCATCTCTTTGCACAGGCATGTATACATAGAAACCACTGGAGTTTCAGATGCTAGAACTGTATTTACATTAAGATCAAACAGTCTGACCCTGTTCAGGTAACATATAGAAATAGACATAATTTTTGTTGGTGAAACAGATAGTGATCCTTTGGTCTTGAACTTGTATTCACAAAGAAGTTTCTGTCTACAGATGCCTCAAATTCTTCTTGATACAGAGTTTTAATATCTTCAAATTTCTTAAGACTTTCTGCCTAATAGGTTAATTTGTTACTGCGTTCTTTGAAATATTGCAGGTCAAGTATTGTTTATGATAAATGTCTAACACCTTTGGAGCATGTTCTTTGAACTCCTCTGATTTTAAGTCAATAACAGAGCTGAGGGAGAAAAGTTGTATACTGCTGACACATCTTGCACTATATCAACCACATCATTAAGAGAACAGCATAAATACCATTCTCAAAGGCAAAGCAATCATCATTATTACAACTGAAATGTGAACATAGTTTTCCAAAGAGACATACTAAATCATGTGGAAGACTGCAGTTGTGAAGTCAGTGGCAGGTTAGTTAGAGAATGCATGTCAAGCTGCAAAATCTTGTGTAGGGAACCAGAGGATTTTGCTGACACATTCAAATGTCAGATGAAATGTTTTGTATTAGGACAAAACCTAAAGAAAGAAAAGGACATGAGTTCTGCTGAGACAGAATAGGTAGAAATAGTACCTGTTTACAAATGTGCTATATGATCAGCTGTTTTCTTTACACCAATTGTCATAAAATCATGCTTGGGAGTATACAGCTCCATCAGGAAACAGTAAACTCATAATTCAGTTGGGTATCTTTCATCAATTAATAGCATATGTTAAATCTCTTACTGCATAACTAATGATACTGCCTACATTAATGCATTCTCTACTGAATAAAAAGGGAATAGAAACAGGCACTGTTAAACAGCACTTAAAATGCAGGAAAAACAGCAAAGACAAGAGGGCTAAATTAAAATTATATTTTTTAAAAAAAAAAGATACCACTGTCTAGATACCTGAATTAAAATGAGACTAAAAAAGAAAGTGAAATGACCTTTCCACACAAAAGCTGTGAAGAATATACTAGCAGTCAATATCTCCATTTTCAGACTCATTCACAAATAGCACACAGAGTAACATCCTTCGAGTACTTCGCTAATGGCTTAGGACAGCGTTAATTCAGAAACAGTCATTTCACCCAATGATTCATGA
Source organism: Strix uralensis (assembly GCF_047716275.1). Classification (NCBI taxonomy): domain Eukaryota; kingdom Metazoa; phylum Chordata; class Aves; order Strigiformes; family Strigidae; genus Strix; species Strix uralensis. The sequence continues at coordinate 76,269,306 of NC_133973.1, forward strand.
AAACAACCTACAGTGGAAAAAATACAGATTAGTCTCAAGTGCTGGCTTGACCCTGTTTAATCTCTTGAGGTCAAATGGTGTCACATCTTATGGTGATAAGGAAATAAGATCCAACCATCTTCTGCTTCTCTTCTGCTTTGATGGATCTTCTCCAACTGGCAAAAAGAATGAAATCCAAGCCTTCAGCATGAACTTGACCTGACAAAGTTCAGCCCTACAGCAACATATTCTCCCTTCTTCAGAAGCAGTATACTCTCACCTCTAGAGTTTAGATTTAAAATTTACCATTTAGACTTGTACTTACAAATATTTTAAGAACCATGTATCAACAGTTGTGAAGACACACATGGTTCCTCTAAGACTTCTCAGCAACTGCCTCTGAGTCTGATGAACACAATAGGACTACCTGTGCTGACATTACTGATAGAGTAATTCATGAGAGAAAGTCCCAAGAATTCACAATAGCCAGGAATCTTCAGATCTCCCCACTCTGGGCACAGAACCGGGGTCATTCAAAGCAAAGATTCAAGATGTAATTTTTATATATACAATATATATAAAATATGTCATATACATCACATATATACATATATATATATATATATATAAAATAGCTATCTATATATCCCAACATCAAGAAGATACCTGCAGAAAGATCAGTAAAGGAACAGATCTGCAACCAGTTCTGTAACTGTAAGAGATGACTGGAGAAGAATTACATTACTACACTGATAGGAAACAACAGAAGGTAGCCCTATGAACCCATCCAGGTTCTTCCAATGGCTCAGAATTTTACCCCAAATCCACATGAGGTCCCAATTCTAAGGGACTCTGGAGTCTCACAATTTTTACTGAGCTACTGACATCTCAGGAGCAGACCCCTGGTCTGGCAAGCATTACAGATGGCTCCATGGAAACATAAACAATCCCGAATCACAGAATAGTCCCCAAACTGCAGGTGGCATCACTTAAGTATATTTATTTCATTATATATACTTATTTTTATTTCATTCTATTCCATTACAGCCTACAGACCCTTAAAGGAAGGGGTTAGGAGTGAAATCTTATCATGCCCTTGACTTTTCAGAAGTCAAGATGTAACCTACACCTTTCTAAGTACTGTTCCAGTACTTATCTAAACTTCACAGTGAATTTTTCCTTACTTCATCCCTACCTACTAAAAGGCAAATGATCATGTAATCGAGCATAGGTATTCAAGTACATGAATTACAAGCTCAACCTGCTGAAGTGACGGCAATGACAAGGTATATTATATTGATTAATCTGAGATACTACGTCAGGGTAATATAATGCTTGAAATTTTATACTTTGAAATGCAGAAATACAAAACTGCTGCCCACAGGCAGCCTTTTCTCAGCCAAGAGACAAGGTGCACTTAGCTCAGAGCATGAGGAGACAAGAATAGGAGAGGGGTATGCTCACAGTATCCAGTCTTTGTATTTACCCAGGCTTGAGAGGCACATTTTCAATTTGAAATTCACATCACTGATATCCCAGCCCCATCCAAGTCACCAGTCATCCAAAACAATTAGAAGGCTGAAAAATAGAAGTACTGTAGTCAGATTATCTCACGAACACATAATGAATTCAAACGTGTCAGGTACTTCCCTTGTTACTTCCTCATGTTTGTCTGTCATTGAAAACATCTACAGGTCTAGGCTCAGCAGCTATTTAATCTCTAAAGATAACTAAATGATTTGACTATAAAAGCAGACTGTTTTCTTAAATTAGAAGGTCTAATGTACGTTATAAAAGGCCAACAGCTAATTTCCTGATGGATAGGAAGGCTCTGGATGAGTAATTTAGACACTGTAAGCCATCTTTTACCTTGCCGGGTCAAGAGGGCTTTGTGACATTGAAAGCTCTTACTTCCTTGTAACAACATGCCAGAACACACCAGGTGCCACAGCCAGCGGAACAGAAGGAACTCAATAAAATGCCTGCCAATTTTCCCTACCAATAATTCTGGATTTCTAAAATATTCCTTTGAGGAAAGGACGTGAAAGTAACCTAACAACCAATCCATGCAAACATACCATCTTTCTTGTGTGGTAGTTGAGAAATATTTAATTTATTGTTGAAATGCAGCTACTACAAAGGGGAAAGATGTGAAAACAGAAAAGACGGGCACATGGCTGAGAGGGGAGAATATGTTACAGAATTCTCTACAGAGTTAACGCACACTTTGATTATCTGAGTGTTGCCTCCAGTTTCTGTTCTATCCATACATAAGAAGTTTCCATTTATGTTTAGCAATGTCTTCAGCAAAAGCAGGTCTACTTGATGGGAGGAGAGAAAAGGAACAGAGAAGAATTAATTCATCAAATTAGTACACCTGATTTTTACTATGATATTGGAATGCTGCCACTTTCAAACAAAAGAGCTCAGACATTCAGAGAAGATGTATTTTTAGACTGTTCTGATTTGCTGTGAAGGTGCAGTTTAGCTCTAGTCACTCCTTAATTGTTTTATACTCATGTCTTATTCCACACTACCTCTTTTAGTCTTTCTGTGGAGACAGTTTGTTGCCTAGGAGGAGTAGAATTTGAGTTCTGATATTTCAGGTCAATCCTGCAGTGAAGAAAACATACGTAGGTAAATAATGGTGTGACTTCCATGAGTTTGGGGATTTCTTTTTAATGTTTTTGAGATGAGAATTAATGGAATAGGTTGTTTGGTTGTCTTTTTTTTTTTTTTTTTTTTTTTTAAGATAGAAGCATAATTCAAAGCTAAGAGACAAAAAAGAGGAAGATGAAAGAAGGGAAGGCAGGTGGTAGGAAGATATAGCAAAAGTGCCATTTATATATGGTATAAATAGGCTCATTTTTTAACCAGCACTGTTAATTATAAAGTCTGCTATATAAAGAATGGTTCATCAATTTAAGCACTCATAAAATGGGAGGAACTGGGTGCTGGACCTTCCTCAGAAGGCTTCAAATTTGCAACTCGCTCACCCAAGGAGTGTGTTCCAAGCCACCCCACAGAAGCAGGTGCTTCCCCTCCCCTCCATCACCACCAGAGGAGGGCTATCAGAAAACCAGGATTGCAAGAATCATGTTACAAGGACAACAACCAAGGAAAAGGCCAGCTATGAATTGGGCATTCCGTTGTGAAGAAGCAGACTTGGGCTCCATGCTCTGGTCCCAGGCTGGTTTTCACATTTTATAGCAAAGTCTCTGAAGTCAATGGAAAAGTGTCAGTGGGGAAGGATGTGAGAAAGGTAAGAAGTGTCTTTAGAAGTAACCCAGGAAATAGGAATGAGACACTAAGTCACTCCCTCTTCCCAGCTGAATATCTTAACTTCTAAGTTACAGGGTCAAGCTGCTTTACACTTGCCTCCATTCCAACTATGTCCCATCTAAGGCATCTTTCTGGACTCCACCTAGAGACCTGAAATGATGGCACGAATTGCTATCAATTAGGACATCTGTCAAGCAGGGTAAGTAAGGAGGAGTGTGTCCCTTCTAAAATGCTGGCAGATATGTGAAGGCTACCAGGTCAGCATTTTCTCAGGATATTTATGGATTAAAAACTGAGCCCTGGCCAAGTGAAGTGAGATAATGGAGTGTCAAGGACAAGTACAGTTTGCAAACTTACTCTCCTCCTTTTGTCTCAGAGATAAAATTATTCTGGTGTGAGTTTAAATAATGCAACTGTGGTAAAGTAATTTAGTCTCAAGAAATCAAGACAGGAGTGGAAGAATCTGATCTTAGAAAAGTTTAGCCAAGGAGAGTTAAAGCTAGTGATCAAGAGAAATCATGAGAGGAAAGAAAAGATGCAGGTGTGATGGAGAACTGATTGGATAGAGGCACCAGAGGAAAGATGAGGATGGATGAGGACCTACCTGTGAGCTGAGAACCAGGAGTAATGGGAATCATGAACAAGAACAAAGAGTTTTAACCTGGAGAACTTGTGACAAGCCAATTAAGAAGGAAAGGGGAAGGCACGAAATATAAAGAGCTCAGACTGGAACTTGCAGAGAAACTGAACTGGAGGAAGAACCTTCAGAAACAGAGATTGAGACTGGGTAGGTGGAGTCAAATGAAATGAGAATGGAGAAGGTGGTAGAGGAAAAGGATGAGAACAAGGAAGGCACAGGCTCAGGGTGACTGAGCAGATAAGTCTCCATGCAGCATATTCAGCACTCTTCCACCTGGCATGGAATTTAATATGCCTGGTGTCAGATGAAACTGTAAAGATAATCCATTTTCCATTCATGTCTCCTCATCCTCTTAAACTAGTGTTTCTAGACATGGAAGAGAGCTACCTGCTATTGCTGTCAACACAGTTACTCTGTTAGCTAAGTGGAATATATTTCTGCATTTCATCTAAAGATTCTGCCCTACCAACTAATTTTCAATACATTGACCTAATGTCCCAGAACTCAATTTATTTTCATAGTTCAAAATCTTAAAAAATTACATGCAGACTCACTCCTCCCCACCCTGAATCCTGCATGAAGAGAGCATCAATAGTAGAGAGCCAAGCTTGCAGAAGCATAGAAATGCCTGCGCAACTTTACCTCAGTCCTCAGGTACTACAGAATACATAATAACAGTCATCAATATTTCAGTCTTTAGCAGCTCTATCTTTAATATTTATACTTCTAGCTCTTTCTTCCCCCAACAATCATGCTTCATAGGATCAACTTGAGCTCTTTGTTCAAGTTAGAATTACACAATAAGAAAGGGAATTGCATTAAAGAAAATCTCCAGATAAAAGCACTTGAACAGTGTTTTGTGGAACAGAATCTATGCCAATCTCTATCAGCCATCTTCTTGTGCAATGTCCGCTTTCCAGAGAAGGTCATCAATTTGGGGTACTTTAAAAAAAGCATTCAAAAGCAAAATAACAAACATTAGCTTCATTAATCAAATAATTAGTTTTCAGTATTGAAGTCAGGTCCAGAGCTCCACCTTGCCTCACTGAACAGGTAGCAAAGCAAAACCAGACACTGAGCTCTCTTGAAAAAGCAGAAGCCCAAAAGTCTGGCTTTACATGCACCAAGACTCAGCTGAGATTTTAAACAAAAATATTATGAAAAATAAAATAATTTTTTTAAAAAACCCTCCTTTCACATTCAGCTGTAGAATGTAACTAGACCACATCCCAAAACAACACTCGCACTTGCCCTAAAACCTTGTTTACTCCTGGTGACCCCTAAAAGGAGACTGCTCATGATGCTTTAGGATCTTGAAAGATGTGCAGCCATGAACTTGCTTAAGAGAAAAAGCTGCCAACAGCCCCTGAAGGTATTTGAAGATTAGATTTGAGGCTGCCTAGACAGAAACCAAGCTTGTAATGACCAATTCTCCCTAATTGACACCCCGCTAACAAACGTCTCCTGAATAGCTTGATCGTAATCACGGCTTCATTCCCTGGAACCAGTCGCAGGCAAGATGCCAGGCACTGGTAGGAAACGGCCGGGACCAGAGTATGCGGGCATAGCAGATACTTACTGCATAGGTAGAATACTACAACAGTGCTATCTGTTGTATTTTCTGTACAAGTGCCATAAACACAGAAAAAAAAAAATGAATGAGAAGATAGCTCATTGTCAGCAAGACACTTTGTTCCTTATAGTTAACAATATTCCTAAGTGCAATAAGAAAATGTAGTGAAGTAAGAAACATTTTACCTTCTTTTCTTTCCAATTCTCTTATCAGTTCATTTTGTAGATTATTATGTTGTGATGATGTCAAATCCATACTGTGCCACAAAATCTGGGACAGAGAAACACAAGCATGCCTGAATAAAGGCTTTAATTCTTTTTCCCCACATAACCTTCACAAAAAAAAAAATTTTTACATGTATTATGCTATAATTTACTTCTATTGATAATAAAGACATGTAGACACATAAATATCAGTATTCAAAGCATAAAGAAACCAGAAGCAGCAAACTAGTTCAACTGTTCTACTCTCAAAGAGGTGAAAAAGCAAGTAGATTTTTTTTAAAAAAAAAAAAAAAAAGAGCTTTGATAAACATTTAAAACTATTTTATGAAATTTTAAAATTAGAATCAATTCAAATCAGGGTTGGTAGACTTACAAACAATTGAAAGGTAGCAACAAAAGTCTGAATGAGAAAAAATGCACTAAAAGGGTCTAATCTTGTTTGAATTAATTGGCTTGGAAGGGAAGGAAACAACCTATTAATAAAAGTTGCACATGAGAATAAGTGGGAAGCAGGAGCTAACATGCAGAACAGAATGAGTATGTGCCTATAAAAAAAGACACAGAACATGCAGACTTGGGAGAAAAAATTAATAGGGAAAGTATGACAGAGTAAAATACAATTTTCTGCTGTCTGCAGACAACCAACAGTCTCCAATTCTTGGTATTTTACATTCAGGAAAACACTGAGTTCACAGAAAAAAAAAAAAATCAGTGCTCTGATAATTTTTAAAGCTCTTATGCTGTCATACGGAAATCTCACTGATTTTTGCAGAAATGGTTGAAGGCAGAATACAGTTAATCTACAGACATCTAAAAACCCAATAGGGATGCAATTAAACAATGCAATGGGTGAAGGAGTACCTCTATCTAGTTAAAAAAAAAAAAAAAGAGTGAAAACATACACTGAATACCAAGAAAAATTCCTCACAGTGCAAAGCCTTAGGCAGGTTTTCCTCTCAAGGCTTCAGACAAAGGAGGACAGCATAGAACAGGCCTGTCTTCCTAGAAAGGATGCACCATACTTTCTTGACTTCACACTACAAAAGGCATACAGGTTTAATGTTTAACCTTATCATCATGATGCCAGCAGCCATTAACCTATCTGAAGGTGAAAAATAACTCTGGGGGCTTCTACACACCACTGTAACTTGTAGAACAAAACTACTGCTATTATATTTATGTCTATCTATGAACTTAGCAATAGTAACATCATTACAGGGGTACAGAAAACAGGTTCAACAGGATTCAAAGTCTTTGTATGCATCTTCAGAATAACAAGTAGTATTAGAAACTACTGGGATATTAAGTAGTAAATGTTAACACACATCTATCAGCTTGTCATCTACCTCGGAAGCCTAAAAAAGACCTTTTTTTTTTCCTCATTAGAATAAAAATAACAGGTTAATAATCAGTCCCTTTGCATTCTGAAGGACAATGTTGCACTATAAAATCACCCATAAAGGGAAAACCTTTGTACTTTGTGGTCCTCTACTTTTTTTTTTTTTTCCTTCTAAAAATATCCTTTGAGGTACACTGAACCACATAACAACCTGTCTGACATATAGAAATTCAGGAGTACTACAAGCAACTAAAGAGTGCAGAACAGCTCGGTTGCTGAGTTATGCTGTTTAAAGTAAATGATACAAAGCAGTTTAAAGACACAGGCAAGTGAAATACCACTGGCATCTGCTGCATTTCAGTCAACCTTACCTGAATCTCCTGTGGCTTTCCGAAGATGGTACTCAAACAGAAAAGTCCCTATCTGCCCGGTTGTTTCCCTGGCAGGCAGAAGTGCACTCCAAGGCATGTGTCACACACTGCCTACACCTCCACACACCAGCAGCAATAATAAATCCTGACAGCTGCGGCACAAGCACAAAGTGGGCACCACACACACCGCGTCCCTTGCGTCAGGGAGCTGGTTTCGTAACAGCAGCAGGCACCCGGTCAAGGGAGCTCCAACCAGCAAAGCAACCAACTTCGGAGTACTTTTTTACAAAAATGAGATAGCGGTGTAGCGTTAGTAACCACTCACTGTTCCTAAAAAGTAACCAAAGAGCTAAATATCATTCTTCAGAGTCAAAGGGGTCTTCCAAGCACCAAGGGCAATTTACAAAGGGGCGGGGGTGCATTTGTGGCAGGGGTATATAAATGCGCGCTCATGTTGGAATGCGGAACTCTAACAAGGCACACAACCCCCAAAATCCTAGCACACTTTACCCCATAAGACAGCTGTCAATGTGCATAAATATACACATACCACTCCTCTTTTGTACATACAAGTGGCACATTCACTGAATGGATCACAACCACTTACTGTCATGGGAACAAATACTTTAAGTATCTTTAAGACTTCCCTTATTTAGCCTATAATCAATTCAAGACAGGAACTGCCTCTTACTTTACACAGTTTTTAGCAAAATTAGACTTCAACCTCAATTTGGGTTTCTAGGTGCCATTGAAAAAGAGTAAATTATTGTACAAGAATACTAAACAAGCCCTACAGAGAACTGAAGGTCTCTGTACTTTACCATACTTGGTAGAAGTTAGTAGGAGCTCTTTTACATTTAGAAACTATCAAACAAATCACCAAGACCTAATCTACACTTTTAAAGCAAAATTCAGTAATACTAATGATTTACAAAACACTGCTGTAAACTGGCTGTCCAGGTTGAGAATTTGCTTAAAAAGTGATGATCTTTTATAAAAGTGGTATCAAAAGGAATAGTTTTTGCCCAGTAAACACTGTACATGAACTCTCTGCAACTACAAGGGCCAAATCCTACCCAGTTCACCTCAGCCCTTCATCCTTTTAGAGGAGGCTAACGTTTCATACAAAACTTATTTGTATGGACTTGGACTTTCAAACAATGAAACAATAAGAAATGAAGTAAAATATTAAATGAGAAAACAAAAAAAGCAAGAAGGGGGACTAAAATGTAATGTAAAAACCCACGTATGACTGGCAGCATTCAGTGATTTTCCGTCTTAATCCACAGGAGCTACAAATAAATTCTACAATCATTCAGCAAGACAGGTGAGGTGGAGGGAAGTCTGAGCTTAACACATTGTTTCTCTCACAACTTAATCCAACATGAGTGCTGCAACCAGTGGGTACCTCTGAACGCCACTTTTGCAGACAAATTCTTTGGACATGGTCACATAACTCCAAGTCTAGAAACATGACATTTACATTCAGAACATCAACAATTATGGCACCTCAGATTATATAAGGACTTACTATACCGTATGATTTTCCGTGACATTTTACAAGGGCTTACATTGTCTCATGAATGGGTCGCTAAGCAACATAACTTCAAGCACAAAACTTTTGAGACAGGCATAGTGAAGGGAATAAGGAAAACAACACTAACTAAACTGATTTTCCTTCTCTCGGCATCTAGAAATAATCCAAGTTGCTTTCAAAATTTCATTTAAATTTGAAGTTAAGGAAGCAACAGATTGCATGCGATTTTTAACATCTCACCTCAGAACGCAAATGAATGGGCATAACATTTTGGCTTAATTTAAAAATCTCAAAACAGAGAACTTATCACGTCTAATCTAGGTCTTTATGAGTAAATGTGCTAAAATTTCTTTTTCATCATTTAAGATCCCTCCTGTTTAAGTTCTGGACACAAAATGACATGAAAAATACATGAGAAATCGGGATAATTTATTATTTATCAAAAATTCATTAGAATATTTACAAAGCTTAAGTCATAAAAAACCATGCACACACAGTCTCTTTTAAGACTTTTTTTCTTTAAGACTTCTTTTTTCTTCCTCTCTTACTCTGCAATTTCTTTTTTCTGCCCTCAAACACAGGTTTGGCAGTCACCATGACTACATTTCCCAGTTCTTCATCCTCACCACTTGAGCTGCTGCACCCCTTTTTCTCTTTATGGTCTGCTGTCTCCCTTGCAGAGACATTTTTCTTTTTGCTTTTGCCTAAATCTCTGCTTTCCAATTCCTCTACTGAGGAGTCACTAGAAGTTTCTGAAAGATGCAAATTCCCAATAAAACCACCTCCATATAAATGTTCTTTTCCGGAATCTGAATGTTTTCTTCTCTTTCTACTTTGGACTTCTGTTGCCACAGCTTGATTTCCACAGCCTGCAGCACCTTCCCCTTTCCTTTCCTCACGCTGTTTAAGTTCAATCTCCGTAACAGCAGTGGCCTCCTGAATTTCATCAGCTGCTTCTTTTTCCTTTCTCTTCAGACAAGTCACAGCTCTGCGTAGTCTCTGACTTTTAATAGCTTGTTTTTCATACTGTGCTAGTCTGAAGAATGAATCAATTCGAAGCTGAGTCTATCAAAAATAAAAAATAAAAACAACTTTGGATGCTTTTGTGATGGGAATTCAGTTATCTCAGCTATACTATAAAGCATCCCAAATTAAAGCAAGACAAAGCACTAATGAAATTAATATGCATGCAAATAGGTCTGAACAATAAGATGCATTATTATATACATACCTATACCTTATTATAAATTATGCAACAAGAACTTTCAAAGAAACTAAATAATAAGCAAACCAAACTCCAGTGAAATTATATAAACATTGTGCTGCTGCTGCTTAGACATATGTTGCTAATTTCAACCCTAATACACAGAATCTTTGTAGTGCTCTCAAGTATGTCCTTACGAACACACCCTTAGCTTCAAGCTGTTAAAACAACAGAATGTTTACTAAGCAAATTTTGTAAGTGCACTTTACATTTGCCTACGCTAGTGCAACAAAATGCGGTCATTTGACTCAAGTTCATTGTAACACATGCTGCTACAGTATAACCATTTAAGAGTAGAACTAGAAGTAGTCACACACAATGGGTCTGTGTTATTCAACCACAGCCAGGCTTGCTGTATAGAATAAATTAGTCCTCTGTACTCTCCCTAAAATTGTCTGAGACAGACGCTTCCAAAGAATGTTCCAGTCAACCTGAAAGTGTACGGATTTAACTACAGGTCTTGATACCTTTCACTCCTTCGAGTGACAGAGAGACCCCAGAACACTGGTTTAGACTACCTATCTATTTTGCTTATGGCAAAAGGAGAAAATAATCTGACCTTGGGTGATCAGTTTTACAACATTCACAGTATCACAGCATGCACCACTACTGACTTTTAAGTTTTATTAAAGTTGACAGAACATTTATTTGGAAATTAAAGTAATATTATTAATAGGCACTTGCTCAATGGTTCACTCTGAGCTCCTCTTCAAAGGATATGGATGATACCAAACGGTCAGTCTCACTTCACCAAAATGTCAGGAGCATTTTCATAAATCATTTTTAGAGACAGCACGCTGTCTTTTAAAAGTACTAAAGGTGCTTGAGGTACCTGTAGTTTCAGTTACATCCAAAACAAACAGCAGCCTGGACTTGAGAGAGGTGCTTGATAGATAACAAAATTTGAAACCACAGCACACCCAAAACATACAGAAATGAAGTCTAGAGAATTTAATTACTTTTAAAAATATATATATATATAAAGATTTTAAAAAAGGCCAAATCCCAGTTTCTGAGAAATGTATTTTAGATTAAAGCCCTGCTGTTCATTTTAAAATGCTTCTCTTAAAATTTTCCAGTTACCCTTAAACTATACAGAGTTTTATACTCTACCTGCTGCAAGTTCAGCTGTTTCATCACAGGCAAAAGGATTTCATCTATCTTTGTTCTAGTCCAGCCAAAGTGATTCTGACAGAATGTGCAGAAAATTAAGGAACTTTACAAAATAGCTATTACTAGTATTTTGTAAACACCTAAAATGAAAATTCCTCAAATAAAAAAATGCCTGGAGGAAAGTGACTCCAATGCTTTTTCTACTACAAAAACAGAGAAAATACTGTTATTATAGCTGAGTTATGTGCATGGTTCCAGTATTGTGCTGTGTATCTTAATCATGCTGTTACATCTCTATTAGTTACAGAACTTTTTCTCTAATATCAACATTTCCAAAAGCATGTCTCAGTGAAGACAACTCATTTTGGCTATACAGTACTGCCATAAGACAAAACACCTATAAATAAACCTATAAATAAACCTTATTTTTACACTTGCACACACTGGAAATTTTATTTACTGCTTAAAACACTTATTAGCTCTGCATGCATTGCCACCTACTTTTCAACAATTCACTGCAAGAAATAGATATTACAAGAAATGCAGTGAATAACTAGGGATAAAGCACAGGCTGAATCACCATTTCTGACTAGGTTTTGAAACTTATTTGTGAAAGATTGGTAAACATACATCAGGAGTGTGCAAACAATCCCCACTCTAAGTCTAGAAATAAGCACAGCACAGTTACAGAAACATAACAACACAAACTAGTCAGTCCAGCCACGAGACTGACTCTGCACGGGAAGTGAAGCAGCCCACTCAGGAGGGCAGAGCAGCCCCGAGTGCCACAGATGCATGGCTGCATTCCTTTCCATTCCAGAGCTGGCATCATTGTAGGAGAGCACATGCAGACGGGGCAGGGGGCCCCTCACACTAATGAGATGTTAAGAACTTGACACTTCGTTATTGACTCAATTAAGCTTTATGAATTTTAATCTGAGTACTTTTAGCTAACACGTCCTGCCATATTGTATCACATAATCACAGAATCATCCAGGTTGGAAAGGACCTTGAAGATCATCTAGCCCAATCGTTAACCTAGCACTGACAGTTCCCAACTACACCAGATCCCTAAGCGCTATGTTGACCCTGAAAAATTTAAATAGGAGTTGTAAAAGGATATTCTCTGATCTGCTCCACATCAGGCTTCCCCCAGGTGAATGAACCCCTTGTCTCATCCACCACAGGCTTCAGGTATGCTTCTGCCACTGCTGGATTTGGGAAACCTGAAGAAAGCTGTAGCTCCCGCAGTTTCTTCTTGACTTTGGTATCATGTGGATTAGGTCTCAATTTCTTATTCTTCTGAGCCTCATTCCACCACTCACTGAAAAACAGAGGAAAGTATTCCTTTGCCTCCATAAAACATAATTTGGAATATCAAGAGCTACCATCCTAATTTCAATAGCCTTAATCTCCATACTTCAGTTACTACATGAGATGAGGTAGGAAATTTGCAACTAAAAAATGGCCAAAGGGACATATAATCTGAAAGTAGAATAGACAATACACAGTAAATGCAGCCATTGCAAGCCACAGTAGCAAATATCACCTGGATGCCCCATAAGCTGCTAAACAGAAGGCCCTAAATTCAGCCTCACTTGGGGAGGATGTTAGTTTTTGGAGGTTTTTTGGTAGGCAAGGTAAAAAAAAAAAAAAAATAAAAAAAATAAAGACTTCTAATCATTCTCGCCATTGCCAATACAACTGGCTTGGCCCTCTTCAAATCTTGTTCTTCCCCACTGCCTACCTGTCTGTCTCTTTACAGGTCATCCCTTCCTCACTCATCAAGCCTCTTTTCTCTACGACCATGCTACAGCACATTCTCACAAACTCAGGGAGAATAAACTGCCACTCCATTACGGATCCAGCTCTGCAATGAACTCAAAGGCAGTCACACAGCTCTACACCTGTTCTATTGTCTTCATTAGTCTCCCTGTAATTGCTGTATCAACATGTCACCTTATTTACCTGCCATCTCAAATAGTGATATAAGAGAGTCACATATTTTACAGTTAACTTAAGTCTCCTTAATGATGGTAGTCATATGTTTTGTTGTATGCTTACGCAGCAGCAAAGTACATTCACTAATATTCATATTATGGAGAAACAGAAAAGCAAAATATAACGAGGCATACGCAAATTTTAAGAGAGGTTCCAAGCCATGCCCAGGAAATTCATTTAAAATCTCCATCGCTGTCACAAAGCCAACATTTGGGATGCCCTCAGTGTAGTCACTTCCAAGCAAGTATGCCAAATTAATTAGCTTGCTTCGATCCAACCCTGTAAAATAAAGTGCATAAACCAAATAAAACCAGTGGATTCAGCATCTTTTCTCTTACAAATTAAAAAATATATTATCTGAAAGGCAAATAACAGAAGGAACACAAAGGCATTAACTCTGTAAAATTACATTTAATTCAACATCAGAATTTGCTAAATTATATTCTGGAGCAGTGTCAATACGCTACTGCTAGCTCAAGCACCAGTAGTTGTGCTAACCTGGCAAATACATCCTGCCAGAATTAAAATGTTACAACGTCAAGACCGTTGGGAAATTCTGGGTTCCTAAGAGCTGTTATTTTACCTGTATTTTTCCAGTTACTGTGCGGTTCTCATCTAATGCTGACCTGAATTTAATAACCCCCAAACCAGAAATAAAAACATTCAGTTTGAATTCTAGTCCATAATATCAATGCCTCTGCTTCTTAAAAGTGTTCCCAAACTGGAAGCCTTTTGCTCTGTGCTAGTGCAGTTACTAACTAGATCAAAAGAGCCTGTGAAACAGACATAAAAAAAGGAATAACTCAGCTGACCACTTCTACTTAGTGCACTATAAGATGTGAGACAACCAGACTGATTTTCAGTGACTAGCTGCAGGAGTTTAGATTTTAAAAAATAGAAAAATAATAAAAAATGTAAAAATTCAGTGGAGAAAAGGAGGGATGTGTTTCTAAGCGCACAAAGCAAGACCATCGGCATGCTAGTCAGGATATCCAGCAACTGTCAAGAAAGATTTGTGCAACACGTGGAAAAGAAGCACAAGACTGCAGAGGAATGTGACATGAAGCCCGATGGTGACTATTTTTCCCCAATAAATAAATAAACAAAGGCTCTGGTTTATTACATTAATAACAGCTAAAAATCACACACATGCTTTTACAGCCATCCTTCCCAACTAAGCTACAGTAGCATACTTAAGTAGGTACAAGTAGGGGAAAAAAATATTTCATTCAATTTGCCGGGAGAAGAAACCAAAGACATATTTTTCACCACACAGAAATATGAAATTTTACATGCTGAAGACATTAAAATATTATTTCAAAGTCTATTGCCTCTCTCAACTTTGAAAACATCAAAACTAATTTTAAGAGTTCTGCTTAAACAAGGCATAATAAAAAGTAAAAAATGGCTCATATTTTCCTTAATACACTATGCGACACTGAAGTTTAGCACTTCAACATAATTAGCAACAATTTGATTAGACTGGTACAAGAGCAATCTGAAAGAAGAAAAAGCTGTATTAACTAAATGAAAAACCTTTTACAGATCCTCTTTTAATACTTTGTGTCAGTATGTCCAAAATTAACTCTCATTTCCACAAGACTATAAATCTGATGACATCAGAATATACTTTTCCCACCATGTCAGAAAAGTCATGCTGACGTTTACCCAGAAACTGGTACCATAGTTCATACTGCCAGCCTTGATGACCACACTAAGCCAGTGTATTAAACGCAGGTGTCTGCAAATTCAGGGTGTTCATCACACAGTAAAAATAGCAACCTAACTGAATGTCTGTAGAGAGTCTCCAAAGAACAGGCATTGTAGTAATAGACACGCAAAATTCTGTAGAAAATAAAACTTCAAAAAGAGACATGGCATACTGTCTTATTGAAGACTGTATTTAACAAATCAGTACCTGAGGCTTACCTAGCTGGTTTTGAAAATCAACATACTGATAATATTCCACGTATTTGTTTTGACTGAAGAAATTTTTATAAACATGTCGAGCGCCAAATAACCAAACATCACTATCATCAGTGATTGTCCCAGAGGTCTGATCAGTAAGGTCCAGGATAGCACACTGTGCCTCTGCCTCCATCGGAGCTTCAACATACGGAATGCCAAACAGACGGAGAAGCTCCTGTAGGATGGAGAGAAAACAGTTAATATTTCACCTGAAAAATGAACTTCTACTATACTTCTGCTTGACTTGGAACTACTAGATTCACACTTGGGAAGTATTTAATATTTCACAGCAAATCTTAATTTCCCCTAAAAAGTACCAACCACAGTTAAGTCAAGGGGGAAATCCCACTTACTCATCTCAGGCAGATAGCATAATTTTATTATTATTTTATAATAACAGTTATTTAATCTTGAATTCCATCGATTTTATCTCAATATTTTCAATATTTTAAATCAAGCAGACTGAAGAAAACAAGCTCCTAAGAGGAAAAAAGGTGACCTATAATTAAGCAAAATTACTAACAGCTTTTGAGAAAATGTTTGACTGGGGTGGAGGGGAAGGACCACATCAGGCTGTATCAATCAAATCAAAATGATTCAACAAATACTACCTGGCTCTCCAAGAACATCTGTCCTGTTACAGAAGCAGCAACACGTTCCTGCTGCTGTTTTTGAGCCTGAAGTGTATTCTGCTCAGCAGAAAGGTCATTTTCTAATTCTTCTAGTTCTTCCTAAAAATAAAACAAGCCATTAATTACTTCAGCAATTCAGGTATATTTAAGTAAAGCACTAAGTCTCCAGCTATAATTATTCTAGTAGTATATGCTTCATTAATTCACACTTGGAAGTTGTCATAGCTTCTCTAATGCAGTAAATTATAAGACCAGAGATAGGCCTATTCATCAGAGTGCTAAAACCTTAAAGTTTCCCTCTGATTTCAGGGAGAATATGGTTAACCATCATCTTTAAATAAAAATCAGTTCCCATGGAATTAGATACATATCTGAGAAAGCAATTAAACAGTAAGAAGCTGACCAATAGTTTTCCTTAAAAACTGCTTGGGAACAGAGCACTTCATTACTAGCTCAAAACAAGTTACCACGAGTTACCAAATTGATGTCTTGCCACTCATCTGCTGCATCTTCACCATAATTTTCTCTTTCAACATTCTGATCGTTTGCCAGCTGCACTTCATCAGACTCCTTCAGCAAGTCCTGTGTGACAATATCATGTTTGTCTGCCTCCACTTCTGGAATTGCTGTTTCAACACACAGTTTTTCAGCATACTTAGAAGGAAACTCAGTCTTATTACTGACTTCAGTATCCACTTCAATAAAGCTTCCTGTTAAAGGAAAATAAAGAATTCAACTTCCTGCTGCTTCTTTGAAAGGAAGTATTCGTATGCATTTTTAACTTGGGCAGTGATTTATTTTTTTCTATCTGCAGTAAATAGATATAAGGTTTGTGAAATTACAGAAACCAAGTGGTTGACCATTAATACACCAGTTAAGTTCAGTGTACACAACAGCGTGCTTTCCTGACTCTCTGTATTGTATACTCAGGTTTCCATGACAAAACATAACACCAAGGGGAAAAACATAGCTCAGATTTTCTTCCCACCTCCTACATACGTAGGAATAGATGTATTTTAAAGTATTTTTTACTAGGAGAAAAGGTTAACTGACTACAAATACAATAAGGTCCTATTTTCTTAGCTTTTTACACAATTGAAAAAACACATACCGTCAGAGTCACTGTCTTCAGAGTGTGATATTCCTTCTCTTTCCTCCTCAGGACCTTTTGCTTCTGGAAAAAATCTAATATCCTTTTGTACCTCAGATACATTCTCTTCTGTTTGCAAAAGTGCTTCCTCTATATTTTCAGCAATTTTCAAGTATTCCTCATTTTTAGAAAGGTCTGTTGTTTCAGCATGAATCAAAGCCACTATACTAGTTTGTACAGGGGAACAGCTTGGCTTCTGCGGGCACAAGTTTATATCCTTATCTCCCAAAGAATTTAAGTCCATTTTGGAACCATTTTCTTCTTGGTCTAAATCTTCTTTGCCTTTTCTAGTATTGTCAATACAAGAATAATTTTCAGCTCTAGATATACTGGTATCCTTGGGTGTAATATGATTTTTTTCTGACTCCTGACACTTTTTTTCAAATTCAAGGTCTTGCATAATCACTTGGTTTGAGGAATGAATTGTAGATGTAGGTATTGTTTTTCCCTCCTTAACTTCAGGAATCTGATCTTCCTCATCTGAGCTACTAAGCAGAAAATCCTTCACTTCTGATCTTTCTGGTAGCACTCCATCAGTTCTAACAGTAACCACTTCCTCCCTTTTGTCATCATCCCTCAGAGCTTGCTGAATTGCCTGCAGTGTTCTTGGAGACACGCTGCCTCCCTCTGTTACATACTGGTCCACGTTCAATTGTCCTGTGTCTTCATCCACCACTTCTTCTTCTGAGCTGCTTTCTACCAAAGCTGCCTGGATAGCAAGCAAAGTCCGAGGAGAGGGTGGTGCTGTCACCACATTGTTATCTTTCTCTGTTTGCAATTTGTCAGATGTAACTAGCTTTGCATTAGTGGGAGATTCATTGATTTTATTTGATTTAGTAAATTCAAGCATTTTTGATGAGGGTCCTGCAGTAGCTTCCAAGTCTCTACTTGTGGCTTCTTTTGCTTGAATACCTGAAAGAAAGGTTTTTTGTTGATTTTTTTTTTCAGTAAAAAAACTGCTTTATACTAACATTCCATTTTACATAATGAGCATCATTATATAAAGATTAATAAACCAGTTTTCTGCACATCTATAGATCACAGTTAATTACATATAACAGTAATACACATTTCATACAAAGTACTGCCTTCACGCACCTGTACACAATATTCAGGTTTTTCTTAAAACTGACAGCTGCAGACTGCACACACCAAATAAGGTTTTGCAAAATCAAGACCTGACATACCCTTTATTAGGATATAGTGAGAAGAATCTTCAGAGACTACCCTCCTAGATTCCACTTCTTTCACAAAACCACCTTCATTTTCATATTGTGTTTGGATTTCACCTGAGTGCTGCTGATTCAATTCTTTTTGTACATTTTCTATGCACCGATTGAGGTTGCTTTTCTTAAGCAAACCCCTAAGCTGGTACTGGGAAAAGTCATTGGACTCCTTTAAAAAAAAAAAAAAAAACAAACAAAAAAAACAACAAAACAACCAAGTCAATTTAAATAAAATGCCACTAGCTGCACCTTTAAGCAAGTTCATTTACCATGCTCTGGAGAGCCTTTTAAGAGTTTCCTTTAAGCAGATAACATTTGTCTTTGACTGACTGCTGCACTCCCAAGTGACAGCAACACTAGACCAGTAACACACAACAATTCTAAATGGCGCCATTAAGTAGTTCTGAATGCTGGCTAAACACAATGAGATCTCAATGATGTGACCAACAAAACTTAGCTGGCTAATGGAGCTGGTCCCATCTTAAAAATAGTGCAATTGTAACAGAATCCACAGGTGGATGGTTTTAAGATGACAGTTCTTAGTTTACACCTGAACACAATCTACAATTTAATCTGACATATATTGTACTTTTAAAATCTAACTGCTCTGAAAAGCTATTGTAGAAGTGGCACTATAGGATACCCCATTTCTCCCTGAATGGCTTCAGTAACACATCTGCTTAAGTTACAAAAGCCTCTTCCCAGCTGCCAGCTCCCCTAACGACCTGAGGGTTTGGAATCCAAGCTGTGTTCATTCTGCCTGGCTTGTCCACACCAGTAGTATGTTCTTACAGTTGAAATTTTGGGCTAACACTGATGAGGCATGAGACACTGCATGATTTTTTTCCATTCTTGCCAAACTGAATTAGCTCTGCCAATTTTAGTGGAAATCAAGAGATAGTGCTCTGAACAGACACATGGGAGGGCTCTGTTCAGAGTTGTTATTTCACTTTTTTTTTCCCCCCTCAATGTAACATATCATATTAAATAAGCTTGGGGGTAAAGCTCTCCAGATGTGCTACTCATATGTAGTCTTTATCTGCATTTATGGCAATAGCTCTATTTCGATGACTTGTAAACAATTTTAAATATTACCTCTGGCATCACTTCAAATAATGTTCTTTTTCGCTTTGTAAATTCTTTCATATCAGTCAAGATCTCATGTTTTATTTCTGGAGGCAGCTTGTTGAAATCTTCTGATTCAATATCTACAGAATGAGGATTTTCACATAATTCTTCCTATAAAAATGGAAAACAACATAAACATGTATTTTATGTTACAGCACAGCAAGAACAATAAAATATTTAGAACATCATTCCAAACAACAAAAAAACCAACACCCCACAAAATCTTTGTTGCTATTTCTTATACCATGAAGAAAACAGTTAAGAAAAAAAAAGGTAACTACTACCTACTAAAATAACGTACATAATTACTGATGTACACTATATGGAGAAACTTGGTTTTACACTTTTTACAAAAAAATGTTTAGTATAAATCATAGAAGCAGGTCCTATAGCCTCAGCTAGTCTGATTTTATCCTTCCAAAGAGGTTCTCCTTCTGAATGCGAAGTACTTCAGAGATAAACAGTATTTCCAAGAGGTTGGTTTTTGGGTTTTGGTTTGTTTTTTTTTTTTTTTTTTTTCACTTTGATGAAAGCAGAGATAATTTCATTATACATTATGAGTACTTATGTTATATATTTCTTTTCTCCTCTTTCCATGAGATCGGCACACCAGAAGGGAATACAGAATTTATCTGTGAAAACTCAAGAAGCAAAGTGCTTCAACATCAATTCATATTTGGAGAAGCAAGGGAATTTAGTTAAATACGTTGTCTTGTATGTACATACACATGCACAAATGCATACATTTCACTTATCATTAGAAAAAAATATTTATTCTACACATGTCCAGAGAAAGTAGTCAAAAGAAAAAAAAAAGATACCATAAGAAATTCCTATTCTGATGTATTCTAGTGGAGAAAATTACATTTGTATTTCCTCCTTAGTAGGAATTCATAGAATACTTAAAATTAACTTTTTGCTTGATAAATAATGCTATAGTAAGGCCTATACCACCAAACGCTTTTTAAAAAATGTTTTTGTTTGTCTTTTAAGCATAGCACATGAATGATAGGATTGTTCTCAGTAACAGGGCAATTAGGACGCACTTACCTGCAACATCTTTCTTTGACTCATTCTCACTTCCCATTCTTTTTCATCTTCTTCCTCTGAGCTAAAAAACACAAACAGAAAAAAAAAAAAGATGTAGATATTTACCTAGGAAAATAAAAGTTCCTATTTCAAGCAAAAGGACATTAGTCATCCCTTCACTGATAAGTACACAAATTCACACACAACATCAAAGTAGACACACATATATATGCATACACATACAAACACACATACACATATATATAAATACACACACAAGTCGAAAAGATCTGAACAGAAAGCAAGAAGGCAGACTTATCTCAGTTAAAACTAAATTGAGGCAACTGTTGCCGTTTAAATCATTACCTGATTCTTATTTGGGCAGCATTTAAAGTACATAAGAGTATATATAAGATGTGCAAAAAGTAATCGAATGGATAGCTTCACATTCCCACTTAGTGTTGTATAAGAAGATGTCACAAGTTTGACGAGTACAATCAAAGCCCTACTTCTGCTGAACACACCTACACTACTGAATGAGGGGACGCAAACTGGAATCAAGCTGCCACACATCAGCTACCCAAGCTCAAACAATCAGCTCCATTTAGTCATATGGGTATGGCCACAGAGACCGAGGTAGCACTTTCATCCTTACACATGAATCCAGTGTAGAAATTTAATTTGCGGGCTGAAAGCTTCTTCTGTTACTTTCCCCATAAATAACTGCAAGGCTTCTGTATTCAGAGCTATAAACTAAACTCCCCAAAAACAAACTGAAATAAAATATAAAGAAATAAACTTTATATATTATGGAGTCTCATGGGTCAAAAGCCTTTCAGCAGTGTCAAAAAGTGCAGTTTATACGGTTATCTGAGTTTAATATAGCCATCTAAGCTATTTTTCTTAATTCTACCTACCTGTTCTTCTCTTCATCCTCTAAAGAGGGCAATACATATATATCATCAATCTCTTCTCGTCGAACTTGGGTAATACTGGGCAAAGCTTCATTGCTTAGGGAAACAAAAAAAAGAAAACACAACAGTAATTAATACAATTTTTGTGTAATAGCTACATAAAAACTTACCTGCCACGTATAAACAAGGAGAAAATATTTTTTATTCTTGCCTTTTGCCTGTAAGCACAGTTTTGATAACTTGTCTCTTCAAAAGTGTTTTTAAGAGTTTCTCTGTAGTTTTCCTGGAATCACTGATGGCAAATTCCTTTCTTTGTCTTCTCTTAGCCTGTGAAAATAAGATTAACACCAATAAGATTTTGCTGAATGCTGAGGATACATATCCAGTGAATTAGTGTTATAACCCTGTATGCTGAATCTACGAGCAACTCCTAACCCATCCTACATCAATGGGGACATAGCCTTCAGATCCTCTAAATCTCTATATTCATTTCCTCTGTGGGACCTGGGAACAGTTTTCAGCTTCTGGGTACAGACGCTTGCAAGAGTTACATTCAAATCCAATGCGGAGCAAAACCCAGGCTTATGCTATCACCCACCCCTCTGCAATCTGGTTTCTACACAAACCAAACCTGAATATATCAAAAGGGAGCTGCTGCACACTCCAACAGCTAACCCAGACTGGGACTACAAAGAACACCTGCACAGCAGTGCACTTCAAGCTCCCCCATCCTCGTGACTCAGAATCATAAGCAGAGTAAGAAGGGAATTGAAAATGGATACTTACTATCAGTGGGCATACATCCTATTCTGCATTGCAATGACTCGGCAAAGGTACTTACCAAGGTTTGTCTCTTCAGAAGCGGTGCCTCTCCATCAAAAACAAAGACAGGTCGAATTCGGAAAAACAGTAACTTGCAGAGTCGATGAAACAGAGTGAGGAGGTGAGCATTTTGTATGGAGTTACCACCACGATCCCTGGCTCCCTTTATTGCTTGGTTCAACCAAATACTGATATCTTAAAGAACCGTTAAGAGGAAAAAATGTGCTGTCTTACACATATACCATACTAATAGTTTCTATAAAGTGCACATATTTGACTGAGTGGCTTTTGCCCACTGTTCCAGGCTTGGCTTACCAAAGCCAAGGTTATCCAAATACTTGTGAACTTCAGAAAATAAATTCTTGCCCCTATCACCCTGGTCAAAAAGCAGAGTTGAAACAACTGTGCAGCAAGCAGCAACTCCGCCGTTATTTTCACAAATAAATGAAGGGTACCTTCTTTCCACATCTTTGTAGCATTTAACCAAGTATAATTATAGGAAAGTTGATGTGAAAGTATTTCAACTTTTTAATCTTAAGAGTCCTACTGAGAGCAGCTCATTTATTTATAAAGCACAAAATCCTATAGCCTGACACTTGTGTAAGGCACCTATTAAAAAATTCTTCTTTTTAAAAGATTAAAAAAAGTAGAGCTTAGTATTCCACATATTACAAAGCATAAAATCTACTTATCAAAATGTTGTCACGATTTAAAATTTTTTCAAAAGCTAATCATGTAGAAACAAGAGAGTTAAAATAATCTCCCTCACAAATTTGGTTCCTCAGCTTTAGTTTTAAAGGATACCAACAGCAAGAATTTTTCCTTCTAGTGTTTCTGGGTTTATAGGTCTCCCGGCGCTTTCAAGAAGTTTCCAAAGTCCTTGAACTCCCATTGTCCTTCCTTAGCTACTTTAAGAGAATCTTGAGGAGGAACAAAAGGAGGAATAACCCAAGGATTATACGATCTACGTATGCTTTATTAAAGCGAACGCGTTATTACTGCAAACAGAAATACGGCGGCGTGCTGGACTCGGGAGGGGCGGGCGCCCCGCCGCCCCGGCAACCGCTCGGGCCGGTTCCGCACGATTCCCCCAGCCCGCGATACGTGAAAAGCCTTTCAAAAACCCAGCGCAGAGTTACAGCTGCTCACCCGCCGGCCGGCCGGCCATCAGCCGGGCAGCTCCAGGGGAGCCTCGCCCCCCCCCCTCTGCAGAGACCGACACGGTCCCGGACAACCGTTCCCTGCCCCGGAGACACGCTGAGGCGCGGCGGACCGGCCCGAAGGGACAGGCGCGGGGGCAGGGGCAGGCGGGTGCCCGCTGGAGGGCGCGGCGGGGCTCACCTGCGGCGGGGCCGGGGGTCGCAGCCCGGGGCGGGGGGCGGAGCCCGGCGCGGGGCCGGGGAAGGGCCGCCTCAAGCGGAGAAGCCCCTCGCAGTCCCGCGGCCACCCCGCGCGGCGTGCGCATGCGCCGCGCGCGCCCTGCCCCGCTGCCCGCCGGGAAGGGCAGCTGGCGGGGCGGGGTTTGGCGCCATGGCAGCCGTGGGTGGAGCTGCGTCCCGCCGGGTCTGCGGCCTTTTCCGCTTGCCCCTCGCACGTCCCGGCACCATCCCCTGCGGTTCTGGCGGCTGCCTCCGCCCTTTCCGCTGGGCCCCCGCGGCGGCAGCCACCCGCGGGGAAGAAAGCCCAGGCGCAGGGACTTCCAGCGAGGAGGCCGGCAGCAGCCCGCGGTGTCCTCGCCTGGCCGGAGGAGAGCGAAGTACCCAACAGCCCGGAGCCTGTGCTCTCTCCACCGCATCCCCGGTGCCCCTGGCTGCACCCACCTCCCACCCGGGGATCCCTACGGAAAGCTTCCAGCAGCAGGTCCCCAAGGACGCACATCTTCCTTCTGCTGATGCTGGAAGACTCAAATACACTACGTACTTTATTGATGAAGCGTGACAGTCTCCAACCCAATAGCAAAATAAAGTAACAAAAGTCCATCACAATGCACTTACTTAAGAATAGAAACAGGCTACTGGTCAGAGAGGAGGTTCCTTGTTCCTCAGAGCAACAATCATTATGCAAAACTTGAGACATTTATAAAACTCATTGAAACCTGAAGTACCCTAAAGAACACAGCTCAAGTATTCTAAAGATATTTGAATCCTCAGCCACAATTCAACTTGCAAAAATAAAAGTCCAGAAATAGTTCATCTGGAAAATAAATTTTCAAAATCTATGGGTTTTGTTCAGTCAGCAGCCTGCAGACTTCGGGAAATTAAATATTAGAAGTTAAGTCACAGTGGCTGGACAGGCTTGTGAGCAAAGAGATCCTATCTCCAGGATTACTTTGCTTAGCAGGGGTTGCAATTCTGATCCTTCGCTTACCTACTCTCCTGAAAACCTTCACTAAACATAGGGTCACCATTCCCAAGACAAATGAAAAGCAAACAGCAAAATAGAAAACAAATTTTATTGAATGAACAAAAGTCTAAAAGTCTCCCATTTTTGGTTAACAAAAGCAGCAACCTACAAAACCCCTGCATTCCATGACAAATCTTTTTATGTCAAAAAAATCCTTAAGCAGGTATGAACATTTGTACACAGAAAGTTACAACTGTTGAGACATGTTTGGGCAAACAATTGGATACACTTCAAATTAGGTGGGGGAAAAAAGATAAAGAGACCGCACATGGGACACCTGAAAAAGCTTGAATTGTGTGCCGGCTGAGAGGTATATAGTATCATCAGGGCTGCCAGCAGTTTTCGGCACTTGCATCCCCTTCATACAAAATGAAAAGAGCAGCAGAAAAATGACAGAGGTTTTAAGACTGAACAAGAAAAAGAACTGCCAACAGAACGCAGTGTTCAGCTAGCTCATTTGGCTAATGGGAAATGCAGCTTTTTAACAGTGAATTTCACAAGCTTGTGTTAAGCGAGTCCGTGCTCTCAGGTTCCAGGATAAGAATTCAGCTGTTGTACCCACAGAGCAAAAGCAATAAAGAAGGTCTGTCCTTGAACTCTCCCTGCCACAGGCAATTCCTCTCAGTCTAACGCAGGCATCCAGCTAAGGGAAAAGTAACTGAGACCTGCTTGATAAAATATGATTATCTGACTGACAGAAGTCTACTGGGAACTAAACAGAGAATGTACATTCACTTTGTAAATCTGACAAGGTCTTCTGACCTATGTGATTTTTTTTTTCCCTTTCCACTGGATATGGGCAGCCTTAATAAAATGGAGTGTTTAAAAAGGAAGGCAATTTTCACTTTTATCCTTACACCATTTGCAGAATAACCCTTTTTATAAAGTCATATCATAAATTTTCATGCTTTTGAATACTAAGTATTTTCAATGAAGTCCGTTTATTACATTGACTAATTTCAATCTGCTCTTTTGTTTTCACAGATCAGAACACAGTACAATTATTTCAAAAGAAATGATTGATTTTGCTGTCATATTTACTTTTGATTGCAAAAGTACAGTAATCTGTGCTTATCTGTCAGTTTATACATCAGATCTCATCCATTACAACCATATCATCAGATTTATTTAATAATTATGAAGCTGTATCTTATACTATAATTTCTATTCATATGTATTCTAGGACTAATAGATCCCTAATATGCCTTGATTAAAACTAACTTTAATATATCAACTCTATTATCTAAAGTTAATTTTAATCATTTCCATCATAATCATTATAACTCTGATACCCACTGTTCCTCCTCTCACGAAGATTAGATTTCTTCCATGTAGATTCTTGATGAAAGCCAGCACTGAAAGATCGACCCAGTCGTCCATGTTGTTTCTTAGAGATATTGTCTTCACTCTCAGATTTGGAAATTCCTTGTCCTTGTGTTTGGGATTGTTTATCCTGTCTAACATTTCCAAATGGAAAATTCCAAGGACCAAATCTTTGCCAGTTAAGTCTCTGAAAGGCAATGATGCAATGAAGATTTCCTCCAACCTGATTGAAGTAAAAAGGTTCTTTGTTAAATGCCCACAGGCACATTTCTAGCATACATAGGTATCTGAAATTAACATCTTGGCAAGTACTGAATTCTTTAAAAAAACAAACAAAAAAAGCAACAACACACAAACAAAAAACCCCACAAAACCATATCCACAAACAAACAACTCAGTTCAATCAATTTTGATTGTTTCCTAGACTCAATTACTGCCTTCTTTCTCATCTTTTTAAGCTATCCTTTTTATCATTCATGGGCTAGTATAACATCTTCTGCTAGTCTTTTTCATTCTCCAGCTACTTTCACACAAATTATCTGTTCTGGTCCCTTCTCATCTTGCCGACATGGTCTTCCATAGGGTCTCCACATTTGAAATCATCTCTTCAGCCTATTATTTCTCATAGACTTTCCATCTGAAAATCAAAAATACATCCCCCACCCATGAGATATAGCCCTATCTATAGGAAAGCAAGCTATGTGTATTGACAGTAAGTCCACACAAGAGAGACACGTGCATTCTTTTATGTGTGATCCTACTTGACTGTACTTTCTTTCCTGCTTACGTGCAGCTAGAAGTTCATGCACCAAAAGGATCTGTCTGTAATTCATCTGTAAAGTATTTCTGTGCTTGCTGCAGCTACATTTTAGCCAACAAGGTTAAATACTGCAACGAAATACCTTGTATATGCAGATAGCCTGGTTCATCCTAGCATATGCCAGGCTACTGCTGTATTGTATCTTGTCCTGCAAGTAAATATCAATGACTCTGGTGTTAAGTATCCACGTTTGACTTTGTCTTCAGGAACACTTCACATAACAAATTTCTTTTAGTGAAGTTATCTTACATTGCTGAAGTATGAATAAGTTCGCAAAAAATCTACCTTGAATTTCCTCCCATCGTAGTAAGTTTACCTTACCTTCTTTGTTTTTCGATGCTGCAATCCTCTCTCTAGGTGTCGAATATCTAGATATTCTGGATTTTGTGTGTTTAGGTCAGTGACAATATCTGCCCACCTACAGAATAAGATTATTACTACTCAGCGGCATTTACAAAACCTCAGCACCAATACTCATGTACACACACATGCAAATAGAGATCTGCAGATTTAAATAGTCTCACCAGTGACTTAAAGATAAACAAACATATAAAGATATAAAAGCCTCAGTGTTAGAGACATGAAGCTAGATATAAAAGCGTCACATTTAATCAAAGCATTCACAGTGATTATTCCTGCTCTTTGGAAACACTTTCCAAAATGACTAAAAGCACCATGAGTCATTAGTTGCATTGCTTACCCTTACCAATTCATCAGTTTGTGAAACAAAGCAGCAAAGTGCGGTTTAGTCAAAGAGAAACATTAGCTTTTACTTTATTTAATCTCCTCTTACCCTTTTATATTATTTTGTTCAAACTCGTTTGGTTTTTCGCCCACTAAATCTGCTTTTACCAGACAGCTCCCAACATAACTCACTCCTCCATTTCATTTAAATCCCATCTGTAATAAGCTATCAATTTAATCATTCCCTGTTCACTCGGCTCTTCAGTTTCATAGCTCCTTCTAGCCCAACTGAATAAAATATCCCCATATTCCAGACCTCTTTAAGCCTGCACACTGTCTTTTCATTTCTATCAATGTCTAATTGTCTGCTTCTCTCTAAAACCACCCTCCATTTCTACCCCAACCTTTGCCCTCCTACCTTAAGCACAGAACTTTCCGCTAGCTCTCACTGGGACTGTAGCAGGAGGAAGAATGTCTCCACAATCAAAAATAATATTACAAAGGTTTGTATTCTGTATTCCGAAACCTCTTCCTGTGCCATTTGTAGCTTCCATACCACAGAACATAATTCTGTCAGTGGGATGTATAGTACATTTCTCAGCACAGCAACCACATGCATAATGTGATTTTTATTTTGCTGCACTTAATTTCATTAGTCCAAACTATCCAGCTATTGACAGTTATTGACACAGTCACATCACTGACAAAACAAAAAAAAAAGATATCTGGGTTTTAGATACTGGGTTAGATCTGACTGGCTATGAAACTGTCAGATAAGTACTTTCAAACATTTTTTCAAAATAGAGAATAAAAGGAAACAAAGCAGAAGTTGTGTGATTTTTTTTTTTCCAACAGCTCTTTTCCTAAGGTATCAAGAAAAAAAAAAATCACTCCATAATTAACCTGGGGGGTGGTAGGGAAGCTATTTGCTAAAATTTATGTTTTGGCCATGGAATCGGTTTCTTGAGAAATACGCTCTTCTGCACAGTTCCCTCATTTCAGAAGTTAATATTAAGCAATATGAACTAGTATGTCAAGTAAAGCTGAGAAAGCTGTTCTATTAATTTATCAGGACAAATATAACTAATCAACAAAATTTCTACATAGCACCCTCTCGCCCTCCTAGTCTCTATGTCTAGTTTAGACACCGACTTTGTATGAGCCAGATCTACCACAAATGTATTGTTTTAATACATAGATAAGCTAATAACACAACAGAGTACAGGCTGTACCTGCACCTGAGTTAGATCTTGGTAGCAACGTAATATCCTGTGCACGCCCCAGACACAGCCTGTCTACATCCTCAACTGCAGCATAAACTCCTCCAAGGTTTGTACAGCCTGTAAACCACAAATGGCATGATCGCAGACAGCTGAAGTGTGTTTTCTTCCTGGCTAATATGAGCTGTGTCACACTCAAACAAGAGGAACAGGTTTTGGCTTTCAGCAGCCCACATGTGTCCTGCCACATGATATAAAACTGCAGAGCCAGCCTTGAGGTCAAAACACGAAGTTTCTCACTAAAGCACCTGTTTCTGTTAACACTATAGTATGTTTGTTTAAAAGAACTAAAAATTCACTTGGTCACCCTTAGTAGAGAAATACAAATGGTTTTGAAAGAAAACATATTGTCTTACATTCTTACCAAGTAACGTACCTTTTACAGTGTATTGTTGGATGTTTTCTGCTCGGCTCTCCAATTAAGATCCAATATTCTACTTCCTGCTGTAAGACACGATCTCTGTTCAACAGAAGATACAATCCTAGTAAGATTTATTGTGCATACTAAAAAGAAAAAGAGAGATTAACATTCTATTGTTCTTTTTAGGATTTTCCAACATTTAAAATTGTTTCCTCAGCCAAACTAAAAACCAGCTGCTGTGCTACAGTGTTTGCAATTGCCTACAGGGAAACTGTTTCACAAGGTCTGGAACCAAGATAGAAGCTAGTGCTTATTATTTAGGAAAAAAGACAGGCAGAACTTCATAAAAAATAGTGTTACTTGGATGAAAGGCAGCCTAGTAAAAAATCCAAATGTAAATATATACGTAACAATGGAAATAAGAATTGTGGAAAGCCACACAAATGTGGAACAAACATCTTCCTCACTATCTGTGATGCCTAAAGAGTCACGAAAGAGCCCCTTCTGCTATTTTTAAACTATACCCCAGCTGAGAGTTGTTACAAACAGTGGTAGGGTAACCTATATGAAAACAACTGGTAACTTCAACTGTTCCTCCTAAGCATCCGATACCACATATTAAAAACCAAAAGCCCTCACCCAATACTAGTTCGAATTTGTGAGCAACTTCCAAGAAACTCAAAGCCTGCAATAACCTCATCAGGGAAAATTTGTGACAGACATCAGAGCAGACTGATGAGATACAGATGACTGTTCTGTGACTTCCTGTGTATAATTATCCCATGAAAAACTACTTCAGTTTCAACTGTGACAAAACCTGAGATTTTTCTGCCTAGGGTATTAGACGGCATATGGCCTTACTGCTTGCAGTAATTTGTTTACTTATAAAAAATTCCCTGTAAAATAAAAATGTATGTCATCATTGTACAGATGGGAAATCAAGACACAGGACAGATTAATTGACTTACCTAAAGTCACACTGGAAGTCTGTGGTTGAACTGGGAACTGAACCCAGGTCTCCCGAGTCCAAATCCAGCAACCTAAGATCATACAGGAAGTCTGTGGGTGACCTAAAAACTGCCTCCTAAGCTCAGCCTAGCAACCTATCTACCCATTTCTTTTGGAATTTAAACGTTTCTTAGCTTGATTTTTAAAGAAAAGCTTTCCTTTGTTACTAGAATGTAGAAACGGGTAAACAAGAACTGCTGCAGAATCTATTGATAGTGCTTCTGGAACCTAAACATATTGTTTTCCAGTAAGGCGTTAGAAGATATGAAGGATGAGCTTTCTGGTTGACCTCCAGCCTAAAATAAGGCTATAAAAGCTCCCTGAACTCATTACCTCATGTTACATTGTTAGAGATCTGTTGTTAGGAAGAAAATCTAATATTGCCTTAAAAATAACATCACTAGTGACTGAGAATTCATTTTGACTACAGATAAAGTATTGAAATTGTTGTTCTTGCTTATTACTAAACAATATAAATTCAAAGTAGATATAAGGCATGTTAAGTTTCCACTGGACCATATTATTTCTCAAACTCCATTTTTGATCTATTAAACAATTTTTTTTTACTTTGCTCTTCCACTGCAGATTCTTAGTAACTGATCAAGTAAGCAAGCCATTAACCTTTCAGTAGACTTAAGCAGACTGATGTGTTGGACTTCTATTTGGGGTGTATCTTCCACACTCTCTCACTCACATGGCATGTCAGTGAACGCAGTCTTAATAAAAAAAACTTCTGTATTCTTTTGTTCATATACCAAAAGCTTTCATTAACCCTATGGTCAGATTCACACTGGGAACAAATCAGATTCAGATGATTATGCTTTATTGCCTCCAAACAATC
Organism: Strix uralensis; assembly: GCF_047716275.1. Taxonomy (NCBI): domain Eukaryota; kingdom Metazoa; phylum Chordata; class Aves; order Strigiformes; family Strigidae; genus Strix; species Strix uralensis. The sequence goes on from NC_133973.1 coordinate 76,300,218, forward strand.
ACCATTTTGAACTCTAAAAGTAAAGCTGGCATTCTCCATTCCTTGATCACAGAATCACAGAATCAACTAGGTTGGAAAGGACCTTGAAGATCATCTAGTCCAACCATTAACCTAGCACTGCCAGTTCCCATCTACACCATATCACCCAGCGCTATATCGACCCTACTCTTAAACACCTCCAGGGATGGGGATTCCACCACCTCCCTGGGCAATCCATTCCACTGCCTAATAACCCGTTCTGTAAAGAAATACTTCCTGACATCTAGTCTAAACCTTCCCTGGCGCAATTTGAGGCCATGCCCTCTTGTCCTATCACTTGTTACTTGGTTAAAGAGACTCATCCCCAGCTCTCTGCAACCTCCTTTCAGGTAGTTGTAGAGGGCGATGAGGTCTCCCCTCAGCCTCCTCTTCTCCAGACTAAACAACCCCAGTTCCCTCAGCCGCTCCTCGTATGACCTGTGCTCCAGACCCTTCACCAGCTTCGTTGCCGAGTTGTAGAGTTATGTCACTCTACATCTTCAACATAGTCAAAGGCAGACTGCTTGCTAAGCCAAGTGCAAGACTGAGGCTCACCTTACACCAGTGACCTACCCTTTTCATCATTTACCATTCCCCACTCTTGATATCTGCTAATTTTGTAAGGGATTGTCTTCTTATGCTCAGTGATAGTACTAATAAATACTGACCAACAGTTGAACCTTGAGAAAGTCCAACAGAAACATCCAATTGTGTTTGTAACTACTTTGAGAGAGGAAAAACAATTTAATATTATTCTGTGAATGAGGTAAAACGAACTACTCTCAGCATATCATACAGCCTTACAAAAGCTAAGACAAATTGCCTCAAGATTATGAAATATTTCAAACTTAAAGTTTTGGTTTTAATGCGAGACTTTCCCTAAATTCAGTATGAGCAACAATGCTATTATCCTCTTTTAAAACCTATGTTTAATTGTAACCTACATCAGCTATTCCATTATTTTATCCTGAGTAATGTCACCCTGACAAATCTGAAATTATTTGGCTAATTGTAATTTTATTCTAAAACAACTGGCATATTAAGTTTCTCCTGGTCTTTATGAAGTGCTCCAGCATTCCAAGTATTGTTTAAAAAAGCCAAACATACTGTGATAGTGCAGAGATCTCTTCCAGCTTCTCTCCCCTGCCCTCCGCCAATTCTTGGTAACAAATTATTCAGATATCTTTACTTTTCTAAGCCTTGCACTCCAGTAGTTGCAGTTTATCACTGTTAGTCAACACTGCAAAAAAAGTTCCTAACCACCATCCTGCAATACCTACATATACCCTATTCTCACCATACACAAACACTGGTTTCTGTAAGTGCAGATTTTATCACGTCTGCTTCATAATGGATTAATATCACAGTAGGCTTTTTTCTTCTAGTTTATAAAGAAAAGTCCCAACACCCACACAGACACTTACTTCTTGTTTCCCCCCAAGTTCTCTGGGAACAGACTCTTCCCATAATTAGCTGGCTTTTTACTGTTTTTCTTTAAAAATACCTGGCTTTTTTCAGTCCATATTGTTTTATTTTTCAGACTAGTTACTATCACTTGTCCTTCAAGTAATTAAGTACCCTCTCTATATCTGGCTCAAATGTCTTTAAACAATTTAGTACCATTCATAGTTTTCTGATTAAGTTCTCTCAATATAGTCTGCTTAGTTCTGTTTAATTTTAAGCAGTCCTTTCAAATTACACAGTAGTGTTTTGCTAGTTCAGACATAAATGCTTTCATAACATATGCTGAAATGTTATTTAGAGAGAAAAATTGTATCAACTTGTAGTAAATTTTTCCATACGCTTCCTCCACTAAAATAAGCATGAACACAATACCTTACCTATAGGCTTTACTAGCTTTTACTGGGGTTGCTTCAAATCCAATTGGGCAAAAATAATGGTTTTGGCAATGGTAGATGTAGGCCATTGATTCATCTTTCAGTCCACGTGTTAGCTTTGCAAGGGCCCCTGCAGCTACAAAGAAAGATCAGGTTTCAGTTCAGAGTGCTTTGGATCCTGCGTAACATATTCAGCAAAAGAGATCTATTTGATAACATAAAATAGTTACACTGCCTTTTACATTAGAGGACATGACCTGACAGGCATGCACAAAATACAGTTTTGATTTCAAACTTCTTAGTATTTAATTTCCTGCCTGGTACAGAAAAATAATATCTGTCACACAGTGTGTACTAGGAAAATGCAATAAAAAGTATGCATTGTATTTAGATCAAAGTCACATTAAAAATTACTCGTTCTGCAAAAAAAAGAACCAAAAGTATCTCTTAACCTAGGAAATACACACTGCCACACAATGCAGTCCCACTGCCCCGCCCAAGTAACACACATCAATGATACTACTGAAACCCCAGAAAGCTTTCAAACGTTTTGGTATCATGAGCTTCTTGAAGCTTCCTAATCTCCTCAGAAACACATTCCACATCTGGGCATACAATATTTTGTAATGTGACTGCAGTGTTCAGTTTCAGACAAAGACTAGAAAAGGCACTGAAACATGACAGAATTTTCAAATGGGATACCAAGAACAGAAAAATTATTCCCATTTTAATAATCTCCCCCAAAACTTTTCAGCATGGTTTTATTCTTTTAAAGAATCTACCAAAGGCTAACAAACTGTGTATGAAAGTATAATATTTCTTTAGGTAGCACACTTAAAAGTAGACATAAAAATGCAGCTTCATAAGCTAATCGAGAATAATCACTTAACTTTTAGAGACAGACATTAGCCAAAGCCAGGCAGAATGGATGAGTTCACTAACTTTAAAATTGCTTTTTTTTAAAGTATAAAACATATATTAAAGACATTAATACTTTTGTGCTGTACGTTCTGAATTTTTATACAGCACAAATTTCTAAAACACTGAAATAAAAAAAATAAAAAAATGTGTTGCTCCCCCAGTGTATTGCAGCAAACATCTTCCAGGACACCAACACAGAACTGGAAGTCCTCCTGGATACCTTAAAATTCCAGTTCTATGATAGCAGAATACATAGCACAGAATATATTTTATCAAAATAAAAGTACAAATTAAAGTTTTAGCAAAATAAGAGAAAAAGTAAAACCAGAAAAATCAGGCAACTTGGAGCTATTCAATAGCTTATCTCAAACTGGACATACTACTTACAGAACTTGTCCTGTCAAATGCTACACGTTGCAGGATTTTTCAGTTTACATACTATAAGATAAACGCTTTAGGATTAGCTACGTACCAGTTTCTCCAGCTGTCTTGTTCTTCCCATGAGGTTTATACAGAACATATGAGCATCCCTTGATATGGAAGTGATCATTTATTTGCCTAAACCATCTGAAACAATAAGCTTAAAGATTGTAGTAACTCAAGAGTTATTAAAAGCAATTTTCTTTCCTTCCACTTTTCCTCTGCTTGACAGTTTAGAAAAAAGTCTCTGTGTGCTACTAAGTAACTACCACACTAGTATATAGATTGTAGATGACCATGGTACCCTAATACAAACAAATCGTAACGTATCCTAGAGAGATAAATAAATACTCAAAGCCTTTTCCTTCCTTTTGCTTTTTCAGACCCGACATAGAACCATAATAACCAAAGGGCTGGATGTGAAATGTTGGTCCTATTGTGTTCAGTCCAGTCACCTCTAACTTTGAGTTACTCAGCTTTTAGAAAGACACTCAGATTCTGAAGTGCCAAGCTTCAACCATGATTTGTAAGCTACACAAAGGGAATCTTCTAAGACACCAGAAGGCAGGACCCTTCTAGTGAGACTTTCTGCATATCATGTTGGGCTTCTGCCACATAAGCATCACAATGCCCAAGCCTTACAGGAGTCCCGTGCTGCAATTCCTCACAGCAACAGTAAGTGAGGACAGGTCTGCAAAGAAGATTTTTGTCTCAGATATTCACTTTTCCACATTAGAAGATTCAAATTCACATCTCTGAAGATAATATCTCAATCATAAAGCTATGTTGTGTGATGGGGTTGGCTCTCAGCCCTCCTGCTTTCCAGTCTGCTGAGTACTTAAAAATGATTTGACCAAACAGAAATAAAACCTACTAAGGGCAACTTTTCTGCGTGGCATAGGGCACTCACAGGGGAAAAGGAAGAATTACAGGTTTAACTTTCGTCTTATAGACTGTTGACATAAAGAGGCAGAACATTTTATCAGCTTGGTCTATGAGGGTTGTTACACCCTGACATACTCCTAAAGAGATACAGAATCTAGATCTGAGTCTCCTAAGGCAAAGAAGGAAGTTTTCATGACACTCGTCAATGATCTAGCTGCTATGCTACCATTAAAGAACAGACTGCTGCCACATTTTCAAATTCAGCACCCACATTCTGTGCCAAACTTTATATGTTGCCTTCAAAAAATACTAATTAGATCAAATGCAACTCATGAAACAGGCAAGAACACTGCAAAATTTTTGAATTTCATGGAAGGGTAACATACCAAAGTCCTGTCAAGATGTTCAATACTCAAGTACAATATGCTCCTAGCCCTGTTTAATCCTAAAATTCCTTATGAGTTTAACAAAAAAAAAAAAAAGACAAAGATTTTAGACCCAATTTATCAAGATCAGGAAACAGCAGAGCAGAAGTGAAACAGAATTTGAAAGTTTGAGTGTTTCGTGACTCAAGACCCATCTTTTTTTTTTTCCCCTCCTCTTCCTGAACAGCTCCATTGCAACAAAGGTGAAGCACTCACTATCTCATTTTCAATTCTTAAATTATTTTTTACATTAAGTTACTAGTATATCAATTGCCTTCTCAGGCTGTTTCAGGGACATTACAAGCATTTAACATGCATTTTCAAAACAGGAAAACGAGGGTAAAGAAAAAAGTTTCTAACCAGAAGACAGGATTCATTACAGTATTATACAACCATTAAAGAAACTGAACCAAAAAATCAAACTTCATGTTCACCTGATCTGTGTACCAACATCGCACTATACAAAATGGCTAGTGCAAAAAACTCTTTGAAAAGTTTCTTTGGGCACTGTCAGAATACCCAAGTATGCTTCATTATTCTAAAACTTAAGAGGACTAACTTGTGTCAGACACATTTTTTTTTTAAATAAATTAACAACTACTGTATTTTTAAAGGTTCTCTCTCTTAGTTTTATGTTATTTTTCAATACATTAACAATTCAGCTGCATCAAAGGAACCAAACATACCTCATTAAAGTTGTATTTCCAGTGAAGGGACCAAACCTAATCTCCTCAAATGGGGGCTGAAAGCCCAGTATATGCAAAGCTTCTTCTTGAGTAATAGGTGGTAAACTAAAAAAAAACCCAAAAAACCAAACCACAAAGAAAAAAAGAAATAAAAGTATTGTTTAATAAAGTAATAAGCAACATATTTTAGACTCTCTAGAAGCAAAGCATACCTCCCAGCTCCCAGTGTACTATACAGGAAATTCCAGCAAGACACTAAGGATGAAATTCCACAGGAAGTCTTGTATTGAGGTCGGCTAACACAATACCTAAAACAAAAAACCCCAAACACATTAGTAAGCATTCTTGATTTAGTTACAGGAGCAACCTGAACTACTTTTCTGTGTGCCAGGCCATTGAAGTGCCATGTTACATTAAATGCTTTTATGTTGCCTGTATTAAAAAAAAAAAAACAAAACAACACAAAAATCACAAAACACAGTGCATTCTTTAAAAAAAAATGAGCAAGTACGTTAACCAATTTATTTTAAGTTTGTCAGATACTACTACCCTATTTCATACAAATAAGCACCATGGGAATTCTGTACAAATAATCCTGTAGGAAAAAGATGATTCTGTACTAATATAATTCCAGTTTGATCCAGTCTCTTCTACACATGAACCTGTAGTAAACTTGTATCTCTACCAATTTACTAATGAATGTCATTCCAGGTCACAGATTCCCTAGGCTAAGTTTCTGATGTCACAGAGATACAGTAAGAACCAGACAGATTCATTAAACTGTGTGAATTTAGTGAACTATATTCATATGATATAGGTTGTATAGAACTGACAGATTCTGATCAAGTATTGCCCAGTGAAAAGAAAAATCAGGAGTAAGACATATCAGTACTATGTTTAAGGTTACTTTTTGCCTGACCATAATAATGAACATGCATTTTCTTTAGCAATAAATCCCCACATAAGTTTTTTCCTTACTGAAAGAAAAAAAAATGTTTAGAAAGAAGAATGCTTTTAGAATTTCAACAAATGGGAAGGAAGCTCTCATTCTTCTTGTAGAAAGTATGAGATTATAGTGCATATAGATATGCTTAACATATCCCCATTTCTACTAAAAAAAAAAGTATGAAGACATTATTAATTATTGTGAAATCAGATAATCAGCAATAGTGTTTACTGACAAACTGTATGAGGATAATCTTAAATACAATTCATAAATAGTACCATCTTCGGAGGTCCAACACTTTCCTCTCCTTCACATCTTCAAGAGAAGAACGCTGAGGACACTCCCTGTATTGTTTGCTTTTTTTGTCTACAGATTTCTTCTTTGTTACTTGTTTCTTCATGTTGCCTGCAAAACAGATTTCAGAAACAAATGCATGCCTACTTTACCTTTCATATATTTCTTCTTAAATATTTTTAGTAATAGCATATGCCTTAGACACACTGGTTGTACTAGTAAGTGCAAACTGAGACCAAACTTTAATTGAAAGAAAAAGCTCAAATACATAATCAAGATTGTCAACAGGTTTGTAAAGCTGCTATCAGCTCAGTAAACAACATCATGTTTTTCTGAATAGAATTAATGATGACCTGCCCAACTGTTTAGAAAGAGCAGTCAATCTGATTATTCTAATGTGTTAAATCAGCCTTCCCAGAAATAAGACTCTTGGACCAACAGGGACTTCCCATCTCCTAACATTAAATGCACAGGAAAATATAATGAAACACTTGTTTTTCACAGTTAAGCTCTGTAACCAGCTACGCCTTCTGATGAAAGCTTACATGCAAATCCAGTAAGAATAATATACACCCAAGATCTTTTCCTTTTTAAGCCACTGAGGCAGTGGAAAGCAAAGAGTTGGGCCACATGCTAGAGCAGGAGTCTTTCTGTCCCATTTTGAAGCCATCACAACCCAGTGAAATATGCCACGTACATTTTAGTAAAAATGACAGTCCTGTGGGATGTTATCATTTGTTTCTTATTTCAGGACACTACATGCACACCCGAAAAGGCAACTTGCCAAACACGTTTTTAAGCACTGCTAAACCAGTTTCATACTAAGGTAGAGAAAACAGCAATTTGACCAGCTAGCCAAGCCATTAAGAAAAAAATCTACAGCCCACTCTAGATAAACAGAGGGATTATAGGACAAAGAAAGCCAAGTGTGTATGCAAGTGCTTGATTCACAGTTGCAATCTGTGACTACGCAGAGAATGAACATAGGAGGCAGCAAAGAAGCCAGTTTTGAAGAAATGGGCTCCCAAACACTGTATACATATAGCAAATCAAAATAAATACAATTCTGTTACAGAAACCAACTGCTTTCCTAGGTAATTGTAATGATTTCATTTACTTCTTGTCACAAATAAACCACATCTTTAATTTCAAAATACATTTCTGAAGTACCTTGAAACAGTTCTGCAAGTGACAAACATGTACTTAACACGTAAAAGTAATCACTGCACAATGCACTACGTCCCACTAAAAGGAAAGAAAAAAACATCCCCAAACCCCAGGGAAGAAAAGCAAACCAAATCCAAACCAGAAGCCACCCCAAACAATACCCAAAAACCCCACACACAGTTAAGCAGAAGCCAGCCTTGTTTTAGTCACTTCCCCAGGCAGCCACACTTGACTTCCACTCCTTCTATCTCACTCTCTCCTTTCCCGGTGAGCAGGTTGAAATGATGTACAGGCTCTTCTAAAGCACTTCCTCAAGAGATACATGTGCTGACCAGCCCCCTCCACAAAGTTGTAAACATGAAGCCTTTTTCTATCACAACATCAAACCTTCACCAGCTCACCTGCTTTGTTCTTCAGATTTGTGGTCACGCCATTGAACTCCGATTTGTCGATTTCCCATGCCAGTGGAAGCTTTCCAAGATCGCCAGCCAAGCTTTCCAAGTTAGTGTCTTCGCTGTAGATTATCTCTGAAGCACCAGTTTGAATGCTGAGTAAGCCAGGTGTGTTATTTCCAACATTTAAGGCAGCACTGCCTGACAGGCAGGCACTAACTGAAGCACTTGGGCTTTTACAAATAGATGTTACTCTGTTTAAAAAAGCATAGTCTGAGCAGATGGTATAAAATTTCTCTCGTGTATGAGTCACAGGACATCCCCATGGATAATGCCCATCAGCCCTGGACACCAAGGATGCAGTGGAGGCGTCTGACATGCAGTATGGCTTCACAGGATCATGAAGAGAAGCTTCTGGGGATTCTTTCCCAAGTTTGTTTTCAGTGTTTCCATTATTTCCAGAACCATTCTCCTTTTCATCTTCTGAAATGTTAGGCATTGAATGATAGTGCAAAAGTATTGTAGAGCTAAGAATATTTTTTTATGTTTTAATTACAACAGAGTTTGCATCACTGCCTCCATTGCCTCTGCAAGGTATTAACGAGGTACCTGAAAGAAAATGAGAAGTTAATACAGGTGTCTAAATCAAAATAAAATATACACAAAGCTTATCTTTGAACTCATATCCAATAAAAGCTGAGGTACCCCTCAAGATACATCATAACATACACCGTGTCTTTTCCTAAGCATCTCTAGAATTTTACCATCAGCGCTTTTTATTATTTGTGAGATGCCAACAGCATACACCATAGTGATACCATGATAAAGTACAGAGTGATTACACTTATAACATAGCACATGACTAAAACAATAAAATTATAAAAAAAAAAATGAAAAGCTTCCAAAATTTTTGTAGCTGTGGTTGTTCACTTCTATTCCTTACAGTCACAATACCTTGAGTATGTGGAGTACAAAATAATTTATACAAATTAATAAATGACAGAAACAGCAACTTAAGGTCACTTGATTCTGAAGAATCCTGGACACATTTGCTGCAAGTGAAGTTCAAGCTTACAGAAAATTACAGTAACTATTACTTCTGTTGACTGTAAATTGAGAACACTACCCTCAATCTGTTTCACTGCTTTCCCTGTATGGCTGTTAGGGGTTCCCTTTTATTTTTATGCACCTCCTATTCTTCAAGATGTGAGAAAGAAAAGCATCAGGTTTTATTTACAGTAGCTAAGAACTACCAAAAACAAGTTTGGAGGGCTGGGGCTTCCTTTTAACGATCTTTTTTAAAAAGCAAATTGACAGTATGTGTTATCCCTCATCTCGGCAGTTGCGCGTCTGCGGAGCGAAGACTCTCGCCGCAGATGGGAAACCTGGCAGGCAGGAGTTCCACCCGAAAGCAGGCTCCTGCGGCACCAACCTCGGGTCACCGAGCTGAGCCAACAGAGTCCCCCTCTTCCAGAAGCGGGTCTTGCGACCACACACAAGCAGGGCTCTGCCTGAAAGATGACACGGAAACGTCAGAGCACACGCACGGACCGCAGCCACAGGGCGCCCAGCCCCGGCAGGCTCCACTCTCACCACCTCCGTGGGGGCTCATCCCCCCCGGGACGCCCGCACTCCCCCCCGCGGGGTGGGGGACACCCGGCCTTAGCACCGGGGAGGGGCGGGAGGGCTGGGGCGCCGCCAATCGGGGCCTCGGCGCGGCTCTGCGGCCCCGCCCCCCCGCGCTGCCGCCGGTCGGTTCCGGAGTGAACAGCCCCGGGCGGGGGGAACGGGCCGCGGCTCGGCGGCAGCGGGGCCCGACGGGAGGGTGGGGCGGGGGGGCAGAGGGGAAGGGCGGCTGCTCGACGGCGCGGCGCGGCCCGCGCTCCCAGCCCGTTACCTGCGCGGCGCCCGCCTGCGTCGCCTCCCCCGGCCGCGGCGGAGCGGGGACGCGAGCGCGCCGGAAACAGACACGGCGCGCGGGGGGGAGGGCGCGGCGCCGCGGGCTCACCTGCGCCCCCGCCGCCCCCCGCCTCCGCAGCGCCGCCGCCGCCGCCGGCCGGCACCAACTCCCGCCGCCGGCCGGGGGGAGGCGCGGGGCTGCCCGGCGGCGGCGGCCGCGCTCCCCCTGCGGGCCCTCACGGTGTCTCAGAAACCAGCTGCGCGTCTCCCGGCTGGGCCGCGACTGTGCCTCGGCGCCGGAAAAGATACGGCCGCAGAGGTGCCCCCCACCCCCCCCCCCAGTATGCGCCCTCATGGTCTCGTCCGCCGCTGCCCCACGGGCGGGCGGGGGAGGGGAGGAGCCGCTCGGGGATGGTGACGCGGGGGGGCGGCCGCCGCCTCCGCGGGGCCTCGGCAGCGGGCCGGGCTGCGGGAGCTGCTGAGCGCGCCCCGGGATGGCGGCTGCGCTCTTCCCTGGCCTCCGCGGGGTAGGGAAGAGCTCTGGCCCGCCCGCCCGCCGAGGAGAGGCTGCGGGCGCTGCGCGGGAGGTGGGCCGGCGGGCGGGAGAGGCGCGGGGCGGGAGCGGAGCGCGGCTGACCGGCTCCGGAGCAGCCGAGCACCGAGACGCCGACCTCGGCGGGCTGGGGGTCACCCCTGGTCCTCACCGCAGCCCCTTCGAGTGCCGGCGCCCCGGCGTACCTGGGCCCAGCGGGGGGGCGCCCGGTTCCTCCCGGGGAAGGAGGGACGGACATCCGGACCTTTTCCTTGCAGCGGGTTTCTCTTAGTCCCCCTGACCGTAGTAAGAATGCGTGTAACAAAAGTGCTTCCAGAAAACTGTATAAAGGAACAAAATATTATCTCGGGTAACAGTGTCTGGAACTGCTGACAGTATCTCCCGCCTCATTTTCACTGCACTCAGCATATTTTCAACATGAACAAACACAGTGACACACTGAAGATATAAGTGGAGCGCTTCCAGTACTGCCGCAATTATTTAAAATTTATTTATTTTTAAATATTTAGATTTGTAATATTAAATGGTTGCTTTTATAACAACGTATTTATAAAATTTAAAATAAAAACCAGAGAAAGATCAAAAAGTTACATGGTGGTGTGCTGACCGAGGATTCAGTGCTAGCGATTACAGCATGGTGCCCTCAGCCCACACAGCCCCCATTCCCAGCAATAGTTTCTGTGAGAGGTGCTGCAAATAGTGGAAAGAAGAATCAAATTTCTCCTCAAATGTTGAGGGTTACTTGGTAGTTTTCAGTGGTTAGGCAGAGCAAAGTAGCAAAAGTCCTCTGACGCTTGTGGGCACAGCTAAGTTTGCCATCCCCTGGACATGAATAAGACAAGACCAGGTCAGATTCAGAATTTGATGTGGCTTCATCGCAAGGCAACCTGCCTCTCGTTATGGAGAGCGTCCCTCATGCCTTTGCCAGCTGGAAGCCTGCGGAGCCTTCGTTGGCCAACAGCCTTTGAAGTAATTAAACAATTCTGCCTCCAAAGTGTTTTTCTCTGAGCCAAATTACAGGCGTTAGGATAGCAGCAATGTTGGCTTTGCCAGCCAGGACTAAAATTAGGTTGCATGGCTTATTTTACAACTTGTTTGGGTGCTGACAAATGGTGCCAAATCTGTACAGAGATTCTCTGAGCCGCACTTATGTGGGGAGGAAAAGCTGGAGGAGAGAACAGCAGGAGGGTAGAAGTGTGTCACCTTTACTTCATTGCTGCTGTGCTTTTTAATGTGCCAATGCCGCCCTGCTAGGAAGAGGACGGATGTTCTGTGAATTCTATAGCTATGAAATTTCTTTTTAAATAAAAGTTCTCTTCCAGTAAAGAGACTAGCTTGTCTCATACAACAAAACATAAGCTGAGAAGGAGTGTGATTTCAGCCTGTGAAATACATCAGGACAGTAAAGATGAGGAAGGGAGAGGAGCTAAGGGGTCATGGATATAAAATAGGACCTGTATGAATTTTTAGACTGGAAGTTGCAAGTCTTCTAACTGCTGAATATCCTGAAATACCACGTCAAGGGGAACAGCAGGAGACAAAAACTATGCCTTTAAAAGTTGATTTTTTAAGGCATTTTGTGATGAGGTTGCTGGCTGGAAAAGACTAAGTTCATTGACCTAAGTGGTCCTTTCTCAGCTTGCAATTTTCTCAAAGCAAGTGATGTTTTGTGTGCTTTTCTGTAAACATATTTGCAGTATTTCAAAATGCAAAATACAAAATCTCTTCAAAATTCATGACTCCTTGATAATGAGGTTCAATTTTCTGTATTGTTTGCCTTAACAAGAGAAAAGCAATGAAGAGCAAAACTGAAAGTGTCCTTTAGGATTGAAGTTCTCCCATGAAGAACCCTTAATTTTGGTGAGGTTTCTGCAGCTAAATGACAAAGAAAAGCATTTGGATATGTGTGTGTACAATCTACCTGAAAGGAGGTTGTAGGGAGGCAGGTGTCAAGTCTCTTCTCCCAAGTAACAAGTGATAGGACAAGAGGAAATGGCCTCAAGTTGCGCCAGGAGAAGGTTAGATTGGATATTAGGAAAAATTTCTTCACCAAAAGCATTGTCAAAGCATTGGAACAGGCTGCCCAGGGAAGTGGTTGAGTCACCATCCCTGGAGGTATTTAAAAGACATGTAGATGTGGCACTTGGGGACATGGTTTAGTGGTGGACTTGGCAGTGTTAACAGTTGGACTGATGACCTTAAGGATCTTTTCCAACCTAAATGATTCTTGGTTCTGTATGTAATTAAGAACAGCATCAGTGTTCCACACGAGCTTTCTGCGACCTGCGGTTGGATCATTTCACAGCCAAAGGGCCATTGAACCACCCAAGGCGCACGCTGGGCAGGGGGCTGGTGAGGTGCTCCTTCACCTCAGCTCCAGGCAATCCAGGACGGCAACCTCAGCTACCGGACGTCACGCGCCTGCTTCTGCTGCTCTGGGGAGGATTTTGAAAACCCGATTATAACCTCTTTATTTCTCACCCTAACGTTACGGGGAACGGAGGGAACTTGAGCTCATGACACGGAGAAAACGGCAACACTGAGGCGCTCGAAGACGTGAGTCACAGACACAGGCAGAGCCGGCCTTCCCCAGCCCCCTTCCTTTGAGGCGGGTCTCAGCAAAGCCCCGGGGCCGCGCCGGGGCTGAAGCAGCCTGGGGCTAACGCAGCCCGGGGCTAACCCGGCGCGGGCCGCCAACCGCCTCTCAGTGGCCGCCAACGGCCTCTCAACGGCCGCACCGCACTACGCCTCCCAGCAGCGGCGGGCAGCGCGGGCCCCGCCCCCGCGGACGCGGGTGGGTGTGGCGGCCGCCCGCCCCGCCCCGCTCCCCTTAGCCGCCGCGGGGACCGTGCGCGGAGCAGCCGGGCCGGCAGCAGGGACGTGGCGGTAGCGGTCCCGCGATCCCCCGCTCCATGCAGCCGCGCCGAGGGCCGGCCTCCCCGGTGCCGCGGTGAGGGAGGGAGGAAGGTCCCGGCTGCGCTGCCTCCCGCGCCTCGGCGGTGTTTCTCCGTCGGGGGAAGCGCTGTAAATGCGTGGCCTGTGGCCGCTCTGCGTCGCCCTGGGAGCCGTTGCGGCGGGGGCCGCCGCGGGCGAGGGCGGCCGGCTGAGCCCTGAGCGCAGCGCGGTATGGGGGCCCGGGCTGCGGGCGGAGGCTGCCCTCCCCGCTCGCTATTTTTATCTGCAGGCCGTGGACGCCGAAGGGCAGAGGTAAGCGCGGCGGCGGCTGCTTTTCACGGAGGCTGTGGGCAGAAAAAAAATCCGAGAGATTGGGTTAAAAAAATCGCATTCCCTGCCCGCCGACCCCCTTCCCGGTCAGAAGGGTGAAGGGAGTTAGGCGGGGAGCGGCAGAGCTACCCCAGGCATCGGCTGCGCCCCCCCCCCCCCCCCCACGTTGGGCAGCCGCTTAAATATTTGCCTCGGGTTCAAATCGTAATTGCTGGATTTCTTGTGAGGGAGGGAAGCGTACTGCCCGCCCCCCCCCCCCCGCCCATTGAATCGCAGCAGTGCCCCATCCTCGGCGAGGCTGGCTTTCCCTGCCCATGTCCCACCTGAACCACTTGCACCTTTTAGGCAAAAATTTACTTGGGATTTTCCTGAAGAAAGGAAAGGCTGAAGGCTCCCTACATGACTTTTTCTTTATATCACTCAGAGCTAACTAATCTTTTTAGGAGTATCAATCAAGTAGCACAAGGGCATGAGAGGAGAAAAGATTAAAATGTTCAATAGCAAAACACATATATTAGTCCAGCCAACAATTTATGATTTATTCTGCTTTGTCAAAACCTTAACAATAACTAATATACTTAATTTATGATATACCTGCTCAGGTGTCCTGCGTGTTTCCACTGTTAGGAACATCAGTGTTTCTCCTAAACACGTAGGCACAAAATCAGTAGAGTCATTTAGGAATTACTCTATAGGCCATTAGGTAAACTTTATAGGAATGAAATAGGTAACCTTAGTTTTCAGAGGATACTCATGGCTTTCTGTTTCTACAGGAAATAAACCCTGACTGTACAAGCCAGATAGGAGCTCAGAGTGCTCCAATCAGGTTGTCCAGATTAGATGCACAGTGGCACGTGCGAGTCTGGAAGCTGCCAGTTCATCTTATCTTGGAGAATAAATATTTCCTGCATTTAATTGAACTGTCAGCTCTCTCATATGTCTGGACAGGTAACCAGGTGCTGTGCTGTAATCCATTAGTCCAGCCACTCCCACCACACTCTTATCTCAAACTCTCCCTACATATTTGGGACTGTGTTTAAAGAGGTAGAAGAAAGTTGGCAGATGCAGCATTTTGACTGTGCCAACTTTGTTAATACCTCAGTGATATGTGATGACTTCACGATTTTTCAAATTACTTTATTTGGTTTTACGGAGAGTTTTCTATGATTGGTGTATGGTGAATTTTACTAAAACATTCTAAGTACACACTGACTTACGTGATCCCGCTATAATGTTTTTTCCGTAACAAGACACTGGCATTTGTAATAACCTTTTTTTTTCCTCCTGTATGATCTACCATAATGATTAAGGAGTTTAACTTTGGTTTTTTACTTCCTTAAATAACACTTGGAAAATAAAGTAATCTGGAAACATTTTGCTTCTGTATGTAAAATAACAGACTACTTAAGCTGCTAAAGTGAAGCTTGTTCTAGTATTTTTTTTATAAAATCACAGAATGGTTTGGGTTGGAAGAGACTTTTAATGATCATCTACTGACCCCCCTGCCATGGGCAGGGCCACCTTCCACTAGACCAGGTTGCTCAAAGCCCTGTCCAACTTGGCTTGAGCACTTCCATCCACAACTTCTCTGGGCAACCTGTTCCCATGTCTCACCAGTCTCACAGTAAAGAATTTCTTCCTTATCTAATCTAAATCTGCCCTCTTTCAGTTTAAAACCGTTACCCCTTGTCCTGTCCCTACAGGACAGGACACCAAGATATATCTAACAAGATCCATTTATCTCCATGCTCTTTACCTTCCTGTCGTTTCACACTTGAGCTACTACTAATCGAGAGCTATGCTAAATTTTTAAAGGTGCTCTGTTCCCATATAATCAAAGACCATATTTCCAACACTGTTCAATATGTAGGGCACCAGGTGATTTTGGAGGTTCATGAGTATTTGAGTGGAATCTTCTTGATACCTAATGCTTCTGGCAGCATGAGATGTTTTAGGTAGCCTAACAAACTTCCGTCTGCAAAAATCATGTCTTGCTTGTGAACATTAGGATGTGCTCAATAAAGACCTAGCGTGGCTTAGTGAAGTCACTGGAAATCAGGCAACTTGAAAAGGAATGGATCAGACTAAGAAAGCTGTTGTGTGTTTCCTTTTTAATTCAGCTCACACTTACTTTCTGGGTAGGTTCACTTCATCACCGGGTGAAAATGCATTCCAGGTGAAGATCACTGCTCCTGATGAACAGTTCACTCGGGTTGGTGTGCAAGTATTAGACAGGAAAGATGGTTCCTTCCTTGTGAGATACAGGATGTATGCAAGCTACAAAAACCTGAAGATAGAAGTCAAAACTGGAGATAAACATGTTGCAAAGTCTCCATATATTTTAAAAGGTAAGAAGCAGCACTACACATAGATTTCCTATCATGGCTTTTTCTCACAAACTGTGTCCCAGAATGTCTTCTAGAATTAGCATAGGATTCTGCAAGGCCTCAGCACTTCTCTGGACTACCAAATGTCCTTGGAATCATGGATTCATTATAAGTGTCCTGCATATACTATTCAAAATAATAAAAAGAAACAAATGCAGTGAAGCTGTTGCCTAGCAAATACACGTAGAGGGCTCACACAGAAGCTGGTGTAGCTTAGCATGATTCCATTGGGGTCAAAAAAAGTTCAGACACATCCATGTAGAGTTGCTGAAGGTTTGGCCCCAAGTAATAAATGCTCAGTGCCTGACCCTCTTCTGTGATCTCAACAGCATGACTTATTAAAAGTAATAATTGTGTTCCTGATAGGACCTGTTTACCATGAAAACTGTGACTGCCCTCAGGAAGAGAGCAGTGTGTGGCTGGAAGAGATGAACTGCCCTCAAATCATTCCACAGATTCAAAGAGACCTAGCAAATTTTCCCATCGTTGATCCAGATAAGATTGCAAAAGAAATTCCACAGAGGTTTGGACAAAGACAGAGTTTGTGTCATTACACCATCAAAGATAATGAGGTACAGAGTGGGTTGATCTGAAGTTCATACGGGGCAAGTCACACAACTAGGCTGTTTGACTGCTCCCAGTTGACAGGCTTCTTGTAATCTGTTCTTTAAGAAACTTCCTTTGCTTGCTTCTCTGTCCTCGAATACTTTGCAGTTTGTATATGAGCTCAACAATATCTGTCCTACTTTGTAAAGTGCTTTTTATCCACACTACAACTGAAGCACAGTGAAGGAAAATTACTTTCCAAAGCCATCAATATGAGTACTGGGCACAGACCCAAGTCTCTTAAACGCTAATTCAGTTTCCTGTTCTCTGAGTAATATTGCCGTGGAGTGTCACGGTCATCTAATTTGACATACATCACTAAATTACATTGTGCATAATTCTGAGGTAAAGAAGTACCACTTTTAGCTCCACTGAGGATCAGAGCTACAATTCTTTTTAACAAAACTGTACCAACGTCAGTAGAGTTTCATATGGAAATTAGAATAGAACACAACAGAAACAGGCAACCAGTTTCTGTTTCCATGAGACAGACCTAAAACGTCTGCAAAAGCAAGCAAATCTTGTCCTTTTTTTTGGTCACTTTTCTGTGATAGGTTAGAGAGATGAGATTTCTAAAGCTTCCCAGCTGATCCATAAATCTATACAGCCATACAATCTGTCTGACTAGTTACTAAGGGATTAAAAGAGCTCTAAATTGTGCCAGCCGTTCTCTGAAATGAAAACACCAGACTAGTAAAACCTTTGTTTATTTTCAGGTTTATATAAAGACATATGGGGAACATGTTGGCTTCAGGATTTTCATGGATGCCATACTGCTTTCTTTGACAAGAAAAGTGAGTACATGTGTACAGTCATACATCTCCTAATTTATAGAAGCCTGGGCTTAACAAATATACTTCATCATATTTGTTGCTATTTCTGTTAAGAAGCTCTTCTTGTTCTTTGATGAATAATGGAAAGGTCAGATAGATTTTCCTTGTCTGAAGTTGGCATGTTCTAGATTGCTATCTGATCAGTGTGTGGAGTATCACAAATGTTAATTGAATAGCAGGCTTTTAGAGGAGAGTTTGATAGATTTGGACAAAGTGCGAGTTTTTTTCCATAGACTAAATAAATAATCCTGTAGCATCTAATAGAAAATACTGTCTCTGCTAGTACATTTTACAGAATGACTGAAAATAAAAGTGAATGTATATTGTTCTCCATTAAATTCCATATGTTGAAAACAAGACAGGGCTGAGAAAGAGTACCAAAAGCCTCACAGGTGGCCTGTGGGGAAGCTCCCTTGATGTACAAGCAAAAAACACCACACAGACTCTTTCCTAGGGAAACACTGGGAAAAAAACTGACATTGTGTACATAGTGACAGAATACAGCAGGGCTGAAGTTTCAGCACATACTAATATGTGATTATTACATAAAGAGCGTAGTAAGAGAAATACAAAGATATCTGAGTTAATATCTATTTTTGACTGTAAAAAGACAAAGCACTTTGTCTTTTACAAAGGAAAGAAAGAAGAGAGAAGAGCTACTGAAGTATGGAGTTGTTCAGCTAAAAAAAAAATCCTTAAAAATCTAATAAAAAATAAACACATAAAAATAAGGTAATTGGTATGAAACAACATGGATTTATGATAAAAAAATAAGTCATAACTATGTAATTTCTTTTTATAACAAGGTAATAGGCTTCCTGCACAGATCTCGAGTATCTTAATTTTAGTTAGGCTTTTGAGGGTAAGTTTCACAAATTTCTTGCAAACAAGATAGGAAAACTTTGCCTAGAAGAAACTACTGTAACCTGCTTGGAAAGCCTGACTTAAATAATAGTTGCCAATATTTCCAGAGAGACAAAAGGTGTCACAAATGTATTCTTCAGAGATTTCACCTAGGTTCAGTCCCCATTTAATAATGTCGTTATATTTTGACTGAATGATGGACAGGAGAATATGCTCATTGAATTTCCAGATAACAAAAATGAGAGAACGGTACAGCATCATAATTAAAAATTTTCTTAACAAGTAAGAGAAATTGTTTGGAAAAATTGATAAAGTGACAAGGGCAGGATACAACACAAAGGCTGGATTAAGTCATATAGTTATGACACCTATTTAAAACAGGGAGCAAGTGGTTATTTTCTGCAGAAAAGTGTGAAGGTTACAGTGTCACAAATTCAACATGAGTCAACAGTGGCACACTGTTGTGAAAAGCTAAACATACACATTAACAGAACAAACACAGAAAGAAATGTAATGCAACCTTTCCACTATACTCAGGATTAGTAATGGATTAAGTTATGCTACCGTGTCTGCCTTTGGGTGTCATGCGTGAAGACAGATTGTTCAATTACTGACATTGCACTGAAAAGTGGTAAGAATGACTAAACACACAAATTAAGTAGGGATTGTTTCATCTAACAGTGTCTAAGGGAAGACATGAATGTAGCCTTTAATTATCTGAAAGTTGCTCTATGGAAGATGGAAGTAAGCTGTTCTCGGTGTCAGTAGTGTTGGACAAGAAATAATGGAATTAAATTGCATCAAAGGTATTTCGGCTAAATGTTAGAAAAGATTTGCTAACTTCAAAGAAAAACTGTTTACAGATCTAGAAAACAGAGTTTGTCTCATGCCCATTAAATACTTCAGTAATTTCTGTTAAGATGGTGTCACTGAAAGACAATAGATCCGTTGGGTTGAAGAAGAAGATTTAACCTGTTGAATGATTCTGCCATGTAGGATGTAGGGAAAATAGTTTGTAGCTTGTCTATGTCCATTACAACCATTAGATGGCACTGTGCTAATAAAGTTTAGTGCTGAAGATTAGAACGTGTGGCCAAACCCCCTTTGAAATGAAGGTACACGGTAAAACCCTTTCTGTTCATCTGTATACTGAAGACAAAAAGTACTACATTGGGTCTCCGTCTTTAGAATTTATGGATGTCGCTGCCAAAGGTTTTCCCATGTCAAATTAAAGAGTATCTTCAACCATTTAGGAGGGTGTTTGATACTTGGCAAATTATTAATTTCTGTCTCTGTCCATAAAGATAAATTACATTAGAAACTTAATGAAACCTATTTGGGCCACAGAAGAATCCTGAAATGTGAGCCTGTGACCAGCCATTCTGATCTAAAGAATAAAGGAGTGTGAGAGGAGAAATGCTTTGATGTATATATATAATGAGGAGTCAGCAATATATTTTAATTCTATTTTTATATGTATATATATATTTTAATTTGAGAATTATTAACATTCATAATTTTCCTTTCTTCAGAGAAGATATTTTCTCGTGTAGATATTAAGATAGTTGATGATAACACTTGAACAAAATGTCCTAATCACACGCATACAATCATGATCTCCAAATTATCTGTTGGTAGTGAGGACAGAGATCTTGGAGCTATTCCAACAGTTTTTTAAAAATGCCAGTATAATAATGAGATGTTAGTAATAGTCAGATACCCAATTAAGACTTATTAAGGAGGGAGGCAAAAACAAAAGAAAAAAAGATTATGTCCCAGTATAATACCTGTGACATGCCTATCTTGTGAAAACAGTGCAGTTCTCATTTCACTTTCTCCTGAAGAACTACACAGCAAGAAGGCTGTTTGGGCATGGAAAGACCAGCTAATCTGACTTTTCAAAATTCTTTTGCTTTGAAGGAGGCAGTTGAGGGGGATGTAGTGAAGATTTACATTTTAAAAAAAAAGTTAATGTCATGAAGAGGGTGAACTAAGAACAGATACGACATCAGTTCTTCACTGACATTATACATGCCTTCAGGGTTCTGTAAAACTCAACCATATGTCGCCTTCAGCCTTATGCTCTCCGCACTGATGAGTCCCACCATCTTCAGTTTCTCTTCGCAAGGCAGCTGGTCCATCCCTATCACAGTAGCCACCTTTCTGTCTCTTACTTCATTCGCACATATCAGAACCACACACAACACTCAAGACGGGGGTGCATCAAAGTTTCATATAGCAGCACAATTACGCCCTCTCACCTGTTGTTACAACGTTTCCTGCCCATCAATGGTATTTTGCCTGGTTTTTGGCTGTGACAGTGATTTCAGATATGGTTCCACACTACCAACTATTTTAAAGTTCTGCTTAATAATAAACCCCAGTGCTGACTAAATGTGGTCTCCCTGTCATGACTGTTCACTTCTGTTACTTCTGTTGGATTTAGTCATTGTGCAGACACAGGGCAAATCAGTTCACTGATGTGACAGACCACCCAACAGCGATTTTCCGTACAGTCAACAAGGTGGTTCAACTTGCCTTGGAACTATACGATTGGTTACTAGATCCCAGTGCTAGCCTGGTCCAAAGATTGTGTGGCCAATCATGTACGGTATAACAAGAAACCATCCTCTAAACCGGGGTGTTCCTATCCCTTAAATAAAAGAGAGATCATTTATGTGACTGCAAATCTTAATAATAAAAAATTATAGACTTTACTCTGTGGTTTCTGTACTTCTAACGTGATCCTAAACTTCAATGATTTATTACAGGTACATTAAGTATATTAGCGACCTGGCTATTTTTTCTCTTAGTGAGATTGTTTTCAAAATGCAAGATGCCAGCAGAATACTGCTTTGTATTAAAATGCACTTGTGCCTGCTTTGCTTCTGTTTAGGTGAAAATGCCAGATGTAGAATTTTTTGTTAATTTGGGGGACTGGCCTCTGGAGAAGAAGAAGTCCCCACAGAACCTGCACCCCATCTTCTCATGGTGTGGGTCCAGTGAGTCAAAAGACATTGTCATGCCAACATATGACTTAACAGACTCAGTTTTGGAGACTATGGGACGGTAAGAAATTGCTTAAAATTTTCACAAAATTCACAGTGAATGATCTTCCAAAAAGATACTTGTATTAGCAGTATATTAACTGTTTTTATTTATTCATTGAGACATTGACACCCTGTACATAGGCAGTAACTGTAGTCAAATTCTTAACATTAGCCAAGTTACGTATTATAACATAAATGACATATATTAAAATACTTCACTGTTCTAAAAAATCAAAATTAATCTAAACGTGATCAAGTCACTGAAAACAGCACTTAGAGGGAATGTTTCAAGGGTAGGTATTTTGTTTGCTTTGTTTCCCCCCGCTCCATGAACATGTTGACAACTGGCCAGGTCTCTTTTTTCCTGAATTTCTTAGAATCTTTCCTCTGTACCTTTTAAAGCCCAATGTAGCCAGAATTCTTGACCTAGGACCTACCATCTCCCACTTTGATTACCGAGCATAACTGGCCTTGGCAACTGCTCTGTTACTGTCTTGAAACACCACAAAGCCACCTTCTAAGAGATCTTTGTAATCCATTTTGAACCTGTTTATCAGTTCACTGCATTTAGTTCAGGTTCCTTGTCTTTATTATCAAGACTTTTCCGAAATTCGCTCCCCACTGCTTCCCCAATGTATGTGTTTTAATTTAGCAAAGTTTTTAAGGAAGTGAAATATGTTGTATTAAGCTAGTTATGTTACCATGCATCACCTTCATCTGTCTGGCAACCATACCCACTTCTAGCGACTTTTTTCCATGACAACTGACAGGTACTATTTCCACACGCCAGGTTGTCATTGAACTGATGCTGTCTTGCCACAGGCCTGTGAGCTTGACATTCCTTATCTATTTTTATTGCTGCAGTAAACAATACATATACGGGTGTGCTCATGATTTACCTTCATCCTTGGTATTTCCCTATTGGTACTGCAAACTCTTTTAAGTAATTGCACTTCAAAAAATTTCCAGTAGGCTTCACTATTAAATCACTTCTTTCTCCTTCAGAGTCAGTCTGGATATGATGTCAGTTCAAGCAAATACTGGCCCATCATGGGAAGACAAGAATACCACAGCATTCTGGAGAGGACGTGACAGCCGCAAAGAGAGGCTTGAACTTGTAAAACTCAGCAGAAAATACCCAGAGATCATAGATGCTGCTTTCACAAACTTCTTTTTTTTTAAACATGATGAAAGCCTCTATGGCCCCATTGTTAAGCACATTTCATTTTTTGATTTTTTTAAGGTAAGCCACTAACCATTTTTCATGGAACTAGGTTCTCAGTGTTTCCCATTACCAAATGACTTTGTGTATATTACTGGTAATAAAGTGATACTCAGTTTTTCAGCACACCACCAGTAACAAGCATGAATAGGCATCCCTCCAGTGGATAACTGCTATGTAGCTCTTACACTGAGGCTAATAATGTTTGATATACATCTGAAGGTTCTGTAGAACCTTGTGTAATCTATGTAACTCCAAGTTCCTTTTTATTTCTTTTTCCTGATTCAGCGATCAGGACTACTAACATAACTAACATAGTGGGAAAATCAGTGGATGAAGTGGCACACCTTCCCTCACATCCGAGGATGAGCGTCTAAGAGTTTCCGGAGAACTTAATTGATGAAGAGGGCATCTCTGTGTACCCTGCACTGTGATGAATTCCAAACTAAATTATAAAAGCTACTTAAACATTGATGCTTGCCTAGCCAATCCTACATTTCTCAATATCGGCAAGTCAGTAATACCAGTGCCCTCAGAATAATATAACCTAACCCAAGCCACTTGGATCTGCTGTTTGTTAATAACTTACGGTCATTTTCTTTCCAGTATAAATATCAAATTAATATTGATGGCACAGTGGCAGCATACAGATTGCCTTATCTGCTAGCAGGAAACAGTGTGGTGCTGAAGCAAGACTCCATCTACTATGAGCACTTTTATAATGAGTTGCAGCCATGGAAACATTATATTCCATTTAAAAG
Organism: Strix uralensis; assembly: GCF_047716275.1. Lineage (NCBI taxonomy): Eukaryota > Metazoa > Chordata > Aves > Strigiformes > Strigidae > Strix > Strix uralensis. Next base: position 76,323,610 of record NC_133973.1, read on the forward strand.
TGACCTGAGTGATCTGCTAGAAAAACTACAGTGGGCAAAAGAGCATGATGCAGAGGTAAATATATGTTTAGATGTACTTGGCCATGTTTCTAGACAAAATAGAGCAAAAAGTACATTTCTGTAAAACAAAAAAATCTGTTGCAAGGACTTAAAAATTGTCATCCCTTCTACAAATAAGAAAAACACTTTTAAAAAAATACATAATACTGCCCTTAATTTGAAATTAAATTGAACTTTGGAAAAATTAAAGAGCATTTTCATAAGAATGCCTCACTTTTAAAGTTAAGAATGCTTAAATAAAAATAAGTTATCCTGAACTGCCAACACTATATTTAACTCCAGAATCAATACTGGCATCTTGAAACAACTACTATTTTTTTGAGAATTTAAAAGAAGCTTTTATTTTCTTTGACAGGCAAAAAATATTGCAAAATCTGGACAAGAATTTGCAAGAAACAATCTCATGGGAGACCACATTTTTTGTTACTATTTCAAACTTTTCCAGGTTAGTATACTTTTAATGGCTACTACCACAAAAATAGAAATCCCACAGAAAGAATTCAGGGCAACGGAGCTGCTGGAAATTGGCCAGTCCAGTACTTGAAGCCATAAAGCAAGCAGCAGCAGTTAAAAACTTCAGCTGGTTTACAGACGCTGTATGCAGTTATTTACTATGAAACCCCTTAAGACTATGCTGGCGCTTTGAGAGAAGCAATCAGATTCCATAAATCTTGATCTAATCTGCAAGAATATGTTGCCCACAATGATCAAAGAATTCCACATCAGACACACACCCTGTGAACCACAGCTGAAAATATCTGTGCATTAGCACCGAGGTCTCAAAACTCCAGGGAGGCACCCGCAGGGGCTCCTGTCTGCAGTCAAGTATCTGCTTACCCTGCCTGTGGCACGGTATGGAGGAGCAGACTCTGTAGCCCCAGAGGTTTTACAGAACTACTCAGCTGAGTTGGTGCAGTATTTACAACCAGATGTACAGTCTGACAAGTTAATGAATTAACAATACCTTCTTTTTTTAAAACTAGGAATATGCCAGCTTGCAAGTGAGTGAGCCAAAAATCAGAGATGGGATGGAGAAAGTGCAGCAGCCTGAAGACGACCTTTTTCCATGTACTTGCCACAGAAAAAAGGTACAGTACATACAGCGTTAAACGTAAAGTGCTGAGTGTCTTCAGTTGTTCAGCCACACTGGAACAGGCGTTGCTCAGTACCCCGTGGCGCCAGTTGCCAGACCGGACCATTAATGTCTGTTGAACTTAGAAACATTTCTTGATATATTTGCAGGACTAGACAGTTAAAAATTGAATTTCCAATTAACTGAAAAATGTTTCTTCTTTTTTGACTGCAGGCCAAAGATGAACTCTGACAGAAAGAAATAAAATATTTTTTTGAATATTTACCTACATTCAGACTGTCTTCTTAAGGAAAGAAGAAAAATTTGGATTAAAATGCCAGTGGATAGTGTCAATGGGTATTACAAAGTTTACTGTATCATGATCTACATATGGAAGAAAACCAAGCACCCCCTATTTCCTTTTTATCATGCCTTGTTCAAAAACATTTTTATAATTTTTTTAAATAAAACCCATATTTCTATCAGTCATGTGTTACTGTCTAGAGACACCTTGGAAATGCAGACACTTTTTACTCATGCTTGTTACACTGAGTCTATTCACAAGTATTCTGCAGAAAAGGGCAGATGAGAATTGTAAATGTACCCCACCCCATGTGTCTATCCAAAGTCATCTTTTTCAGACCATAACTTTGTTCAGAGATAATCAGTATTCTCAAAGACAATTATGTGGGGTTTATAATGTATCTTTTTAACCTGAAGGGAAAACATGGTGCTATTGGACACTTCAGGAATATTAGATAAAAGTTTTAAGTTCCGTACAATTTTTCACGGATGCTTTGTCTGTGAAACTCAGTCTCTGGAAATAATGAAAAGAATTAAATAGCACTGAGGAGTGACTACTGAAACTAAACCAATCATTGTTTCAACAGTCTAGTCTATTTTTAAAGCTTTCCACTGATACTAAGTAATTCAGCTGTTACTTTTGAGCATATCAACATCATCTGGAAATGATCCAGAGGTTGATTTAAAGTCAAGTCTAAATTCATCAAATTCTGAAGTTAACGCACATTCCCAGTCCAAAGTGAGGATTTATCTTCTCTGTAACAGCCAATCAATTTAAAACCCATATAGCTATTTTCTTTGCAAACATTTAGATGTGTGTTATTGCTTATTGAGCAACATTACTGCTGGGAGATCGGCATTCTTGAGGCATCTTGTGAGAAACAATGGAAGAATATTGGATCTGATTAACATTTTTAACTTTCACCTGCCTATTATTTTTACTATAGTAAAAGCAAGCCTAAGGAACAGTTGTTGATCGCACAGTAAACAATGTAAGATCTAATTTAACTATACTAACCTATAGTCTTGAATAGTTTTTTTAATACAGTACATCAGCAAAATGAAGCTCTCTGATCTAAGCACCTGACCCAACCACCACAGAAGTCCCCTGGGCTCACTGGGGCTGACGGGTACATTAAAGCAGCTCTGTGCTGTCACCTACAACAGCTCCTCCCAAGAAGAGCCTCCAGGCCAAAGCCACCTGCTCACCCTCAGTTAGCTGCAAGCCCTCAGAGTGCAGAATGCGCGGAGCAGGTTTCAGGGAACTCCTGGCCACGGAGGTGAGCACCGTCCCAGCAGAGAATGCCAAGATGCTTTTCTCAGGGCCAACCAGCCACTTCCTCTCATCATTCAGCTGATGCTTGCTGATGACCTGCCTGAAAGCGATTAATATATTGCTGTAACCTTTGGTTATACCAACAGGTTCCTCACAGCCCGTCATGGGGAAGCTGCGTGTGCAGCTGCGAGCACACACAAAGGATTTCATCCACCCTGCACTGTCAGAGCTCTGCTGAAGACCAAAGTGCCTCCTGCTCATGGCCAGACCCCACCTGCCTCTTCTGAGCCACCCTGACAGAAGCCTTGTGCAGCATCTCACACCTGCTTCCTCCTCCAGGAGTTTCAAATTATAAACATAATCTGTCTTTTATCAGTTTGTATTTAATAGTCTTCAATGCCCATCTCTCCGAATGGCCTCTGTGACCCGTCCTTTAGGCAAAGGAAGTTGCTGGAGGGTGACTTTTCAAAACTGTGACCCATGTTCTTTGCTCCTCATGCACAACAGCACCTGCATTACCTCCCCCTCTTCCTCCTCCACACACAGGCCCAGAATCCGGCTCCATGGGGTAGTGACACTGTAAATGATGAGAGATTCCTCTCCCTGCATCATCTGTTTTGAAGCGCCAGGGTACAGCACCAAGGCAGAGTACCACCACCCCATCCCAGCCAGCCTCGGGGGATGTGTTCACAGAATTCCACAAATCAGCAGGTTTTCATTTCAAGCACGTACCGCATCAGTAATATACTCAGAAGTGAAAGGTGCCTAAAGATTTGCCGTCAGAATAGATTTTTTTTCCAGTATATTACTTCAAATATTAGTCAAAAGCATTTAGTTAGTGCTCTGCATTAGTAAGGGTTGTATACAGTTATTTGCACAGAAACACAGAAAACAATGCTGCCATGATATTAAGGATTCTGTAAATTTTCTGTCCTTCCTTTAAAAAAGTTCTTTATTGTTTTTTCTATTTTTTCATTCATACAAAAAAGTTTTATTTGCACTTACACTTAGACCTCTGAAAATATCTGTTTAAAAAGATATGCCTCTCAGAAATAACAAACTCTAACTTGCCACATTTAGGAAAAGCTAAATGAAGACACTGCTTAAAACACTGCAAATCATTTGTGCTCCAGTTCAATATTCTCTCTAAACCAAGAAAAAACTTGAGAGTTTATTTCTTCCATGACATTGTCTGTTGTTCGTCCTTTGACTGCCAGCCCATGGTTTGCTTTATCAATCCAGTGGATTTTTTTAGGTGCTTTCATTTTGCTTGCCACACCTTCTAGCAATTGCTACAGAGAAAATAAGAATGAAAAAGTTAAAGAGAATCAGCTGCTAAAAACTGTGCAACTCCTAGATGTCTCCTACTCCACCTGTGCAACACGGAATAAGAAGCTCTTAACAAAATGGATCTGTGTGCACATTAAAAACACCTTGCTAGAAAAGATGTGATGATACTACATTCAGTAATGGAATCTGCTCAAAGGTTTGCCCTCACTCAAACACAGAATAGCAGAAAATTCGAACTTCAAAAACTGCAAAGGTCACAACCCCGTACAGGCTCCTTCCCCACACTGACAAAGGAATCCACTTTTACTGCCACAGGGTAGTACTAGCAATAAAATGACAGAACTTCTTAAGTCAGATTTGTCTACCATGGCAGAGTAGCAATATAATTCCCTAGAGACTGGCTTTGACTCCATTCAGCTTTCTCAGCAAACAGATCTAAGACCCAGCTGAGAAAATCTCAATGGTTTCCCCATTAAGAGGGCACTGATCAAGGATCTGCTGGTTGCTAGCCTGACTGACTTTGGTGACAACTCCTCACAAAAGCATTATGACTCCTTAGAAACTGTCCGCGCATGGAAAAAGCCAATTGCATACAGTCCCAAATTCAAGCTAAGCAGTTCAAGAACAAGAGATACCTAACTTTGCAAGAAAACAAGGCAAGAAAACAATACAAAACTGTATTCTCATCTCTGCACACCTGTTCTTCATTTCTACAAGAATGTCACTTTCTACCACATCTGACTTGTGGGTAGACCTGCTGTGCTAGAATTTGTCATGAAAATGTTTCGAATGTGAAATTAGTAGCCCAGCACAGTGTTTGTGTTTTGTAACCTGAAATGGTTAAAACAAAATAGCAAATAACCCTCCTTCCATAGGCACCTTTTAATTTGTACATTCCTATCAAAAAAAAAAAACATTTAAATCAGCCGTATTTTAGTGCCCCAAAGATGAGTTTGCTGAAGTGGATGATCAAGCATGATCCAGAAGTTTTAAGCAGCAAAAGAAAACACCTCCAGGCTTCCTTATTTCCAATGAAGTTTCCTACCCAAGGCTTCCTTCAGAAGACAGATATATATATATATTTAGAAAAAACAAAGTCACAGCTGTGTGACTACCACTACAGACATCACTCAGACTCATTCCTATTCCTCCATACTGCCCTTCACAGCAGGATTTACAAGGGTACTCACTTTTTCACACATCTCATCTGCTGATCCCGACACAAACAGCACCGGACACCTGATAAACAACAAATCTTCATCCCGGAGCTTGGACTGAAGTTTTGGTCGATGCAATGGGTAAGATAAACATACTAGACCTTGAATGAAGTCATCATCATCATCCTGGCTAAGCTGACGTATCACAGAGGCAGCAGCTCGTGAGCCCATGGAACGGCCTTTCTCCCATGTTAAAATAAAGAAAAAAAGTGTATTTGCTGTTACCTCACCTACATTCTGTTTGAGTAAACAACTCCTAAAAACAATCCAACTGAGTGTATTTCAGCATACCAGTAGTAGAAGATGCTAGGGATGCTTTCATTCATCTACTCCATGAAAAAAAAAAATCCTAATTTCAACATTTTGTGCTAAAATATTTGTCTGGTTATATTATGATTCCCCATCCCCATTTAAAAAAATAAGGAGAAAAAAAAAAAGAGAAGGATCCTTTGCAATATTGGAAGGAACAACAGCCCATCCTGGGGGCAGGGGGGGAAAGAGGGGACAGGTCCTGTGCTCCAGACCCTTAAAATTCCAGATAGCAATGCTATTATCTTGTATCATTTTTTTCATGCAACCCTAATCTGCTCAAATTAAATTAAAAACAAAGTTCTATGCTTCATACTCCCCAAACAAATCCAACAACTGTTTATGCACACCTCAAACTTCAGCCTAGGAGTAAAAGTAGAAGGGGGAGGAGGGAAGGAGTGTGAACTTATAGCGTGAGGTCAGTCAGTAACAGCTAGCAGATATCAAAATACCTCCTCAAAGAAGAGGCATATGAGCTGACAATGCTCTGTAATTGAGTGTGAGAAGTGGCTGATTCCAGTGGGATTAACTTGCATCAGCACAGATTTGGTTTCGCTCAGTGAGAGAACATTCAGTGTTTCCCACATCAAGTTATTCCTAATCATACCCATCTACTTTCCTTTTTCACATAATATAACTGATTTTCTACCTGCTGCTAAGTTTTATCTACCAAAACCTGCTTTGGGAAATGGTCTTCCATTTGCCAGTAACCAGAATTCTTCAAGAACTGCAGTTAAAAAGTACAAATGGATTACCAGAGAACTCATGCCCTGTCACTTACAAGTGACAAGGAAGTTTTCTCCCAAAGTACCTAGAAAACATGCTCTATTGCAATTTCCTTCCTCCTTCTGGAGAGAGATCTGTGGCACCACGCGGAGGGTGAATCCATCTGGACAGCCATGCTCCCAAGAGGATCCGATGAAAGCGGCAGGCTGAGTGTTCCCGTTTGCGACCTGAGAAGCTGTGCTGCCCCAGCCAGCCGCGGCAGAGCCGAGCCAAACACCCGCCAGCTACAGGGCTGGTAGAGTCCAGCCACCTGAAGGCAGATCTGTAAGTGGGCTCCCACGGCAGTCACCAGGCTGCTGATCAATTAACGAAGGCTACAGAGCATTCACCTGTCAGCAGATAGCTGAATTGCTCTCCCAAGGCAATACTGCCTAGTGGGAGTTTATTCAGCTTGTTCCCACGTTAGGCAGCAAGCTTTTAGTGCCCACTTAAATGGAAACCTGGCATCCACATCTGTTCATTCACTTCTCACCAAAGTGGGACAGGCTTACAAAAATGGAGCAATTACAGACTGCTATCATTAGAGGCAGTATAAGAGATAAAATTATAGGTAATAAAAACAATACCTGCAAGGAAGACACCCGAAAGTTTATAATCATCAGAAAGCTTTAAGTATTCCTAAAGAAATAAGATAAAGAGAAGCATTGCAAATCAGAATTAGGACAGCTGGGAAACTGGGGATTAAACACTAAACAGGAAACTCAGGCACTGCAGATTAAACAACAGGTACATACAAGTTGCTCTCATTCACAGAAATGCTTTCATAATGTTTTGCAGCAACAACATAATAAACATAAGCAATTTCACATTAGTTCTCAACAAGTCGAAAATTTCAGATGCACTATCAAGTTACCAAAACATAAATAATTACTCTATATCAACTCAGTTATAACAACAGACCACATTCACACTCTTAGCCCATCAAAAGACAAAATAAGTTAGCAAAGATGCCCTTCACTGAGGCTGAGGTCATGTATTTCCAATCAAAATTTTAAGACACAATCAGTTATGTCTGACAGAAAAGATAAAATTTAGCAACAAATTTTTCAGTTTTGGAGATAACTAATCAGATCCTGTCTTATCGGAGGCCTTTAAATTACCTTTACACAGCAGTATATTAATATAAACTCACTAACAACATTATGCTCATTAAAGCTAACAAAGTCTAACTTCAAATTAATGTACATATAATCACAATGACATCATATAAATTAATCCCTTAAGAACTGGACTTAGTTCCCTGATAAAAATGTCTGATGTTCAATACAAAGTGCTCAAGCTACCTTCCCATACCCCAGTAATAGCTACGTAATCAGGAGAAAATTTCCACTCTTTCCTACACATAGAGGAAGATACTCTAACCTGACATTATTATAACAGAAGGCTGCTCATATTAACAAAATCTACATATGTAAGAACATCTTAAATAATGTCGCAGCAGCAGAAAGAGTTAAGCACATGTATGTAACAGTTTAAACTGATTTTGAAATCGAAGACTATTTAGGTTCCAGGGCTCCCATATGCTCTAACTCCCAATCTCTCTTGCTTCAATGCCTCCTGGGACCCAAAGGCCCCTACCCTTTCCCCAAAGTCTTGCTCTCCCACCCACCAACCCTCAGGGACCCAGCACAATTCCCTGGCCAGCTGCTTTCCTCTCAAAGCTGTATCCCTTAATCCTCCCCTTCCCCTCACCAAGCCCTCCCAAAACACCTACCTCTTGTTTCCATCCTAAGTACTTCCATTTTTCCCAGATGTAAGCTTTTCCACAAAACACCCTTGCTTTCTTCACATCCTTTTCTCAAGCTTTTCTTTCTCTCCCTGAACTCAAACCCACGTACTTGCCACAGCTGTTCCAGCTACTGCCCATATAGAAACTGTTCCTGCTGTTTCTGTTCACGGGTAGTGCTCCATTTAGCTAACCATCACTTCTAATTTTCCCACTGTTGCTCGACTAATCTCTGGTCATAATTTAAGAAACTCAGAAGATGACACCCATGGATCTAAGCTTTGGCAGAATTTGGTCACTTCTTACCACAACTGTTTTGAAGGCCTTAGTCCTATACGCAATGTTAAGGCCTTTACAAGTAAACCGCAGGCACAGAACTCCATGCGATGCAAGATAGGCTGCCAAAGACACTAAGTGAGGGAAATTCATATCTCCTCCAGCTCCATGGGTAAGAATCACTCCATATGTTGATTTCTTCTCTGGGACAGAGAAGATAGCATCAAGATATTTGTTTCCGAAAGGTATTTTCACTTTAACCTAGAAACAAAACAAAAACCCAATACAATTAAAAAAACCCACCATGTTCCCAGTCCACACGTTACAGTGAAGAAGAATCAGACAATTAACATAGAAACCAAAATTGCAAGTCCACTTTTATTTCTTTTGTTTAAGAGTACTAAATGAGAACTCTAACCCTGGCTCAAAGATTTTCCATGCAATAATGGGCATGGACTTTATCACTCCACACCTTATTTTCTCCATTAGAAAATGAAGCATCCCTAGCTTCAAAGCATAAACTAAAATGCTTCTTACCTTCTCTATATATCTAGATCTAGCTATTTGAGAGCTAGCTGCCATACTTGACTTGAATATTCAAGTCTTCCATAGTAAGAAAAATTAACTCTTCTGTAAGACTTAAAAATAAATAGGAAATATGAACTCTTCTATAATTACAGGTTCCTACAGTGGAAGAAGTATTCTTATCTCCCATCTCTCACAGACATTATTAAATAAAAGAATTAAGGAAGCCCTTAAACATCTATTACAACCAATTTATTTTGAGTCTGTAAAGCCATATAGAGCACATAGGATTAAGAGAACTCCATGCCGGCAGCAAATATTTAATGCTGTAGCTGTAGGAGCCATGTACAAGCTTCATCACAGAGGGAAAGACCAAAAATTAGTATTATGAAAAATGGATTTGAATACACTGGTTTTAAATATTATATGCAACTACAAGAAAAAAACCCACAGGTATTAGTTTTTCCATTACATGCTCAATAATAACTGATGGAAGATGTCATAAGATAGATATTTCATGTATGTGCATAATTTATATTCTAAGGTAAGCAAGACACTTACTCTCTATAGCTGCCAAACCCACAGAAATATAAGACATGAAGACACAGCCCAGCAAAAGTTTCCAAATCAGACAGCCCTAACTGCTTAGTGGAATGGCAGCCTGCGTATAGTCCAAGACTGAACTTTCCCCAGGGACAAAAGAGGCACAGCACAGGTTCAGGAAAAGCCAGTGCCGGGCTGGTGGGGGGCCTCCAGCTGTGACAGACATCTGGAGGAGCTGAAAGGGCCACACAGCCAACTGACGTTGAGCTGAATGACAGGGGACAGGCCAGCATGCGTGCTCCCGTACCTGCTGCAGCTTCTGAAAGCTGAAAGGAAATCACCCCGAGGCCGGGATGAAACAGAGTTTCACGGCTCCGCTGTCTCCCTCGAGAGGCACCGCGCAGGGAAGGATGCGGCCGGCAGCTGCCACCTCCCCAGCTGAAAGGGATGCAGGGTGCCAGACACGGGACGGCAGCGGGGCAGCCGGCAGCCACGCGTGTGTACAGAGACGAGCAGAAGGCCGAACAGCCACGGCTGCTGCTGCCTGACCACCGGGCCGTTGCTCAGTAAGGACACCCGGCCGGCCAGGGCTCAGCCGGCCAGCAGCCACGTTCTCTCCCATCCCAGGAGGGCAGCGGGGGCAGCACGCCCACCCCACCCCCCAGAAGGGAACGGCAGTTGCCACAGCCCGCTGGACCTCACATATCCGGGCACAAAACAGGCACACGGGCCCTCCGGCGGTTGCTCCGCCGTCGGCCGCAGCTGCTGGGCCAGACCGAGCACTGCCACCTCCCCACAGCAGCCCGGGGACGCCCCGAGCGCCGGTGACCCCGCGGGGCTCCCCCCGGGCTCGGGGCCTCACGATCCCCTAGCCAGGCTTCGGCCGAGCAAGAGCCGCCCTTTAACCACCGGCCTCCTCCACGGGTGGCCCCAGGACAGGAACCGCTGACTTCAGCTCGCCCCGGGCGGAGCGGGGTGAACCCGGCACCTAGGACGACGGCGGCCATACCTCTGCCTGCCCGCTCATGCCGGTGACCACCCCGTGACGTCACGCGAATGACACCCCTCCCCTCCACCGCCGCTTGAGAGGGCCTGCCCGCCGCGTGCTTGATTGGTCCACAGGTGTGATAGGCCCCGCCCCCGAAGGGCGGGGTTAGGCAGCAGGTCTGCGCGGAGGGGTTTGGGGCGAGGTAAAATGGCGGAGGGGGCGGGGAGGGGAGGGCGAAGCCCGGTGGGGTGTGAGAGGAGGGGTCGTGGCTGCAGCCGGCCTGGCCAGGGGCACCGATCCCGGCAGCAGCAGGAGCTGCGCTGGAGGGAGGTTTGAGTGGGTTGAGCCGTGCGGGGAGGCGGTGGCACCTGGCAGAGAGGCACCTTTGAAGTAGGCCTCGGGAGAAGCCGGAGCGCTTGGGGCGCGGCTGGAGAGCGCTTGGTACCTGCGGGGTGTCGGCAGCGCCCGAGGGGTCGCCTGTGCCCCCCTGACATGCTTCAGTGCCTGTCATGTGGGTGTCAGGCACTAATAACTGTATTTTAAAATGCTGTTGACTTACCAAGAAGCAAAATGTTGTAGTAATCATAGTAACTAGAGAGAATTTTAAAAATAATGGTTATTTGGTTGCTGAATTAATTACATCTGAGTTATGCTGTTTGGAGAGTTCACACCACTCCATAATTTTTATTTATTTATGCATGGAAAATACAGACTGCTAGTGATAATTCAGAAGAAATAAAGTCAGTTATTTAGGAATCGCTTGCAAAGTCAGGTTCTCACCGACTTCAAGGGCTACAAATATGATCCTTACTATGAGTTAGGTGTCTGCAGTGACATCAGGTGATTTTTCTGGTAGCTATTGGAGCACCAGATCTACATGGTGTTCACAAACATGGCAAGTGTTTTAGGTACAAACATAGAGCTATCCCCTGGGCTGTGCTTTACTGTACAATAAAAAAACCTTGTGTGTTCAATAGCATGTTCAAAACGCAGCCTTAAACTGATGGAAGACAGCACCAATATTCTGCAATAATGCTTGTGGTATTTATATATTGGGTATTTCACAGATAATGTAAAAAAATAAATTTCTAAAATCCTCCATGGCAAGGTATTTAGTTAGAGATCACGTTTTCTTCCATTATTGGTGTATAAAACTCATACGAATTAGGATACCCTATTAGCTGATTGAAGATACCATCACCAAGTGGAACTTTGTTTTTCACGTGTTCCCCTGCTGGAAAATAAGCGTGGTCCGGCTTTGTGTTCTGAGTCTCTTGCTGTCGCTCTGCCTGATAGATGTCAAACGCTGGGATCCAAATATTGCAGCCCTCTGATAAGTGAACCTGGCAGGCCGGCTCGGATGTACCTGCCACCTTGTTACCCAAAAAGTGTATTCATGCCCAGTGTGCAATAAACCCATCTTAACATGCTCAGGAGAGATACTGTATTTATTCAGGCCTGGGTGCTCAGTGGACTTTTCCACAAATCAAGCACCCAAACAGCAGGTTTTCATGCTCCTTTTATACACAAAAATCAGAAGTTATTACTTTTCCATAACACACCTATTGATTACTGATTGGTTAGTAATTAACATACAATTATAATACAGCTTACCTAACACTTCTAATACTACGCACACTCAGGGGAAGGTTCTTAACCTGGGCAGGGGTATTTTTGACCTGTGGGTGTGTTTTTTAGTATTATAATGCTGGTAGTTCACTTTCAGGACACTCAAAAGTTGGTTGCATTGCCAGGTTAACTGATCGATTAATCACTTTGTCAGGTTGTCAAATAACTCATTCTCAACACAATTCTATACATTGTCTTTATGGTCCAAGCTGTTCTAGTTATTTTCTAGGGTACAGAGAAAAAAGCCTATTCTTTATAAATTTCAGTGTCTCACCTGACCGATCTTATGATTATCCCCAGGTGTGTAGTAACTGTAGCTACTAGCATAATCATTAGCCATGGCTATTAGTAAATCTGGAGTATACTGTATCAACCTCAGTGACCACCCCTGCCCTCAGGACTGCCAGCCTCACAGGCAGATTCCTGGCCCAGGCATTATTATATTAAGGGCAGAAATGAGGTTCAGCGGTAATCAAGGTGAAAAAGACAGGGAGCTTTGTCTAAATTTCCACCTTGCCTAAAAAATGTCAAGCTGAAGCAAGATGTGGAAACATAAAGCTGAGTGAAAGGCACCAGCACAGCCCACCCACGTGAGTTGTATGTCTTTCACTGGGAGCTGAACTGCAGGCGGTGTTGACGTAGCGGCTCCTTGAGCCATGGCTCACATTCAAGGAGTCTAGCAGACTAGGGGAAAGAGTAATGCGAGATTAATTTGTCTTGGGTGGAGATCGCAGTATTCCAATTTATACTTAACACCAATTAACTCTTTATAAATGAGATACTTAGCAAAAAGGGACTGAGATTTGCTATCCTGAAGCTGTTACAACCTCAACCTCAACCTGAGCCTCAATGCAGAACATGGGAATGCAAGAAAGAAGAGAGTTAAGAAAACTTCATAGTAATTTTCTAGTTTTTTTCTTCTTCATTGCTTTCTTTCCTGGTATAGTTTATCTTTTTAGTGGTGTTTTGCTTCTTTCTTGATCTGATTTTTGCATTTGCTCATAATTTTTTTTTAGTCCCCGCCCCCCCCCCCTCCCCCCTTCAGTTCACCTGCTGTATTTCTCCTGCTTTATTCACATAATGCAGTCGTTGAGGAACATGTATCCCATTACATCTGTCCATGTGTAGCCCCTTCCCACTGGACAACTCTTGCATACAGCAAGCTGCTATCAGTTTCCTTCCTATTTTCTCTGTTCATTTTCTTAGCCCCAATCTCTTTTCAATACTTAAAACTCTTCTCTGCGTAAGGACAGTGTTTGAGGTAGGCTAGCTAGTACCTATTGGAGTCCAGAGCAATGCAAATGAATGTGTGGATGTGTGGAAGAAAGAGAGACTCTGTTGTCTTTTAATCCTCTGGTCCATGGGAATAGGGTCAGACCAGTCTATTTTTGCCGCACTTTTCCTGCAATAGCTTTCCTCCTGGAAGGTAACGGTCCTTTATAGTGGCCCAAGTTTTGCTAATATATCAAAGGCTAGGAACTTTAGATATATATATATTAGATTGCAACTCATGGGTGTATTTTTCGTGATGGATAAATTCTGGGTTTATTTCTGCATATGTAATGAAATCTGTTGATTTAAATGTGAAGGAATTGATTTTTAATTTTACAACATAAGGCAACTCTCATATCTAGCTACTCAAAATCAGGTTTCTATGGTTTTAGGGGGACATTTAAGTAGATTCTGGTTGATTTTTCAAGTGTGCTGAGTAATTATTCTGAAATTCAGAAGTATTCACTGCCAGGAGTTATTAAAAATCATAATGCTTTTCTTTACATGCTTAAATATGAATTAAGATTCTAAGTTTAAGCTCCCACCTTTGGAAATACTGATTATAAATATTTTATGAGCTTCTGAATTAATGTTTTTAATTAAACATCTAAGAAAACATGGTTTCTTAGATGCATGGCATCATTTTATAACTTTAACCTTACATCACTCCTGGAAATAGAAGTTTATTCTGAAAACAGTGTATGGTGCATAATAATCTAAATTTACCATCAAATATGAAAATTATGAAAGGTATGTGATTTGACATGTCTCAGTGAGAATATATGTTGTGTGTTAGAATAATATATACACTGCTATAAGCACCTCTGACAGATTTGATATGCTGAAGACAGCTGGGTTTGAAGAAACAGTGGCTCTTTATCAAGGAATGACATTATCCCCAATCTAATCTTGGGACCTCTTAGCTTTCAGTAGCGCATCAGACAATCCCGACCACCAGCAAGGTCAGTCTTAACTGTAACTTCCTGTGGGATCTTAGGCTTAGTCAGAAGGTGAATTACTCAAACCAAACTGAAACCATTTCTATCAGTGGTAATTCTGTAAATCAGTCTGATAAAATGTATTTATTAGGCAATTTGTTCATTTCACATTGAAAACAATATTATTATTTTATTATTCTGTCTTCTCCTATGATTTCAGCTTTCTCGCTGTGTCCATCCATCATTAATTACCCTATTCAGACAGTAATATATCAATAACACACCTACTGTAATGTTATTTGTTAGATACTGATTTTTATGAAGCTGTGACATGTATAAAGAACTGGTGTCATCTGTAGCATATTGGTCACAAACTCTGGGAGCACATAATGACAGGTAATGAACATGCAATGCCTAAAAACTGTCCCTTTCAAACTGCACAAGACTCTTTGGGAACATTTTTGGCTTTGTAACTGTACTAAATGGAAGGTCCTTACTTCAATTAAGGAAGGTGTCATCATAACGTGTGCTTCTGGATGGCAACTTTTGGATGCTATACATTTCTCAGGGTCTTTATTAGGGATTTTGTATTCCCTTATTGTTCTTGATAAATGCAACCACTTTGTTTTCCAGTGGCAGCTGTTACAATTCATTTGTGTGCTGGGTCTGCACAGGGGACTGCTGGCGGGAGGTTGCTCTGGTGTCTTCCCTTGGCTGATGGTGAACTGACCTGGCCAAGAGCCAGTGGAACAAACCTTTCTGCTCCCACTGCTGCAAGGAAAGAATTAATAGTTTTGGCATGTTTGTACAATTTTTGAATGCTGAACTCAATTCCACAAATGTTTTCACTCTGAAGTTTCACTCTGTTTCTATCCGTTGCTTCTTCAAAAGATTAACATGATTAGGGATGGTAAAGAACATTATTGCTGTTGCCAGGATTACCTTTATTGTGAACATTGTGTTAAGATCTGAGACTCTGACATTTAATTCCCAGTCCAAAAAACTGATACCCTCTGCAGTCATATCATCAGTAATCCAAGTGAGTTGTTATCTGGAGATTATTGCTATTTATGATTATAAACACCGTTACAGCCCCTAAATATGGGAACTCGTTACATGTTGCATTTTGTTGCAAGCTCCTAGGCCATTTTCACTTCCATTAATAAGATTATTCATTCTAAGATGCAGAAAATGACATTGCAACTCTCTTTACCTTTAACTCACACAGATTCAACAAATTAGAAAATGAAGCCCTTTGTTAATCCATAAATTGTCAGAGCACAGGCAACTGCAGAGTAACCCTGAGGCTCTGCAGATATTGGTTGTACCTTCCTCAGTTATCATTTCTCTACATCATCTCTTATTTACGCAGATGTTTGCCTTCTAGCCCCATTCTCCAAAGCACTCCAGCAGTCCCTCTCAGCCTCACATTACCTGCATATTTAAGAAGTATCTACTCTGTAATCCAAGATATTTCTAAACCTAGTGAGTTCCAGAAGGGAATGCATGGAACTCTCTTTGATTTTTTTCTTCTGATAGAATATCACTTGCATCACTGAGAAGTGTTTTCTGGCTTTTCACGTGTGCTACTGGAAGTTTTTATGATTCTCTAGTCTGATAGAAAGAAGCAATGGCAAAGTTTACTAACGTCAACATTTACTGCTGTTCACAAAATCTGCTACACTGGGGCAGGAGGAAGAATAATTTGGTTTGACACAATTTAGCAAATCCATTCTGGATACTGTTTATCTTCAAGTAGATTTCAGCGTGCACAAAGAATGTGTATTTGCTTTCATAGTGCCCAGGAACTGAAGTTAAACTGGAAGGTCTAATTATTGGCTTCTCCTTATTTTCCTCTTTTACTGTATACATTGCCTTGATTTTACATAAGTAACAGGATCTAGTTTGCTACCAGCTATATACTTTTGAATATAAACATCCATACTCATACATACACACATGCACACTAAAAGTGTTAGCGAGCAAGGAAACAAGTCTGTAAATGTCTGAAAACTGACAGATGTGGCTATGGATGGCCCCAGGCAGAATTTTAAAAAGTACTGGTACTGCCCAGAGCTGTCTTGTAGCTCACAGTGTGCCCAAAGGACAGTCCAGACATCACCTGAATGTGCTTGATGAGTCTTAGGTGGTGGAATGCTTACATGGCTATTGCGAGCTATTTCAAATCCTCCTGGTGTCATGCAGAGCTACACTCTGTGCTCAGCAAACTAGTGAACTCACCTCAGTGCACGTGCTCGGTGCATCAGTGCTTTCAGGAGTCTTGCTGCACTTGTAATCCAAGTAGATTCCAAGTAGAATGCCAAGGGCATTCTTGAAGTCTTGCATTTACTGCCATATTTAAAACCAATCTGAGCATATCTAGAGAGATGACATTTGTCTTGGAGTCAAAGTATCTTTGGTGCAAATTTCTTTATTTACAAGACCTGCTCTTCTGATCACAGGAGAAGTCAACTGTAGAGAGATGATGTCCAGCCTTACAGCCCTCCTGCGTTCCCAGATGCATCACTAGCTGAAAAAGCCTTTCCCTTACCCTTTTCTTGAGTCCATACTCTCAATTGAGCAGAAGCTCCTCAGTTTCTGTATACTGTATTTTTTTCATCTTGTTTGTCCTACAGTCACTCTCCTTTCTTTCCCACAATCTCCCTCCCAAAGAAAGGCCAGCCAGAGACGATGTTGTTCAGGAGCTTCCAATCCCGATCAGGTGTACTGTCACCTCAGTTCTTACAAGTGTGTTTCCCATCTTCTACAGCTACCTGCAAAGCAATGGTTAAGTATGGTGTCAGTGATATCTACCTGACCTGGTTTTGCTCTTCAGTTTTGGTTGTAAAATTTACAAGAGTTGCATAGAAACTTGAACATTCTATGGTGACCAAACTAAGAACGCTCTTTGAGTAAGGCTGAAAGACCTGTTCTGACTGTGCTGTTTTTCTCTTGTGCTGGGGTCAGTCACCTGGAACTCAGCTGAAATTAATGGATCAAAGCTGTTATAAAACTATATAGGAATGGCTCTTGCAGCCATTGCAAAGGCTTTGGTAGGCTGGAAGAAAAGATTTGGGAATGGTGCAGGTAGTAATACTCACATTGTACATGTGACTCATTTAAAATCCAGATTTTAAATAAAGCTCCTCTTTATAATAGCTCCTTTGATACACCATTAAATGTGACCTGACCTATTTCCTCTCTGACTTTCTTGCTATGTGCAGTTAACCATGTCAGGTATCCTGACCTCCACTTGAAATTATGGGTTGCACGTCACAAAATCTGCCTTCCTTTTACAAGGACTTGTTTATTGCCAGGTGGAAAATCTTCCATGAGATGCTGCAAGGGAAACAAATTACTGGAGTCCACATGACAGCTTTTAGCCCCAGACATGTTTGGCACTTCTCTTCCTCAGCACTTGTAAATCAATAGATTATATGACACGAGTAAGTTTAGAAGAAAGATGAAGCAGAGGACTCCATCCATGGTGAGTACTTCAAAGATCCTGTAGCATCACACGACTTTTATTTATGTGGGACTGGTCATCCCAGTTTTAACCTTTGAACTTTTAGACATGCAGGCTTGCCTTGATCACCTGGTTACTTCAACAAGCAAAGCCCAACCGTTTACTTCGGAGATTGGATATAAGATCACAGGTCTCTCACATGTCTGTTCTGCAATTAATCCCATTAGCTGAAAAACAACCACAAAAATAAAAGCTCGTTGCACTTTAGCCTTCTGGGAAAACGCTAAGGATAGTAACATTACACTCAGAAGTTGGAGGACTCGTTTCCATAGGGAATTTGTAGGTCTCTGCCAATGGCAGCAAATCAGACTGAGGATGTCAGAGCAATGACATCAGGCACACCGTCCCTGGAGTCAAGAGACAAATTGGTGATAAAGTCAGAAGGAGGCAGGCTTGGCAAACTGCATCACCCCCATGCCAGCTTGCACCAGTGCACACAGCAAGGTTTTGGCCTTGCGCTTTATAGCATGATGGGCAGGGGCAGAGCTAATGAAAAGGATGGTGAAAAGGGGATCTAGGGAAAGATCGTCTGCAGGATGGAATTTATGGCACTATTTGTTTTGTGGTTTAATTGCTGCTTTAAGTCCTTCCAATTTTGTACACTACCAAGGGAATATTTGCTCCCTGTGGTTTTTCTTTTGATTTTGGTTTTGTGAATTGTTGGTTTGGTTTGTTGATTTTTTTTTTTTTTTTCCAAATGGAATAACTGCAACGTTTCTGGGCAGTAAGTTTAGAATTTTGACCCTTATGAAAATGAATCACTTCCAGATTAAGGGAGATCTATCAGCCCTCAGCTGGGATTAAGATCAGATGTAGCCCAGTGTTGTACTGTGGACAAATCAGTCTTAGGACCCAGTGGTGGCAAACCATGTTTATAAACTTGTCATTCTCTTGGATGCTCTGTTTGCTCTGAGCTCTTGGCCTTGTCCAAATGCTGGGCTGAGATTATAGACTCTCATGTGGTCTGTACCCTATCTAAACCAGAAGTCAGGTATGAATTTGTATCAGCAAAGAAGGAGGTCAGATGAGTTGATTGGTGAGATCAGTCAGTTGATTTGTCAGAGAAGAGTTGGAAGAAACTAATGGTTGGGCATCAACTTTCCGTCAATGCATCAATCTATGAAAATTCTTAAAATCTTTCTTTCAGTATATATTAGTGGGATCCCACAGCAGGATTGTCATGGTTTGAGCTCAGAGGGAAACTGAGCACCATGCAGCTGCTCACTCCCCTCTTCCCCCCAGCGTTGAGGAGAAAATAAAGCAAAAGGCTCGGGAATCGAGATAAGGACAGAGAGGGATGATTCACCCATTATGGTTATGGGCAAAAGACAGACTTATTAGGGGAAGAAAGAAAGAACATAAATTTAATACAGACACTAACAACAACAACACTTAACAGAGTAGGACCGTGAGAAGCATTACCACATCTTGAAGACCCCTCCCTTCTTCCCAGGCTTAACTTTGCTCCTGATATCTCTACCTACTCCCCCCCCTGGTGCCATAGGGGGCAGGGAATGGGGGGTGCGGTCAGTCCTGCCACTTCTTCAACCTTGGGGGGACATGGAACTTTTGACATTCTCCCCTGTTCCAGCATGATTCCCGTCTCATGGGAGACAGTCCTTCACAAACTTTCTCCAATACGAGTTCCTCCCTTGGGCCACAGTGTTTCCTTAGATGCTCCAGCATGGGTCACCCCCACATGTTGCAGTCCTCCCAGTGCTGAACTGCAACAGTGGGGGTTCTTCTTCCCACAGGGTCCCAGCCTTCTTCAGGCGCAGTCTCCTGCTCCAGCATGGGGTCCTCCACGGGCTGCAGGTGGGCATCTGCTCCACCATAGACCTCCATGGGTGGCAGGGAGGGCAGCCCTGCTATCTCATCATGGGATACAGGGGGGCTCTGCACTGGCACACCTTCCCCCCTTCTCCTCCTTTCTTCCACTGACCTCGGTGTTCACACAGTTGTTCTCCTCACAACCTCTCCTCATAATGCCAACTCCTCCTCCCAGGTTCTCTTTAAATATGTTGTCGCAGAGGTGCAGCTAATTGGCCCAGTCTTGGTGCAAAGGCGGGTCCGACTCGGAGCTGGGACAGCTTTGAGAAGCTTCTCACAGGGGCCACTGCTGTAGCCCCCTCCCCTGCTACCCAAAACCCCTGCCACTCAAACCCAAGGAGATGCAGCAGAAATGTATCTCAGTAGATGCTTTGACATCACTGCAGTTAAATACCTTTTAAGTGTTAGAACATTTTCCTAGGACCATAGAAATGAGAGTTGCCAGTGCAACGTTGTATGACATTCACTGTGGTAGCTGTCAGGAACTTTTAAGACTACATTGTGGCAGCAGTCCTTGTGTTTGCAGTGACACAGCCCCAAATAGGGGAAAGAAGAGGCTGGGCCAGTACAAACACATCAGGTAATCTGTTTAGTCCCTTCAGCCCTCTCACTCCCTGTAAGCTTATACCTCTATTAAAGAATATAATTAACATCAGATATTTGTCCTATCCCCCTCTGCCTAGGGAAAATGTGCAACCAACTGACTATCTTCTTTTGAAATTGATTGCTTGTTTTCTCTTTGCACAGACAGTGCAGGTTAGTGTGTATTTATTTTAATGTTCATATGACAAAGTATTTATGTGCAAAGTCCCAGTTGCAGGGCTTGCCTGTATAATACTGAATACTGTCTCATAATGTTAAATACTGAACTACATTTACAGTTTCATACTGTGTTTACTCAACTCCCAAGAACATTTCTCCTTCCTTTTGGCAGGGCAGGCAAATTTTCTGCAGACTGGCACAGTTTGTGGGCACCCCAAATGGCCTGGACTGAGCAGATTTTGCTGACTTGTGATCAGGCAGGGCTCTCTGGTAACTACAGGTGAATCCATCAAGAAGAAGCTGGAGGATGTTACATGCCATGCTGGGGCCTTCTCTTTCCTGGACTGACTTCTCTTTGTCCTTCTCTCTGTCCTCTTTCTGATTTGGTTCGGTGGAGGATTGTAGACAAGAGTTTGTTTTCTGCAACTCTACCGTTCTTTGACTCTTGCAGACCCACCTCCACATTTTGGGGTAGCAGAGTGGTCAGAAATGCCACATTGTCATCACTCAGATATGTCTCAATGTTGTTTGTTACCAAAGTGGTGAAACTAGATAGCTGGTAGTCGATTAATTAACATCCAAGTGTCTCTTCTGCCAGCCTGCTCTACTGGATACAGGCATAACTGTGTGAAACCGAGTGGTGATTTGCAGACCTTGCTGAGAGGTCTCATCACCAGCCCGCTGGTCAAACACCCAGAGACTCTAGGGAACCTGAAGACAGAGACTTCACAGTTTCATGAAGATGTTACTCCTTTAAGTTCCTGTGCTTATGGTTCTTGTTCCATCCACCTTTCACAAGTTTCCTAGTTTATTTTTTGAGGCTGATAATATCTCCTTCCTTCCTTCCTTCCTTCCTTCCTAGCCTTAAATTCTCCAGTGGCAGTTGCTTTTTTTTTTTTTGTTATCATCAACTTGAGGAAGGTGTAGTTGTGTGTTACTTGTGCTAACAGTTTCTCATACTAAATGCAGGCAGCTTGGCCTACACTGTACCTGCACATACCATGGGATATTGGTTTAGCAGCGGGAGCACTGAAGCCACCAAAGTAGTCACTGTGCTGGTAAAGCTAATACGTGCTGCAAGTTAGGTGTTCATCCATATGGATGGCCTGTTGCTGGCTCTGCACGCCATGGTCCTCCTGGAGGCTACTGCATTCCTGTCTTATCCAGAACTGCAGGAGCATCACAAGCATAGGCTTCCTCCTTCTGCATCTTAGAGATGGTGAGAAACTGCTGAGAAAAGCAAAGGAAGAAAATGACAGAAATGTTGGTGAAAAAGGTCTTCTATTTCCCAGTTTACTTTTCCCAGTCCCAAAGCAGTTGTGAAAATAAGACCACATCTTTGGAAGATACTTATATGTTTATTACACCATTTATATGACAGCAGGTCTTTTAACTAACCTGCAGGCAATTGATAAAAGGGTTTTCCAAGCCACAAGGACTGGTTAGAGCATCTTGAACCTCAAGGGACCACAGGGATCATCGTTAATGCTTTCATTTCTGTGCAGTGTGGGTACAGATGGAGACTTGCAATACGTACACATCAGTGGGCTACGTTCACAGTCTTGGAGCTTCCCATTCTTCATCTGCAGTGCTAGTGTCATGCTTATTGCAGACAATAAAATATATCAGAAAAAAACCCCACTCTTCTCTCGTTTATACCAGAAACTTCATGGAGTGCATTTTCAAATATCAGCACATGGGAATACCTGCAAAAATACACAGATATGCTTAAGCACCTGTTAAACACCACTTTTTTTTTTTTTTTTTTTTTTTTTTTTACTTATAACAGTTGCTTTGGCCTGCAGGATGAAATAAACTTCTCTCTGGAAGGTCTAGCATAAACTCAGCATTTAAGCCTCATTAAAGCCCTATTTTGAGAGCTTAAATGGTATTAAATGTTGCAGGAACCTCATGCCATGTCTCTGCAAAGGGAGTGGGTTGAGTTCATTCACTGTGAAGTAATGCTTGTGTTAATAGTTACAGGTAGGGTGACTGAGAATCTGTGCCTGGAAAACCTGTGATCTTGCTGATTTCGGTGCCCTCTCTGGCATCCTGTGAAAAATCTCACATGACAGCTTTGAGGGCAGCTGGATCCCTTGCCAGTCAGCTGCTCCCTTCAGAAAATTCTTCTCCAGATATTCCCCAGATGGCAGAAATCACCATCAAAACACCCATCAGAAGGGAAAGAGCAGTGGTGCTGTGAAAACAGCCTGAGGTATGTCTGTAAGTGCCCTCATTTCAGATAAGCCCGTCAAAAACACTTCTAGGTTGATAGCAGCAAACCAGTAAAACATTGTGGCATGAAGCTCAGATTACGCTGTTTTGTTCATTTGTGGGGTAGGGTAGACTGAACCCCACAGTGCTGTGGGAAGCTACCCACCAGTGCTTAGGGTAGTGAGCTTGAAGGTGCATCCACGGGGCAGAAGCACGTACTGAGTGTGTCCCTGACATCCTGGTCCTTTGGGATCAATTGGTTAGCAATATATAAATAAATAAGTCTTTGTGCGAGGGACACCATGTTTATGGAAGGCATCTGGTGTGCAGCTTAGGCAAAATGTGCATGGCTAATGCCATGGAGGTGAGGCAGCACCTTCCCACCTGTGCTGTGGGGCTTACGGATAACCTTGCAAAATGCCTGCATCTGGGCAGGGCTGTGTGTGTTGGTGGCAGCATCCCCCCTGCTTTCAGCATTCAGACACTGAAAGATCAATGTCCCCCAGGGAACATGATATTTTAGATATTCTCCTCAGGCCATGCTTGATATACACAGCATTAGTAGGCAGCCCATGAGGCAGCTCTGTGAGCAAGAGGTAGGCAAGTCAGAGAGTTCGCTCTGCTGATGTGAGACTGTCTGAGGCTCTTTTTGAGACAGGAGTGGCCTGAGTGTAGCACAACGCTCTTCTCAGGGCCCTCTTCCCTAACCGCTTGCAATGTCTAGCTCTGGAGGAGCCTCCCACCCTACTGTCACCATGTCCCACACAGTAATTTCAGGCTGCCTGGTCTAAACAGAATAGTAGGCTTCAAAATGATGCCAGGATATGATCAATAAATTGCAGGGTGCCTGCAGGCAGGGCAAGGAAAGCAGTGCTGGGAATGGTTGTGGAGGAGATTGCCAAAAGCATGAGGTGACCTCCATCATGGCTATGCCCAGGTGACCCTGCTGGCAGCAGAGAGGTACCTGCAAAAGCCTGAGTGGGTCGTACCCCACAGTTTCTGTTGCCTGGATGGACCTTCCTTTTCTGGGCAAGTGAGCACCACTGTCTTGTCCTCACCAGCCCAGAATGCCATTACTGGTCACTCAGGAGGTGACAAACCTCTTGGCGGCAGGAGGCAGCCCTGGTGTGCCTAGAGGTCTCCAGGACGGGCTGTGGGGGAAGAGGTGATGGCTGGTTTTAAGTCACTGGAGAGGAAGGATGGACTGCCTGCACCCTCCTGGGGACTGGGCAGCGAATTCACAGAGGGGCCGTGAGCAGGGCTAGACTCCTGATGCTGAAGTAAATCTTCAAAGGTTCATCCTTTCATTTTCTTCTGACTGCCAGAAGTCACAAGCATGTGGTTCAGCACCTGCTATGAGACAAGGTGTCCACATCCCATTGGAAGGTGGACGTGTGAGGTTATACTCCCTTTAACTTTGCTCCTTCCCCCATTAATGTCTGCCCAGCCCTCCTCTCGCTCTCTCCTGTATTCTTTCAGTGAGTTGTTTTACAATGCTCCAGTAGAAAGTCTTGCTGCATTCAGGAAGCTGAATGGGCCAAAAGCTAGAGAAAATTATTCCGTTTTGCACCTATGGGGTTAGTTTCCTGGCCACCCCATTCTCTGCATCAGCTCCTTGTGAGGTGACAGGAGCAGGAGGGAGCGATGGGAGCAGCATGGCCCTGCAGGTGGCACTTTGCCATCTCCTTGCTGTAGCTGCAAAAGGACAGCACAGCCTCCAGCACCCTTGGGGAGCATGTCTCAAGACAGCTTCTCGCAGTTCCTGCTGCGATGATGGAAGGAACCGCAGCTTGCTGAGGCAGGGACACCCCAAATATATGTGAGAGAGTGAAGGGAGCAGCTGTGGCTGCAGGTGCACATGGCAGATTTTCTTTCATTGCTGCTTATTATGAAAAGTTGGGAAGTGGACTGTCCCCAGGGTATTTTTGACCATGAAGGCCTTCTTGCTCACTGGTAACCTAATCCCCACAGAGGCAGGGGGATCCTAAATACTGATGTGCAGAGGGTAACATCTGGTGCCATTCTTTGCCTCAAGGCTTTTTAACTCACATTACAGCTTGCCATGGACTTTGAAAACTGCAAGCATAAAAAACCATGCCAATGGACATGTAAAATAAACAGAGTAAAAATGGAGGAAGGTAAATTGTGTTTCTGAAACTTAAGGAGGTCTCAAATGTTGATCAAGATAGCTTTAGTCTTTGATAGTGCTAGACAGTTTAATTTCCCCACTCTCATACATTAGCAAAATATTTCTGTATATAATGTCCCTTGTACTTTGAAAGAATAGCTACACATTAAAAGAAGCCCTCATTTTCAATTTAATGGAGACTCATCTCACAGTGGTTTTATTTATTTCCTAGTTGACAAAAATATCCTCTCTCCCAGGAACAAAAATCTCCCAGATTATAGAAAAGCAGCGTCAGCTTTGCCCTTGGTTGCAGAGCTCATTTTTTCCTGTAATTGGATGTTAACACCTCTGACACTATGACAGATATCAGAGGCAACGCTCTGGCACCATCCCCGTGGGTCGGTAGTTGAGGCAACAGCAGGGCTGTAACATGTGCTTCTGACTTCAGGTTTCAGTTTCCTGGGGAAGGACCATGCCAGGGTATTTCCTCTTTCCTCAGAGGTGTGGGGAGCAGAATCAGGACGGCGCTGGCCTGATGGTGCCTGGCCGTGTCAGGTGTCCAGCTTCAGTGTATTGCCCAGTGCTGCAGGGATCCAGCTGCAGAGGTGGAGATCCAGATGAGTTTGGGGGTGCTTGAAGTGAGATGTGTTCACCTGCGTTCAAAAAGCTCATTGCAGGTTTTTAAATAGGTGTATGTCAAAGGCTTTATGAGTTCTTTTTTTAAGGAAATGTGTGTATGCATGTATGTATATACAGTCCATGGACATACATGTATTTCAACCTAAACTTGATTTCTCTTAGGTGTATGTATAGTCAGGAGCATTGAATGGGATAGTGGGGCTATTCCAGGAGGGTTATACATCTTAAGTGCACTGAGATAAGGAAACAGATTATTTCCAACACTTTCAGGATCCATCTATACAGTAAAGTCACAGGATTTTAGGACAAGTTGCTGAGGGAGGCTGGGAAGCTCCAGGATGCAAGAATAATTACTTGTGAGGAGTTGCACCCTCTGATAGAAATAAACACTCCCAGGATCTTTTAAAATAGGAAGTAACCTTAAATATGAACACCACTGAATGCATCTGCAGCTTATTTAGCAGCTGCTTTCTACGCCCTATTGAACTGAATAAGGGATTACTTACAACTACGTCACATCCACATCAGATCCAAAGGAGCTTGCTCTTGGGGACCAAGGTCAAGCATAAGCTTTTAAGCAGATCCATAACCTGAGCATGCCATGCGTTACTTGATGCTTAGAGCTACACGTGCCCGCGTGATAGGCCACATCTGTGCCACTGTGAACTTTGTTGAAATAGAATTTGGAGTGCTGGCTTAGAGAAATAAAATCATTGAATTAGGAGGCTTAGTTTGTATAGTGAACTTTATTCTAACAGGACTGTGTTTTCATTCCAGCACAAACGTGTCCCATTGTGCTGGACGGTTTTGAATCAGAGACATTTCAGCGCATGTATATTAAAGTCTGTAATTCAAAGGATTCATCGCCTCCCTACTCTCCTTCTCTGTGTCTGAAGGAGGAGGTCAAATCCCTGTCCAGATGGGACACCTGCAACTGCATAGGATGAAAGGACATGTGGCCATGGAAAGCTCACTAGGCAAACTAGTGCATTATAGGCAAACAGACATGGTCCCCACTCTGGAAAACTCAACACTACTTGAGTCAAAAAGAGAAAGGAACTGACAGTAGAAAGGTGAAAATAAATAATGCAATTGCTTAGGTACCAATTCAGCAGGCTTGGAAGGGCCAGAGTTTCTGGTCTGCTGAGGCCATGTTACATTACAGATGCAATAAGTACTGCACGTGGGAACTTCTTAGGTGCGTTTAAATTCTATTTTGACTAGTTCTTGGTCACAGATTTCCATCAGGGAACCACAGTTCCTTTTCCATAGGGAGTGAATAAGCCTGGTGCCTGGAGTCTCAAGCCACCTGACAGAGGTGCCTGAGTGAGGTGGTGTGAGTGTTCCTCTCCATGGTCCAGCAGCCCAGCAGAAAAGGCAGCCTGAGTTACTCACTGTCCTCTTGAAGTAGAAATGCCATAATAGCCATGACAACTAATTAGGCACCTGGTCAGAGGTCTAAATGCAGGTCTTTAAAGCAGGGAGAGGACAAGATTAGGAAAGCTCCTATTTCTGTGAAAGGAGTCTTTGCTCATGTAAAACTGTGCCAGTGGACTTTTCTAGCCACGAAGTGAGGAGAGTGTCATGGAAACACAGCAGGGTAGAAGGGAGGATGGGGAAAGAAGTGGGCAAGAGAAGTGACTTCTCAACATCTCTGTTGCTATCCACATACGCTGCAAATGTGCTGGATCCAGGTACTCCTGAATCTGGCTGGAGAAGTGGCTGCAGCGCTCCTGCAGAAGGCAAGCCCTCAAAACACAGGCTTCATTCCCAGTGTCCAAGTACCCCACTGAGTTGATTTAAACAAGTCAGCTGCAGGACTCTTGGCAGAGTGGGAGCCTCCGTGCCAGCACAGGACAGTGAATGGAAGCAAGAATGTGGCTCTGCTTCCTCCTCCTTCACTTCTGTTTCTCTTCCCACTGTTTCCCAGCACACAGTGCCACTGTCTCCTTGCCCTCACTCAGGTGTTTGTTGACCACCATGGCACATGCAAACCTTCTCCATAAGGAGAAGACCCCCCATCCTGTGGGGTGAGGGTTACAAAGCTCAGTGGTGTCACAGCCAGGGAGTGCCAGGGCCACCTAAAGGCTGGGAGCCGGCTGGGGCTGTAGGCACAGCAGTGGGGAGAAAAACCTCCTGCTTGCAATGGCAGGGAGCTGCTGGCCGGATGCACCAAGGGTATTCGTTTCTTGAGGTGGAGGTGGGTGCTACGCTGCCAAGCTCCCCACGCCCTGGCTTGCTGGTGGCCCCTCTCTTGGAGAACCCCTCGACCTGCTTGGAACCAGATCAGTTGCCCATGGAGGCTGTCCCCTCCCACCCCACAGAGGGTTGAGTAGGTCAGACCTAGGATCGAGTGATCAGTGTTGTGGTGCTTGACTCGGGAGGGTCTCATGACTCATTTGAAACTAAACCTGAGCTAATTAGGCCTTGAAGACAGCAGGTCAGAAATATCCTGTTTGGCTCAAGGTGGCCATGGCAGGAGATCAGGACCAGGAAAGCTCACCTCTCCCCCTTCTGCACTTGGGCAGCTCCTCACCTGGCACTCACTGCGAGGTTTGTGTTAGTTGGCTCAAACCCCGGCCAGGCATCCCCCTGCCCAACCCTGCCTCGTCTGCCGAGGGGTGACAGAGGAAGGATTTCCTGAATGCTTTTTCCTGCTTTATTTTCGTTTTGCCAAGAAGCCTGTTGCTTTGTGTTTGGCTCTCGTCATGTCATTGTTCCTCTGGATTAATCACCCGAGCAGGTTCTCCCTGCAGGTGCTGGGCACCATTTGGGTTAACCCTACGTGCTCAGCCAAGTCAGCTCTGGCAGCAAGGGCAGAGCCTGCAGGGTCAGAGCCGTGTCCTTCGTATCACCAATGAGGACACAAAGCGAGACAGCCCCTGGCCCTTGCTTCTTTTCTGTCCCACCTTTCAGCAATGCTGCAAAGCCCAAATTATATCCTTTCTGAAGACGGGGGACACCAGTCATTTAAATCTTTCCAATAAATTGGTAAAAATTAGTAATCACAATGGAAAAACTGAATAACACATTTCTATTCAGAGATCAAAGCAATGGAACAAGCACAGAGGCTCTCTTATTAAACAGTCATCAGCCCAATGTTATAATTAGCATTATATATATTATATAAAACATTATACTTATAGAACATTATTTTTTCTTCTCTGGATGAGGCAGGCTGTTGCTATCATACTATCTTTATGATTTCTAACTTGGCTTCTGCAATGAAATAAAAAACCAGTCCTCACTTTGCAAACATGTGGTCATGCTTCTTAAATGAAATGGTGTGATGCTCAGAGTAGCGAGGCTGTAATTCAAGTTGCTGATCACAAACTGCCAAAGTCATTTTTCTTTCAGGATATTGCCTTGCACTGAACCTGAAGATTGACTTACAATTTGTTGGACCATGCAGGATATCTGTTACTGTTAGGAAGAGCGATTAGCAAACACTGGCAAGGCGTTCTCCTAAATAATAGGTTACTATTACTCACTGGTGAATTTAAATGAAAAGGTAAATATTACACACAACAAGCTTATCTGTATGCATGTTTTTCCTCTGTTGTTTATTATATATTTCTTAGTAGCAGATAAGAATTTTGAAGTTCTGTGAGCTGTAATTTAGAACCAACAAATCAAAGATCCTTATTAAAGGAGCTTCTGAGCATAGAAGCAGGTCTTCTCCTATTCAGAGCAGCATAGCCAGATGTTAAATTAGAAGGGCAGAAGTTTAAAACACTGAGTTAAATAGTATGTTTGCAGAAATTGTCCCCTTCAACTGAGATTGTATTTGTCTCGTCAATCATTTAAAAAAATTGAAAGTGCTATTTTTTTAAAGGGATTTTATGCTGCTTTGGCTACTTCCAGTTGACTCTCGTGGCTTCGGCTGTTGCTGTCCTGGTCCTGGATAGCAGCTGACTGAAAAGAGCTGTGCTATGATGCTCAAAATAGTCATGCCAGCATTGCTCTTTGAAGATGTATTTTATCACCATGAACTAAGGCAATGACTAACTGGTCCCAAATTCTCCCATCAGTTGAGAAGCAGAGAAATGTTTGAGAATTGTTTTTCTAGTCAGACAATACACAAACTGGTGACATGGCTTTCTACAGAAGAGTGGCAGATGCCACAGAGAATGCTCTTAGACAAGTCGTCTTGCTTTTACAGGTGTACTACAGCACATGAGACCTGTTAGATGGTAGCCTTTAGAAAAGAGCCCTTAGCAGTTTGGCATTGAAGGGGAGGGCTTGAAATGATGGCATAGCTTGAATGTGCATGGGGGGAGTTGATAAGAGGTGGTGGAGACAACCTTACACTCATTAGCAACATCTCAAACCATGAAGAGAGAATGTCCTTTCTCATGTTTCCTGCACAGATGCTAGAGATAATTCTGAGTCTATAAAACTTTGCTGGATATAGCTCTGTTTGCAGGATCTCATTCCAGGTTTGAGGAGTGAGTACCTTCTTGTCCAATCTTCAGACTGATGCAGTTTGGAAAAAAAAACCATGCCAAAGCAAAATTTCCTTCCATGTGGTCCTCTGTCAGCATAGATGTCTGCACCAGTGGGTGACATACACAATATTCAGTTTAGAAATAGTTTTGAAATTTAGTGCGGGTGGGAGTAATGTATCTGTCTACCTATGCTATTTATTCTCTTTAAATGAGCACTTGCCCTGTAATCTCGCTAAGAAGCACAGTTTAACTCAGCGGACACTCAACACTTACTGCTCCCTGTGAAACTTGTTGGCTCATAAGGGGCTGGAGCAACTTTTTGCTGTATAAATCTGAGTCTAGCGAGGCACCAAGTGATACGGTAAAGTGGGAAGTAATCCCAGCTCATGCTCAAACACATTTGCAGTTGTCATTCAGCAAAGTGCTTACATATTTTTTTCAATTTAACCTTATTGGATTTAATGGCATTTGGAATGTTCTTAATGACTGTGCTAGAGCTGAGCAATCTTATGACTTAGAGCTTCAACCAAAGCTGCACAAAGACAAACCATGCAAACCTGCTCTCACCCTTGCACCCAGGCCCTGCATCTGCAATCCACGGCTCATCACAGACCTCAGTAAATGAGGACTGCACCTCTCTGGTGGTCTTGAAAAGCAGGTTAGACAAACGTCTGCCAGGAATGGTTTAGGTATAGTTGCTCCTGCCTTGGCCTGGAAGAATGGCCTTCTACAAGCAATCGCAACTCAATTTTCTGAGACTTCTCGGAAATTATGCTACATGGTGGTTAGACTATTACATGGATGACAAGTACAGCTACTAGTTAGTAGTCAAAACCAATCATATTAATTATGCAGATTTTTCTGTAGCATTTAAACCTTTCTAAATTTACCTAGATATCTTTCCCAAGAAGAGAAGACTGGAGGAAAGAGAATGTTTTCCTATTGGGAAGAGAAGAATCCTTTTCAACTTATTCAGAGGACATACTTTCCATTCCATTTTTACCCGTTATTTCTCCCAAGGGTTGACACAGACAGAACAAAAGTCTAAATCACAAATAGCAATTGTAAGCCCCGCTTGGGCAGCTAAAAGTCAAAAATGTATATCTTGTGCATACCACCCTAAGCCGCCACTTGGCTCTGGTGAAATTTACCCTGCAGTTCTGTTTCCATGGTAAAATCTCCATCTCATCAGCTGCTGGCCATAGTTATAGTCAGTCAAATCCAAATGCTTTTGTCCAAGCACCAGACCTGGTGGATTTCCCACAGAGACGCTTTCCCATCTATTTCACCTTGCAAGGAGAAGACCTAAGATTAAGCCTACCCCTTGCCTCACGTCCTACTTTGCTGCTGAACGCCTAGTTGAACTCATCTATGGCACCCTTCTCTAGGTAATAGTGGATGCTCAAGCCTCTTCACACCAGGGGTACAGTTACAACACGAGGGACTGTGAAAAACTGACTTAACCATCAGTCTGTAAGCTGGAATGACATTTTGGGAGGTAAGAGAAGGGTGGCACAGAGAGAGTTGCACCCATAAATCATCTAACTGCAGATAAAAAGGGGCTTTCAGCATGCCAAATCTTGTGATTTTGTCAGTGAGATAGCTTTAGTTTGGAGTCAAGCTTATATCACCTCTTAAAATTTATTATCTTGGCTCCTACTATAATCAGCAGAAATTTTGTTGATGCAGTCAAGAGGGCCTGGAGGATGATTCAGATGCCCTGCCAGCATGGGTGGGCTTCAGTTCACTTAATGTTGGTTCCTCCTGCCATTTGATACTCTGGGGCAGATGAGACATCTGCAGGGGCCTGGCAGACATGATGCAAGACAGAGGAAGCCCATGTTCTCTTTGGTGCAGCAACGGGATGCCAACCGAGATATTCCACAATACCTAAAATAGCATTAGACACCTGCTTTTAGGCAACTCAATCCTGCTTTTAGAGAGATTAATTATTTCTAGATTCATCAATTATGCACGCTATATCTCCATGAACTGGAGTGAACCGAACTCTCACGTTGATGCCTGGATCTAGGTGTTCTCACCTGGAATTGAATTTCCTTCCCCAGCAGGATTAAGTGGCTGCTGCAGGAGGGTGAGGGTCTCCCAGCAGTGCCGTGTCTTCTGTCAGCCCCATGTGATTACTCTGGATGTGCTGAGCTGTACTTAGGCCACTGTGCCCTGCCCGTAGTGTCTTGAAGATGGCTGGTAGGACGGTGTCAGTATGGTCAGTGCCAGGGGCACTCTGATGTCTCTGGGAAGGGGAGAGCCAGAGTCTGCACTGATGTTGTTTGCAAGACTTGTCACATCTGATGGCTGCGGTGGCTTCACCGCTGGTTCGCAGGGGCAGCACTGATTTGCTCTGTGCTGTTTTTGCACTACATACTGCTTTGCAGCTTGAAAAGTGTATCGGTAGCTGACGCTGAAATTTCCATTTTTTATCTTACAGTTCTCTGACCTGGTGATCCTGTCAAAGGAATACGAGCTGCGTCTGCTGATACTAACAGCACCCGTCACAGATCCCCCAGCCCTTTCTTACTAGTTAGAGCTGGGTTGCTAGGTTTTTGTATTTTTACTACCAACCCAGTCTCTCCAAGAGAGATTTGTCAATTTTATTTCAATATTCAGTGGTTTGAAATTCTTTTTTTGGTATCAGCATAGACTTTGCAGCGTGGCACCCTGTGCACCAAGAGTCTGTATAATTCAGATAAAATTTATCATTGGAGTACACAGGCTTTGTCTGTCAGTCTTTTTGGGTGAAAGCAAACTCTACCACGCTTCTGTGCATAGTAGTAAAGGGGTAGGGACAGCAGACAGCAAGAGAAATCTTGACCTGCACTAGAGTCCTGACAGGCAGGGCTAAACTGAAGAAATTAATGGACTTCTTCCCCAGGCAAACTTAATTGTTTACTGTGTCTTCTCTCACTTTGCAAAGAGATTCACTTGACAAATATACAGAATTGTCTTTTCATGTAAGTACTCTGAAATACTCTATGTGAGCTTGTATTTCCATTAGGAGACAGCCATTCACATAGTTCCGATCTCTTAATTTATCTCAGTGAGCAGGTGTAAGGATAACAAACTCCCTTCAATAAACCCCTAATGCCATGTTGCCATTTCATGTCAGGCGAGGAGCAGCAGGGATAAAAGGAAACCTTGGTGCCAAGATGATGAAAGCTTTCCATTGTCAGCTCCAGACACAACCATGTGAACAGTACAGGAGAGCAAAGACTACACAAACTCAGATGGGTTTGGGTAAACTTGTTATTTGAGATCCCTGAACCTCATCCCAGCTGTTTCAAAAATGGAAGCTTTAAATTAACAGTTATATATATATATATTAACAGGCAATAAACATCTAGAGCATTTTTGTATTTGCAGATAAATGCAAACTTATCTTCTCTCACTAAAATAATCCTTTAATTTAAGGGGATAAATTCCGCTCCCCGTTAGCCAGTTTTCAAACTCAACTCACCAGGTATAATACAAGGGATTCCCTGGCATCAAAATTCAGAAGCATAATTTAAAAGAGCAGTTATAGTGCAAACCAGGAAGCTAAAAGCACAGAAACACTCTGGATATGTGCAGGCTTTCCAGGACAGCAAATTTTCTTCCCCTGGTACTTGATTCCTTTGAACCAATTCACAAGTTAACACTGGTTGGAGAAGAAAGAAGTAGCAACTCCTTTAGAAAAAAAAAATAAAAAAATCCTTCATTTGGTGTTTCAGAAGATTCTATAGCTATAGTGAGATTCTCGTAAAGAACTCCCCCTTCAGTCTGTAGAAAGGAGATGGGGACAGAAGGGTTCATACACGGACAGTGTAAGGGTATGGATCCTTCCAGAGCCCCAGGCACAAGTCCGGACCATCTTCATTCCCTGGCTCTCAGCTTCTCGACAACACTTAACTATCCATGTTCAGCACATACTTAACTTCCAGTGGGATGAGTCTGCTCATGGTGTTAAGATATTGAATTTCTTTGTTGGTGGCACTTAAATATAGGTTTAAGATTTAGAGCACCATGTACTGCCCTGAGGCCAGTTGGGGTGGTCCCTCAAGAGCATCCAGTTCCTCCCATCACTGTGAGTTACCAACAAATGTCTAAGAAAAGGGCCTGCCAGGGGGGACACGAGCAGCCACTCCTGTCACTGACCTGCAAACCTGGCACAGAATCAGTAAGGTGTGAACATCACCATGCTCTCGCGACACCCCCAGCGCCTGTGTGACATTGCAGGATCTGTCCAGCAAGGACTCAAAAAAAAAAATATTGCAAGTGCCTTTGTGATAGACACCTCTGTGCGTGCACGGCAGGAGGACCCACAGCTGGGTGAGAATTACATCCATCAGCAATGGGCAGGCATGCCAGGCTGCTCGCCACCTCCCAAAACCTGCAGATACAGGAGGAAGCCTCGGCTTCCAGCAGCGGAAGACCTTTACTGATGGGGACATGCAGGGTCCAGCACTGACCATGTTCAAATCCAAGTGATAAATCAGTGATGCCCCAAACACCCACCTACAAACATCTCACTCAGCATGGGAACAACAGGAAACTGCGGTCAAAGAGGATACAGCTGCCTGAACTCACACAGACATTGGATATACCCACAGTAACTAATATTACAGAAATAATGTGTTTAAAAGCCAGTGTTACCACACAGAGTTATGCAAGTTACAATTACCCATTTTGCAAAAAGTTGAGCCATAATTATTACAAGTCTTGTCCATAGTAGATGATGTCTCTTGTCTCTGCTCCTGTCTTTTCCTTTTGGCTAGATCATGTTTTAGACAGACTTTGCTGAAGATCGAGCTGCTACCAACTGAACCAAGATGACTGTCTGGAGTTGCTGAAATGTTAGATCAAGGACCTGGGCCAAATAATACATATTATAAACAAACCTAATACTACAAAGCTCAGTACTTGTTTATTTATTTTTTAAAGTCTTTATAGTTGGCAGTTGTTGTAGGGAAAAACAGCTCGGCTCACATGGTACTACCACTAACCACATTCTTTAGAAGAGCTGCGTTGCAGAACAGCTGATAATTAAAACCAAAATAAGACTATTATTCTTCCAAGTGAATTTCATAACTTGTGCATGGATAACTGCATAGGAAAGCATTTATTATATAGCACCCACAATGACATTTTCCATGTGAAACAGCTGGAGAAGGCTCCTTGCAATCTTAGCAATACATTTCAGTATTTGACCAGAAAGAGAAATAACACAAAAGCGTCCATACAATGGCATAACATTCTTCTGGAGATAGCCAAGTAATAATTTCCCCACAGAAAGCATCACTCAGAGCAGGTCACCTCCATGCACGCAGGGATGAGCATCACTCTCTACCACCCAAGCATACGAGAGCAGAAAGCCAGTGCACCTGCCAGCAACAACAAGCTTGCAGACAGGCAGGTTAGAGCTCTGGGACAGAGGAGAGCATGAGTAAGGGACACAAAACCGGGTTTGTAACACCACATGTAATTGCCCGGGATTGCTACCGCTGTAGTGCTGGATTAGCCTGTGTTGTGTGGCAGTATACAGTTACACATGCTACACATTTCACTTGATAATTTCCTACACAGCACAGCCACCCCTCCTCTGAGCTTCTGTCTGCACTGAAATGCTGTAATCGTGGTCCTTAAACAGCTTTTAAAATAATTGTCTTTTTTCCTAAGGAAGCTTGAATACCGAGACCCCAGCTCTCCACCTGGGACCACATCCTCAGAGGGGAGCAGACCAACAGAGGAGTTGCAGGGCCCATCACGGCTTAAAATGCATGATGTGATCCCTCTTCTTTTTGGTGGTGCTGGCGTGGAATAGTTTTAACCTTGCTGTGATAGTTGTCCTGAAATATCTTTTCTGAGTAGCCTTACAAAAGCTGCCAGGCAAATCTTTATAGCTTTAAGTATTACTGGTACTTTCCAGATAACGTAATTCTGCTTTCTCTGGGCCATTCCTAACAATCACACGCATGCTGCATGACTGCAGAGGCAGCAGGACAACAAAAACTTTGCCAAGATCAACTATGTCCCTGAAGCCAAGATCCTGGGACTTCTTGCCTCTCACCTCCACAAAACATTCTGATACAGTAGGTGAAATTAAGGAAATGTGTCAAGATTCAAGTATCCCTCTGACAAAAAAAATGCCAAAACTCTCCCTTCAAGCAGTCAAACTTTGCTTTACCTCCCCAAAAGGCAGCAAAGCCCAATTTGTGCTTCTGCAGACCAAGACCAGGAACACTTTTTGATGTCCTAAAGATATCATGAGGGGTACATTGCCAGCAGCTCCCTCTTTAGTGAGCTAGGAAGGACTGAACGATGACTTCTGACTGGAAGAAAACTGTTTGTTAAATATCCAGATTGCAATCCTTTTAGACTTTTACAGAGCAAAGTCAGTACCCTATTCCTACCTGAGAGACAGGCAGCACAGGTTTGCCTGTGAAGCAGGTGCCTATCAGATAGAGCAGGTAAATCAGCACTGAATTAACAGCTCATTTATAGCTCTGGACAGCAGTTACAAAGATGTGATGATAGATGTGGGAGCTGAATAGATTATTTTTTTTTTTTTTTACAAATAAATATTGCTAGTGACTCAGGATTAAATTCTGCAGTTTTTGCTTAGACAAACCTGCTGAGCTTTCAAACATATTGCAGCATGCAGATGTTGATTAAATCCAAGCAAAACTTGAGGCTTCAGACTATCCCTTTCACTCCCAAACTCATTCTATAAATGAAAAAAGAAAAAAGCAAAAGCAGAATACCAAATTCACAAGAGCCCTCTTACAGCTAAACCTGGAGAAATGATAAAATATTATATTTCTCACAGTCAAAGGCAAAAATCCCACTGACTCAAACAACATAGAAATTTACCTTATGGTCACTATTTGACATTTAAACTATGATTTCAATAAAGTCATCAAGAGTCTGTGGACTAATTCAGGCACAGAGCTGCTTTGATTTGCATTAGATTTTTGATTTTCATGCACAATAGTTAAGGAAACAGACATTGTACTGCCCTTTGTATTTGCACAGTTAAGTTCATACAAGGCCAGGTTTGTTAAAAACCACAGTGTTTAGTGGTGGACTTGGCAGTGTTAGGTTAACGGTTGGACCCAGTGATCTTAAGGGTCTTTTCCAACCTAAATGATCCTATGATTCTAAGGTGGCTTACAAGTCAATAGAGACTCTTCCATTGGCTGTTTTTAATAAGGTCAATTTATTTCTAATAATAGTCTGCAAAGACTAATTTCTAAATACTTAATTCCTGTTGCAAAACGAATTGCTTAACTGTAATATTGCTTGAGCTACTCAATAGTCATTCCTTTGAAATTACTTCAAATCCATTTTTATCTTCCTTCTAGAGAGACACCTGATTTTTCACAAGTGGAAGAGAAGCAAGGAGACTCTAATCAGACCTTGCATTCAAGTTATTCAGGCATTTAATCATCCTTCACCATGACAAAACTCTCTCTGGCTTCAGCAGCTTTACCTGAACAAAAACTCACAGGATTTAATCCTGGGCAAATACTATTACAATGGGATAAAACTAAGTGTCCCACAAAACAAACAAACAAACAAAGCTGTTAAAAAAGCCCTGCCAGTTTTATCTCTGTATGGTGGTAACTAGTCAACCAAAGTCTGTAGCACTGGGAGTGGTGTGTTTATCCTTAACAAAGCCAGCCTGAGTTGGTCCCTCATTTGTGTGTATAGTAACCAGCCCCAAACAGATTGAGTAAAGGCAGCCCTGCTGTAAAACGTCTAGTTCAGTAAATTAAGACCATCACATTCTTTGCTCTATAAAAAGCCCCATGGAATTAGTTCAAGATGTCTTTCCTTGCCATAAGGAAAAAATAGCAGATGGCATTGAGTCCTTCTTTGAGCAACCGGCTGAGAAATGGCAGAGGGACAACAGGAGGTAAGACAACACCCCGTGGCAAGGCAGAGGGCTCCTCAGCAAAGAGGTAAAATTCTTCCCAAGCTTTGAGAGAGTTCAGATGAAAGTTCAGCGTTAATGACTTCTTTCCACAGGGAGCAGTGGATCTCCAAACGGGCGGGGTGAATCAGCAGATGAGAAAGAGGTGGCACCAAGGGAAAAACCCGTCCCTGTTAAAAACAGTGCTGTCCAAATACAGAGATTAACAAGGAAATTCAAACTAAAACAATCCCTTGAAGGCAAACAACTTCAGATTTTGAAAAATTAACTACAGAAAGCTTGAAGACATCCCCAAAACTCATTGCTGAGGGGAGCAGAAGCATGTGGCTTCATCATAACACAGGAGTTAATTAGCTGCAAAAAGAATCCATGAGTGTTTTATATTGTCTCTGCTGTCAGTATGTGAATACAGGGGCAAAGGATCTGTTTCACCCATGACTTGATGCAAATGCACGTTTCACATCCAGCGGTGCCAGATGTTGTGTCTCCCTGTTCCCTCCACTGCCTTCCCTCTGCAGTTGTACCTCTCTAACCAGTCTCCTCACACAAGTGCACGGTATCTAAGTGACCCGCGTTCACTTACATAAGGGGTCTTTTCTAGGACAGCAGACACATACAGAAGCTGGACAAAAACCTCAGCAAGGAAATTACTAGAGGAAAAAAAGCCGAAACTGTTACTTTTGGTATTACAGAGTATGTGCTTAAATAACACTCAGGGCTCTTGACTTAAAGACAAGTGAATGGAGGTCCTATTCAGACCACCCAAAGCCAAATTTTGACTCACCTACCTCCTTGCTTTTCCTTCACGGCAGGAAGAGCCCTTGCTCAACAGATCACACAGGTGGACACAAAGTACAGAGCACATCTATTCTCACACAAACAAGGCTCTGTAGTGTAATCCAGAACAGCCTAAATAACAGAGAATGGTTAGAGGATGGAAATAAACACTCAATTTATGGTCCCATTCATCACCACCTTGGTTTCTGCAGTGAGCCCAAGTGATGCAGCACTGGTTTCCCCCAACAGCTTTGCTACTGAGCTGCAGCACTTGCACTGCCAAGGAAGGACAGAGCAGGCATTAAACACATGACACATGGCTAATGGCAGTCAGGAGCCGCTGGCAAGGTGGGCGCAGCCTGGTGTCTCTCTTCACAGCATAAAATCCTGGAGCGTCTCTTCGTTCTTCCATGCTCCTGAACGCGAGGATCCCCTATGTGGTAGCACAGTTTTAAATAATTACTTATCCGGCAACACTCTGCTCCCTTGAGATGTGTGTCATCTCATTGTATGTGCAAACAAGGTTAAGTCTGATTAACTTAACATGCAACATTAAAGAAAAAAAGAATGCTTTCGTCAAGCATTGGAACAGGCTGCCCAGGGAAGTGGTTGAGTCGCCATTGCCGAGTCACCTCAGCTAGGTGAGGAAAAGAAGGCCTGTACCAAGGAGAAAGGATTTCTCATTTTGACAGTAATGAAAACAGTGGGTTTGGTTTGAGGATCACATTCTGTGTTGCTCTACACCTTTGCCTGCCACTAATCAGGAAGGTCACTAGTATTACCTTTGGGTGTTAGTGACTTTAGGCTGGGGATTCATCTCACAGCCATTAGGAATAGCAAAAACAAAGGCCTAACACTGAAGATGCTAACCTGGAACAAATTTCACCTTGCAGTTTGTACTTCAAGCAAAGAGCACAGGCCCTGTCAACACCAAGCTGTAGACATTTAGCTGGCTGCTGACAGCAGTTAAGAAGTCCCTGCGATTTGGAGAATGCAAACATGCTTTTCACATCCAGAAAAGTCCAGCAGTTGCCTCCAGCAATAAGGATGAGGAGAATCTGCTCTAGAACTGGGAGTCTGCCATTCTTCGTCAGCCAGTCACCCGCCCACCCAGGACCTCCAGCAAATCCTGCAAGGAGCTCTGAGACCCTGAATGTTTTAATTGAAGACTTGAGTCACACGCTGAACGTGTGAGACAAACTCTGAATTTCTGAAGTGGAAAAACAATGTTCCTTTTTCACTGTTTTGATTTTTTTTCTTCTCCTTATAGAAATGCAACAGTCCCTTTATGGTTTTGATTACTGATATGGTATTGCAAAGGTATTATTATATAGCTGTCTCTGGTGCCGTTAAGATCCCTTCCCTAGGTGGTACTGAGTTAGAGGCTGTCCCTCTGCATTGTGTTATACTTGTCAGCACTGAATTTCATTTATCGTGTTATCACCTCTCACAATGTGTCAGGGATCCTTTTGGAACTCTCCAGCTTATTTTTGTTTTCACTATCTTGAATATTTCTACATTACTGTCACCACACTATTTTCTTCGCTTCCTGTTAGCTTTTAGGAATACACTCAGTAGCACAGTTCCCCATGGGACATTGCAAACCTGACCATTTATTGCCTCCTTATTATTAACAAATTATTAAACCAAAATATAACTCCCTCTTCTTACCCCAGCAAAGCTTAATTTCTGTAAGGATCTTTCGCGAGTGACCTTATCAAAAGCTTGTGGAAATCCACGTCCGCTGTATTAACTGGAGGACCCTGAATTACACATTTGTAGACACTTTCAAAGAATATGCAAAACCTCCTTCCTTTTCCACACTATGCCTTATTATTCATCAGCTAACACCAACACTACCGTTCCTCTCAGTTTAACTAGCACAGATGTCAGATTTACTGGCCTGCTGTTCCCCAGACCCCTCCAAGACCCCCTTAGGAATACGCCTCACATTTGCACAATTTCCTGTGCTCTGGTATCACGTCTACTTTTAGCAGCAGGCACCTCGCTCTGGTTTGGAGCTGGTAATTTCACCACAGAGTTCTGGGTAATTACTACCTGGTCCTGGTAATTTGTGACTATTAACTTCATTGATATCTTTTAACTTTTCTGGTTTAACTCTGCCTTCTTTTGGCACAAATCTGCCAGGCTCTTGCTCCTGATGGGTTCAGAGAAGACCGTAACATTTTCATACCTATTTCTCACAGTCTTTTAATCAAGGTTTTAACAATTTTACTCGGTTTACACTGAACTTGCTACTAGTTACAGCAGAGGAACTTTTAAATTTAAGTTTAAATCACTCTAATCTATAATCCAATAATACAAATATAGTTCTACTCTGCCTATACACTGAAGAGGATGCTACTGCTGAGTTCAGCAACAAGCAGAGTTAGAAAGAATATTCTTCCCAGCCTTCCCAGTAGTTTGATAGCACTAAAAAGGAAAAAGAACCAAACCACCAATTAGGTTTCATATAACCAGACTTAAAACCCCCAAAACCAAAGCCACACAACTCACATTAAAAATAAATACATTCTAAAAATATCTGAAGTTTGATTTACTTCATCACATTTGTCAGCCTGTTGCGTTTT
Organism: Strix uralensis; assembly: GCF_047716275.1. NCBI lineage: Eukaryota > Metazoa > Chordata > Aves > Strigiformes > Strigidae > Strix > Strix uralensis. The sequence continues at coordinate 76,364,662 of NC_133973.1, forward strand.
GTCTTCCACAAATGGTCAAGATGGCAAAATTCCCGTTAAGCGTTCACAGAAACAGAAAAGCCAGCCGAGTAATTCAGAGCTTTGTGGAACCGGATGTTAATAACTGAAAATTGCCCTTTTACACATATAACTGAGGTGCTGTACTCCTCTCAGCCTGCCTATTCACAGCAGTCTGGAAAAATTTTAATTCCATGGGGCTATACCTCCAAAAAACACTAATTTTCAATGTTAAACAAGAAATGACTAGAGATAGACTGTAGCACAAGAAACATTCATAGAAATTATACAGTAAATATATGTCAACAACAGCTACATTTCAGAGTACCAGTGTTGATTCCTGTATCACTTACAAAGATGAAATGAAGCCATACCTACATGATTTGTAAATAAGCTGTAACACTGTCCACACAGTTGCCATCCTTTTTAGTTGCTTACACAAGAGACACAATATAGAGTAAGCCAGTTCCTCTGATTTGATTTAAAAGAGAAACTGTTTATGTTCAGCATCAATCTCATTGCCAAAGCTTAGGTCAGAACTTTAACAGCAGCACCAATCTGAACTACATTCGCCCCCAGTGACAAACACAATAAATATGACAGCAGGAACGTGCCTGCTAAAAAGACCACGACTTAAAAAAAGGTATGGCAGTCATTCCAACAGCAGCATATCTGCCTTTTTCTTTCTAATAACAGCTACTGACCTAGCTCAGGAACACTCATCTGCACTGCTTGTAAAGTCAGGCGGGTCTGAAATGCAATGTTTACGATATCAATACAGTTATTATCTTAATACTAGGTCCCAAGTATTAAAAATTATCTTTTAACTATAAAATTTCAGAAGAAAGAAAGAAACTGGTGAGCATTTGAATGAACAGCCAAGCGTTTCCTATACTTGGTGTGACTGCTAGAGACACGCAGCAGCTAATGTGTGAAATACACAGCCGCAGCGACAGAAAAGGCTCATTTTTTCCTTTGTCACTCTTCAAGAGAGCATTACCTGAACTCAAAAGCTGTTCATCCAAAGATGCAAATGCCTATAAATTGAGTTAAAAATCTACGTTTCCCCATTCCCCACCCCCCCTCCTTATTTCTATTGCCAATCTTCAGTTGTTCATTAATTAGCTGGGGGTTGTTTTCTGGTTTTATGACTTTCAAAGTTCCTTTTAAATTTTTGTACCCTCTGGTTGAATTTCTTTCTACAGAATCTTTTCCAAGAAGAACAAGGGAGGGCAGAAGAGCAACAGAGTGGTAAATGCATATAAAACTCTCAAATTCTTGAAATGTGTCAAGAATACATATTTGGTTTATATTCAACATATATGATATCCCATCTGTTTTAAAACAAGCAACTGCAGGATTTTCTGATCAAAGTGTGATTTTCATGTCTGCACTCTCTCTTTCAGTAGATATAATATTTCCTACAGTTATGACCTGCACTGAAGATGACAGGAAAGCTGTTATTTCCTAAGGACTATCAGCTCCCCATACTCTCTGTGACTCAGGGCAGGGGAGGGTACCCAGAGCTTCCCCTGCCAGACGCTCAGCGAGGCAAGGAAGACTTGACCTTTTCCTGGCAGTAGGAGCTTCATGAACTTTTCTCTGCGTTTGGGCTACTGCCAAGTGGCCACACACGTTATTTATCCACTAGCTTGCCCACAGTAAGTTGGTTGTTTGTGCCAGCACTGCAGACCATAAGGCAAATGCAGGGAACACTTAATCTGCAAAAACAGAACGAGAGGTTGGAGGAAGCTGAGATTTTATTTCTGAAGGTTGGTGCACTTGGGACTTCCAAGTCTAAGAGCGTTTTCGTTTTGTACTGCAAACATGGAAGAGTTTAGTGTAACATAGTAAGTTCTTTGAGCGTTGCCTGGTAATGTTACTCTAAATAGCCTGCAACCCGACTGGTTGGAGCAGAGAGTTATTCCTTCCAGGTGCATGCCTGTATAAAAACCTTTGGAGGGTGCATCCACCCACAGGAAACTTCCAGTGCCCTCTACCACAGCAGGTACCGCACAGCTGCCCAGCTAACCTCCCCTGACGTGCCTTTGTGTTCTCTGCTAACTAACAAAGGGAATACGTTTGTCTGAATTCTTTTATTTCAGGTCAGCTGTGTTAGCCCATGAAATTCAGCTTACCTAACACCTACTATTTTGCAATGAGTCATTCCTGGTTTTCACTATTTGGATGCATTTACCTTGTGGACTCAAATATAGATTTACTACAGTGATGATCCTAGCACTGTCATTTCCTTTATTTCCTAGCATTTATATGATTTTTTTTTTTTTTAATTTATTTAGTGCATGATGAGAAAATTGCATGAACTCTAAGAAAACATGGATGTTTGTGTATGGTATGAGTGTATGGCTAAGCCCTGTCTCGCAAAGAACACACTGCAATTGCATTTCCCACGTGAGTAAATGGAATTGGCTTTTGCCCAAATAATTCAGACTAAAACAGACTACACTATGCAACTTTGTGCAGAGGTGTGAGAAACATTTCAGCAGAGTTGTGTTTACAGCTGAAGACCCAGTGACACAGTATGGCTCACTAACCTACTTTGTTTTTGGCCATGTAGCTAGATTTGAAAAGCTCTTTTCAAGCAATAGAACTTGGAAGTTTAAGAGGCACAAAGTTTATTCTTATAGGGGATAAACTGTTACCTTAAGGTTTATCATCATCTTACAATTTGCCTGTTGGTGTTTAATTACCTTGTTAATTTTATGTGGCATTGTCAAATAGATACAATTTTATGAATTATTCTTTCTTCCTTAGGTTCTGAAGAAATCAAATGTGATTTTGTAAGTTATCTTGTTGACAACAGTTTAAGACTATTAATGAAGTCAATACTGGTTTCAAAACTTTGGAAAGCATGGAACTTAGATGATTATTTCCCATCAGGATCACTTTGGAAAGAAATCATCTGCTAACATTCAGAAAGAGCCAACATTTTCTAAGGGAATAGATTTTTGGTTGCAATGTTATTAAATCAAAATTCTTTTAGATAGATACCATTTTCAGTAAAATATGGATCAGAAAAATGTCAAAATAGTAAGAAATGTCAGTTTTTCCAATTCTAGAAGCACAACAACTTAATCATATTATACATCGGTATGTAATAATGCAAACACTACTCAATACTCACTTGTGTCTGTAGTCTTCAGGTACAGTTTGTCATTTAGAAAGATAAAATAAAACTGTGCATCATTAAGGCCAAGATGCTAATATTCAAGACTAAATCTGTCCTGTAGTTTGCAACTAAAAAACCTTACTTTTAACCCCATTTTATGAAATATATCATTTAATAGTTATGGCAGTAGGATATATAAACCCCTTTCTGTTTAGGAAAAGCTACACCAATGGGAAAATATTGGTATTATAGCATCTAGAAGCCTCAGCCATAAACCAGAGCCCAGTGTGTTAGGTGACATCCAAACACAGAATGCATAACCTTTATCCCCTGAATTTACCACCTAAGAGCTGAGGCAACTGATGGTCTTAAGGACCACAGCAGTCCCACCACAGGGCCAGTGTAACCAGAAGTGTTTTTTAGACCTCCGGATCATTTTAAGAAGGGATTTAATAAAAACAGCTAAGTGTCTCTAGAAATATTTAAATAGATGCCTATTTTAGAAGGGCTCGAAGGACAAAATGGGAGAAAACATAACAATTTTTAATTTTAGAATGTAATATAACATGTCTAGTCAAGTTTAGAATTCGGTCTCTACCAAATGAGTGATAATAGGATATATATCATGATCAGAGATGCATTTGTATTTACTGCAAGTACTTAACAGTGGATCAACAAATACATATTTACTAAGCATGTTTCCAAGTTATTTTCTGGTATTCACTGCTACCCATAGCCAACTGAAATTTTGACCTATTGCAATAAGAACTTGTATAAGCAAGGAAAAAAATACAGAAGGATCACTTTCTACCCAGAATGACAAATTAAACAGTTTACTCATTAAACAAGCCCTTCTGTTTTTTACATAAAAGAGTACTGGGAAAGGCAAAGTTTCATCCTGCTTTGCAATTTCAGGATTGGCTTTTCACTGAAATAGCACAAATTTCATGCTACAAGAGCCTTCCCAAAAAAACCCAAACAAAAAACCTCCCCAAACCCCCCCAAATCTGAAAATGTAGTGCTTTGCATGTTTAAACATGAAATGTTCAGAAGACTGAGTCTTCAGGCAAGTGTCTTCTGGCTGTAGCCATCACCAGTTCTGACAGATTGTTCTCTTTTCATTACACACCTTCGTCATTACACAAGTCGTAACATACTTTCCCAAAGATTTCATAAAACATTGAAACAGGACCGGATTTTATTCTAGCTCAAGGCATGAAAAAGAGGCATTGCTGAAAACTGGAAGTATACTTCTGATTACATGAGAAACCATTCCTGTTGTAAGGAGGCACACTTACATGTGTGAAATGTAACATGGATGCTATTCAGTCATATGTCAGGGAATGCAGTAACTGCAGCACTAATTTCAGTCTCTTACCTACTATCATATCTCGAATTAGACAAAAAGATATAGCCAGAACTTGTTACTAGCTAGATGGAGGCCCTCTGAGGAAAAAAAAAATAATTAAGAAATACATCTGCAGAAATCAATTTACTTTAAAGCACTCTCTTTTCTGAAAGAGTATAAAAAAGTCACTGTGACAACTGAACAAATGCAGCGTCAGAGGAGTTAGAACACAAATCCTGTCCTTGTGAATAGAGCAGCAATATGAAATATATCAGGTATCAGTAAAACTGCAATGGTGTCAATATCATGTGTGCAAACAAACCACCCACCCAAGTCAACAGCCACTCTGCTCCTTAAAAAACTACCTGCAGGCACTGCTGAGCCTCCTGGCTGCTGCCAAACCTTCCCCCGTATGGCCAGGCTATCTAGAACAGCCTCCTGCAGCATGATGCAACCCAGATTATGCAACACTTTGTCTGCAGTGCATGTGGCTGGAGAGAGCAAATATGCATTCTCAAGAATGAGCAGAATAAGGCCAGTCATGGATAAAACGTAGCACACTCCAGCCATCGTGATATGTCAGATGGGTGAACTTGTACAGCTCCGGCTATGAACAATTTTTTTTTCTCTTTATACATGTATAGGGGTGTGTGTGTGTGTATATATATACACACACACATACCTCCACACACAAATGGATATGCATGTAACATAGGTGCTATCACTGAAAAAAACTCTAGTTAAGCAAAGTTTCACTGGCATATTTCTCCCCAGGCTAATTTAGATCCAATCCTACTCCTGCTTTTACTGCTTGTTAGCTGGTATCAAGCAGTTCCTTCTTATGTTGGGTGCCACCCTGTACACTGAAGATGCACAGTCATTCATAACACAGAGTTCTCCAAAGCAGCTTACTGATTCAAACTTCTCAATGCAATTACTTTCTGACTGCAACCTGCATACTCTGCAGTTCACTACATTTCAGGGTAATTCAATTAGGTGTTCTGCAGTAAAAGGCAGAGAAGAGAAGGCAAGTGTATATACAAGGAGACAAAATCAAGAGCACTGGCTGCAGCAAATTAACCAGTTTTATTGCAGGAATGCCAAGTCCCAAGTTCTTTGGGAAACAGTAAATTGCACAGATCAAAGTCACAGACATTAAAAGACAGTTCGTCTTTCTTAGCTGTTGCTTCAACTGATAGGAGTACCATGCAAGTAGCTCATTTTTCAGACTGATGAGTAGCATCAATTCAGTGACATAATGCTAAGATTATGATAAAATAAACACGATAAAATAATATGATAAACATGATAAAATAAAAACTCTGATAGTATTACTGCATTACCAGAAGGTGCTCGCTGCAATTTCCAGTGGAGTGGGGATGTCACCTCTCATCACGGCTTCCTGTTCCTTCAACCTGTCATTAAAAAAAACCCAGAACCAAAGCCCACCCAAACCACCTGCTGTCTTCTTCCAGTCATCTCATACAAAGAGAGTGCCCGCAAGCTTTTACAACATTATTTTTCCCCTTCCATTTCAGCTCTTTTACCATGATCTCGGCACAGCAGCTACTGTTCCCCAACAAAATTCAAAGAGCAATGGACTGCCAAGCTGAGGAAGAAGAAACCTGTGAAAAGCAGTATGACTCTGAAAACTGCACTTGCAGCTGTGAGAGTGCATCATCAACAGCAGAATCCAACACAGGTTTAATCCAATTTAAATACTGCAATTGCTGTGGCATGCTAGCACTTTGTACTTTCATTCTTCTCAGTCTTCAAGTAACAGATGTCACTGTGTCACTTTTCCTTTTGATCTCTACTTTTTTCCACCGTTTCCCCTTATGTTTGTATTTATTATCAGACCAAATCTACAAAAAAATGCTATATTCATAATTAAGATGTCTGTTTAAAAAGGTCTCTGGATTTTATTTAGACATCTAAGAATTATTTCTCAATTACAATCAGAGACAAGATTATAACATGCATTAATTGGGCTAGTACTGTTGAAGCTGTGGCATTACAAATATCAACAGGCTAAACTGCTTGAACATCTACCAAGGATTCTAGGCAGGCATCAGTTAAAATCCATGCAAGCCAGAGCAAAAATGTTTCTTTACAGTTAGTTAATTTTGTGTCATCTATACATATCCTGCTAACAGGCTTCCAACAGCAGTCATTCAGGACAGTGTCCTTGTTTCCAGTGAGATCAGATGGAGCAGCTCAGCAGAGCTGTCCTGAAAAGTCTCACCTCGGGGCCTACTCACTATGATGAGACATGCTAGCACAACCACAGTACTGACTTGCTGAACAGCACTGTATCTTACAATCCTCCTTTTGTGGAAGAATGGTTAAAAAATAACTGCTAAAAAGAGCTAGGTTTTCTTCAATGTAAGAGGTAAATCCTAAATCCTTCTTTTGTAAAAAGGAGCTGGATGTTCTAGATCTGTTGGCCCCACAAATGAGAACTACGGCACAAACCCCTGCATGGCATACTCTGAACCATGGCATACCCCAAAATACAAGCTAACTTGGTCCTGAAAGTCTTCTAGCTGTCATTAGCAAAGTTATATGTTTGAATCAGCAGATTTTTCTAAATGGCCCATCTGTGAATTGCCCATGCAAACACTCAGGATGGCAGGAAATGACCATCGCTCCTTTCATTCCCTACCCAGCCAGACCATCTACTTCTGGACAGCCACTAGTCTCAAGGTTGACAGCCTGACAGCTTTTCTAGTCCATGTGCCTACGTACTATTTTTCCAAAATGTTTTTCACCCTTTAACAAGTTGCATGTAAACACCTGCACATAAAAACACAAATTCTGTCTTCTCTCTCACAGATTCACCAGTAATTCTTAAAATACTACAGAACTGGGTTCCTAGAGTTTCGCACTACTTTGATAAAGAGCACTACGCTTATGTTGGCCACCGGATCATCATTCAGGAGTCCATAGAACACTTTGGAGCCGTGGTATGGCCGGGGGTAAGTACGTGACACAGCACCCAGAAAGCTGACCCAACGGAAGAGTAAACCATGACTGCAGCACACAAATATTAAGGAAGATTTCTTAGATGATACTTCTGACAGCAGAGGCTTCCCTATGCAGAACAAAGCTGTGAAGGGCTTTGGCAGAAAGCTCTGCCTTATGCTAACCTGCCAGTTCACGCCAGGAGAACTGTGGCACCTAAGCATTTGTAAATAGGATGCAGATATTTAAAAAAAAAATTTTAAAAAAGGACCTTAGGAAGAAGTGTTCAGTTTCCTCCATGTTTCACTGCTGGGAAGTAAACAAATCAGCAGTACAAAGAGGAGGCTGAAAAAGAAAACTGTGAGAGACTAAATAAAGGAGGTTAAAACAATTAAATATGCTTCTTTTAAAGAACAGGCTGGAACAGTTCCATTGTAGCATGAAAAACCATACTTGCAAGCAGTTCTTCTTCAGTCTTTGCTTCTCCTGCTCTTAAAAACTGCCTCTGAGGGAAGAGAGGTCAACTGATAAAGACATGAAAATTAGGATTTCAAAATTTCAGATCCACATTTATTGAAAAATTTCACAGAAAGTGGCAGACAACTTCAAAACAATAGAGAAAAAGAAAGCGTATGGGTGAGCGAAACAGTATCTTATTTTGAAATGTCACATCATCAGTTCTCACATTAATCAGGTGTCAGAATGCAGATAGTAAAACTTCCCAAGAAAATCAAGAGGTTGCACAAATTGGACTGGTGATTCAGTGAGCTTTCCCAGAGCAGGTAGACAGTGTTGCATTATGAAAAAGCACAAGAGTTAAAACAGTAACAGTAACACAACTCTAAAAGGGGGAAGATAGTTTCTTTGGCATCAGTTTGTGTTGTTTATAAACAGCTGATTTTTATTCTATTGATAAGATCTTCACAAAGGTCTGATAAGCAATACTTCCATACAGTGTTGGTTTTGTTGTTTGGGTTTTTTTTTTTTAAGTTTACACTATTATCAATAGACAAGCGTTGAGTTGGTAAATAACAATTTTTTAATATTTCCCTTATTAAAAAAACCAAACAAAAATCACTTATCAAAAAAATCTGTGCTGAAGCCTGAATCTATTTTATGATAGTGATAATAATCAATACCATTTATAATAATCCAGAACACTACTTTTTACATATTGTTAAACCTCTTGTTTGCTGTTCTGACTGTACGGTTGACATCTAAACACTGCCTACCCTGAGCTGTCAGAGGACTCACAGTGTATAGAATTGTGGAGCAAATCGATATCCCATAAACCTAAAACTAACAATAAGCTGTTTAATTTTTTTTTGATATAAAAAACAGGACACATCATAATTCTTCCCATATTACATTTTTATGTTACAACCTTCAGTGTTTTTCATTGTATAAAAAAACCTGTATAAAAACATCTAACAAACCTTTTGTGTAACTTACCTGTTACACTCTTATGGATATGTGTTAACCGTTTTAGGCACTGGCTTTATCTCAATATCTGGAATCAAATCAAGAACAATTCAACCTCAAAGACAAAAAAGTTTTGGAAATTGGCGCTGGGACAGGCTTGGTTTCCATTGTGGCCTGTATCTTAGGTTAGTAAATTCATATTTCCTTTTGGATTTCTTGTGAAAGATTATCTAGATCTGCCACTGTCACTTTAAGGCATTGAGCAACAGTTGAAGCAGACTTTGTCACTGCTTTTTTTACAATGAAAATTATTGTAAAATACTGTTAGTAGAGTAACTACCCTAGTTATTGGTGAGGGGGAAGCTGGGGAAGTTGTGTAGATAGAGTTTTACATATATATATGCTCAACTACATACCTACGAATTGAAACAAATTCATGTTTTCTTTAGGAGCTTATGTTACAGCTACTGATTTGCCTGAAGTCCTTGAAAATCTCTCATATAATATTTCAAGAAATACACAAAACCTGAATATGCATAAACCTGAAGTGAGAAAACTAGTATGGGGAGAAGACCTCAATGAAGACTTTCCTGTATCAACTTACCATTATGATTTCATACTGGCCACTGATGTTGTTTACCATCATGCAGCTTTGGACTCCCTGCTAGCAACAATGGTGTATTTTTGTAGGCCAGGAACAGTATTACTATGGGCAAATAAATTCAGATTCAGTACAGACTATGAATTTCTGGAAAAACTTTGCAACATATTTAACGCAACCATTCTAGCAGAATTTCCAGAATCAGATGTCAAGCTGCTTAAAGCCACAGTAAGAGAGAATTAAAGAAAAACTATTACTAATTCTGATTTAGTGGCAGCACCTTACAGTTTGGAATGTTTTGCAGCATTACGGTGCACCTTCTGTGCATTTACGTTTGTAAAGTTGCAGTTGTAGCTGAGTTTTGCATTACAAGTTATGCAAAAACAGGCAAGACAAATGATACAGCAATTTGTCTCTGGCTGATACACATGACCTGTTCAAACAGACCAATTTCACTCCACTGAAGGAGCAATGTTAGTAACAATAGTTAGTAAAAAAGCTTTAACTGAAAACACTGACCTTCTGGGCTGCACTGAACTTCTATTATTTGTAAGGTGTTTCTTTCAACAAGTTCCATTTCTGTACTCTTTCAGAATCCAATACAATTTTTAGCTTCATTATTTGTTTTTATTAATTATAAAATAATCTTTCAAAGTATCAGAGTGCATATGGTGGTTTTTGATCCTCAACTTTGCACATTTATTTTTGTTTTACATTTTTAACATTATTAAACATATATGTATAGCTTTACAATACCTGATCAAGATTTAACTGTCTGGCACTTTTACACATGTATCAGCTGTCCTGATATGCACTTTCACATGGATTTTTGAGTTTGCCTGAAACCACTCAAAAATAAAGATTTACAAGAGCACCTATGCATCAGCAATTCCAAGTTACACATTGTAACAGTTTGAGAGGTTGAATTTTTATTAAAAAAAATTAAATGTAAACTCTTGCAAACAATAATGATGTCCTGTTACTTTTGTCTAATAAATAAGATTTTAGCTACTCTTGAAGTAGCTTTAAGGCCTTCATACAATTGAAATTAAGATCAAACATGTTAAAATTCAGTTTACTGTAAAAAATACAGAGCTTTTACAGATTTGCAGTTAAAAGTAACAGTTAAGAACCTAACATGCATGCAGTAAGCCTTTCCAGCTTAATTCCAAATCCTTGGTGTTGGCAGTTCTGGCACATCCATTGCCAGCAATGGGATGCACAATAAGGGAACTCCCTGATGACAGGAGTTAGGTTAACAGGTATTAAGCTGTACCCAGGTGCCTTTACTGATAAATACACACAATTTAATAATCAGCATTCAGTAATGAAAACATGCGTTCCAATAAAAAGTCAAACTTATCTTTTCATATCCTGCCCCATATAAAATCACTTTAAGTTTACAATTGTTGGTTTTCTAGAATGCACAATAATCAGGTGGATACATGACAGGAAGCCAGTTTTCAGTGAAAGTTGCACAATGAGTCCATCCAAGCAACTTCATCAGCTGAAGAAAAAAGCAAACGTAAAAAAATTAGAAGCTGTACGGTCTTATACTTTTAAAAGTCTAAATCCTTTCAACAAGCACTGAACCGATATCAACATCCTACTAAAGACGTCTATTATCAGAAAGATAACAGACTGGAGAACGAGTGATCTTTGAATTACTTAGTCCTGAAAGGCATAAAAGAAAACCATTCCATATGATCTACAGTCTTTCAACCCAATGCACAAGAAGTTTATCCTAGGACTTACAGTAATTCCCATTAATTCTCCACTTATATTCTACTAGCAATAAGTTGTGATCAGTAATAGTAAAAATAACAGTGGTTAAACAGCAACATCATGGGATTTTAAATATGCAGAACAACTTTGGCTATGTTGTCTTATGCCCCAAAGTAATTTCCAGAAAGTAAATCTGCTAAAAAACAACAGTTACTCACAAACTAGCTATTCTAGAAAAGGAAAGAAGAAATCACTATTAAAAATGGAGGCCAGGCCACAAAAGCCTAGATAAAGTTAAAATGTCAGGTTTAGTGAGTTCTACAATGTAAAAGGTATCAAAACTTCAAAAAGAGTTATGTCTTCTAAAAGCTTACTAGGCACGAATATAACCCATTACTTTACCAAATACACCTTACCTGAATGCAGTTTTTCAAGTTGTCCTTCGTTGGCTTCTCTTCTGCAAGTTTTGTGGCAAACTTGAGACCTCTCCCATACATTTTATTTACCAATGCATGCTTATAGGCAAAAGTCAAAACCTACAACGTGAAAACAAAAACAAATTAGATATTTTAATATTTTAATCTTACAAGGCTTAACAAGTAATAGCAGATTCTGTTAAGGTAGCAGAAGTGATCCAAGCAAAGTAAAACATTTACACAAGATAGCTTGCATTTTTCTTTGCAGTAAAACAGATGATTCACAGTAGTAGTTATAAACATGAACTTCTTAAGAGACTATTTCTGACTTCATGAACATATTTGACTTCAGAACATCTTATGTAACACAGATGTCACTATTCTAATTTTTTATTCATCACACTTCTAGCTTTTTCAGATTTTCATTCTCTAAAGGCAACTGTATGGTATAAAAAAAGTAAAAAAAAAAATCACGAACTAGGCAGGTATATCTTTGACCCACAGAAACAAAGACCCAATTAAGAGTTTTGATTCCTAGGAAGTCACAAACTTACTGCAGAAACAAGTATGAACGTACATAGTGAATGATATATATATACACACACACACACAGAGAAATGCACATAATCATAAACAAGCAATGAAGACAGATAAGCATGAAGACAAGCCTTAGGTTTTGGATCAGCTCCTCACTGTTGGTAATTTATTAAGAAGAGATTACAAAAAAGCTTCCTCTTGATAATACTAATTCTAAAGAGACAGCTTACTATACTTGTCAATGCTATAACTAACATGCACAAATGAATGCATCTACTTAAAAGCTAATGTAAAGTAAATCAGGTTCTTAACACCCAAACACTGACAGCATACAGGGTGTTGCAAGATAGTTCATACTATTTCACCAGTTACAGCACTATGAATTGTTTCATATATTCCCTTTGGAGCACTCACAGTAAATAGCTTTTTCTTCTTTTTTACTGAAGAGTGACATAGCAGCAAAGTTGGTGAATACGGTGGTGCTTCTGTTGTTGGCAAAGTTTATTAGAGTATGCTATTCATTTCCCATCCCTTGTTACAGTGTTTTTCCTTTCTCCTCTGACTCCTTCAACAAAAGTTACATTTTCCCAATGCCCACTTAAAATATCCCATTAAGAAAAGCTAACAAAAACACTTCAAGGATGTTCAGAAATAAATGTTTTGCATTATAGCAAACAAAAAAATTAAACATTTCTTAAGAATATAAGCATTTAGGAATCTGATATCTGAATCCTGCGAGGAGTGAAGAACCTGCCTAATTTTAGCTGCCTGAACACTTCCATTGAATGATAATCACATGCACAGGTTTTTGCAGGATCAGTACTTAAAAGATTGAGCTAAAAAAAGAAATACCAAGCTTAATTATCAAGCAAGTAAAGGTATAAATTTGAAGTTCTAAACTATATGCCAAGCAGAGTTGCTTATTCTTCTTCTGTCTTCGAGCACTTATTTTGTTGTGTTGAAGTATTCACTTAAGCTGTTGTAGCTTAAAACACACACATATATGCAACGATGAGCATACAGCACCATTCACATATAGATTTTCCAAATATTGCTATTGGAAAAATACTTTGCATGCTGCATTCTCAATCCAAATATTTTGGATATTTTCCTAAAGCAAAACACATTAGCAAATGCTTCTGAATAACTGCTCAGTGGATCCATTAGCAGATTTAGTTGGTTAAACTAAAACTAAAAACAAAACAAAACATCCTTCTATAAAAGATGATAGAACCACAAAACAAAAAAACAAAACAAAAAGATCAAATGAAAATGCATTGGAGCTCTCAGCAAATATAACATATCGGAGGCTAACCAGAAATAATGTCACTGCTCTATTAAGAAAGCTCTTACCTGACCCTGTAAGTTTTGAATGGTTATTGAACATCAGTGATAAAGGCAGGAGGAAAGCCACTTGACAGCATTTCTTTCGTAACAGGGCTTCCTAGAGTTTTTGTGGCAAGAAAACAAAGCATTTTACGAAACACCCTTGCTCTGGCCAAATAAAAGTTTGGGTATTTCTAAATGAGAAAAAAGTTCTCTGCTGGACCAAAAGATTGAAAACAATGTTCCAAGAGCTCTGGATAAAAGATAATAAATTCTGTCTCAGTGCTTGGAGAAAAACCCCACTCAACTGTATACAAGTTAAGTAAAACTAACTAAAAGTTCATTAGCACTTCAGAAGTTAAGAATAATGCATGAGATGCTTTAAAATCAGAATAGGTTTACAAAGAAAAAATGTTACATAAGAAATAATACTTTATAATTTGTACACATATTGGTCAAATTAAACCTTATCATTAAATATTGCAAGCTTTACAAGATCACAGAAGTGAAGATGATGATTCCTTGATATGTGTAAACAAAATGTAAACTGGAGTGCTACTAAGACGTAACGGAGAAAACAGCTGATATCTGAATCTAACAACAGCAAATAAGCTAATTTCTAGTATCTAAAAGCAGTTGCTAGATGAAAGAATAGGAATGAATTCTAAGCGTTTGATATTATTTCATAATTTCAACAAATATAATTAAGACTAGCTTTTACAGAACAAGTGATATGGCCCAGAAATTGGCCAAAGAGCAATAAACAAAGGGCAGTAAGGAAAGATAATGCGTACTGTTAGCTGCTTTATTCCCCAAGCTAATGGCCTGTAATACTAAGGGTGCTAAGTGCCTGAACCATGAGAGTTATTAGATGTCCATCTCCTAATTAGCTGCTTAACTTGCCATTGGCTACATAAAGATGTATATTTAGGACAGTAAAATGCCCAAACCAGATCTCAAGACCTTTGCAGGGCTAAAGTACTTTAAAAGCCTGAAAACACTCTTTAAAAAAGAACACTTTTTGAATCCAGCGACACTAAACTACCTCATAAAACTTGTCTAGTATCCTAATACTGTCATCTATGAAAAGAAAAACAGACTTGTATAATCAGTTCCTTCATTATTTAAACAGTTGATTAAAACGTATCTATACTTACAAATAATTAATACTAGGTTAAGTGCTATAGTATATAAACACACTCCAACTCTTGTAAGAACACAGTGTTTAACTACCAGCAAACAAATTTTTTCAGGTTCATATGTATCAATGGTGATAAACTAAGGTTTCTTAGCTATGTTGTTTGACTTCTCTCTGCTCTGTCAACTGGTCTATTACAAATAAAAGCAATATTCATATAAAAAAGTTGACTCAACATATTTTCAAGAGAGGGAAGGGAGTTAAGGGAATCAAGTATCCAGCAACAAGTTTTTGGCAGTGACTGAATATGATCAGCTGGAAGAGACAGCTGCATCTGACAGTGCAGACAGTTATATGAAAAACAATCCAGGCTAAAGATGTTTAAGAGACAAGATGGAAAGGTCTGGGCCTTCTATTTGTTTTTAAACATGGCTTTTTGCTTTTCCCCAACAGCTAATTTAAAGGTTGAGGGGCATTAAAGCCTACAGATGAGTCATTCCCAGTAAGAAACAGGCAACATCCTACTACTCTCCTGTAGCAGTTTAGTTTAAAACTGGGGATTTTGGCCTACAAATTTTAAAGCTATGTTCTAAGTAAAAGAAAAATAGCACAATTTATATTCCATTACTAAAAACCCTAAAGCATTATCACAAATGGGTTGTCATAATCAAATACTTGTGGCATAAAGCTGTCTCAACTGGAGGTTATTTGAAATGCTTTTGTGTACATAGAGGACAAATATTTTCTTTCATATTTCATTTAAAATAAACCTTCAGAGACAAGTGATCTAACTAGAATAGCTGAAAGTGTGAACAAGTGCACTTACTATGAAAAGTCAGCACCAGCTTTCCTACATACTTGCTCAATATGGGGACAGGCACAACACTTCAATGGAAAACAGGCAATTCAAAGGAACTAACGAATGCCCTGTGGCAACACAGGTCCTAGGGCTGCAGAGGAGAGGTGAAACAAGTGATAGTACTTGGATTACTAGAGGGTGAGCAGAAATGCACAGAAAAGTAATGATGTTCCCGATTCACCTTTAAAAACAACATAGAAGAAAACACAGTCTCTGTGATTTCAAAAATTTACTTAGCCTTTTAATTACTGACATCTGGATGAACTTTGATTTATAGGAAGCTTAGAAGTAAAACACATAGAACAATGTTTCCATCTAAAGCCATATACAAACTTGAATAATCAGTGCAGTATTCAGATCCCTTATTTCCATCCTTTCTCACCCAGTTATTCCATCTTTCGAGTGCCAATGCCACAAAGCCGTGTCCACATACAGGAAGAGCTCCACATTTTCGTTTCCAACATAGTGCTGTAGAATAAGCTGGCTGCCTCTTGAGGACTCATTTGAAAGACATTCACACAAGGTCTATCCCTGATCCTGTATCACTACTCCACTCTACCCTTCCACTTCCAAACTTCTATTCCCCAAAAAGCAAACGAGTCATGCAAGGTTAGGTGATAGAGCCAAGTCACAACACTTCACTTTATCAGTCCAGTCTAAGTCAGTCCAGAGTGGCATCACAAAGTCCATTAAAGCCACAATTTCTTGTTTTCTACCAAGGTGAATTTTGCCAAGCACAACTCAGCTGGACTGAAGAACATTATCAATGCTTACCCTAGCAAAAATACTTGTTTCTTAGACAGAATCTGTTTTGAAGCCTTAAACACTATTTTACAAAACTAAGTCCCTGAATATTGTTCCTAAACTCCCCATCCCAACGGAAGCAAGCTACATGAACAGTACAGTTACCCTTAAGTGATCAAAATTACAAATTTTCCTCTAACAGTCTGTAAAATAAAATTGTTTTTGAAATAGCAAAATATTCCAGAAGTACAACAGCGTATTGCATGCAACATCAAGGTGGAGATTTATACAACTGTTTCTTCCAAACAGACAGAAGAAGCTGCAAAGGAGGAAGACCAAAGGCTACTGCAGATACTTAAAACATCCTATTGGCCAATCTCTAGGCCAGAAGACACTTATTTTTATTCAAACAGGAAGCTGAGAGCGCTTTAAGCACAATCTCACTTACAAAACTTGTCAGCCATTATAAACAAAAATGAATGAATACTGATCAGACAGCTTGAACATAAGATGAAGATTGGCAGAGGTGGGTGGAATGAAGGAACTGTAAAGTATGAAGTTAATTTTTGAAAAGTTACAGCCCATGACACACATGTACAGCTATTCTCACAGTTTACAACAAAGACAGTAGGAATATAACTATAAAGTTTGTCTTATGCTTTTTTGTGTCAGGCCATATCATAATTATGTTGTCTTAGTCATTAATAGTGACCCTTAAAAAGCTAAATGAAGCATAATTGGATCCTCGTCACAGGTTTATGATTTTGAATGACCAAAGAACATTCCATCATTGTCTGGAAACTGTAGTGCTAACAACTGGAACAGCTGGTCTGAACAGTGCAATTGCTAACTACAGCCAGTTCCTAAGAAAACTACTAGATGGACATGACACCTGTTAGTAAAGGAAATGAAAGAATATGAACAGCAGCAAGCATGAAACTTTTAGGAAGCAATAAAGGAAAAACAAAGAAGTTCTCAATTTAAAATTACTCCCCTCACCCTAGCCCTTTTCTCCAAATCTGTTATCAAGGAAAATCATTAGAGTGCTCGACTATCTCCTTTCAAAGCAAAATTTTCAATACCATCAAGATGTAAGTCACATTATTCTCACTCCTCATCCCTTTCAAAGAGTTTCCAGAAAAAGAAAACCTCAGAATATAAAAGTGAACAATTAAAAGTCTCAATCCCAACAATCATATGAAAGCTTTAAGTAGCAGGATGTATTTCTTTCACTTCAAACTTTAAAACTTTTTCTATAGGTACTGCTGGGATTGGAATTACTGAACAGTACCATAGGATATATGAGAGGATACATCCACCATGTGACCTTTAGACTCATTAAATTGATAGCTAACAAAACTAACACTACATCATTACTGACCAACGTACATGCTCCTAGATCACAGAAAGCATGAAGAAAACCACCACAGAAACTAATGAGCTACATGAATTACTTGCCAGTCAGTCACTGAAACATAATATGGTTGAAGAAGGAAGGGAGCTCTGGAGATCATCTAGTCTAACTCCTCTACTCAAAGCAGGGCCACCTATAGCAGGTTGCCATGGATCATGTTTGATTCAAAGTTTTGACTTTGAATTTTGGAGGGATGTGATGTGGGTTGGCAGTGGACCTCGCTGTGTGGTTAGTAGCATAAATAGGGTGTAAAAGGCAGTTAACAGAGTTGCGGTTCCTGTGAGAATGATTGTGAATGTTGATCAGTTGAATAGTGTAATCATGATGTTGAGTTCGGCTATTAGGTTTGTGGTTGGTTGTGGTTTGTGCTACCCACTGTAGCATTTGTTCACCCTCATAAAAAAAACCACCCAAACATGCCCTCTCCCTCCCCCTCCCTCTGACCAAACCCATAGAAAAAGCAAATCCCAAGTTTTTCTTAAGTAGACATTCCTGTGTTTTAGTTTGTGCCTACTACCTTTTGTTCTGTCACTGCAAACCACTGGGAAGAGCCTGGCTCCATCATCTTTACTCCCCCATCATACAGGGTGAACAGTCTCAGCCTCTCCTCATGTGACAGATGGTCCAGTCCCTTAAATCATCTTTGTGACCCTCATACTACTACCTATACTAGTAGTCAGAACAGGACTGATATAGGGCAACTTGTCCAGCAGGAAGAGAAAATAGAAGGGAAACTGTATGTGGACCAGGCAGGGTTGAGTAAATGAGGCTATGTATGGGTACGGACAGAAAGGCTGCAGAAAAGCACAGGACAAAGATGTACCCCAGGGGTCATTAGGATGTAGTATGACAGGTTCATCATCTCCATTTTCAGAAGCCACCCACTTAAAATACCCAGAGCACTCCAGAATGTTTCTGGGCTAAAAGTATCCTCAACATACTGGTTTTGGCTGGGATAGAGGTAATTCTCATCACAGTAGCTCCTACAGCCTATGTTTTGGATTTGTGATAAAAACAGTGTTGATAACACAGGGATGTTTTAGTTACTGCTGAGCAGCGCTTGCACAGTGCCAAGGCCTTTTCTGCTCCTCACACCACCCCGCCAGCGAGCAGGCTGGGGGTGCACAAGAGACAGAGTGCACACGGAAGGGACAGCTAACCCCAACCAACCAAATGGACATCCCAGACCATAAGACATTGTGTTCAGCAATAAAAAATATGGGGAAGAAGGAAGTGGGGGGGAATGTTTGAAGTGGTGGTGTTCATATTCCCAAGTCACTGTTACACGTGATGGAGCCCTGCTTTCCTAGAGATGGCTGAACACCTGCCTGCCCACGAGAAGTACTCAGTGAATTGCTTATTTTACTTTGCTTGTGCATGGAGCTTTTGCTTTACCTAATAAATTGTCTTTATCTCAACCCACGAGCTGTCTCTTATGTTTCCGATTTTCTTCCCCATCCCGCTGTGGGGGGGTAAACAAGTGACTATGTAGGGTTCACAACAGTCAGTTTAGATTTCAAATTGACTAGTAAAACCAAGAAGGAAAACCAGACAAACATACTGCATAAACAGGACAGAAGTTATTTCCATATGAAACGCTACAAAAATCTAAAGTTTTGTTGGCCTTTCAGTACCAGTTTAACCATATCGAAGCATCAATTTTCAGAGCAAAACCTGAGCAAAAACTATGCACTTAGACAAATCCATGGTTAAGGCAGTGAAAGTGATATGTTCAATCCTTAATCTGTGCAATTCAAATCAGAATTACTCATTCCAGGGCCAGAGCACACAGCTCAAGAGTACCAGGAATCAATATCCACCTTGGAAAAAAACCTAAACAAACTGTTACAGAGTGAAACTCCCCCAAAAAAGTCTATACTGGCAGTTTTCCCACTGAAATTATTCCCATCAGCTTTAAAAAAAATCAAAAGAGAAGTAAACCAGGGGTCACTATACTGGAACACAGTACTGTATTTCCAAATAGAAGAAAATCATGTGCCAAGCAATATGATTAAAGTACAAAATCTGCAACTACAGGATATTATGATCAGTTAAAGATTAGAAGAGGAATGCTGAAAAGATGTAGGTGTACAAGAATATATACATTAAAAGAAGTGAGGGTAACCACCACCAAACTTCTTGTTCAGCCCTCCAGCTAAAGCACAAGTTCTTACTGGGAAGATTATTTACTGTCAAGGAAATGAAACAATTTTTTTTTATTTCAAAGTTTTTCTTTTGCACCTATCTGAAGTGCTCTGGCAATGTAACTGAATTATAAACAAATACATTGGTCACTTCATCTTCCACTAGAACACAGCCATATACAAGAGTTAAGTATGGCAACTAATTAATACTCAGTAACTCAACAGTTAAAGTCATAAACCCTGCAAATTAAAAGCTACATAACTAATCACTTAAAATCACCTTTTTTTTCTTCATCTGAATAGCGGTCTTGACTGAAGCAGACAAAAACTTAAATTTTAGGATCAGGAACCTTGAAATGACAGCGAAATCTGTGCTAATAAATATGTAAGTGTAATTATTTCCAAGGGTTTCTTCCTTTACCTCTACAAACATTACTGACAGCAAAACACAAAACTTATGTTGTCCATAGTGTAGAAGAGGCTACAGAATGCAGGACTGAACAGAGTAGGGATGCTACACACTTCTGTGTGTGTGCAGCCAGAACAGTGCAGAGGTTAATCAAAAATATTCCCTGAAAGGTACAAAAAGAAGCAGTTCAATAAAGCAAGCAGCTTTTTCATGAAAATCTGGTACTGTTCTATATACCCTTCCCTTAACCTCTACATTCACATGCACAGAGATGGGCTTACCATGGGTTTGACAGGCTTGGCAAAACCTCTGTGGAAAAAGGTCATTAAGGAAGCACAACATATGGGGACACATGGAAAAGTAGAAGGGAAGAATGTATGAGGCTGTGCACACAAAGGCAGTGCGTAATTCCAGGAAAAAACATCAAAAACTCAACATGCAACAGAAAAAAAAAATCTGCTCTGCTCTCTTACCTTGCTGTCAAAAAGATCTGTCCATTTTGTTGTTTCCCAGAATGTCTCTGTCAAAGCTTCTGAGCAGCTCTCATGATCCTCATCTTTGCCTTCTGCATCACTGGAAGCAGCCCCTTCTTGGGCCTGCAGGTGAAGAAGTTGGTCGGCCAGTGCACTTCCTTTTCGACAAAGTGCATCCACTAAAGTAGTCTTCTGCTTTTCCATTTCACTAGAAAAAAACAGTATGGAAACTATTAAGGACTTTTTACAGATACCTCATTAAGAACAGAATCAGCACTGTACTGAGTTTAAGCTAAAAAGTTTACAGCAGTTAGTACACACAAAATGAAAATAAGCACAAAGATAATTTTTAAAGCATAGCTGTTTACTATAAAACAAACTAATTGTAAAAAATTCCTTAGAGATACTATGCATTTAACAAGCTCAATCATTCTTTTAAGTGTGAAATGCCTTTGATGTCTTAAGGCAAAGGCAACTCAGCATTCTAAAACTGAGTAAGCCAGCATCTAGAAACACAGCTTTATAGTTCCTGGCTTTATATACTGAGTCAAATCCACCACTAACCTAAGCAGATACAATTCTGCTGACTTCAAAGGAATTGCACCCATTTAAAACACTTCTGAATTTGGTATTCAGTTTCAGGTGTTAGATCCAACCACATGGCCTAATGGATCAACTTACCAATAAATGTTTAGAATGAGCTTTATTACATCTTAGCTTTGCTTTTGTATCAGCAATTCTAGAATTACACACAAATACTCAGGATAGCTAGAGCACACAGACAAGTTTTACACCTGAAATCTGGTATTTTATCTAAAATAACAGATATGCATCTCTGATTTTAAGGGCCTAATCTTCAAATCTGCTGCTCTATTTGCAACTAACAGCACCATACCACACAGCGTGAAATACACCAGTTATGCTCCAGACTAGGGTGTCACCTTCAAAATACTGTCTTCCTAAGGATATATACGGTAATTCAGAGGAACAATCTAAAACTACAGAAGAATAACAGGTCTCAAAAATACTCTGAAGCATGAGCACGGTCATCACACTTTTCACAAATAAAATATTTTGCAAGCAGTTACTTCTCAGACTGCTGTCAATTTTGCCTTCAAATACAGATCCAGAAGGTTGCAAAGTATTACAATAAGACAGGTAGCATTCAAAACACACACACCTCTATCAATATTCTAGTGATCCCTCTGATCTGAGATTAAGCTTGATACAAACAATACCCCATTTTTTTGACACATTTAAATCCTGAAAACACTTGTTTATTTTATTTAATATTTCTAAGTAATAATTTGCAGGTTTCAGTGTTCCTGCATTCTGGAGATATAATAAAAGAACCAAATAATTTAGCAGTCAAGTTTGAAGTTACCTGTGCCCTGAAAAATAACACAGGTTATTCAAGGAGGTTATAGTCATTCCATTTCTTATAAGCAGAGACAAAGTACATAAATTACAAAAATAAGATGCAAGAAAATTATTTACTGGGTAGGTACTTTTTTATAGTAGTTGCATCAGGCCTGGGGTCAGTCTTCATGGCAAAATATACTGCTAATGCTGTCTGATCAATATGAGAGATTACAGTATTTGCAGCTTCAACAATTTCATCAAGTCTTTTCATTCGTTCCTAAAGGAAGGATAAAAGAGGTGTTTAGCACTATAAAAATCACACTACTTGATTGCTGATTCTATTAACACTAGGATAATTGCAAAGGTACACACAAATAACATACATAATTCAGCATGTCCTTTTCTCTACTTTCTCTAATTTTTGATTCAAAAAACCTGATAAGGAGTCTGCATTATCAAGATTTTCTGCATATGTAGTCCATTTCACTGAAAACAAATTGTAAAACATGAGGTGGGTATATACAAAATGAGAAGCTTACAGAAAGAAAATCACCTTTCAGTAAAAACTAATCATCTTAAATAATGGTAACAGTTATTCATTTTGGAAATAAATATAATATCAAATATACAGAAAAATATTCAAGATACTGATATATACACAGAGCTTTTTAACTTCAAGATAAACAAAAAAAGCAGACCTATGTAAACTTTTGTGTTCATGGTTCTCCTTTTTGAGTACAATGACAGATAGTGGATTTAGCTGTGTCATTTCAAGAGGTTACCGTCCTCAATTGCCTGAGCAATTCTGCTAGAAGAAATTACCAATCCAGTAGAGGAGCAGAATGGAATGTGTGCTTGTCTCAGTAACCACTACTTAGAATAATACTGTTGTAGCCCAAAACAGTAACGAAACTTACAAATGTGTTTAACTTAACAAGGAGTAAATATAAGCAAACATACTATAGGTAGGCATGCTTTCTTTCATCCTGCTGTGGGATTAAGTAAATCACAGTCAGTTAGGAAAGCAACTGTCAACCTAATTAGGAATTTCTGCTTTATAGTACTGAGTATAGCTATGGCAGTCACTTCAAAAGCAAACATGTATGAAGATAGATTCAGTTGTTTAGGCTACATGGATGTATTGAGACAAATTGAGTTTAAAAAGTGTTAAACAACCTTTTCAGAATCCAGCTGATGAAGTCGTGCAACATATAATGGAAGATGATTAGGAAACGCTTCTTTCAACTCATTATACACATCAGTGGTATCCAGTCTAGAAGAGAGGAGGACACAGCATGAAAGCACAGATTCTGGATTCTTTTTGTACAGCTGCTTCCAACTTGTGTAGTCATGACAACAGACATACTTGGTCATCCACTGTATTTTTAGATCTCTTAAAGCTTCAGCAAATTCTTCTTTTACATCTTTTTCTTTTTCCTGTTCTCTTTCTTTCTCTTTGCTGCCATTTTTACTCTTTGATGGTGATGGTATCAGATGATAGTGAACAGTAAGGACATTCTGGAGGTGGGAAAAGAGACACATACTGAGAGGGATACAGTATACCTTTTTCTGATGCTATATAAAAGCTGAATCATAGCAAGCAACTACTGAGCTACACATACACAGAGCAAAGGTATTAGTCATCAAGAATTCAGGAACTGCTTTAACTTTTTATTTTAAGCAATGCAAGGATGTAAATATTAAGACAACACACTGGGTGTAAGACAAGAAAACCTAAAATTTAACAAGTCTGACATTTTTGTATCTGTATAATTTTACATAATATTAGTTAGGGAATCAGAAGGGTGGAGTTTGTTTGTTTATAAAAAAACCCAAATAACTTGGTTAAAAGGCAAAGGAAAAAAAACAGTTAGAGATCCTATCCTACAAATCTGTCAATAAACGAGTAAAGATGACTGAATTCTAAAAAATACCACCACAGTAGCATAAACATGAATCATGACATAGGATACACAAGTCTATTCCTCCTGAGACAATATTTCCTCCATGTGCCTACTGAATTAGCTGATGCAGCCAGTCAACTGTTTTCAAGTTTACTGCTACAAACTTTCCTGTTTCACCTCTATCTGTGCTCAAATTAAGTAGACACAACAGCAAGATTTTGTTTAAGCCCTATATGCTAGCATAGAAATATCGCTATAATTTTTCATGCTACACTAGTCAACAATTACCATGAGAAAAATCAGCTACAGTTATTTAAAAGGAAAATCCTAACTGATCTAAGACCATGCTCTGAAGTCCATTTCCTAATTTACATATAAGTTTGCAAACAAGCCAGCATTAGATTTCAGTCATTGCTTCTAAAACATTACAATTGTTAGGGGAGGCTGTTTTGTTGCTTCTGGTTATAATGTTTTAATTTTTAAAAAAGCCTCTCCCCAAACAGTAAGGGCTTGTGTCCCATTATTTTGTGTATATGATATTTCACAGAGAAGATCACTTACTTTAAATCCTCTAGATACCATCATTCTGCTGTAACATTGTGCAAAATACTGTGTTGCATGCTCAATTGCTGTGGCAATTTAACTTTTCATACTAATGATTCCAAAATACATTTGTGGGAATATGTTTCTCAAACAAGGTCAGTGGTGCAGAATGAAATGAAATCTTGTGCACGAGATGGAGTTATTTCAGGTTACTTAAATAGTGAATAAAAAGGGGACTGTTAGAAACTGCTATGCATAACCTTGAAATACTGGACTTCAACACTGCACTTCTGAAACTATTCAAGAACACTGATGCAGTACAATTTTATTTGAACTGATAGTTCAAACAGACCATCAGCTTGCTATGGGTTACTGAAAACAATAGTGGTAAGAGAAAGTGACATCGATATACCCTTTAAACAATTTTTCCAGCTACTTAATATGTAATTGCAGATGAACCACAAAATTGACATTTACATGTTTCTTTTAAAAACCTAGTTCAGATCACTAATCTACATTGAAACACAGCTTTCACAGGAACTATCCTGCACATGTGCATTTCAAGTATGGAGTGAGTGACCAGGCAGTACACCTAAATAAGACTTCAGCAAGACTTAAGGCAGAGCATGACAAAACAGGTCATGGAAGCAAGCAGATGCAGTGGAGGGTACAGAAATCAGGAACATGGTATGGGGCTGGCCAAGGTAATAAAAATGGTAGAAAGCAACAACGTTGTTCATTAAAGCAAAGCAAGCATTTTAAGATGCTGTTGTGGTTTGAATTCGGCTGGTAGCCAATCACCATGTGGCCAGTTGTTTACTTCCCCCTCCCTCCACACCCCGGTGAAATAGGGGAGGGACAAAAAAAAAATTCATAGGTTGAATAATAATAAAAAAAATTACTATAGTAACAAAACAACAGTAACAACAGTAAGTCCAAATGGGTAAAATGCAGCAGTGGCTCACTGATCTGCGACCGGCACGCAGCCCACCCCCAGCAGCGATACCGACCGCACCAGAAATCCCACTGCACTGACCAGGAAATCAAACCAACTGAAATGGGCTGTGAGAGAGCACACGTCCATCTATATACTGAGCACGACGTCACATGATATGGAATACTCCAGTGAGTGATCCGGCCCAGTCCTCTAGCTGTGCTCCCTCTCAGCCCAAGGAAAGTTAACTCTATCCTGGCCAAAACCAGGACAATCTCCACCCCTTATTCTATACCATTTACGTTATGCTCAGGTTCCAAATACATTCTAAGGAATCACCACCCCTTTTCCCAGCTCTCACAGATATCATTCCCTCAGTCTATGGGCCATCCTTCCAAAGGGTCTACTGAGTTCATTTAGTCCATAACTTTGGGTTCCATCTGTCATGACAGTCTTTAAGGCTGGAGGAGCAAGGTGGAGTCAGCTCAGTTGGTGGAGCAGGAGGCTTTGGATGTGGCAGGAGGATGTTGCAAGGCACCAATTGCAATAACAGGGTTATTTGACAGTTTGATTCATTGGCTATTCTCACCTAAAGTCAAAATCTCCTTGAGACACACATCAGACTTCTCTGTCCTTCTGCTCTACCCACCAAGTGCACCCAGGTCCTTGGGCAAAAGTAATCCTATGCATGGGTATACCTTTACCTGATGCAGGAATAACCCAGACTGTCTTCCCCAACATATTCCTAATGTGCACTATGGGGCTTTATCCCCATCCACGGTATGTAGGAGGTTTGATTGAACAGGACCAGCTTGCTTGGCAGATCCTCTGGTATTGACCAATCAGGTGGCTTTTGCTAAATGCACATCCCAGTGTTTGAAAGTTCCACCACCCGTTGCTCTCAGTGTAGTTTTTAGCAATCCATTGTATCGCTCAATTTTCCCAGAGGCTGGTGTATGGTAGGGAGTGTGATATATCCACTCAGTGCCATGTTCTTTGGCCCAGGCATCTATGAGGTTGTTTCAGAAATGTGTCCCATTATCTGACTCAATTCTTTCTGGTGTGCCATGCCGCCATAAGACTTTCTCCTCAAGGCCTAAATTGGTGTTCCGGGCCGTGCCATGGGGCACAGCATAAGTTTCCAACCATCCGGTGGCTGCTTCCACCCTTGTAAGCACATAGTGTTTGCCGTGCCGAGTTTGTGAGAGCATGATATATTCAGTATGCCAGGCCTCCCCATATTTATATTTTGACCATCGTCCTCCATACCAAATGGGCTTTAACCGTTTGGCTTGCTTGATCGTAGCACATGTCTCACATTCATGGATTACCTGTGCAATAGCATCCATGGTTAAGTCCACCCCTCGGTCACGAGCCCATCTGTATGTTGCATCTCTTCCCTGATGGCCTGAGGAGGCACAGGCCCAGCAAGCCATAAATTGTTCACCCTTATGTTGCCAGTCCAGATCTGCTTGAGCCACTGTGATCCTGGCAGCCTGATCCGCCTGTTGGTTGTTCTGATGTTCTTCAGTGGCCTGGCTCTTGGGTACATGAGCGTCTACATGGTGTACTTTCACAACCAGATTCTATACTCAAGCAACAATATCTTGCCATAATTGAGCAGCCCAGACGAGTTTGCCTCTGCGCTGCCAGTTGCTCCGTTTCCACTGCTGTAGCCACCTCCACAGCACATTTGTCACCATCCATGAGTCAGTATAGAGGTAGAGCACGGGCCACTTTTCTCGCTCAGCGATATCCAAGGCCAGCTGGATGGCTTTCACCTCTGCCAACTGACTTGATTCACCTTCTCCTTCAGCAGCTTCAGCGACCTGTCATGTGGGGCTCCACACAGCTGCCTTCCACCTTCAATGTTTCCCCACAATGCGACAGGACCCGTCGGTAAACAGGGCATATCGCTTCTCATTATCCAGTAGTTTATTATATTATATGGTGGGGCCTCTTCAGCATATGCTACCTCTTCCTCTGGCACCATTCCAAAATCTTTGCCTTCTGGCCAATTTGTAATCACTTCCAATATTCCCGGATGGCTGGGGCTCCCTATTCAAGCCCGTTGTGCAATTAATCCAATCCATTTACTCCACATGACATTGGCTGCATGGTGTGTAGAGGGGACACTCCCTTTGAACATCCAGCCCAGGTCTGGCAGTCAGGGTGCCAGGAGGAGCTGTGCTTCAGTCCAGATCACCTCTGAAGCAGCTCGAACCCCTTCATATGCTGCCAGTATCTCCTTTTTGGTTGGAGTATAGCAGTCCTCGATCCTCTGTATCCCCGGCTCCAAAACCCCAGGGGCTGACCCCGAGTCTTCCCTGGTGCACTCTGCCAGAGACTCCGGGTAGGGCCATTCTCCCTGGCTGCAGTGTAGAGCACATTTTTAACATTTTGTCCTGTCTGAACTGGCCCGAGGGCTACTGCATGAACTATTTCCTGTTTAATTTGTTCAAAAGCTTGTCATTGTTCCGGGCCCCATATAAAATCATTCTTTCTCTGAGTCACTTGATAGAGAGGGCTGACAATCTGACTGTAATTTGGAATGTACAGTCTCCAGAAACCCACAACACCCAAGAAAGCTTGAGTTTCCTTTCTGTTAGTCGGTGGGGACATAGCTGTTATTTTATTAATCACCTCCATTGGAATCTGACAATGTCTATCTTGCCATTTTACTCCTAAAAACTGAATCTCTTGTGCAGGTCCCTTGACTTTACTACGCTTTATGGCAAAACCGGATCTCAGAAGGATTTGGATTATTTTCTCCCCTTTCTCAAAAACTTCTTCTGCTGTATTACCCCATATAATGATGTCATCAATGTACTGTAAATGTTCTGGGGCTTCACCCTGTTCCAGTGCAGTCTGGATCAGTCCATGGCAAATGGTGGGGCAGTGTTTCCACCCCTGGGGCAGTCGATTCCAGGTGTACTGGACACCTCTCCAGGTAAAAGCAAACTGTGGCCTGCATTCTGCTGCCAGAGGGATGGAGAAAAATGCATTGGCAATATCAATCGTGGCGTACCACTTGGCTACCTTCGACTCTAGTTCATATTGAAGTTCTAACATGTCTCGCACGGCAGCACTCAGCGGTGGCGTGACTTCATTCAGGCCACGATAGTCTACTGTCAATCTCCACTCTCCATTAGACTTTCGCACCGGCCATATGGGGCTGTCAAAGGGGGAGCGCGTCTTGCTGATGACTCCTTGGCTCTCTAGCTGACAAATCAGTTTATGGATAGGGATTAGAGTCTTGGTTGGCACGATATTGCCGTCGGTGCATGGTTGTAGTGGCAGTTGGCACCTGTTGTTCTTCAACTCTCAGCAATCCCACAACAAAAGGATCCTCTGATAGACCAGGTAACACAGACAGCTGTTTAATTCCTTCTGTTTCCAAGGCAGTTATACCAAAAGCCCACCGACACCCTTTTGGGTCCTTAAAATACCCTCTTCTGAGATAATCTATGCCAAGAATACGCGGAGTGTCTGGGCCAGTCACAATGGGGTGTTCTTCCCACTCTTCTCTACTTAGGCTCACCTCGGCCTCCAATACAGTCAGCTTTTGAGACCCCCCCATCACTCCTGAAATACAAATGGGTTCTGCCCCTTTAAAATATGATGACATTAGGGTGCACTGAGCAGCAGTGTCCACTAAAGCTTTATACTGCTGGGGGTCAGATGTGCCAGGCCATTGAATCCACACAGTCCAGTAAACTCGGTTGTCCCTGTCCTCCGCCTGGCTGGAGGCAGGGCCCCTCTAATGTTGGTCATAATACCTGCTAACGACAAATGGGTTAGTGTGGTGTGCACGAGTTTCAGCCTCATCCTGATCACTCACTTCTTGTGAGTACACGTCAGAAGTTCTTCTCATAGGATCATGAGCAAAGTTGACCTTTCTACTCTGTTTGGGTACTTGATTACTGGAAACCGGAGCAGCATTTCTCCTAAAAGAACCCCGTTTTGTAGTTGTTCTTCCTTCCAGCTCACATATCCACTCTTCTAGGAGGTAGGTAGGTTTTCATTCCCATTTCTTCATGTCTTCTCCATAGTCACACAGGCAATGCCACAGCTTCCCCTGTGGTGTGTACCAGTTCTCTCGAGTAGAGAAATGACTGTTCCTAATAGCCGAGATTCTGGTTCATGCAGGTGGAGAGTAGGACATGTCCTCTTTAAATTGCTGGAATTCTTGAGATAATTTCTCCACAACCACGACGAGGGAGGAAGAGAGACTTTCTTCATATTGCCGTAGTCGGTGAGCCAGTTCATTCACTGTTGGTCCCTCTTCATCTCTCCAGTCCATTAGTGCTAATGCACTGACATATGATGAGGGTGTGCTCCGTACAAAATTCCTCCACATGGGCCAGGTGTGTTGCACTTCATCTGGATCTGTGGCTAGCCGTGCATTATCTGGGTCATAGTAAAACATCTCCCACACGGCTAGCTCCCTCAGATATTGAATACCTCCCTCCATAGTGGTCTGCTTACTTGGATGATATACAAAACCTCCTTGAAGGGATACCTCTCCCTCACACTTGACAGGAGTCGCCTCCAGAGACTGAGATTGTGTCTTCTTTCCAACAGGTTTGTCGATGACCCCTTCCCTAGACAGGGATCCCAGCTGCCTGGCCTCCCTACCCTCTAATTTCACACCACTGGCCCTGCTATCCCAGCATCAGAGCAGCCAGGTAACAAGTTGCTACCTGGATGGTGGCTGAAGTCTTTTTGCATGTCTCAACTCACTCAGGGATAAGGATTGGATGACTATCACTGGCTCTGCCTCCTCCTCCTGTCCTCGTGATGGGCCTGGTTCATCATCACCCTGTACACACACTTGTGCATTTCTTCTGTATGGGAGCAACTGACACTGTCATGGGTTGGTGCTCTGGTTCAGCTGCAGCTCCTGTCCTCGGGCTTGTAGTGGCTGCAGTTTCTGTTACTTTATTACCAGGTGCAGAGCCCTTCTCTTCCTCTTGTGGGTGCTGAACAGTGTTAATAGCACTCAGTAAGTGTGGGCTAGGCCACAGCATGTTGCAGTGAGCTGTGCCTCTCTGGAATTACCCAGGTGACAACATACTTTTTCCAAATATTCCACTAGTTCTTCAGGATTCTGCACCGTGCAGGAGTGAAGTTCCAATACACCAGAGGTGTCCACTGTTCCAGGTACTTGCCCATGCTACTCCACACCCCCAGCCACTCATAATTCTCCAACCTTGGGGTAGATTTCCAGGTGATGCTCTTAAATAGTTGCTTAACCCTGAACAAAACCTGAACCACATGCAGGAACACATTAACTCCTAGCAGTAAGAAGACCAAGCAGTAAGAAGACCATGTTAATGTCAACATTCCAAGGATATTTGAAACTCCTGAATTTCTCAGACACAATTGTAAATAGCCCCAGGACTGATGACTGTATCCTGTCATAGATCAGCATTACAGAGTACAGCAAAAACAAAATCTTAACCCAACTCTCGCAGAAGGTGAGAAAGAGCATGGGAAATATATATTGCAGATGTGGCGATAAAATCTTAAGGAGCCAAGCAATCAACATTATTACCTGTTCTGTCATTATCTCAAACCTCAGGCCCCACGTTGGGAGCCAAAAGACTGTCGTGGTTTGAACTCAGCTAGTAGCCAATCACCACACGGCCAGTCATTTACTTCCACCCCCACCCTGGTGAAATAGGGGAGGGACAAAAAAATTCATAGGTTGAATAATAATAAAAAAAGTTAGTATAGTAACAAAACAACAGTAACAACAGTAAGTCCAAACGGGTAAAATGCAGCAGTGGCTCACTGATCTGCGACCGGCACGCAGCCCACCCCCAGCAGCGATACCGACCGCACCAGAAATCCCACAGCACTGACCAGGAAATCAAACCAACTGAAATGGGCTGTGAGAGAGCACACGTCCATCTATATACTGAGCACGACGTCACATGATATGGAATACTCCAGTGAGTGATCCGGCCCAGTCCTCTAGCTGTGCTCCCTCTCAGCCCAAGGAAAGTTAACTCTATCCTGGCCGAAACCAGGACAGATGCCTAAGAAGTAACCGCAATATAAAAATGTGAATCAGTAGTTCACGGTGTCTTTTAAAAGATGTCTTCTATTGAGTCTAATACTTTCCAAAGAAACCTGCTTTCCTAGAAATATTCTTCTAATATTTCAGGATTTCCTTCTAGAAATTCCTCTTTGATCTTACTTGGCAACCTATGTTTGGAGTTATGTATATAAATGGTCTCTGCATTCTCAAGCCTTGGCTATATGAGAAGGCTCTATGACTCTGGTTTAAGTTTCAAACCAAGTGTAATTAGATTAACAAAATCCCACTTATGTGGTGAACACTTTCACTTAAGAGACCAATTCTACGTAACTTAACCATCAACAGTAAAATGTCATCTCCCCTTTCTCTCAGCTAGACACTTTTGGTCTCATGAGATTCTGCAAGCTATAACCACTAAAAGGAAAACAATGAGTATCAGACCTAGGCACTCTCCTTTTTCAAAGGATCTTACAGAAAAAGAGGCACACTCTTCTCTACAGACAAACTTATTTCATGGGATAAATAAGGTTTAGGTGTTTATCACGTTTAACTAAACTATCCCAAGACCATAAAGATAGACTGAAGGCTTTTTTTTTTTTTCCTCTATTCTGTCTGTAAACACTAGCATCATTTATAAAACTCGGCAGCCCGCTAGATACTGGAAGATCCCAGAGTGACACATCACTGCCATTACAGAAACATCCATCATTAGAGATTAAGGAGAAGAAAGGCAACTCCTCACAATTCAGCGCTTTAATCTGTTTTCTTATTCAAATTCCACTCTAACTGTTCCACAGCAACAGACCTGCTACAGTAGTGCACTGGATTTGATTCTACATATACCTATAAAATATATAGAGCTGTAGACACAGAAAGGCAGCGAGTAAGCATATTATCCACTGAAAATATGGCTTTAAGGAAACTTCCAAAT
This sequence comes from Strix uralensis, assembly GCF_047716275.1. Lineage (NCBI taxonomy): Eukaryota > Metazoa > Chordata > Aves > Strigiformes > Strigidae > Strix > Strix uralensis. Next base: position 76,397,029 of record NC_133973.1, read on the forward strand.
TAATGAGAAAGCTGCCCTGTTTATCCTCTAAAAAAAAATGAAGCAATACTAAAAACTTTGGAAACATATTATAGGCACTTTGGTCAGTGTACTCTGCACAGTTTGACAAGCCTCTGAGTTTACTTTTAACTAGAACTACAAACTACATACATAAACAAGCACAATGCCCTCAGAACAGTCACCTCTTAAAAGAGCTTAATTAACAGTTAATGTTGTTTAAAGATTTAAATTTAGGTTTTCGACTGATGATTCAACATCTGGTGCTTTCTGTGGAAAAGACATATGAACTATTGTTATTTGTACTTTAAAGCATTCACAGCAAAACTAACCACAGGAAAAAGCACCTTGAAGGAACACATAGAATGGTTTGGGTTGGGAGGGACCTTAAAGATCATCTACTTCTATCCCTCTTGCCACAGGCAGGGACACCTTCCACTACACCAGGTTGTCCAACCTGGCCTTGAACACTGCCAGAGAGGGAGCAGCTACAACCTCTTTGGGCAACCTGTTCAGTGTCTCACCACCCTCACAGTAAAGAATTTCTTCCTTACATCTAATCAAAATCTGCCCTCTTTCACTTTAAAACCATTACTCCTCGTTCTATCACTACACTCCCTGATAAAGAGTCCCTCCCCATCTTTCCTGTAGGCCCCCTTTAAGTACTGGAAGGCCGCTATAAGGTCTCCCCGGAGCCTTCTCTTCTCCAGGCTGAACAACCCCAACTCTCTCAGCCTGTCCTCATAAGGAAGGTGCTCCAGCCCCCTGATCATCTTCATGGCCTCCTCTGGACTCACTCCAACAGGTTCATGTCTTTATGTTGGGTGTCTCAGAGCTGGACACAGTACTGCAGGTGGAGTCTCATGAGAGCAGAGGGAGAGAACCCCAGGTCTCATTTTCCATTTAATAAATACCATGCATATCTGCATATACACACAGTTGAATGTGCTTAAGGGATCTGTATCTGCTTTAAGATGCATACAATTTCTGCAACATTGTTTATTTTTACAGCAATACTCTTATTTAATTGAAAATTAATTAAATTTCTTGAAGTCACCAGCTAGGTTTACACAAAATTAAATCAGACATGTACTTCATCCTATTTTTGAAGGCCTCCTGATTAAACAGGGATAGTGTCTTAATGCTCAAAGGAAGTCATCCTTTTATGTTTGACTTCACAATGGTATTTATTAGTCTTCCACTAGTACTTATCAGTATCTGTATAATGCATTTCTTGCTTCAAATTGGAGGAAAGGATGGAAGAGTAGGGAGAAAGATGTAGAAGTTTTCTATCCCTTAGCTAGCTGTTACATATTGCTGTTCAAAAGCTGCATTATGTAAAACAACAAAAACATGTTTCTCACAGACCAGAAAAAGTCAACGATCTGTTTTCATTCTAGCTATGTTCAGGGCAAAACTTGGAGACAAGGGGAAAAAAATAACCAGATTGTAACTGCATTACAAAAGTTAGGTTGTGGAAGAAGAAAGGTACATAGAACCAATTTGTTTTTCACATGGTTGTTTAGCACGTGCCTCCCTGTTAGAGACCAAGGGCACTTTAAGGGTACATCAACTTCCCAAGCCACAACATTAGGGCACACTCTACCTCAGTGGGGATCAGTTTAGAGGAGAAACATCACTGAATTCTGAACTTCATACATATCACAGGTTCAGCAGTCAGAGAGAAAGGATTTTTTTTTTTAAGTCCGGAGACACTGAAGACACAAGACATTAAGTAAAAACCCAAACCCAAGGGTTGTTTTGGGTTTTGTTCCAGGTTTGGGTTTCAAATAAAATTCCCCAGAAGAGCTCTTCAAGCAGAAAATTATGGATTAGGTATACAACTCTGCTTTCTGTGTCTACTAAAACAAAGATACCTTCTTATTCTGTGGAAAGAACCCATTGATATTTTTGTCCAGTTATAAAAGAATTAACTAGCTTTTTGGGAAATGTTATTTTCTGGCATAACCTCAAACTGCTTTCATGCAAAATAGAGAAGTTGTTGAAGTATGGGCTGGATGAGCAGTCAGGTGGACTGAAACCTGCTGAACGGCCAGGCCCAGAGGGTGATGATCAGTGACACACAGTTAGAGACCAGTAACTAGTGGCGTACCTAGGGGTCAATACTGGATCCAATCCTGTTCAACATCTTCATTAACAATCTGGATGATGGGGCAGAGTGCACCCTCAGCACGTTTGCAGATGACACCAAACTGGGAGCAGTGGCTGATACAGCAGAAATCTGTGCTACCAGAGGGACCTTAACAGACTGCAGAAATGGGCTGTCAGGAACCTCATGGAGTTCAACAAGGAAAACTGCAGTCTTGCAGCTGGAGAAGAATAAACCCATGGACCAGTACATGCTGGGGGCCACCCAGATGGAAAACAGTTTGGCAGGAAAGGACCTGGGGGTCCTGGTGGACACAGCTTGAATGTAATTCTTTTTGTAAATTCTACTATCTGCTACATCACTGTATAAACTCTAGCCTATAACAAGTTATATTCAATTTGAGTAGAATCATGAATTGAGAGACTTTTCAATCAAGTCCATCCCTCCTAAGAAAAAACTGCTTGCTACAGTATGTTTTTTACAACTGTAAAAACTGCATAGTTAGATATTGAATTCTACATCAGAGTGTTAGGTTTGTGTTCAGTTCTCAATTTGCAGACAGAATAGAACAGGCAGAAACACTTGCCACAGAAAATCTTGACCAAACACTGAAGATTCCTGAGTATTTAATAAAAATTATAGACCACTAATCACCACATGCATTTTTACAGCACTTAATGCAGAAGTATCCAGATGCTCACATGCCTCAGTTTTGTATTACAGTAGTGTTTTGTCATTCTACCAGTAGACATACTTAAGGTGCTGAAGTAAATAACTCAGGACTAAGGAGATAGATGAGGGAGACAAATTAAAAACCAATACTGGTAGACAAATTCTTTAAGTCATATGCAAAAAGACTTAAGTATATCTTTTTCAAAAACTAACATTCAGTACCTTTTTAAATTTTCCTTGTCGCTTTGCTGCAGACTGCCCCTGGGAGTTAGAATAACATACTGTAAGAAAACATGCACACACCACACAGGATGGAGACACCTTCTCTGTACAATTATGGTTATACTTTCAACCTACAGATTCTTAAACTTTTAGAGAGTCACATCTATGATCAAACATGCTCTTAAAGCATGCTCTTTCAGGTTTTTAAAATTAATAAAACAATGCATTATTGTGTATACAGTCCACTATTCCTGTAAGACAAGCAAGTGTTGTTAACCACTTAGCTTAAATTAATAAATTACAGAAATTCAGCCTCAAAAGTGTAGATTTTAGATTTTGACTGTTTAGTAGCATTGTTCTATTTTGTAATAAATATACAGAAATTAGATACATTTTCCCTCACATTGCATCCACTTGCTGACCTAGAGACAGCTTTGCGGCCTAGTCCTCCTCCTTTGTCTCCTGGTACATACTGAGGGTTCATTAAAGGCAGCAGAAAGTATCTTGGTGCTATTTGATACCATCCTTTTTTCAGTGAAACATGACCATAACAGTAATGTCTTAGGCTATGACATGAGACACGCCTCAGCTAGAATTTCTCTCCATGTAAGCTCTTAAGTATTCTTCATCACATGAAATTTTATAAGTAATACCTATCTACCTCCTACTTCCCATCCCAGGAATCATTGTATATAACCACTTGGTCTGGTTTTGAAACAAGATAGGTGAGAATTACAACCAATAGTTCAAGGAAGTGCAGAATTCAAGTTAGGGAAACTATACTACACTACTGTAATGGATTTACCGTGGATTTCATAAAAGTATGCTTGCAACCTTGCAGGAATCACAAAGAAATATAAAACTGATTACTTTAGAGTTCTTAGTTACTGGGTTTTTCCTCACTGATACATAAATTCCCCTGACAGACATTATCTAACCTGCAGTGACATGCAATCTGCCCCAGAAGTACTACCTATAACCAGATCTGATTGAATGAACCACACCTTTCTACTCAACAAGATCTAAAGGTATGTGCCCACCTACTCAGAAACTTATTTTCTATGAAAACATACTCTAGTTTTATACATGTTGTTCAGCCATATCTAGTGACGTATGGACATAGATGAACTACCTCTAAATACTAACAATCACCAGAATTGATTAAAATTTATTCTCAGATTTGCCATCTATTTAAAAATAGCTAAGGGAATCTTCTAAATACCTTAGCACCAAATACACACAAGAGCCATCTGGTTACTATAATCCCTGTTGCACTACAGATTCATACAAGTTAGAAACCCATTTTTACAGGATGATGTATTATGAGCAAAAAAACCCTACAGCTTTTTTCTAGCATCACATACAGAGATCTTACATCATTCTGTTGGAGCATACAGTCATATTAGTGGTTGACAACATTAGTGTGCAGCAAGTAAGAATATCTGCTTATGCATTTGACTCAGCAAAATTCCTACTACTGTGTGACAGTAACATGTAGGTGTTAAGAAAGCACATCTTTTTGCTGAAAATTGTATGCATGCAAGGAAGAGTAGAGCTGTTTATTAGAGAACTAACATGCATGAAACAATATATATGCACGTATTTTTCATTCAAAAGTTATACTATGCTAGGCAATTACACAAAATCACTTTTAAAGGCTTCACACCAACAAAAAAGCAGTTGCTTCTAGAAATACAACAATCCAGACCAAAAGAATTTGAATTGAGAATTTAGAAAAAGTGATTAAATTTGAAATAAGATGAAAATAAAAATAGAACTGCTTAGAAGTTACTCTGACTTTATAATGAAACAACTGCTTCTAAAGTGTGTTGTTACTAAACATAGTGCTCTTTAAAGTACTAAAGTCATGAAATACAGCACTTCCTGGCATGCCATTTACCGGATTCAAAAGTTTCAGAAAAAGAAGCCATGATCCATTTCAAATACTCACAGCTTTCTTTCCAAGCTCTGTTTTAGACAGTGTAAGAGCTCCTGCAAGATAACATCCTGGCCCTGCTCCTTTAGGTATTCTATTCAGAGAAAGAAAGTTCAGTGTTAAAACCAGGTTCATTAATGTTCCATGGGGACTACAAACAGTGAAAGCAACACAAGAGGAATTACAAAGCCAAAACAGGTAGACACTATTAAAGCATCATTTCAGTTAGGTGCAGAGGCAGCTGGTTAGATGTAGATGAGAAAAACAGGACTTCAGTAACTTACTTGTCATCAGGCAGAGATGTAACAAAGAATGGCTGACTGTGTTTTGGCGGTAATGTCAAACTGTTGGATTTCTTCTTCCCTAAGAGAGCAAGGCTATGGTTTTCATAAATATCTAAGCTCAAGGTACTAGACAACCTGTGAGAAACAATAAATGGAAGGTCTTTGATGCGATCCAGCTCACTGTTCTGTTCGTGACGAATTTGTAACCGAATAGTGTAATCTCCTTTTTCCAGTTTCACAGAATACTGAAAGAAAGAAGTTCTCATAAATGTCAAGATTAAATACTTCATCATTCACAAAGAAACCCAGAAACAAGACTGTCATGTTCTCCTTGATTCATATAGCTCTAGTCATTTAAAATATGCTAGATTGCTTAGTTTTGGAATCTCCTGAAAAGAGTGCTTCCAAGACTTGATAGTAGCCAAAACACATTTTGTATTCACCGAAAAAAAAGCAAGTTTTCAGATCACAAAATAGGCTGACATCCTTTGTTCCTATTCTAACACTGTATTAACTGCTCAAAAAATAATCTGAATTCTTGCTAAAAACTTTCAGTTCAAAACCTCTAGCTGGTTTGCTTTGATACACTTTCAGTTTACTGTGTAACTTTGGGTGCTCTGTGGTTTAAATCACAGGACATCTTCCACTGTCTCAAATATTGTACCAGCTTTCACACTGAAAAAGCCAGTATTCCTATGCGACTTAAGGCTGCAGTGTGAAGAGCTGACAGACTCTTTGTCCTGAGCTTTTTATATATCAGGAATATTCATATAACAATCTCCATTTATTAAACAAAAAAACCCCCAGAAACCACCCCCCCAAAAAAATCCAAAACATAGCCAACAAAAAAACCTGACTCTCAATTTCTTATTTTTGAAAACATTCTTTCATTTCTATCAATGTGGATGTTCTGAGCAGTAGCATGCTAAGTTTCCTTTCTGCTGGTGCTGCTGTAATACTAAAGGCAGCTATAAGTAGAAAGGGACAATAATTCAGAACTACCCTGCTTCCAGAATCTCCCTCTCCTGAGTTAGGGAGTCATGTTTCTTGTTGGTATTTTTTCCTGGATTAAATAATTTTGAATTGCTTTAGAACTGTTCTGTGATGCACAACACCAGAGATTTACAACACAGTGGTCCACCAGGTGTAAGCAACAGGCTACTTCGGTGATTTTCAGATTTTATAGCACCTTGAATATGCAAGTTAAGGAATAGAAGTCTAAATAATGCAATTTCTGAAACTTATAAGATTCAAAAGACATGCTTTAAAGTTAATCTTTTGTACACTCCCAGAATGATAAATCTATCGAAAATAAACATTACATTGATGAAGTTCAACTGTGATTTTGGTTTGGTAAAAAATAGTTTTAAATCCAAAAACTATCAAAAACCTTCTCTTATGCTCTTTTTTTTTTCTTTTTTATTCTCTGCCCCCCCCCCATGATCCAGGCACATGGTCTGTTCCAGCTGAAAGAAATCCCCACAGAGGGTACAGTATCTACAACTGTTGTAGAAAAACCTCCCTTTGAAAGACGGCAACAGGAAGTAAACCAAGCTATAGCATTTAAAAGGCTAACTGAAGACATCAACAGCACAGAACTCAGCCTTCATGGATACAGAAACCTCTGATCTATCAGCAGATAAGTCAGACTACATAAAAAATAATGCATCCTTTCCACTTTAAATAGAAAAGTTCAAGGCATCATCTTTGTAAAAGACCCAAACATAAAGACAAGAAGAATTTGAATTCACTTCTTGAGAAGCACCAGTCAAAATCACAAGAAATCACAAGTTAACAGCTTTCTGTAGAAATAAAACACAGCATAACTTTTCCTTCTTCCTTGGAAAAGGGAAAAAATCATAGCATTCTATTTTATGGAAACAAACCTGTCATTTTTTTTCATACACATATATCACCAATGAACCTGTCTTCTTGTGACGATACAAGAACATTATACCTATGCATCAGGAAATGTTAGGAGCTAACAGCAGGCCTGGGAGGTGAAAAAGAATGAAAATTTTCACTGTGCAGAAAACAGAAGGTAAAATACATTACTCTACCTGGTGTGGATAGGCATCTCCTGAACCCATTTGTCTTTTGTTCTGGTCAAAAATAATCCACAGTTGACTATCAAACTCAGATTCATACAACAATTCACAAAGAAGTGGACAGCTTGGAGTTACTTCTCCACTCTTAGGCTATTAAAAGAAAAGTCAAAACATTTAATTCACTACTGAATAAACCAAGTACAATCCTTACACACATATTCAAAGGATACCTGAATGAAAGCCCATTTCAAGCAACAGTAGCTCCTCAAGAGAACTAAATCAGAATTTTGACTGTAGAAAGTTAATCTAGACCTTGTTTCTGACAGAAAACTTAAAAGTTAAAATCTGCTTTTAGAAAACATGCTGTATTTATTAATGGCTTTTAAAAAAACAACCAACTATAACCCTTACCTGATGAAAGTTATAGGTCAAAATCATCTCATACAGTTGACGATTATTTGGTAATATGTCTCTGGAGCCCAAAGGTTTTATTTTTGCACTCACTGGTCTGCAGTTAAACAACAAAAAAACAACAGAAGGTACTCTTAAGAAACACATATCCTCTATCAAAATTTGTCTTGCTTAAGCAGAGACATATTCTGAACTACAACTGAATTCAGCACATGCAATAACATCTCTTAAAATATTGTAACTATCCAGGCAGCATAAATTCCTCAGTTAAAATGAATGTCAGTTCAAAACCAAGGTTTCGTGACATTACAGACACTGCCAAAGAAAGAAGCCAGAGTTTAGCAATCACATCTAAATGCCCAAAACTAAAGGCCATTAAAAAAAATAAAATGGGAAAGCCAACAGACCTTAGGATTAGGGAAAAAAAAAAAAAAAAAAATCAGGCTACTTTACAACTCTAGTATCCATGCCACAATCAGCACTTTTGTTCATAGATTGAAAGATTAATGGTACAGTAATTAGAGGACAGAATAAATAGTTATTAATTGTATGCTACAGAAGGTTTTATCAGAAGAAGACTCTGTAAGAAGCCTTACAGAAGTCAGAGTAGTAACACAGAAGAATGCCAACTCAGTTAGGACAAACTACTGTTCAGAGCAGCACAAACACTTTAAACCATAAGCATCAAAGAATATAGGCTATTCTCCCCCTCTATTCCACTCTTGTGAGACCCCACCTGGAGTACTGCATCCAGCTCTGGGGTCCCCAACAGAAGACAATCATGGACCTGCTCGAGTGGGTCCAGAGGAGGGACATGAAGATGATCAGGGAGCTGGAGCACCTCCCGTAGGAGGACAGGCTGAGAGAGTTGGGGTTGTTCAGCCTGGAGAAGAGAAGGCTCTGGGGAGACCTTATAGCAGCCTTCCAGTACTTAAAGGGGGCCGACAGGAAAGATGGGGAGGGATTCATTATCAGGGAGTGTAGGGATGGGATGAGGGGTAATGGTTTTAAACTGAAAGAGGGTAGATTTAATTAGATAAAAGGAAGAAATTCTTTACTGTGAGGGTGGTGAGGCACTGAAACAGGTTGCCCTGAGAAGCTGTGGCTGCCCCTCCCTGGCAGTGTTCAAGGCCAGGTTGGACGGGGCTTTGAGCAACCTGGTCTAGTGGAAGGTGTCCCTGCCCATGGCAGGGGGGTTGGAACTAGATGATCTTTAAGGTCCCTTCGAACCAATCCATTCTATGACTCTCTGATTCTAAATAATAACGATATAGGAAAATCAGAGCTTCATAAATAAAGAATAGCAGAATGAGGGTGGCCTGGCATCATTTAAGTTCACATTTCATTCATTCTGACAACCTATAATTACATGATCAAAATTTTTCTATGAGATTCTGTCAGCTCTTTCATTGCCAAGAGCACAGACTAATCATCCAGCAAAATATCTGTGCTGTATCAGACCACAGGTCCATTTAACCCAGGTTTCCTAGTCTGGCAGACACCAGATAGACTGCTGACAGAAGACTTAAGAACCAAGTAATATCACACATGATACATCTCCCTAATAATTACCCTGCCTCCAAGCATTTGAAACTCAAGCGACTGAATGAGAAGCCATTCAGTACTCTTTTTTCAGTACAGGTTTTTTTTTTTCTTTAAATCTGTGTTATGACTCATAACTTTGAGTCACTATTCATGCCTTAATTTAAATACATAAATATTTCTCATTAGTTTACTTAATTGCAGCTCATTTACTGTCAGATGAGTGCCCCAAATATTACAAGGAGTTAAGAGCATCTCCAGTTTACAAACCAAGAATGAGGCAAAGATATTAGGGGATTGTTTTATTTCCCCACTTAAGGCATATCAAATCAGGTGTTCCTGAATCTACCATTAGGCAGCATGTTCATTAAACAATAAACACCTAGCAATGTCTATTCCAATTACAAGTATCCAAGAGCCCCTGATAGAGCCCAAGGTCTCCACTGAGAGGCCCAAATAATGGAAAACTTTGGATTACTGACCATGGTGAAACTGTTTGGTCCAAGTGTTAAGACTACTGCTTAAACTGTATGGCTTTGTTTTTTTTCCTCCTGAAGTGACCAACTTTAGTAATTGCTGCACTGGTTAGGAATTTTCCAGCAAAGCTTTTCCTCCAAATCATCACGTGTCAAACTGACAAGATAAACAACTTTCCACACAAAATTCTGCACCAGATCCTACAAAAACACTTTCAGTCAAGCAGGAGAGAGAAGACCATCTTCCCAGGTCAAAATTGGGTGGGATCTGAAGCAGCTGCTTAAAAACCCCCAAAACAACTAACACCAATAACTCTACAATTTGTATCTTTAGATATTAAAGTGCCTTTTAGGTAAAAGGCTTAGAGGTCTAAGTGTCTCCTTCGGAAGCAATGGAATATATTTGTGATTTTTTAAATTTTTTTTGTAATTTTTATTTATTTTATTATTAGCTGAAGGAAATAATTTGTATGGAAAAAGTCACCATAATTCTCATATTTTGTCAAAGTTAAAAGGAACCAAAAAAAGAGAATGCTATTCTCAATATTAATTGATGCTTCCAAACCTACTTAAATTTTGACAAGAATATTGTTGTTATCCTAAATTTCACTATTAACTTGTTACTCGTTTAACTACATACAAAGTTTTCTCACTTCTCAATACAGTTCCTCAGAAACTCTTACCTGAGTGTTTGAACCCAGTTTTTCAGATTTATGCATGGAGCAATATCTTCATACTTCAAGAGGGATTGAACATCAAATCGTACGATGCCTTCTGAAGCATGCTAAAGAAAAAGCATATAACAAGTATGCTTCTGTGCATGTCAGATGGTCCACATTTGTATTTATCACAAGCTGTATTTATCTATACCATAAGAAGTAACACTGAGTTTGAAAGTGTCACAAGCTTATCTCTGTTTTACAGCTGATATACTGGGACTTGCAAAACTTTAGCAATTGGAGCTGAAGTTGTATTTTTTTTTCCCCTTAATTTAAGCACTTTGTACAGAACTGTACAAGTCACACTTCGGGCAGGACTGGGTTTTGTGCATTTGTGATGATTACCTTTGCATATATAATTCAACACATACAATTATTATTCATCTCAAATCTTAAATCAAGTATTTTATGGTGTTTCTGCTGAGTATTATTATTACAGAACAGTTTAACTTTGCAAAAAAGAAACAATACTACATACACAGGTTAGTGATGGGCAAAATAATTTGAAAACTTTTTTCTAGCAGTATCCCATGACAAAGCCACTACTATATCAGCACTATTAAAAATTATTTTATGAAAGTTACAGGTGCTCAAGAAGGAAGGGCAAAACTGTTTGTATTCTCTCATTTTTAACTCTCCATTATTCAGTTGATGTAATCCTGCTGGGGGGGCGGGGGCGGGCAGCTGCTGTGCACATTGCAACCACCAGCTTTTCCTGCTCTACTGGTTCAAGAGCTGGTACCTTAACATAATGCACCCACTCTTTTTTCCCCAAGTTTATTCAGATCTCAGAGCCTGAATACATCCAAATTCACCTGTGGGACAGCTATAATTTGCTCTGGCCCTTAGCTGATACAAAGGGAGAAGCAGGATAAATTTGCATGGTGCTGCTTCATGTAGGTGTTGCCATATCAACTCTCAAAAAGAGTTCTCTCCTGAGGGGTGCAAAGTCAAGCCAAGCCAGGTTGCACAGGACAGCAAAGAACACAGGTGGAAGACAAAGTACTGTAAATATTATGATACTAAAGTTTTTAGCAACTTTCAATCTGTTAGTATCAGAGAGTCTTAGGAATCACAACGCTGCCTATCCACTGCGCCTTCAACTGCCCTAAACGATGGATCTCAAGCCAATCTGCACCCATCAATAAAACACTGAACAAAAAATAAATTTTAATGACATTTTATTCTGAAAAATAGTATTCAGCATATTGTCTTTTAGCAATGGTAGTCTAGATATTCAGGTTCAAGAACTGTGGTCCCAAAGTTTATTCATACAAACACTTGCTAGTGTAAGTATAGTTACAATTTCAGCCTTTTAGTATGCCCTTTCTATTGGTGTTGGGTTTGGGATTTTTGGGGTTTGTTTTTTCCTTTCTATTTTTTTCCCCTTTCTGATTTACAATGGAAAGGCATAGAAAAAAAACATAAATAATGGCAGTGGGCATTTCTGTGGAACTCAACTCATATTTACCTATTTTGAAGAGAAAACATGAACATCTCATGTATATACTTTTAGTCTTTCTAAATACAGGCAAGAATGAAGAAAAGCTTTTTTTTATTCTGAGATACCATAGGACTTCAGAATAACTCAAAATAAACACTGCAGAAAACTTACCATGTTTAGTTGAGGAGTAGCACAAAGTACACCATGGAAAGAAATTGTGTAATTAATGCTAACATTGCTAAGGCTTGCCCACCACCGAGCAACACAAAATTCAATGGTTCTTCCAGCCTGGGTAACAAAAGCACAAAGTCAGACTCAGGCTCCCATCTTCCCCTTCTATCCACCCTAGCCTCCCTCATCCCAAGCTAAAAAAATTGGAGTATAGCTCAAAAAAGACCCTGTTATGTCTAGTTTACTCCAACTGTATGTTTGTACAGTACCAAATAAGACATTATACTTGGTCCAGAAAACACAAGACAGCTCCAACAAAATAGGATGATTGATGACTGCATCAAAACAAAGAGTGCTGGGGTATACCCTACAAAGAAAGGTATGGCTTTTAAATGTTACATCTTCCCTTCCTATCCTTCAAACTAGGCAGACAGGTTAGTTCACAGATAAGTTTAACGTGTGCCCTAGAAAATGTGCATCTCTGTCTAAAGATGACATGAAGCTTGGGATGTTTGGGGGTTTTTTTTATTGGTGTTTGTTTGGGTTTTGTTGTGGTGGTGGTGGTTTTTTAACTAACATAATAAAATTCACAATGTATCAGTGGGACAAGCTTAGCTTAGGGTGTCCTACCTGACATTTTCAGAGAGTAAGGGACTGAATAAGCACAAAAATCATAACCACTCTCAGGCTTTAGAGCTATGCAATTAAATTAAGCAAGTCAGGGGACAAAGTAGTGAACTCTGTCATCCACACCCCTGAACTGTTAGCTCACCCCTTGGTTCTGTTTTGGACTCTTAAGCTAGCATTACTCAAGCTAAGCCTGCTGTATCTAAGCAGTATGAATGTAAGCCAGTCAGTTATCACCTGGCTTCAAAATCAAGGAGATGTCCCAGATACCACATTAAGCACTACAGGCAAAATATGATGAACTACATCTATATAACAAGTCATAGCCCCTTATTTGAAAGGGAAACAAACTGGTTTGTTTAAACAAGTACCAACAAATTGAAGAGATTAACAGGTATAAGGGCATTACCAAATAACTAAGAAACACTAGCAAGCTATTAGAGATCTTTACAGAACTGAGAACCAGATGCACTCACTACTACAACAGACATAGGATTTTTTGGGTTAGGGGTTCTTTGGAAAAAAAATCCAGAATGAGTTATGTTATACTGCACTGATACCTTACTTTCTCTTCCTCCATGCCACCCTAAGATAACTTACTAAGACAGGAAATGCTTCAGTCACTGATCCTTTTTCTGGCAAGGATGAAAATTTGTAGAACTCATGACTTCTATATGCTTTTTGTTTCACTAGCTGAACGGCATGAAGCACAAACTTGGCAGTCACATCAGCTGAACATGAACATACTGTTACTTCTAGATAAAAGAAAGAAATTAAGTTTAGTTTCAAGAGCCAAGAATTTTAGAAGAAAAGCAGAGATTGACCAGAAAAACACTAGTTTCACAAGTAATTTGTAATTTAAGAAGTTACATGGTACCCCAAGTGGCTCCATATGTGAATAATGCTTACATATCAGTTATTTACAAAGACCGTTTCAGATTAAGGAAAACTAGCTAAGTTCAGAAATCAGTTAAGAGAAACATGACTCAACTAAATGGTGAAAACTAATCAGAAAGTACAGATGTATAATCTGTACAGGACAGACTGCTGCTGAATTCCAAATCACTAAACAACAATCCTTTCAAGAATCTTTCATTTAGACTGAAGTAATCTCATACAGGAAGACAAGAAAAAAAACCTTTTTTTCCTCCATGAAGAATTATGAGCTACTTGCCCATTATGAAAAATCACATTTTTTTCAGTTAAGATATCTTTCAACACTACATCCATAGACCTTAAAAACAAGGCAAACCTCAGACAGTAATACTTTTCCATAAACGTGGGGTATTCCTCCAGTTATGGGCAATCACTTCAGATTGTATTTGCTGGTTTCTAGAAGATGGAGAATTAGAACTGCTATACCAGAAACCATCAGATAATTTAAAATCACTCCTCTAAAAGCTTTAAAATCAAATAAATATTTTATATATTCATGGGTCAAATCCTTCAGTTCTTATTCACGCAGAACTCAAAATCATTTCAAAACAGCTTTGTCGAGTCTGACAGATGCAATTTTTTTATTTAATTAATGTTTTCATTTTCCTTACCAGCCCATGTAGCTCCCTGTGGAACATCAATGAAGTGCCTTCGGATTTGACCAGGTTTAAAATGAACATCTGTATACATCAGGTCATAGCTTGATGATTCATCTACTCTGTATGTCAAAAAGAAAACACAAACAGTAATCAAAACAAGCTGTGAAGCCCTTTTTAAGTATTTTTAAATGCAAAAATACTCTCCAAAAAAACTGTACAATGAGGATATTTAGTCCTCAGCACCAATTACTTTAATCCATACTAGTACAGAATCTGACAGCACAAAATATCTACAAGATTTAAAAAAATCAGCTCCACCACATTATGTAGAATTCCTCCCTGCATCCCTGAAGTTACTGTGTTTAAACATAAGTATCAAGGAATCCTAGTTTTCAGTGGATCTGTTTTTCCTGGCTGAGTGACTTTCCATAACGTGGGCTAAGGTCTGTAAGAAGTAATATTTCTATGAATGAGTTAGAGAAAAGTTACTTTTTTTTTGTCAGGGCAGATTGTCCACTGAAGAGGTTTAGTAAGGTACTCTCCTTCTTTATCAACATCACTGAACTTGTAAGTTTAAACCAATGATGGGCACAATACTAACTCTCCAAATCCACTGTATTAAAGTCATGATGGAAGCTTATCCCAATGTTCACCTGTCAAATAATGCCCTCTACCTTTCTGTACTTTAGTAGAAATGAACAAACTCCAGTTGACCTACACCTATGAGTATATCAATTGATACTTTGGTCACAATCCAGAAGTCATCTGTATTCTAATGGACCCAGAAGCTGCTGCCACTGTGGCTAAGCCCACCAGAACACACTGCCTTGTGGCTGCCAGGACCAAAATTACAAAACAGCCACTGTTGTCTAAGTCTGCTACAAGAATCTTTTCAGATATCCGCTCCCTTATCAAGGTTAGTAGTAAGTTCAAGAACTCCTGGAGAAAGAAGGTGGTGAAATAAATGGCAACAAGTAAAGTGGGTACCAAAAACTAAACTTAAAAATGCAGATAAAGCCTCAGTTTACTGACCTTGTTGGTATAACAACAGTTATTGGGACTCTGAATAGAGGACCTGCATTAGGCATTGCTATGTCATATCCACACACCTAACAAAATAAAATACAGCCATTTAAACATCTTTGGTCAAAAAGGAAATTACAGAAGACAACAATAAACTTAAACTAGTTACAGAGTATTTCAAATCTTTGTAGCTATCACTGAGAAAAAAAAATATCTTAATTTGACCACTGTCACCCTAGAAATAGTAAAACAGCAACATTCACCAAGAAAAAAAAATATTTTCACACTTACTACTCATTTCAGCCCTTCCCCAGAAGTTTTCAAGCTTTCAATCCTCATTTGATAGTCCCATATCAAAAGCTCAACCTAGTTTCAACTCAGAATTTGTCATAAACAGCCACCTTATTTTATTTCATTTTAATCCTTTTTTTCCAAGATTGTTTGAGTAAATACAGTTCAATTTACCATGCCTTTCATGGCCAAGCTTTAAATACTATCTCTGAAAATTTGTTCCATCATCACTTTGCTAAAATGTTCTCAGTGGTACCATAGAAGACTTGCAACTCTAAGCATCTTAAGCAAGTCTCTTGTAAAAAAGCAAGCTGATATAATCTTCATTACAATCAACTACAACGCAATGGAAACACTTCAACATTAGTATTATGTTTGGGATGAGGATGAAGAGGGGTAAAAAATTTTTTGTTGGTGGGTTTCTTTTGCAGGAGTGAAAGAGGGTAGTTGGAGAGAAAATGAGAAATTTAATAGCTTTCCTATTAAATTTATCCTAATCTGAACATGGCCACTCAAAGTCAGCAAAATGCTTCTGCTGTACACAGCCATTACCACTCATTTTTCTCCTTCACCTTCTAAAATGGAAAGGAGTAGAGGTGAGGAAGCAATAAAATAGACTGCATCATTGTACCCAAGCAAATCCTCAAGGTAAACCAAAATCTTCGGTCCATATAAGACTGCATGGCACCACCACAAGAGCCAGGCCAGTCCTTAAGCCACCACAGAAAGAGAAATATTTAAGACCTCATAAAAGCGCAAATCTCTGTACTCAATAATAATACAGGACTGAGCATGACAGTCAAAAATGAAAACGTATCCAGAGAAAAAAAACCTCAGTGAATGGTTATTTATTTGGTTTATATTTTCTACATGCTTTTACATTTTAAACACAGATACTGAAAGTCCCATTGGCATGTGCTATACAACATTGTAGAGCGTAACAACTGCTGAACCCTGGATTCAGCCTGTATACTGAAATGGAGTGTGGCACTATTTTCCTGTCTGTGTAGCACACAGCTTTTCTTTCCTTAAAAATTACTTTTACAGAAGTTGATAGAGACCCCATGAAAAGGAAAGGGCACACAATCTTGCTTAGAACACCAATACTTCAATACCTCTGTATAATGTAGTCCTTCTCTCAGGCCACGTGGATCCACACGAATATTTATGTGTCGACACTGGTTCATAAGCTCTAAATGACTAGGACACTGGACCCACGGTGCATTTGAAGTTAAAGCTAAATGTAGCTGGAGAGATATTCTTTCAGTGTTTTCTGTAAAGAAACAAATTTTAAAACCACTTCAATAATACAAATATATGCTTAAATTCTATTATAACACAGTATTTGCCATTTAAATGTAATAGGAACCAATTCCTTTGGGCCCCTGGATGTCAGATTCTCCACAAAGGACAGTGTTCTATATTATTTGTTTTAATTTGAGAAAAATAGCAGCAGTGTGCAGTAAAATAAAGGTTGTACCCAACTTTGAAATTTTCCTCCCGAAGCAGTCAAACCTGACAAAGTTAAAGTTAGGCTAGTAAGCAACACTTCAGTTACCCACAACATAGTCTGGAGCAGGTATAAGCTTTCTGGTATAGATAGGAATATAATAAAAAGTAATTGCACTGATTCTGAATGTTTTAAAGCAACCTAAGCAAGAGGTAAAGTCTATTAGTCTACTGTATAATTATTTTATTTCTCTGTGTCATATGGTAAATTTAAAAAGCACCAATTGTAATGTAGTATGTCAAACAACCCATTTACTCCGAGTCAGTAACCTGTTCTGATTCACACCCTTTCTTTGCCTAAATAAACTGATCTCTTTGTCACATGCCAACCTTCTTGAGGATCACTGGTTTTAGGAAAGGAATTAATCTCAGTAACAAGCTCTCACATGGATCATATTTTTCATACAATGTAATTCAGTCTCTCAGTGAATTACAATTTATATTTAATGAAGTAAAACACAGCAAAACAGTTTATCAGCAAAACGGTTTATGGAGAAAAGACATCAAGCCTTATTTTGATTTGCACAAGTTACTTTTACCCTGTAACTAAAATCTGTATCAATTCCTGTATTGCCTTTAGATATCTTTATGTTTATCCATTATTAGACACTGAATTTAAGTCTAGTTTGTGAAACTAAGATTTTTCTCAGGTTGTGGAAACTTTAGTTAAAGTCCAAATCTAGAATTTAGAGTCTTTAAACAACTGAGAAACTATAAATAACTAAGGAACTAATTTCTGGGTAAGTTCTTTCATCTTTAGAGAAGTAATCATTCTTTGCCAAGAGCTTTCTACAACAATCTATAATTTCATGAAACATTAGGAATATTTGACTATTTTTCTGTATTATTCCCTAGCTCCACAACTTGGCTTTAAATTTCTTCAGAACAAAGAGAGATCCCTTTTTTCAGTGAAAGGAAGCATGAACAAACACACTCCCCCAAAACATGGAAGTGTTATAAGTCTGAGGTTAGAATGGAAAGGTTGTTTAGTTGCATGCCTTTATTTACCATGAAATTTAGAGTTGCACTTAGTCCTTTTATGGTACAGTTCCTATCACTCCTCAAAATCACAGCTTTTTTGTTTAAAGATTACACTTTATTTCCACCTGCCCCCCTCATCATACAAAAGCTCTTTCCTACCTGTATTCTCAGGAAAGACAGGTTCTATGCCAACCCCATGATCAGAAGGTGCAGCTGTCTGGGCAGGATCTCTGAGGTAGATTCCACGGTTGCTGCCGACAGTAACTGTAAAGCCTATGTTACTTGTGAATGATGAATTCTGAATGAGGTAGTCATAGGCTTTATCAACCTGTTAGAAAGAACATATTCTAAATCAACATATTTCAACTTAATAGTAATATATGCATTTTATCTTCAGTATGATGTGTTCAGTAAGCAGAGCAACAAACAGCAAAGTAACTGGCGTGCTACCTGAGCCACAGTGACTGCACCTTACATGATACTCAGTATAGAAAATGAGGCAGTATTTTCAGTCTGCAACAGCCACACAGAGCACATTAAAATCAAGAACATTAAAAAACCCAAAAGACAAATCTCCCTTGCTGTAAATCCATCAAAAGATGCATACCAAAAGTTTTCAGAGATGACTTCAAAGACAAAGAGTACTTCAAAGGCCCAGACTTACTATACTAATTTAGGCACCTTTCTCATATGTGGAGCAACACTAGTAAAGCTTTTAAACCTTTTATACAATACAAGTTGAGCAGTTCAAAAGAGACAAGCAATCTAGGATGCCCATATAAGTTTTATATATTGATATGAAATAAGAGAATAAGGTCATGAAATTCAGCCCCAGATTTAAGTAGATGGGCTGTCACAGTAAATTCAGATGACAAGTTCATCTTTTTTGTTTTAAAAAGGCACCCTTCTATCTCACTTTCTATTCTATTGACTCCAAAAATCTTAAGAGTCTCCTCTACTTCACAGTGAGCTACCCTCACCAGCAGAGATTAGGGCACTCTCCTTTGAGACAAGTGGACATAAAATAGCCTTGGTCTCCCAGAGCAGAGTTTTAACCACATTTAACACCTGTTTAATCACAGACTACTAAATCGTAAGATATGACTGATGCATTTCATTTTTCTGTGGCAATGCTTTTTATTTGATATGGCCACCACCATTATTGCCTTCTGTATTAAACTCAGTGTTACAGATGTGCTTAGCGGACATTACCTACTAGGTTCTAGCATCTCCAGAATGTGAGTTTAGGGCTAAGCATTTAATATCTAGCTTCTTCAAGCATGAGAGCAAAATCTCAGTACCTCTATTTGGCTAGGATGGGAGTGACTTTAGGCAAAAACCAGCAGCAGCTCTTTAAGAACTTAAGCTATGCATAGGGAGACTGCCATTCACTATGCTTTCATCAAAGGATCCGTCACAGATTTCCAAGCTACTTAGAAGTCCACAGGATATAATGGACACTCAGACTTTTCAGTGCAGGCCCAGGGCAAAGTCATCACACAACTGCAGTCGTACTGCTTTATGAACCACCGTGGGTATCTCTGTATTTTCATTGTCCAGAATTTACAGCTCCAGCTTTTGTCTGCACAGAACAAGTTCAGCTCTCTCTGACAACAGCATAAAAACATTTTTGGACATTAGGACAGAATTTGGACAGCATCCAAATCTACATGTGGGTGATAAAAACCCACATCCCACTTCAATGTCCACATACCTTTTTGATCAGTCTAAGAATGTGTCTACTTAACACATTTATTCTACAGTAACTGCATGCTGAAACTGAAAGAACTGTCTCATGCCTCCTCCCCTCCCACTACATTCCCTTCTCCCTCAATCAGATCTGAGAAGCAAGTAGCACGGGAGCAAACTGAGTGAGCTTATCTAGAAAGCTGCTCTTTTTTTGTGGGTTACTTTTCCATTGGCAGTTATTTATATTATGCTGGGTTTTTTGCTAGCAAGTACCTGAATAATACCATGTCCTTGTGCAAATACTTCTATGTTTTCAGCTTCCACTGCAGTATTTTCTAATGCTCTTCTGACTGAATGAACAGTGTAATGAATATTATTAGCTTTGAGTCCTGAAATGAAAAATAAGGGTATTATTGGATACAACAAAAAATGTAAAGTTACTGCATTTTTTTTTAAAAAGAAAAACGTATCTAATCTCTTCCAGACTATGCATCTATATTTAACATTGTAGCACATTACCTGACAATACTAATGCAATGCCTCCACATGCATTGGGAGAAGACATGGATGTACCATTCATGAGTTGTGTTCCTCGCAGAGTCCAGTTTGGAACAGAAGCAATAGCACCTCCTGGGGCACTGATACTTACTCCAAGGGCTCCATCAGTGCTAACGTTAAAACAGAATAGTTGAAAAACAAACTTTTTTCTGCACACTTTATCTTGAAGTTATTTGTGCACTTAAGAAAATAATTGTAGCTTTAGGGAACTTTCACAAGTATATTACTTATTATTACTTATCCATTAACCCATGAAACCCAAGAAAAAGCATGCCACTAAATAGCAATTTAAAATGTCATATTAATCATCAGCTATGCCTGTTTTACTCCTCGATACTCTTCACCAGGCTTCAGTTTAGTCAGCAGAATATCTTCTGGGATTTGAATCAGAAATTTCTTGCAAACAAACCTATTAAACACTTCAATACATAAATTAGTACTCTACATAGCCTATTTAACAGTTATTATTTTTAAAGAAAAACAGTAAAAGGAAGACTAGAAAAGATCCAAAAACCCAGATCTCTAATTTCTCATGTTGCCACTTCAATACTAGCTCAGATTTTAAATTACAATACAGAACCTGAAACAAGGAGAGCAAGGGAAGATGACAAAACCCAGTAATGTCAAGAGGTGGACCAGCATCAGCTGGGCCTAAGCCACCTTTCTTTCTTGCCCAAGCATATTTAAGAACGGAGCAAGTACCTATGGCACAGTTAAAGCAGCATCTAGTCTTCAACTGTATGAACCAGATATACCTTATCTTCCTTGCTCTGGATAGACAAAAATTGCACTGCTTCAATAAGGACAGCACTGTGCCTGAGCTATTAAGTTCTGTAGACAGGCAGGGTATTTTAGGGTATTTATATCCCACACTAACTGCTTCATATGTCTAAAATCTGTCTCAAAACAGAGTACTCTTAGTATGATACTGTAACGTAACATTTGGACATATTTTATGACAGCCCTATATAAACAACAGGTTCCAGCCAAGCACTGCATGGCGTATCTGCCTGAAAGCCTCTACTGCTTACTTGGACAGACTGATGCCCTACCTCAAGCCTTGTCTAGCAAAGTTTTAGGAACTCTCCAGTCACCTATGTGTTGCACCCTACACAAGTGAAATCCTCCTTTGGCCAGACTTGGACCTTCCAGCTGACATATGCTCATTCTGACTGTTTTACAATGCAAAGTGACAAAGCACACAAAATGTAGTTTTTATACATATATGCATGTGTGTATGTACATCAATAATAATTACAAATCTTTCTCCCTTTCTCAGCTGAAGGCAAAGACCACATTTCTCTTTTCCCTATATGAAACACGACAGTTCTACATAATATAGTTCCTGGAACAATATACTTGCCTGTAAATATACAAACACCATGACAGCTAACTTTAAAGACCAATGCTAATAGGGAAGCATTTGCTATGTAACCAGCAAATAAACCAAGGACCAACCTCAAGCTATTTTTTTTTTTTTATTTTCTCATTCACCCAATACTATTGTAGGCTAAAGTACAAAAGACAGTATGCAGTAACTTCATGACTCACAAGAACAATTCCAAAGTCTAAACACAGGCAAGAACTCAGGAAGAGACACTACACTTTGTTTCTTCTTTTGGCTACCACATTACTATCAAATGTTTCTGACACATGAAATAAAAAAATGAAGTTTTCACTGCCCCTAAATTTTATTTTATAGATCTTTGAGATAATTTTCTATAACACGAGGTAGAAAAGCATTTGTCTGCCTACTCACACCTCTACTGAACTCAAGCAAAACCCTTGAATAAGTTGTGCCATCACAGCAATGTGACTGAAGCCACAAGTAACACAACTACAGTAACAATATTTCTTTTAATCTTCAACACTAACAGAACAGTTAACTTCACCACACTAACTTAATGAAATAAATGCTATGGAAAAAATCCTCTGAAAAAATAAATTTCAGAAAGAGAACAAATTTCTAAACAACTTCTCAACAACTTTTATCATGTCTGAATAGGTTTGCGCACATCAAATACACCTTCCTGAAACATACAAGTTGTGCTGAGGCAGTTCAGTGGTCTTCCCATTGCCCAAGGAGTTCTAGAGCCTGACATACAAAGGCTTTCCAAGAACAGCAGGCTACCTACGTTCTTCCCGTGGGAAAGAAATACTATTATTCTGGTATTAATGACCAATTTTTAGATTTTGTATTACATAATCTGAACCTCAGAGTAATGAATTTGTTCCTTTAGTATAACCTACCTAGGTCCTCTGGAAGACCAAGTATATTGATTTGCTGGCAGTTTTTCTCTTAAAGAGTATTCAGCAACCATCATGTCAGGTGATACATAGGCACCAACACCTGTAAAAAACATTCAAGCATTTTAGATGTACAATGAGTTTTTATTAAAATAAAAATTAAATATTACTGTGTTTTAAATTCATTATGAGAAGGATTTTTCCTTGACATTTAAAAATGGAAACATTTTTCATCTCTTTAAATTCAGGTACTTTCACAGAGCAAGTGTAAAGCAGCATGCTACGCAGTAACAATGCTGATGATCATACTGTGTAATATTAAAATATTATGTAAACTTCAAAGTTTAATTTTTATTCAACTGGAGTAGAATGTATTCACCTTCTACATTTCCTTCACAACAGATCACTTTTACGCGTCTCCACTCTCTCCCACACACCTTTGGCTGTGTTTACACTGTTACAAACTACACCAACCATACCTCAAAGAAAACTATGTGAACTGGTTCATGTTCACATGGCTCACAGCTACACCACCTGGAACAGAGGGCCACATCCACAC
This sequence comes from Strix uralensis, assembly GCF_047716275.1. Classification (NCBI taxonomy): domain Eukaryota; kingdom Metazoa; phylum Chordata; class Aves; order Strigiformes; family Strigidae; genus Strix; species Strix uralensis. The sequence continues at coordinate 76,420,080 of NC_133973.1, forward strand.
AGCTCAAACATAGTGACGAGATAGTCATTACGTCCTGTACATCAGTTCAAAGTGCCCAGAGCATGTAAATGACTACGTCGAAGTCTGCTAAAGATGTATTTTTAGAACACGATGCCAAGGAGGCAGATTGCATCCACACCACATACCTACCCTAAAGTGTACGCTCTATTTTCTTTATGGCACAAACACTATCAGGATGGTAGAAAACTACCACACCAAGCTGACAAACAAATTTTACAACGTCCATGTCCATACTGTCTGTGTGAATTAAGTCAACCTATCAACTGTATTTTGCTTTACCCTCAAAAAACAAAAAAAACCAACCCCGTATCTGGTTCACTCCAGATGGAGGACAAGAAGCAAGCTACTTTAGATGAAGAGTGAATGATCACCCAGTCTCTAGAGTGATACAACAAGTAAACTGAATTGACAGAGGAGATACATTTTAAGAGCAAAGCCAATGCAAACCTGAAAAGAGTTTTTTAGTTCCAGCCCCCAGTCTCAGTAGTGGAGTAATTGCAAATTAACTTTTAGAAAGTAATCACCATTAATTCTACTAGGTGTCCTGAAAAAGTGTGTCTCCTACTTTCAAGTCTACATGCTAGTCTCCTTGCATGAGAAATCTGAGATTTAACAAGCATCTTGTGTAATGCGGTAATGCAGCATCAGAGGATTTACATAAAAATTAAGACCAGAAAAGTTAACCCCAAACTCTAGACATTTTGCTAAGTCTTTTTCCTCAATCTTTCACTGAAATACCAAAAATATACACCAGCCCATCAGAAAAAACAATTCTTATGCCAGTAATAGACTTGCATAGAAGTGGCACTACAGCTGAAAGAATTCTTTCCCTAGAAGGACTTGTCTAGGTCACATCAGGAGATTATTTTATACCCAAATTAAAAAGCTTTGTTTCCCTATAAATAGAAATTAGACTGATGAAGACTGATGATCTAAAACTGTGGTTCTGACAATTCAGAATGCACTGCAAGACTTTCCAGAAGATTAGAATTCAACTTGGATTTTTCACAAGTTGCATTTACCAGCAGTTACTGGTCTGAGTGGTGTGCTCAGTTACAGTTAAAAATAAATAAATCTTGGAATCTTCAAATAGGTTCAGATCACAAAGATTTCTTTTGAAAATTTTATAGAAAGCCATATCAAATCAAGAACACCCGCCTCCTACGTCTGCTTTCTACATAAGATCTTGAATTTTAAGACGATACCAATCTAAATTTTTATACCTAAACATACAGCAAGTGCCTCCCTCAGAATTCATCTTGTAGCCCAGTAGTCTTCGATTTTTTAGATTTAGTTCAGCAATCAACCGATGATGTCAAACATGTAACACAAGTACGAACTTGAAAAGACAGAAGCTGAATACTGTGAATTTTTTTTAAAACAAATTCTTTACCTATTACACTAGATGTAGTTCCACCAGGACATCCTACTGTAGAAAGGCAAGGGCCATTATTTCCTGCACTTGAAACATAGATTACATTGTGTTTCCACACTGCTTCATTAATTACTTCACAAATTCTCCTGATGCAAGAGAAAAAAAGAAAAGTCATTTAATCAACAATATTGCTTTCCTCCCACAGGACAAAACTCCCATTTCTAATACAATCTCTGTGACCAGTCAGAGAACAAGGAATATTATGCAGCCTACTTCCCACACCTAGCAGAGGCAGTTCCAGTACAGAAGCTGACCACAAAAAAATATCTTCTGGTTTTAAAAAGGAGTAAGTTATGTAGTAATACTAGGTCTCAAAAACCCCCCCATGGATTAAGTAGTGTTCCAACTACAAAAATTCTTCATTATTCTAAAATATTCTTTGTATTATAAAACAACAGCACTTTTGATAGGTTTACATAACTTTCAAAGATAAGTTAAAAATGTAAACTGCAGTAGTGTAACGTAGATGAATCATTTGGGCCTGGACAATTTACTCTTACCAACAGTTCATTTACACAAAGCTCAACAAATGCTACTCCACTTCTTTGATATTAAAATACCTCGTATTAACTACAATAGTACTCACCCAGAATTTGGCCAGTGTGTTGCCTCTCCATAGCTATAGTTGACAAGATCACATTTGTATTTTATTGCTTCTATCATCTGATAAAGTAAAAATAGAAGTCAAAATACATACTAGTCATAGAATAAGTCACTTAAGGAATGCCAAAAAACATCTGCTTAAACTGACCTGCTACAGATCTAACAAAAAGGAATAAATTTCTTCTGACACTACAAAAAAATGTAATATACTTCAATCAGTAATTTAAGTGGTATTTTCCCAGTGAACAAACAGAATAAAAAAACCCACTCCCTCAACAGTCTTGTTCTTGCCATATACCAAGCTATAAATTAAGACATTACCCTGAGAGAAAACTGATGACTTCATTAGTATTGTCTCAAATGTCTGTCCTCAACAACATAAAATTCTCCTTTCCTGTGCAGTTTGTTAAATTCCAAAGTCACAAAAACATTACTGTACATCTTCATGTTACTATAGAAAGATATTCCATGGGCCACAAATATAATTTTCTATTTTCAGTTCCTTTTCTCATGTAAAATTTTTCCCCATCAACTCACTATATGGAAAGTGTCCTGGGCCTTTCATCATTAAAAAGGAATTATAAAACTTTCCTCACTCTTAAAAAAAAAAAGTTAAATTCAGCCACATGGGTAGATACTAGTCTCTATTCTAGATTTATTTAAGTATTCTATAGTTACTTAGATAACTACAAAAAACCCCACAGAATACAGAACTTTAAATAAGCATACAAGTAGCTTAATGCATGTGTCAAGCTAGCCAGACATACTGCAGTTTTGTCAGTCGGATAAACCCGTAAGTGCTCTGTGCAACAGAAATCTTGTTTTATATTAAAACAGTAGTCTTAACATATGTTTTAGTGGGGTTTTTTGGGGGGGTATTTTTGTTTTGGATTTTGGGTGTGTGTGTGTGTTTGGTTGTTCTTGACTTTTTTTGTTGGAAATAATCTAGAACCATAAAAACACAGCCTATAAGCAAGTAGAGCAGAAAGTGTTCCACAATATTACACAATTAAGTCACACTGCTAAGATTAATTGTTTATTCGGTGAAATACCCACAGCTCTTATTAGACCAGTGCCAGTTTCCATTGTACTTAGTCTTGTATCGCCAATCTTGATTGCAAGAATCTGAGCTCCAGGAGCCACACCATTTCGTTCTGGTTCTTCTGGAAAGTACCCAGCTGCAATACTAGCCACATGTGTTCCATGTGCTCCTGAGCAAATGAAAAGTTGTATCACTGTATGTTTAGTGAACTTCCTTTACACCAATTTAATACACTACAGCTCAGTTAATTTTCACTTATTGAGCTATAAGTATAGAAATCCAGTTGGTGGCCAGCCACAACTGTTGTTCCCCTGGGCTCAGTACCGGGGACAGTTCTGTTTAATACCTTTATCAATGATCTGGATGAGGGGATTGAGTGCACCCTCAGTAAGTTTGCAGACAACACCAAGTTGGGCAGGAGTGTTGATCAGCTTGAGGGTAGGAAGGCTCTACAGAGGGATCTGGACAGGCTGGATCAATGGGCCAAGGCCAACTGTATGAGGTTCAACAAGGCTCAGTACTAGGTCCTGCACCTGGGTCACAACCACCCCGTGAAATGCTACATGGCTTGGGGAAGAGTGGCTGGAAAGCTGCCCA